>NC_040084.1:36714624-37339624 GCF_003369695.1 Bos indicus x Bos taurus
CCTGACAGTTCAGTCTACACAGTCCAAATTGTTTTCCACAGAAAGTTCTTCACTTTACTCAGTTCCTGTAGTTGGCTGCCTTTCTTAGAATGCTTAGCTGTTCTCACTTGGTGGATCCAGAACTCTAGCCTTTTTGTGCCTCTGACAGCACCCTCCCATTCTTAGTTCTCTCACACCTAGATATTTTTACTTGGTTTCCTGGTCTGAGCTTTCTCAACTCTTATCACTGCAAAATGTTTCATAACAAAAATTTCTCTTCTCTCTGTTATATTTGCGCCCACCTGCTTCAGAATCTTTCATCAGTTGTTTCTCATCTTTACCTTGATCTTTGATTTATCCATACATAATTTTCAGGGCAAAGCTCCCAGATTCCCACTACTTAAATATCTTGATTGTGCTGCTTGTATCTTTTCTATAAAGCCTTACCTACTGTTGGACACATTCCTTCCACAGGTTTACTTCCAAATGTGTTAAACATCTTTTTCTCTGTTCTGGAATGTACTCCTTCTTTTTCTTTGCCAAACCAGCACCTAGGCTGGGTAGTGGTTTAGAGCCTGGGTGCTGGGGCCAGATTGCCTGGGTTCCAGTTCAATCTCTGCCATATACTAGCTAATCTATGTTGTAGAAGACACTTAATCTCTTTCAGCTCCTGTTTCTTCATATATAACATGGGAATAATAACAACAGGCCTTACTTAATAAGGCTGCCGTGAGGAGTTTATGCACATGAAGTGCTTAGTGTTAAGCAGTGCTTAACAGGGTGAGCACTGCTTATGTATTCACTCTTATCATTCACCCCCATTCAGTGTTTCACTGCACATTATAGTCTAAGGTTGCATATGTCTCCCTAATCAATTTTGTTTTCATCCTCTGAGGATCTCAGAGTGGCTCAACAAATATTTGTTGAAATAATCTAGACAGTGTTGGGAGACAGCTGAATTCCTTGGATTTGGAACTTGACTTTTAGTTGTCTGAGAACAGAACAGTCATATGTCACTATCATATGTAATATGACATATAGTATACATTTAATCTTCAATTTTCAAAAGTATATAAATATATACATAAATTATATACATATGGTGGTGGTGGTTTAGATGCTAAGTTGCCCCTGTAAGAGGGTCTGATGTATGGTAAATGCTCAAAATATATTGTTTTAAATGTTCGAATAAATGAAGTGAATTGTCAGATTTCTCCAGATTTAACTTAGGAACCTCTTAGGTCACAATGAAATAATATATTTTTAAGCTAAAAATAATTTTTATTAGTAATAATAGTATATATAATATAGACAGACATTATATATATAATTATATATATATTATATGCATATGTACAAAATGTAGTATATGTGATTATGTATATATATTATAAAACTATATATATATATAGTGGCTCAGTCTGTAAAGAATCAGCCTGCAACGCAGGAGTCCCAAGTTTGATCCCTGAGTCAGGAAGATCCGCAGGAGAAGGAAATGACTACCTGCTCCAGTATTTTTGCCTGGGAAAACCCATGGAGAGAGGAGCCTGGTGGGCTACAGTCCATGGGGTTGCAAAGAGTCGGACACAACTTAGCAACTAAACCACCACCACATGTATATAATTTATGTATATATTTACATATATATATTTATATACTTTGGAAAATTGAAAAAAAGATTACATGTACATAATCCCATAACCAAAAATATCTAGGGTATAATTTTTTCAGATATTTTCCTGTGCATGGAAATGTAGATTTTTAAAACTAAAATTGAATCATACTGTATTTAATATTTTATAAACTCTATGACTTTATTTAAAACTGTAGTGTGAACTAGATGTCTACTATATAATGAGCACCAAAAGTGGATTAATCAGGCCATCCAGCTTTTTTCTCTTTTGCCTTTACATTTACCCTTTTAGTCCCACTTTCTTACCCTTATGGTGCCTACTTCGAAATAGTGTAATTTAAAATGCAATTTCCAAGGCATAGGGAGGTGAGGGTAGGTCTAACTTATACTAGAACATAATTAGCATTTCAGAAAATACACTTAATAGCTTTGTTTTACTCTACAACTTTGATTTTCCTTTTACAATTATTTTTTAATTATTTTATTTTACATGAATCTATAGCTGAAATTCCCCATTGATTTTAGAACAAACACTGAAATTAAAGATTTAATAATAAAGCATAAATGTGATACACACCTAGATAGATATTTTCAAGGAGATCAAAAGCATTTTTTCTTTTTTCTATTCAACATCTATACAGTTCAGCTATATTGGGGGCCTCACCACTAGCTCTCTCTCCCTCTCAGTAAGTATCAAGAAAGACCGAGGACACTGTTCTTCCAAATTCCGTTTTTGTTTACAGAGAACTCTCCATTTTAAAGTATAATGTCAAAATGGCTAAGCAGAAGGGCACCAAAATTGACAGAAAAATGACTATGATTTAACCAAGAAGCCACATTTACACTGTAAATGAGATAAAGTAATAGAAAATGTGCTGGATCAAGATGATAGTTTGGGCCACGCTAATGAAATCCTCGGATGATAACTCCTTCAGTGAGCGTGCTCCTTTGCCTGGCCTTGTGAGTCGGATCTGGGGGAGCCACAGCTCTGTGCTGGGAACCAGGAAGTGTCAAGTTGTCCGTAAGCTATCTTTGCCTTCACAAATATTTACCAGCCACCACCCTCTTCTCTTCATTGCTACAGAAGTGAAAAAAACAAGGGGAAAAACAATTGAGAAAGGAACATGATTTCAGGTTTATGAGGTATGAGAGAGAAGGAATTATCCTATTAAGGGACTAGTTAATGGGACTTTTTAAAAAAGCAGTAAGATTTTTGACTCTCCTGATTCTCTCAAACAACATAGCAAGTAAATGTTTAACAGAAACTCAAGGTGTAAGGAATAAATCTTAGGTAAAATCTATAAGTGAAATGTACATAAATATCTGATTTACAAGTTTAGCTGAGTTTCTAGTCTGGAGGCTAAAAGAATAGAAGGAGGGGGAAAAGTAATAATATACATTATATTAAGACTTATCAATGTAATGAGTTATGATAGATATAAGTAATATTCAATGAAATATCAAAGGTAAACAATCTTGCAGAAACAGACAATTTTTATAAGATCCCTATACTAAACTATGCCTTTAAACAAAAATTAAGTGTATATACCAATCAGAGTGCCCTTGTAAGACTTTGAATTATTGTTTGTGGCATGTTTTCTTAGTCCATTGGTTAATATTATGCTCAAGTCAGAGGTATTTATAATTCCAAAGGTTTTGTAAAATGAGTTTTTGGTAATGTCTCTATAGCTGCTGGTGGAAAAGTACATTTTTGTGACATTAAATTTTATTTTCTTAGAGTTTGTCTTCTAAATATGTAATGTCTGAAGAAAATGACAATCTGAAAGGACAGTGCTGCTTCAGCTGGTCAGTTTCATTTCTCCCTCCCTTTAAATCTGTCTTTCACTTAGGAAACACCAGCAGAATGGACTGACTTCAAAAGTGTTTATTTACTTTATAAAGAAACTGATTTTCCAACAGACTTCCGATACATCAAAAGGTCCTCGGGAATCAAACCTTATCTCTCTTTTTTCTTTCTCCCTGCCCTACTCTGTTTGGTAAAACTTGTAAATTGTTTCATTGACCTTGAACATTTTGTTCACATCCTTTGAAGAAAGGCAGAGATACAAAATAATGTTTTTGAAAGTACTGTGTTACAAAAGAAAGAGTGCCTGTTAGCCCATGTCCTGGATAATAATACTTCTTAGGCTTCTAATTTGGGAACGCACAAATAACCAGAATATTAAATCTAGGTACAGTTTTAATGAAAACTTCAAAATCCTTTGATTTACTAGAAATAAAAGAGATTTTAGAGACCACTAAGTTCTGCTCTGAACCAAAACAAAATATCAGACATTTTTTCTTATTATAAACATAATATAGATGTTTAGTGCAAAGATTTGTGAAAAATAACAAATTTATGTGTACTCTGTCTAGCTTAAAATATAAGACATTATCCTGATCAGTATGTGGTTTAGTATTGTGTGTTTTTTCAACTTGATGTAAACAGGGATCATAATTAAGTGCCACTGGAGAAGGAAATGGCAACCCACTCCAGTGTTCTTGCCTGGAGAATCCCAGGGACAGGGGAGCCTGGTGGGCTGCCGTCTCTGGGGTCGCACAGAGTCGGACACGACTGAAGTGACTTAGCAGCAGCAGCAGCAGTGTTCAGCGTTCTTGCCTGGAGAATCCCAGGGACGGGGGAGCCTGGTGGGCTGCTGTCTCTGGGGTTGCACAGAGTCGGACACGACTGAAGCGACTTAGCAGCAGCAGCAGCAGTGTTCAGTGTTCTTGCCTGGAGAATCCCAGGGACGGGGGAGCCTGGTGGGCTGCCGTCTCTGGGGTCGCACAGAGTCGGACACGACTGAAGTGACTTAGCAGCAGCAGCAGCAGCAGCAGTGTTTTAAGTTCTGATTGTTCCATACCTTGCCAACACTTGATATTGATGAACTTTAAAATTTTGCTTTTCCGGTATATGGAAATGGTATTTGTGATATTATTTTGCATTTCCATGATAATTAACAAGATTGAATATCTTTTTGTACTTTTTGGATACATTCCTATTTTCTTTTCAATGATGCCTATTTTTCTGTTGGGTTATTTATATTCTTAAAATATATAGAAAATTTTCATGAATTTTGCATAAAAATTCTTTGTCAATTATGTTTTACAAGTATATTTTCTCAGACTTATATTTTCGTATCCTTTGTCATACATATTATGGGGGTCTTATCTAAAGTCCTCAAAGTAAATTAACTTAGTATGCAAAATTATTATATATTTACATAAACACATAGCCATCACCTAGATCAACATATAAAACATCTCCAGAACTGCAGTAGAATCCCTTTATACCTTGTCTCTAGTTAATGTTACTGCATTTCTCATGCTCAGGCTTCCCTGGTGGCTCATACGTAAAGAATTTGCCTGCAGTGAGGGAGACCTGGGTTCGATTCCTGGGTTGGGAAGCTCCTCTGGAGAAGGGAATGGCAACTCACTCTACTATTCTGGAAAATCCCATGGACAGAGGAGCCTGGCAGGCTACAGTCCATGGGGTTGCAAAGAGACAGACATGACTGAGCGACTATCCCTTTCACTTTTGGCCAATGTTCACAGTATTCTCTTCTCTACCACTCTGGATCGATTTTTCCTGTTTTGAAATCTTAATGAATGAAATTATATAGTATGTTTTGTACAATTCAACAGTCATATACTTGTATCATACAATAATCATATAAAACATATTATTTTATAACTGGCTTCCTTCACCCCGTATTCTATGAGCAAGACATTGTATGTAAAAATATTGTTCTTTTTCATTGCTATGTACCATTCTACTATGTGACCATTTTACAATTTTCCATTCTACAGTTGATGCACATATGGGTTCTTGTGTTAGTCTATTAAACGTTTCTGCTATAAGCATTCCTGTACTTACCCTTTGATAGACAGTAGCCCTTACTATCCTTGGATTTATAGCCATGAGTGGAACTTTGGGACATAGTTGTATGTATGCTTGGCTTTAGTAGATATAGCCAGAATGTTTGTCAAAGTGGTTACATTGATATTTACTTGGAATAACAGTATGTGAGTTTCAGCTGCTTTATGTCCTCATCAATATTTGGTATGGTCATTCCTTGAATTTTAGTCATATTTTATCAGATTGGTCTGTATGCAATCATCTTCTCATAGGTTTAATCTAGTAGATTCTCATTTTTCTCTTTAATTTTCATTATCTTGGTGACCAATGATGTTGAAAAACTTTTTGTAGGCTTCATGACTATTCATAAATTTCTTTTTATGAAGTGCTTCTGTCTGTTGTTGTTGTTTTTTTTTTGGATTGTCAGTCTTTCTGATTTTGATTCATATTTCTTTATATATTATGGATTCAAGTCCACAATTATTAGACATGTAGTTTCTTCTTCTGGTTTATTACTTACCCTTTTATCTCTACGTGTTATCTTTTGATAAACAGAAATTCTTAGTTTTAATAAAGTCTAATTTATAAATTTTTTTATGGTTGATGCTTTTTAATGAAATCCAATTTGTAAATTTTTAAAAGTTATAATATTTAACATTTGGTGTCAATATTGACATGATTGTAAAATTTTGTTCAGAGCTAAGCTAAACAGTATACTTTAAATACATTTCCTTTTTGTACAATCTTTTTTTTTTTTTTTTTGCTGATTTTTGTGTGTGTGTGTGTACCTATTACTAATTAAGCCTCAGACTTCTCAACAAAGCTGTAAAATTTATTTCAGTATGTTCAATTTAAGTAATATGTATATTTCACTTTTTCTTTTAAAAATCTTCCCTTTTAGCCTAATTTCTAAATCTCCATCCTAAGCAGAGATTGTCTGCTAACCAAGTTAATCTACAATGGGCATGTAGAAAGAGAAGTTAACCTCTGATGTTTTAATTCACTGAGATTTTGGGACGGGTTGTGTATTACTGCAGCATAACTTACCCTGTACTGACTGTCAACAGTATTCCTTTGCTGAAAATAACTGCTTTGTTGCAAGCTGAACTTCAGCCATCCCATGCTTTGCCTCTGCTATCAATCTAGGAAGTCCTTTGATCTCTTCATTTTCTTGCATCCTTATTTTTTGGAATCTCAAGTCTTTTTCTTATTTTACTCCATTGTTTTGGTGGCACATATTCTTCAGTAGCTTCCTTATAAAAACTCATGGAAAATAAAGTTTTTGAGACCCTAATGTTGAAATATGTCACACTAGATATGATTTATAACTTGGCTGAATTCAGGTATTTATGTTAACAATGTTTCCCCTTCAAAATTTAGGAGACAGTTCTTTAATTACTTGCTGACAATGATATTATTTGAAGTCCATTGACATTTTAACATACCTGTTTTCCTTTCTAGAAGTTTTCAGAATCTTCTCTTTGTCTTGAGTGCTCTGAAATTTCAGAGTGATATGCCTTGGTATACCTTTGTGCTTTGTCATTGAATCTGGAAACCCATGTACATTAGTTCTGGAAGTTTTCTTATATTGTTTCTTTAGTAATGTTTTCCCTACCATTTTCTCTGCACTCTCTTTAGAATTCCTGTTATTCAGATCCTATCTTCTAATTAATTTTATCTTTTCTCTACCATTTTCAAACCCTTTATCTTTCTCTTCTTTATTTTTTGAATATTTTCTCAATTTTATCCTCCAACCTTTCTATTGGTTTTGCTTTTCATATATATTTTAAAATTTCCAAATCTCTTTTATGTTCTCTGAAGGTTGTTGTTCTCCCTTCCTTCCTTCCCTATTTTTTCCTTCCTTCCTTCTTTCTTTCCTCCTCCTTCTCTCTCTCTCTCTATTTTTAATCCTTTTATTGTTCTTCTGCTCCCTGCATTTTTTCCCTGTGTGCTTTTATTTTGCTGTTGTTAGAGATTTTAGTCAAATGTCTAAGAATCCTTGACTCTTCATTCGTATTATGAATGAGTCACTAAAAAGCTAACTGGAATGACTGGAACATGGGGTTCACCATGATAATTTTTGTTGTTGAATTCTGGTAGGTTCTATACAGCACATTTATTTAAGAAAATTTATTTCAATTACTAGTTGGCTAAGATGAAATAAAAAGTAAGAATGGATTTTGTATTTAAACAATGCTTTCTTAGCATCTATTGAAATCATCAGATACTCTTTAACCTTTAATTTGTTAATGTAGTTTCCGAATGGTAGGGTTTCTAACAGTAGTGTTTCAGAATGGCCTTGTTGTCTTTCTTCAAGGAGAAGCTAAAAGTTTCTCCTTTTTAAGGAAGGGGAAACTGGAGTGGGAAGGCTGACAGTGCTGTCCACGCTGCCAGTGTTAGGTCTGGGTTTGCCCTCTCTTTGCTCTATGCAATGCAGAAGTTAAGATTTTACTTTTCAAAACAAGGATTTGACGTAGGAAGACTGTAGCATATATTAAGGAGTCAACTAAGTTTGTTGTTATTCTTAGACTTTCTGTGTTTAATATAGTTTTTGCTTTATCAAAGCCCAAGTGGAATTAAATCTCCTTACTAGCAATGACATCTAAGGTATTTGGTTTGACATCATTTTAGGGGTAAGAAAATGTATTTATAAAATGTTTTTTCAATGAGCTCTTCATCTGTGGTTTAGCTACTTTCCTTACCACAGCATAGCTTTCCACCTACTCTTTATCGTCACATGGCAATCAAAAGACCAACACTCTTTTTCCTTCTGCAATATTTTACTCTTGCGCATACTTCCCCAAAGAAGAAGGAAGAGTGAGGCCTGTTCTAATCATTAGCATCAGTTGCAAAAGAGTGTCTGAGTTCCCTGAAATGCCAAAGAATATTTAGCTAGGATTTTTCCTTAAGCTAAGAAATTTTATGCAGAAGTCTTAGAAATTATTGGTATATTGAAAAAATGAAAAGCAGCCTAAAGGTATCATGGAAGAGACTTAGGTCTGGGAACCAAGCCAGGAAGTATTAGTTAGGGTCACTTCTCACTCACTAGCAAGTCACTAGCCTCTCTGAGCCCTTGTTTCTTTGTACATAAAATAAGAAGGCTTGACTTCCCTAGATTGTCTCTGTGGTCTTTTGGGACTCTAACATTCTTTTGTACTCAAAACAATAGCAACTCTAGGAAATAGTAAAGGGACTTGTGCAGTTTGTTGCTTAATTAATGTAAACTTCATTAATGTTATAATATTTCAGAATTAAATATTTTTTTCCTTTTTGTTATGAACACATTTGTTTTTAAATATATGAAATAGAAGTCTTCCTGGGGAACTATAAAATATCCCCAGAGTAGGCAGAGTAATATCCCCAACCTAAGATGTCCCATGTCCTAATCCCTGAAATTTGTTAATGTGTTACCTTCCATGACAAAAAGACTTTGTAGATACGATTACATTAAGGATTTATGTAGAGGTGGAGAGGTTATCCTGGATTACCCAGGTGCATAAATCTAATCACAAGGGTCCTTATATGTTAAAGAGGGAATTCATAGAATTCATAGAATGTTGGATCTGGAGTGCACCATAAATATAATCTAATGAAGTCTAGCACTCTCTTTTCACAAGAGAAGAAATTGTAACCCTTTGAGATTAAAACTGTGAGTTTCTCCATAATCATCAAGCTAAATTCCACGACACTATAGTCTTTCCAACTGAAAGTGCTAGGACATGAAACTGCTTAATAAATACCTTAGTGCGAACTATGAAGGAGTATGAAATTCAAATGCATCCTGTATGAGTCAACTCATTCTCGCTTGAGAAGCAGCTTAACAGAGTGCATCTGATCTAGGATGTGTATCGAGATTGCCTTTATGCAAATCCCATCTCTAGTATTTCCCAGCAGTGTGACCCTTGACAAGTTATTTAACCTTTCTATGCTTTTATTTGCTTCTCTGTAAAATGCAGAAGGTAATACCATTAACTCATAGGGTTGTGAAAAAGTGAAAGTTAGTTGTTCAGTCGTATCCAGCTCTTTGCGACCCCATGGACAGTAGCCTATCAGGCTCCTCTATCTATGGAATTCTCCAGGCAAGAATACTGGAGTGGGTAGCCATTGCCTTCTCCAGGGGATCGTCCCAACCCAGGGATCGAACCCAGGTTTCTGCATCGCAAGCAGATTCTTTACTGTCTAGGTTGTGGAAAGAGTTAAATATATTAATAACTGTAAGGCCTGTAGAACAAGGCCTGGACCATATTTAACACTAAATAATTATGAGAAATTACTGTTATGAGCAGCAGGCTTTATAATAAAGACATGCTATTTCAGTTAAACAAAAAAACGTATTTCTTAACATTTAAAAAATTTTAATTATTAATACTAATATTTGTTCCTGCTGTGGTTATTAGCTACCTCCTGTGGTGAAGGGATGAACACATAACCCTGAAACAAGGGCCGAATGTTCTGGTAAGGCTGAAAGTCTTGTCTTCTTCCATGCCCCCAGACATTTTGTAGACAGCACATGACTGTCATGAGTGCTCTTGCTAATTAAAGTCTCATTAATACCAAAGAAATGTACAGTGATTCTATATTGTCGTTTCTGCAAGCTGCATTGTTTGAAGAACAAAGCAGCTGATGTTCTGTTTCGTTTCTTTCATAATGCTGAGCGTGGGTATCTGATAGAATTGCTTAGGTTGGCAAACTTTGTGAGCAGAAGTGCTAGATTTGTATACATCTTCAAGAATGAGGCAGCTCAAAGCTAAAGTGAGCTGGGAAAGAAACAGGAAGTGAAAAAGTAGAACGGAAAGACATAGGTAGATAGAGGAAGAAAAAAGAGGAAGGAAGAAAGGAGCCATGAAAGGACATGAAAGATAAATGAAAACACTTAAATGGAGAAAAGAGTTTTAAGAGACAAACAGGAGACTGTTTTATATGAAGTGTCTCTGATGCCTAAACCTGTCTTCTCAATCTTTAATGTCCATTAGAATCACCTGGAGGACTTGTTAAACTAGTTTGCTGGATCCCATTGGCAGATTCTGATCCAAGAGCTCAAAGTGGAGCCCAGTAATGCAGATTCTAACAAGCCCAAAGGTGGTGCTGATGCTGTTTGTCTGTGGACACAGAACCTTTGCGTTAAACAGTATTTACAAAAAATAAATAGCTTTTAGCGCATTTTTAAGCTATATTTTATATATAGTAAATAGCACAGATATTGATGTTCTTGGTTTCCTAATGTAAGTTGCACCCTGCTGCTGCTGCTGCTAAGTCGCTTCAGTCATGTCCGACTCTGTGCGACCCCATAGATGGCAGCCCACCAGGCTCTGCCATCCCTGGGATTTTCCAGGCAAGAACACTGGAGTGGGTTTGCCATTTCCTTCTCCAGTGCATAAAAGTGAAAAGTGAAAGTAAAGTCGCTCAGTCGTGTCCGACTCTTAGCGACCCCATGGACTGCAGCCTACCAGGCTCCTCCATCCATGGGATTTTCCAGGCAAGAGTACTGGAATGTGTTGCCATTGCCTTCTCTGAAGTTGCACACTACTAGGTCATAAAAAGATCTATCTTTTCCCATATACTGTCTCTTCAAAGATACCAGTAGATTTTTTTTTTTTTTTTGAATGAAGTCCTAGTGGCCCGATGTTGTTTTCCATCAGAATGATATAATGAACTTCAGTAGGGTTTTTAGCTTTTTAAAGAACAACATGTATATCTATAATCTGGAATTGAATGCCAAAAAACTAGAAATACCTATATTACTATGATTACACCTGGAATTCTCCTGGTCTCATATAAACTATAGCCCATTTTCTATCACTTATTTATGATCCCATTTGAAAGGAGGATATTTTGTTGTGTTATATTGAATTCTCTTCCCATTCTTTGGATTAGTGATTTACAGTATTTCTGTAATAAGTAATCTGAGATGTTGGGCAAGGAAACTATTGAGTTGAAATTCTTGAGTGTGCTTCCTGAACTTCATGTGCATCTAAACCCCTAGGAATCTTGTTAAAAATGCATATTTTGATTCACGGGGTCAGATGTTGGGTTCTAAGTTACACTTGTGTAACAGGCTTCCAAATGACATCAATGCTGCCAATTTACAGCTCACATTTTCAGTAGTAAGGCCTTGTTTGGTGTGTGAAGGTGGTTCTCACATTTTAGGGAGTATCAGAATCAATGGAAGCCTTGTTAGAACACAGATTTTTGGCTTTTACACCTGAGTGTCAGAGTTAATGGGAGTGGGGCCTAAGAATTTACATTTCTAAGTTGTCAGATGATGCTGGGGAAAGTGCAGGGAAAAACACTTTGACAACCACTAATCTATTAACCAACCTCTTCATCTTGCTAATACTCATAGACTTGCCAGAAATTTATATTGCTGATTACGATTGCCCTCAGATGTCTCTGATAAAGTCATCAGTGGTCTCTTCATTGACAAATCCAATAGACTTCTCTCAGTCTTACGTGGCTTCTCAGTGGCTTCTGACTTGTTACTCTGCTCTTGATACCGCCATCTCTCTTGGTTACGATAGCAGTATTTTCTTTGTTTCCTTCTTACTTCTCTAACTCAGACTGTATTCTGTCTCGGATTCCTGTAAAAGTTTCTCTTTAATCCACCCCATGCTCTAATCTCAAAAGTCTGCCTGACCTCAGCCTCTTATCATGTTACGTTAGACCACATTAGGGCTCATCTAACCAATCTTTCTGCCTCGAATCTCTTAGTCTCCCTTCCCACTTCTACCAGTGATCTTTCTAAAATACAAGGGTGGGGATATTTATTACTGTGCTTAAAATCCTTTAGTAGCTTCCCATTTGTTCCCATTGTTCCCTTTGGATATATTCCAAACTCTGGCTTGGCTAATGTGGCTCTCTATAATCTAGTTCTTATCTGCTCTTTCCACTTATATCATGCCTACTTTGGAATCTTAGTTGAGTTCAGTTCAGTCACTCAGTCATATCCAAGTCTTTGTGATCCTCTGAACTGCAGCACGCCAGGCCTCCCTGTCCATCACCAACTCCTGGAGTTTACTGAAACTCATGTCCATTGAGTCAGTAATGCCATCTAATCATCTCATCCTCTGTTGTCCCCTTCTCCTCCTGCCTTCAATCTTTCCCAGCAACAGAGTCTTTTCCAGTGAGTCAGTTCTTCGCCTCAGGTGGCCAAAGTATTGTAATTTCAGCTTCCACATCAGTCCTTCCAGTGAATATTCAGGACTGATTTCCTTTAGGATGGACTGGTTGGATCTCCAAGGGACTCTCAAGAGTTCTCCAACACCATAGTTCAAAAATGTCAATTCTTCAGTGCTCAGCTTTCTTTATAGTCTAACTCTCACATCCATACATAACTATTGGAAAAACCATAGCCTTGACTAGACAGATCTTTGTTGGCAAAGTAATGTCTCTGCTTTTTAATATGCTATCTAGGTTGGTCATAACTGTTAATTTCATGGCTGCAGTCACCATCTGCAGTGATTTTGGAGCCCAGAAAAATAAAGTCTGACACTGTTTCCACTGTTTCCCCATCTATTTCCCATGAAGTGATGGGACCAGATGCCATGATCTTCGTTTTCTGAATGTTGAGTTTTAAGCCAACTTTTTCACTCTCTCTTTCACTTTCATGAAGAAGCTCTTTAGTTCTTCTTCACTTTCTGCCATAAGGGTGGTGGTCTCTACATATCTGAGATTATTGATATTTCTCCCAGCAATCTTGATTCCAGCTTGTGCTTCCTCCAGCCCAGTGTTTCTCATGATGTATTCTGCATATAAGTTAAATAAGCAGGGTGACAATATACAGCCATGATGTACTCCTTTTCCTATTTGGAACCAGTCTGTTGTTCCATGTCCAGTTCTAACTGTTGCTTCCTGACCTGCATACAAATTTCTCAAGAGGCAGATCAGATGGTCTGGTATTCCCATCTCTTTCAGAATTTTCCAGAGTTTATTGTGATCCACACAGTCAAAGGCTTTGGCATAGTCAATAAAGCAGAAATAGATGTTTTTCTGGAACTCTCTTGCTTTTCCGATGATCCAGCAGATGTTGGCAATTTGATCTCTGGTTCCTCTGCCTTTTCTAAAACCAGCTTGAACATCTGGAAGTTCATGGTTCACGTATTGCTGAAGCCTGGCTTGGAGAATGTTGAGCATTACTTTACTAGTATGTGAGATGAGTGCAATTGTGCAGTAGTTTGAACATTCTTTGGCATTGCCTTTCTTTGGGATTGGAATGCAAACTGACCTTTCCAGTCCTGTGGTCACTGCTGAGTTTTCCAAATCTGCTGGCATATTGAGTGCAGCACTTTCACAGCATCATCTTTCAGGATTTGAAATAGCTCAACTGGAATTCCATCACCTCCACTAGCTTTGTTCGTAGTGATGCTTTCTAAGGCCCACTTGACTTCACATTCCAGGATGTCTGGCTCTAGGTGAGTGATCACACCATTGTGATTATCTTGGCCATGAAGATCTTTTTTGTATAGTTCTTCTGTGTATTCTTGCCACCTCTTCTTAATATCTTCTGCTTCTGTTAGGTCTATACCATTTCTGTCCTTTATTGTGCCCATCTTTGCATGAAATATTCCCTTGGTATCTGTGATTTTCTTGAAGAGCTCTCTAGTCGTTCCCGTTCTTTTGTTTTCCTGTATTTCTTTGCACTGATCACTGAGGAAGGCTTTCTTATCTCTCCTTGCTATTCCTTGGAATCTTAGTAGACAGACTTAAAAACAACAAATTTCAGTAGAGGCTGTGTGATTTCATGCCTCCGCATCTCTGTTCATGTTCCATTCTCTTCCAGGAATTCTCTCCTTCTCATATTTGTTTAGCCAGCAGACATCTTCTCACCTTTCATATGTCCCTCCTCTTTGAACTCTTAATGACCATCCCAGGAAGTAGTGACCACTTTCTTCTTGTGGCCACACATTATAATGACATCAGCTATACTGTATTTATTTAGTTTATGTGTCTGATTCTCTTTATCAGATTACCACCTCTTGAGAACAAAATTATTATTTTTCCAACTCAGACTTTATTTTCTTGGGCTCCAAAATCACTGCAGATGGTGACTGTAGTCATGAAATTAAAAGATGCTTGTCCCTTGGAAGAAGAGCTATGACCAACCTAGACATATTAAAAATCAGAGACATTACTTTGCTGACAAATGTTCATCTAGTCAAAGCTATGGTTTTTCCAGTAATCATGTATGGATGTGAGAGTTGGACCATAAAGAAAGCTGAACACTGAATAATTGATGCTTTTGAACTGTGGTGTTGGAGAAGACTCTTGAGAGTCCCTTGGACTGCAAGGAGATATAACTAGTCAATCCTAAAGGAAATAAGTCCTGAATATTCACTGGAAGGAATGATGCTGAAGCTGAAGCTCTAATAACTTTGGCTACCTGATGTGAAGAGCTGACTCATTGGAAAAGACTCTGATGCTGGGAAAGATTGAAGGCAGGAGGAGAAGGGGACAACAGAGGATGAGATGGTTGGATGGCATCACCGACTCTTTGGACGTGTGTTTGTGCAAGCTCTGGGAGTTAATAATGTACAGGGAGGCCTGGCCTGCTGCAGTCCATGGATCGCAAAGAATTGGACATGACTGAGCAACTGAACTGACATGTTTCTTGTTTGTTTCCTGAACAAATAAATGAATAACAGATTGAAGAAGCAGCGACTGATAAAGACGTTGGGTGAGTGTATTAGCATATTAAGTCTGCTGTAACAAATTACCATAAATTTGGTGGCTTAAAACAACAGAACCTTAGTCTATTGTAGTCCTGGAGGCTAGAAGTTTCAAATCAAGGTGCTAGTAGGGCCACACACTCTCTGGAGGCTTCCTCTGTCTTTCCAGATGCTGGGGCCTGTAGCTTTTCCTTGGGTTGTGGCTGAGTCACTTCATCCCATCTCCATTTTCCCTTTTTCTCTTCTTTCTCTTCTAAGGACGTTTGTCATTACCTTTGGGGCCAACATGGGTTATCTAGGATGATCTCCTCTTGAGACCGTTAGCTTAATTTCATCTGCAAAGAATCTTTTTTCAAATAAGTTCACAGTCACAAGTTCTGGTGGTAAACACACAGACGTAGCCTGTTGGGGGCCACTCTTCAACCCACCTCAGTGACTATGGGAAAAATAAAGCTGGTATTCATAAACAGAAATAGGAAGGGGGCAGAAACTCCTGTTCTGCCCTCTGAATCCCATTTAATAACAATGAATAGAAGGTGGTAGGCATGCATTCTCTGTTTCTAGTAAACCGGTTATCATCCACAGACAAACTCTTCTTAAAAAAAAAAAGACACGTGTATGTGTGCATATGTTTTAGGAGGCATGGGTCAAGCACTAATGTTCTCCTTTCTGCCTAAATTATACCAAATCCTCCTTACGCTTCAAAAGAATAAAATAGAAAACAACAAAAAGCACAAGGCTGTCATCTATTAGTCTTTAAAAGGTAGCACTTTCTGAACTGATTTTTGTTTTCTTTCATTTACATTTGTCCTGGAAGAGAAGGAACTGTTTCTTTCTTTCTTTTTTTTTTTTTTTTTAGTAGTACCAGGCCTTCTTCACCAATTAGACACTTAAATACTTTTGATGAAAATATAAATTTGTATTGGATGAGATCAAGGAAAGAAGTAGGGTTGGGATAAGCAGTTATGGAAATTGTGGGGGTGGGAGACTGGGCAAAGGCTTGGGAATGCTGGTCCAGATTCCAGCCTCAGCACTTACTCTGCAGTTTGCACATGATCCCCCAGCACTGAAGCCAGGGTTTCCAGAGCAAACAGCTTTCATTTCCATTAGTGACTGACTTATAGCCGCCAAGATCAAACCTTTTCCTCTGACTTTGCAATTGAAGGTCGAGGGCTTTCTCATCTAGTCTACAGATATGGGAGAGCTCAGGAAAAGTGAGGAAAACAGAAAAATACAGGATGAAGAAACTATAGAGCTACATTTCCCTTTATTTTTCCACAAGACAGGAGAACAGCACAGGATACTGTAATTTGTCAAATCCCCAAACAAAACAAAACAGGTCTGTTGTTAATACTGACAAACGGTCACAGCTGCAGAAAAGTTTCCACATGAAATCTTTCAGTCCTAAATAGTCGTTTTGCAGTTTTATAATTGCTTTTCCAGGGTTCTTTTTCCCCTCAGTGTTTATTCATGTTAACTGTTTGTTCCGTGTTGCAAGGGTCCTCCTGTTAGATAGATTTCTGACAGTCCTGCTTTCCATACAGTAGTTTTTAAATATTCTATTCCGTTTCATCAGTACATAAATATCATTTCAATTGGCACAATAACTTTAACAATGAATGTTTTAATTACATAGAAGAACTACTGTTATACTCCCTCACTGTACCCCCATTCTCAGCATTTGGATGATACAACCCCCCACCCCCAGTCTCAGAAGCTTGTGGTTAACTGTTGTGCCACAAATTAATGCAGTGAAGCTTGAAACCCAGGTTGTCATGCAGCTCAAATGTAGGCCAGGTGTTGAGACTTTTCCAAGTTTTTTTTTTACTATATTTTGGTTAAGTTAAATTTTCTTAGCTGGCTTGAATTGCTGTAAAAGTGAGAAAGCCAGGCTGAAAGAACTGGTGTTTGATCATTTAAGGCTGAAATTTAAACCTCAAGTAAAACAGAATCCAAAACTGATTCAAAACAGAAAGAAGAAAGTTTTATGTGACTTTGCTTTGATGGAAACTGATGAGTTACACATTTTTACTGTTGATTCTTAGCTTGTCTTCCTCTTTTACCAGAATATATTTATCTCTTCAGGAGTAATACCATGTTACAATAAAACCACTTTCATTTTAACTACATTTGTGATACTCAGACACATAAAGGTTGATGTTTAATTTTGCACTGACAAGAAAGAGTTTCCAAAGAATGGTGTATCAGCTTGTGAGATAAATGTTTAGCCCTTGTAAGAGAAAAGGAATCTCTGGGCCTTTGTAAAACACTTTACCAGCACAGAAATAATTTGAATATAAATAATTACAAAATCAAAAGGACAGAGTATTCGTATCTAAAAGCAGAGTCCAAAGTTTTTTACTTGGCAAATTTTATAGACATTCAGAATTATTCAATATAAATTAAAGTAATAAACATTTAACTTAAATATCAAATAACTTTTATAATACTATTTACAATGTGTTCACTTATTCAGCTGAACTTTTATCTGAATTTGTAAGATATTACTGTATTTGTATTTGTACACAAATTTTCTAAAGATACACTTATTTACATGCATTTAAGCTATAGAAAGTGAAAGTGAACTCACTCAGTCATGTCCGACTCTTTGTGACCCCATGGACTGTAGCCTACCAGGCTTCTCCGTCCATGGGATTTTCCAGGCAAGAGTACTGGAGTGGGTTGCCGTTTCCTTCTCCAGGGGATCTTACCGACCCAGGGATCAAACCCAGGTCTCCCGCATTGTAAGCAGATGCTTTTACCGTCTGAGCCAGGGAAGCTTAAAATTATTTAAGCTATAATTTTACATATTTTATGGTACAGTTAAAGAAGGGAAAATAAACATATAAAAATGAAAATTAAATGTTTTATTTATTTTTAGGTATAATGTATTACAAATGGCTTCCCAGGTGGTGCAGTGGTAAAGAATCTGCCTATGCAGGAGATGCAAGACATTCAGTTTCAATCCTTGGGTTGGAAAGATTCCCTGGAGTAGGAAATGGCAACCCACTCCAGTATTCTTGCCTGGGAAGTTCCATGGACAGAGGAGCCTGGCAGGCTGCAGTCCATGGGATTGCAAAGAGCTGGACATGACTGAGCACACACACACACACACACACACACAATATTACAGGTTCATGGTCAAAAATTAAGGAAATACAGAAAACTCTAAGACAAGAAACCACTTCTAACTCTACCACTTAGTAATAACCATTGTTAAAATTTTTAGGATTACTTTTAACACTTTTACATATATATTATCTTTTTAAAAAATAAATCAGTATTAACTAATGTGTCAATGCTGCTGGAACAACTGAGTATCCATATAGAGGAAAACAAATGAGCTTTGATCCATATCTCACTCCATACACAACAAATTAATTGAGATGGATCATAGACTAAACTTAAAACCAAAAACCCGGGAACGTAAAGCTTCGAGAAGAATAAAAGGAGTCTATGATCTTGGGACAAAAATTTCATGGAAAAAAACCCACTAAGACCATTAACCACAAGAGACATAATGTTTAATTGAATTGTGCAAATTTTCTTGGCTTGTTAGAGGTCATCATTCAGATATGACCAAACCATAAACCGGGACAAAAATATTCTCAGCACATAGGTATGACAAAATACTTACATTTACACCCAGAATATATAAAGAACCCCCCAAATCAATAATAAAATAATACTATACAGTAACTATTGCTGTATAACAAATCACTAAAGTGAGCTGAAAGCAACAAACATTATTTCATACTTTCTGAAGATCAGGAATTTGGGGGCAAATTAGCTGGGTGGTTCTAATTGATGATTGCTTATGAGGCTGCAGTTAAAGTATTAGTTGGGACTGTAGTCAGCTGAAGGTCTGATTGGAACTGGAGGATTCATTTTCAAGAGATGACTCATGTGGCTTCTAGCAAAAGACCTCAGTTCTTATGCCGCATTGGCTTTTTTATAGGTTGCCTTAATGTCCTTCTGATATGGCACCTGTCTTCTCCCAGAGTGACCAATCCAAGAGAAAGAGCAAGGAGAAAGTCACCATGCCTTTTATGTTCTAATTTAGACATCCATGCCATCAGTTCCACCATAATTTATTAGAAGCAATAATAATTGGACAATAAATCTGGACTTAAGATTTAAGAAGTTAGGCTTCACTTTTTGAATGGAGGAGTATCAAATTTAAATCACTACAGACACATCACAAAAGAAGATACATATAAATGAGCAGTAAGTATAGGGACAAAAATGGTCAGCTTCATTAATTGTTAGATAAATGCAAATTAAAACCACTATCAAATACTATTCCAACCCACTAGGTGGGCTAAAATGAAAAAGATTGGCAACACCAAATATTGGAGAGGATGCAGAGCAACTGGAGCTCTCATCATTGCTGGCAAGAGTGTAAAATAGTCACATACTTTGATGAATTTCCTAGTGGTGTCTTATAAAGTTTACACTTAACTCATTCCACTTGTAATAGTTTCCTGAGAGAAGTAAAATATATGTTCACAAAAAGCATTAGACATGGGAATATTAAGTTTATTCATAAACACTTAAAACTGGAAACAGCCCAATGTCTGTTAACAGGCAGAAGGAAAAACAAGTTTACACAGTGGAATTCTTACAAAATGTGTATTTATACAATTAAATATTACTTAGCAATATAAAGGAATGAACTCCTAATATGAATCTCAAAATGTAACTATAAATGTAATTAATTATTAAGCAGAAGCAGCTAGACACGAAAGAATAAACATTGTATGATTTCATTTATATGAAATCTAAGAACTGACAAAACTAATCTATAGAGATAGAAATAAGGAAATTGTTGCCTGGTGACAATGGAGGAAAGGAATTGATTGGAAATGGGCAGGATAGAATCTTAGGGGGTGGATGAAAATGCTCTATTTCTTGTCTTGGATGGTTACAATAGTGTGTGCAATTTCCAAAACTCATAAAACTGAACACCCAAGATCTGTGCATTTTATTGTATTAATAATGCTGTAGTAAATGCAGATGATATAATATTTTATTTACTGCTCTTTTGACTAAAATTACATTGTGTTATTCTATTTCCTTTATATTACTTTTTAAGAAAGTGTTGGGTGGCTACATATTGTTTCAGGATATTCAGTTCAGTTCAGTCACACAGTCGTGTCCGACTCTTTGCGACCCCATGAATCGCAGCATGCCAGGCCTCCCTGTCCATCACCAACTCCCAGAGTTCACTCAGACTCAGGTCCATCGAGTCAGTGATGCCATCCAGCCATCTCATCCTCTGTCGTCCCCTTCTCCTCCTGCTGCCAATCCCTCCCAGCATCAGAGTCTTTTCCAATGAGTCACCTCTTCCCATGAGGTGGCCAAAGTACTGGAGTTTCAGCTTTAGCATCATTCCCTCCAAAGAAATCCCACGGCTGATCTTCAGAATAGACTGGTTGGATCTCCTTGCAGTCCAAGGGACTCTCAAGAGTCTTCTCCAACACCACAGTTCAAAAGCATCAATTCTTCAGCACTCAGCCTTCTTCACAGTCCAACTCTCACATCCACACATGACCACAGGAAAAACCATAGCCTTGACTAGGTGGACCTTTGTTGGCAAAGTAATGTCTCTGCTTTTGAATATGCTGTCTAGGTTGGTCATAACTTTCCTTCCAAGGAGTAAGCATCTTTTAATTTCATGGCTGCAGTCAGCATCTACAGTGATTTTGGAGCCCAGAAAAATAAAGTCTGACACTGTTTCCACTGTTTCCCCATCTATTTCCCATGAAGTGATGGGACTGGATGCCATGATCTTCGTTTTGTGAATGTTGAGCTTTAAGCCAACTTTTTCACTCTCCTCTTTCACTTTCATCAAGAGGCTTTTTAGTTCCTCTTCACTTTCTACGATAAGGGTGGTGTCATCTGCATATCTGAGGTTATTGATATTTCTCCCGGCAATCTTGATTCCAGCTTGTCTTTCTTCCAGTCCAGCATTTCTCATGATGTACTCTGCATAGAAGTTAAATAAGCAGGGTGACAATATACACCAGGCAAGTATAAGTATCATGATATGTATAAAATTACATATCATGAAATGAATATACCAATATTGAATCTATAAATATTAAGATTAATCTCACATTTTATAATCATGAGTAGATTTTCTTATATCTCTAAGTATCTTGTTTTGAAGGTTAATGGTCTTTCATCATTAGATATTCCTTACTGAATCTTTCCCTCTTCCTTTCCTTCATTTCTCCTTCCCTGCTTGCCTCCTTCCCTCCTTCCTACTTCCTCCTCATCCTTCTTCTCTTTCTCTCCCACTTTGTGTGTGGGAGGTTTTTTTTTTTTTGGTGGGGGAGCATGCCAAATGGCTTGTGGGATCTTAGTTCCCCAACTAGGAATTGAACCTGACCCATGACTGAAAGCCCAGAGTCCTAACCACTAGTCCACCAGGGAACTCCCCCACTTTGTGTATTTTACTACCTTTTAATTTAAAAATACTTCAGTTCTACAGAGAAGTAAGATGAATGATGAATATCATGAAATCTGTATACCTTTCACCTAGATTCACCAATTCTTAATGTTTTGCAACATTTGCATTGTGTGTGTGTAGGCACATACACTTTCTTAAGTCGCAGATGTTACTTCAGCATTCAGCAGTTTTTCAGATGTGAAAAATTCTGCAAAATCACAATAAAGTGATTACTCTTTAGAAAATATGATACAATAATATTAATTATAGAGTGCTTACTCAAATTTTCCAAATGAGTCTCAAACTTTCCTTTATACTTTTTGTTGTTGTTTCAGGATCCAAAGATAATGCATTTAGCTCTTTCCTTAGTTGCCTTTAATCTATTCAAGAACAATCTGTCTACCTTTTTTTATTTGACATAACATTGATATTCTGAAAGATCTAAAATGATTGTCTTATAGAATGTTCCTTAGCCTAGATTTTTCTGATTAAGTCCTCATAATTAGGTTCAGGTTAAACATTTTTTGCAAAAATACTATGAGTTATATGTGTTGCATTATATAATATCACTGTGTACATTTACTGGTGAAGTTAAGCTTGATCCCTTGGCTAAGATATTTTCACCAGATCGCTCTCTCTTTGAAGCTAAACAATAATCTGTAGGATGATCATATGAATATAATGTCCTCTAATAAGTGATAGTTTTAACATTGATTAATGATCTGTACCTGAGACTCAATTATTACAGTGATGGTTACAAAATGGAGGTTGTTCTAGTTCTGTCCTGTTTTTTTACGCTTTTTAGCTGCATTCTTTGGCATAATAATCTTATCTCTTTCTTTATTCTATACTTTAGTACCGTAGATTCTTTCTAAACAATTGTTTTATTTAATGTGTTATAATCTCCTTTGGACATTTTAGAGTTCAAATTGCCCTGAATTGGACCAGTGGAGAATAGAGGTAATAAATTTAAATCATTTTAGATTGTTTTAGGCCATTCTCGGAGAAGTCAATGGCACCCCACTCCAGTACTCTTGCCTGGAAAATCCCATGGACAGAGGGGCCTGGTTGGCTGCAGTCGATGGAGTCGCTAGGAGTCGGATACGACTGAGCGACTCCACTTTCACTTTTCACTTTGATGCATTGGAGAAGGAAATGGCAACCCACTCCAGTGTTCTTGCCTGGAGAATCCCAGGAACGGGCGAACCTGGTGGGCTTCCGTCTATGGGGTCGCACAGAGTCGGACACGACTGAAGCGACTTAGCAGCAGCAGCAGGCCATTCTAGCCCCCCCACCCCAAATTTCTTCATAGATTTTCTTTTTTTCTTGTTTTTTGAAGCTTTATTTTTATTTATTTATTTTTGGCCGTGCTGGGTCTTCATTGCTTCACAGGGGCTTCCTCTAGTTCCAGTGAGTGGGGGCTACTCTTCGTCGTGGTGCACCAGCTTCTCGCTGTGGTGGCTTCTCTTGTTGCAGAGCACAGGCTCTAAGAGTACTGGCTTCAGTAGTTACGGCACGTGGGCTCAGTAGTTGCACCTCCTGGGCTCTAGAGTGCAGACACAGTAGTTGTGTTGCATGGGCTTAATTGCTCTGCGGCATGTGGAATCTTCTCGGACCAGGGGTCAAACCCTTGTCCCCAGCATTAGCCCACAGATTCTTATCCACTGTGTCTCTCACAGAGAGCTGGGACTACTCTCTAGCTGAGTGCTCTGGCTTCTCATTATGGTGGCTTCTCTTGTTGTAGAGCATTGGCTCTAGGGTGTGCAGGCTTCAGGAATTGCAGCACTTTGGGCTCAGTAATTGCAACTTCTGGGTTGTAGAACATAGGCTCAATAGTTGTGGCACACGGGCTTGGTTGCTCTGTGGCATGTGGGATCTTTCTGGATCGGGGATTGAACCCATGTATCCTGCATTGACAGGTGGATTCTTTACCACTGAGCCACCAGGCAAGCTCCTTTTTATCTACCTTTGATATTTTTCCTGAAAATCAACAAGCTTTTTATTTTGTTACCTTTGTTTTTAATGTCATTTGTTT
Source organism: Bos indicus x Bos taurus (assembly GCF_003369695.1). Lineage (NCBI taxonomy): Eukaryota > Metazoa > Chordata > Mammalia > Artiodactyla > Bovidae > Bos > Bos indicus x Bos taurus. The sequence goes on from NC_040084.1 coordinate 36,738,247, forward strand.
AACGATAAGTTTGTGTAGTTTTTCAGTTTTAATAATACCTGTGTTTAACGACTGGCTCATCATATTTCTTGCCAAAGTTTAACAATTGGCTCTTAGAACAGGTACAAACCAACTTCAGTACCTGATCCCACTGTCTATTACCAGTCAAGGTCTGAGCCCAACTTTTGGATTCAATATTAAGTAAATATCAATAAAATTATACTTAAAACCAGATTGAAAAAATCTTAGCATATTTTTTTCCACAGAGGAATCACTCTGTCAACGAAATCAATTTCCTTCCCTCTTCTCCTTCTGTGCTTGATGCTCTTAGTTTAGTAGTGTCAAAAACCATTAAACCATCCTCAATTTACTGAACTGGAAAGTTGGTAAGAACTTCAGGTAATATGTGAAGGAGAACTGAAAGACCATTTAGGGACAAGAGGCCCTCATGTATCATCCTGTCCAGATATCCTGTAGGGGAACATACTCTTTATTCTGCCCAGCTTCCATCCCTTTTAGCATCAGCTCCCCTTTTCCTGGTAAATGTCCTTCCCTAGTCTCAGCTAAGGACCTTGCTCCTTCCCATAGTTTGCTCTTGGGCATTTTTGAACTGAATCTGGAAGAGTAATTCAGCTCTTCTCTGGAGGACAAGTATGATGAAACATGGGAGGAACTGGCAGAAGTTGTGTGACCAGATTTGCCCTCTAGTCTCAGTTCTCTTAGCACCATTGCAGGGCCCTGCCCCATGTGCTCTGTGTGTCTCGCGGGCTGAGGATGCACCTCCTTAAAGTGAGATGAAGAAATTAGGGTTGAGCCCCTGATCGCAAGGCCCTAAACACTGATTCTTAAGAAGATAACCATAATCTGATTCAGCTCAGATCGACTTCATTAAGTGCTATCCTTGTGGAAAGAAACAGTTTATATGCTGGGGGTAAAGGAAGAGAGTCATATTTTTACCTTAAAGGATCTAGTGTAGTAGGAGAGAAGTGTGTGCAATCAAATACATATAAATAAATGGCATGTCTTACTGCTTATCTATACAGTGAACACTTAGCAGCCATTTAAAATGATAATCTATATGTACATACATTTGTGAAATACTACATAACTACTAAATCACCTCTCTTAAGAGTATAGCTAGAGGAAAGAATCATTTTATGCTCATTACGTACATAGGCATTATATATATGTGTATATATACATATATACATATGCATATATGCATATAAATACACAAATATACAAAGCATGCATGTGTGCTATGTTGCATGTCCGACTCTGTGACTCTGAACTATAGCCTGCCAGGCTCCTCTGTGCTTGGGATTCTCTAGGCAAGAATACTGGAATGAGTTGCTGTGCCCTCTTCCAGGGAATCTTCCAGACTCAGGGATCAAACCCGCGTCTCTTCTGTCTTCTGCATTGGCAGGTGGGTTCTTTACCACTAGTGCCACCTGGGAAGACCATCCAAAGCTTATATATGTGTATAACTAAAATTTAAAAACATACATAATGGGGTGACTCCAGTCGTTTTTTTTTTAAATGTATATACATGGGAAAAGGAAAGAAGGAAATACTATAAAGTGAGAAGTAGATGGTGGATTGTAAATGACTTGACTTCAACATTTTTTTCTGTTTTCACAATTTTCAAAATTTTCAGAGCAAGACTAATGTGACTGACACCAGTACTCAAAATATTTTATTGTTGAAGATATTGCTCAGTTACTGTAAGTCTTAATTTATACAGTATATAAATCTTCTAGGATTAATACAAAATACCAAAGACTAGGTGGCTTAAACCCAGAAATTTGTTTCTCACAGTTCTGGAGTTGGAAGTCCAAAATCCGGGTGTCAGCAAGTTTGGTGTCTCTTGTGGCTTCTTTCCATGGCTTGCAGACCACCGTTTCTTGCTGTGTCTTTCCTCTCTGTGGTCGCAGCATCTTGTGTCTCTTCCTCATTTTATAGGGACCCTAGTCTGTTGTGTTAGGACCCCACTCAGAAGACCTCATTTAACCTTAATTACCTCCTTAAAGTTCCTCTCTCCAAATGCAGTAACATCAGGGAACCTATTGAATTTCTGGAGAACACAAATCAGTCTATAACAAATGATTTCTAAAATGAATTCAAACTCAAAAAATTGATTCAAGATAAAGTTCTCAAAGTAAAAGAAATTTTCATGTAGCTTATTTTAACGTGATTATTTTTAATGTCTTTGTAGACTTGAAAATTAGTGTCTTGCTTCTAAATCAATGTTTCCATCTCCATTTCCCACATCACTACCCAATTATTTTCTTAATTATATTGTTGTCTAATTATGTGAGTACCAATGATATTATTGTTAAAATACTCCATACTTTAAAATATGAGTTTATGTTTGAAACTTTTTTTTTATTTCAACAATTTAATTTTCTAAAACACAACCAGGTAAATTCTCTTCCAATTGACTTGATTTGATTACATTATAATGAATGAAAATTTACATTTAGACCTCTAGAAATTCAGTCCTAAATATAAGAATTTAGAAAACTTATCTTACCTGGCTTCTCAGTATAGATGGTGACCTGATGGTGACGAGTTTCTCCAAGATAAATGTGCCTGCACACAAATAAACATATGTATGTGCATATATACATGTGAAGTGTGAAAGTGAAAGTTGCTCAGTCGTGTCTGACTCTTTGTGACTCCATGAATTATAGAGTCCATGGAATTCTCCAGGCCAGAATACTGGAGTGGGTAGCCATCCCCTTCTCCAGGGGATCTTCCCAACCCAGGGATTGAACCCAGGTCTCCCACATTGCAGGTGGATTCTTTACCAGCTGAGCCACAAGGGAAGCCCATAGATAAAGCACATATTTTTCTCTGATTTAAAAATAACATATGTATGGGACTTCCCTGTTGGTCCAGTGGTTAGGACTCTGGGCTTCAACTGAAGGGGTCGTGGGTTCTATCCCTGGTCAGGGAACTAAGATCCTGCAAGCTGCCCAGCCTGGCCAAAAATAAAAATAAATTAAAAAATTTTTGTTCAGTGTAGAGATTTTAGGAAAAAGACAGAAAAGCACAAAGAAGAAAAGCATACACTTTATCCTAATATCCAGAGATATCTGATGTTATTGTTTTGCTATATATTTGTTCCTGGCCTTCAAGATGGCATCTAACAATTCTCACCTCATTACAGTCATATCCTTGTGTAGCCTCCTTCCCTGTGGAATCAGACTAGTCAGTATGAGCATTAAAATCACTTGAAAGTGACTGTGTGTGAATTCTGAGACTATACCATTAAAGAAACCACAGCTGCTGTTTTATTCTCTTGGGAATCCAGCCACCATGTTTGGAGATACTCAGGCATCCCTAGAGAGGCCCAGGGTGGGAGGAACTGAGCCCTTCCTCCAACAGCCAACATCAACTTGCCAGCCACATGAGTGAGCCACCTTGGCAGTGGCTCCTCCAACCCTAATCAAACAGTCAGATAACTATAGTCCTGGCTAACATGTGCTTACAGCCTCATGAGAGAACCTAGGTAAGAACTGCAAACTCTGCTCCTTTCAAATTCCTGACCTATAAAAAGTGTGAGAGATACTAAATGATTTTTGTTTTTAAGCCCTTAAGTTTTAGCATGATTCATTATACAGTAGATAAGTAGTAGAATATTCTTCTAGTTTTCTATTATGTTTATTTTTTTCATTTGACAAGTATTCATTGAACACTTGCTACATGTCAGGGTTGACCCAGAGAAACAGAAAACAAGGGTATATATATATATATATTTATATATACATATATATATATACACATACATATATGTGTGTATGTATGTATAAGATATGTGTATGTGTTTATTATGAAAAACTGACCTACATATGCTCTCATGGTGGTCACTAGCAAGCCTGAAGTCCACAATACAAGCAGGCAGGAAGGAGAGGTCATGAGCAAGTTGGAGCCCTGCGAGCACAGGCTGAAGCTTGTCTGTAGGCAGCAGGCACTCAGGAAGGAAGATCTGGGGGAAGGGAGAGGAATTGGACAGCCAGCTGCTGTTTTGAAGTCTTTCAGCTCAGTGAAGTCGTAAGTTTTCTTTTAAAGGCCTTCCAGCTGATGAAGCCAGGTCCCCTAGGGGTAATCTCTCTTTGGATTAATTTGAAGTCAGCTGACTTGGGACTTTAATTGTATTTGCAAAATCCCTTCATAGAAGCACCTAGCTTAGTGTTGATTGAAAAACTGGGAGAGAGAGCAAGAGAGAGAGGAAGGAAGAGAGGTTTTTATTATGAGGAATTGGCTTACATAATTATGGAGGCTGGGGAGCTCTGTGATTTATACTGTCTGTGAGCGGGAGACCCTGGAAAGTCAGTGTTATAATTTAAGCTGAATCTGAAGTCCTGAGAACCAGGGGAGTAGATGGGATAAAGCCCAGTCTAAGGGCTAGAGAAGATGAGATGAAGTATCCCAGCTCAATCACAAAGGCAGGAAAAAGGAGTGATTCCTCTATCCTCTGCCTTTGGCCCCCGATGAATTGGATGATGCCCACCCACATTGGGGAGCATAATCAACTTTACTGAGTCTATTAATTGAAATACTGCTCTCATCCAGGAACTACCCTCAGACACATACCTGAAATGATGTTTAATTCGGGCAGCCTGTGGCTAGGCAAGTTGACACATAAAATTAACCATCACAGCTGGTTTCTCTGGGCTTCCCCTGTGGCTCAGTAGTAAAGAATCCACCTGTAATGCAGGAGACCCAGGTTTAATCCTTGGGTCGGGAAGATCTCCTGGAGGAGGATATGGTAGCCCACTCCAATATTTTTGCCTGGAGCATCCCATGGACAGAAGCGTCTCGCAGGCCACAGTGCACAGGGTTGCAAAGAGTCGGACGAGACTGAAGTGACTTGAGCATGCACACACAGCTGGTTTCTCCATATTATCACAAAACTGTTGGCTACCTAACATGCTACTAGTTGACTAATTTTGTTTATTCAGATTCATATAACATGAACCAGGACATAATATCCTATATCAGTTCTGTGTCTTTAATCTGTGACATGTATAGTTTTTTAGAAAGGTTTGTAGAAATGTTCATGCTGTTTTGTATACTGATGAATATATTTAAGTCATCAATACAGAGCTATAATAACTAACTTAAATCATCCTTAAAAATTAAAAATTGTTCCAAGAAAGCAGTTTGCATTGTTTATTATCTATAGATTAATATTGTATCTTGCTTTTGGAGTGAGATTTTCTTCCCATTTTCAAAATATTTTCACATCTGTATCTTCCATGATTTCCACAGCATCCCTGAAGGTCAGCAGGGCAGTATACTAATATAAGACTTAGAAGGTTCAAGGGTAAGGAAGACTGTTTCTATCTTAAAGAGTTGTCAGTCTTGTAGGGGAGAATAATATGTAGGCAGATAGCTCTAAGAGAAGATTTGATGTGATAAGTCAGGTTATGACTAGCAGACAGGGATGGGTTTGGGGAACATGACAGAAGAATCGGATTGAGCAAAGTTATAGAATATGCCTAAAATTTTTCACCAAGAGGGCATATAACCATGTTCTTAGCACAGGTGTGCAATGAAAAGTTGGGCCAGTGGGAAGTCATGAATATAAGTAACAAAAGAGATATTTGAGTATGTCTCAAATAATGTTTCTTTGCAACTAAGCAGAGAAGATATTATTTTACCCTGTGGGGAAAAAAGCTTTTTGGAAAATGTTAACCCTTCTAATTGGAGAAGGAAATGGCAACTCACTCCAGTATTCTTGCCTGGAGAATTCCATAGGCAGAGGAGCCTCGTGGGCTACAGTCCATGGGGTCACACAGAGAGTTGGACACGACTGAGTGACTAACACACAACCCTTCTAAGGTCTTGATTAAACTATGAATTTTCTGTGGCTGAGAATTTTCATCGGGATTATTAATGACATTGAATAACATTTGATTTTGGAGAGGACTGATATCTTTTGAAATATGATTTTTGATTTGAAATATGGTTATGTTCATTAATGAAATCTTTTAGTATTTGAAAACCTGTGAGGCTGAACACAAGTGGAGCAGGACCAGAGAGAAAATAATAATGGCAGGAGTGTGGAAACCTTTCTGCTTGCTGACCAAGCTCAGGATGAGGCCTGAAAATATGTTCCTGGCTCTGGAGTGGCTGACATTACCAGCATGCCTCTGGTGGAACCACAGTGCCTGCTCCTGGGACTCATTGTGCAAGCACTACCAGATAAGAGAGTGCCTTTCTTCCAGCAGGGTAACTGCATTCACTAATTGTAGTCGGTGGAGCCTACCATCAAACAGGAGCGATAAATAGGCAAGCTCTGTCGTTTCTGTGGCAGGGGAATGAAACTAGTGGTCATTTACTTTACATATTTATCTTTTAAGAGGCATTTTTTTTTTCTCCAATTGTAGCTAAATACTACTGTCAGTAATCAGGGTGCTCTTGTCACAATATGCTAGAAACCTCTATGCAGAGTACATCATGAGAAATGCTGGACTGGAAGAAACACAAGCTGGAATCAAGATTGCCGGGAGAAATATCAATAGCCTCAAATATGCAGATGACACCACCCTTATGGCAGAAAGTGAAGAGGAACTACAGAGCCTCTTGATGAAAGTGAAAGAGGAGAGTGAAAAAGTTGGCTTAAAGCTCAACATTCAGAAAATGAAGATCATGGCATCCGGTCCCATCACTTCATGGGAAATAGATGGGGAAACAGTGGAAACAGTGTCAGACTTTATTTTTCTGGGCTCCAAAATCATTGTAGATGGTGACTGCAGCCATGAAATTAAAAGATGCTTACTCCTTGGAAGGAAAGTTATGTCCAACCTAGATAGCATATTCAAAAGCAGAGACATTACTTTGCCAACAAAGGTCCATCTAGTCAAGGCCATGGTTTTTCCTGTGGTTATGTATGGATGTGAGAGTTGGACTGTGAAGAAAGCTGAGTGCCGAAGAATTGATGCTTTTGAACTGTGGTGTTGAAGAAGACTCTTGAGAGTCCCTTGGACTGCAAGGAGATCCAACCAGTCCATTCTGAAGGAGATCAGCCCTGGGATTTCTTTGGAAGGAATGATGCTAAAGCTGAAACTCCAGTACTTTGGCCACCTCATGGGAAGAGTTGACTCATTGGAAAAGACTCTGATGCTGGGAGGGATTGGGGGCAGGAGGAGAAGGGGATGACAGAGGATGAGATGGCTGGATGGCATCACTGACTCGATGGACGTGAGTCTGAGTGAACTCCAGGAGTTGGTGATGGACAGGGAGGCCTGGCGTGCTGCGATTCATGGGGTCACAAAGAGTCGGACACGACTGAGCGACTGAACTGAACTGAACGTGGTGGTTCCTCTACTGCTATTCTAAGGTGTTTTATGGGCACAGTTTGAGCAACATCACTGTTTTATTAAACTGTGCTCAGGACTAATCCCATCAAATCCATATGTATATGTGTGTATGAATGTATTAATATGTATATGAAATTCCATTACAATAAAACTGGTTAGGTTGTAGATCTTTGTAGGATGAAACTGTTCTGACAGCTTGCTTATTTCAAGTACTCTTTCCTTTAATATTTTAACCTCCCATAAACTTAAGACTTTCTTAGATCTCAAAATACATAAAAGGTTATTTCTAATATCTGAAAAAAATACAGTTATTCTTTAAACTATTAATATTCAAAGGAAAACCATGAGGGAAATATTTAGAACTTAAGGGAATGCTCTTTTTTATATAAGTGAGTGAGTGAAAGTCTCTGTCATATCAGACTCTTTGTAACCCTTTTGTACAATCTTTGTAACTGTAACTGTTTGTAACTCTTTGTACAGTCCATAGAATTCTCCAGGCCAGAATACTGGAGTGGGTAGCCATTCCCTTCTCCAGGGGATCTTCCCAACCCAGGGATCAAACCCAGGTCTCCCACATTGCAGGTGGATTCTTTACCAGCTGAGCCACCAGGGAAGTCTTTATATATATAGGACTTGAATAATAAATATAGATAATTGCACAATAGAATTCAACTAGATGAATCAAGAAAGAAACCTTTATTTCATGTGTGTGTTACCTTAATTTAGATTTTTGAAACCCTTAATTAACTTGAATTCAGTAAAGTGAAATTGTAAGGAACCATCATTTGCTTTCTTAGGATTTCTCTACAAGAAGAAAGACAAATCATAGAAATTGGCAGGCTGCATGGTGATCCAGTTGAGAAAAGAATGTGACTGCACCATACTTCTGCTAAGAGTCTGTGAGTAGCTCTAAAATTCAAACAAGAAAAAGCAGCTCATTTCAAAGACTTTAAAAGGCAACAGAATAATTGCATGATATTTCTTAGGGTCAGTGTAGATTAACATTAGTATGTCATATTTTCCCAGTTAAATCTGCAGAGCCACTTTATTGTAATTGTCATCAATGACTCTAAGGCACTGTAACATTTTCAATCATAAAAGGGATTAAAGCAGCAATTTTTACTCTGTTTGCTAAAGTAGGAAATCTATTAGAAAATATTAGAAAGATTATCAGCTACTAGGTTTGAAACAGAAAGGGATTTCATTTGAGTCCCTCTGAAGTCTTCATTATTTAGAAGTTCTTGTTCCTCTAACTTTAGAAAATCACTGCCTTAACTTTCCATTTTGTTTAAGTCTAGGTATTGCTACTTCTAAAATGAATTTCAGTAGCTAAAGGCTTAATCTATTTAGTAATTACTGGAACCATTTCCTGAAATTCTGAAAAAATTAAAAGTTTCAAAATAAGAGTCTTGTGGATTTAATCACCTTTCTGCTCCCAAATTAATTATACATGTAGTCAGGATCAAATGATTGTGTATATACTGTATGTATTTTATTTGTTTGTTTTTACCATTATCAGTGCTAATTCACTCAACAAGGGATATCCCAAATGTGTGGAAAAAGAGCCAGGCATCCCATTCTAGATTTGATGTGGATGACAGGTTTGACAGGAAGAATATGATTTACAGATTGAAGAATAGGATATCAAAGTGAGTAGATATTTTAAAAAACATTTAAAATACACTATATAGAAAGCTGATGAAAATATTGTATTAAAAATAGGAGCTCTCTCTCTAGTTGATTTATGTGGTCTGTATTAGCTTTTTATTTTTTAATTTGAAGAAAATTGCTTTTCAAAATATATCATTATTTTATATTCTATAGTTCTGTGGTAATCTTCTGTTCTCATGGACAAACTCAGTATAAAATGTGAACTTATTGGCAGTAAATTCCATCTTCCTCTTACACCAGAACTATTTAAAACTAACAAATACATTCCAGATTTTAGGTATATGTGCTGTGTGCTTAGTTGCTCAGTCACGTCCGACTCTTTGCAACCCCATGAACTGTAGCCCGCCAGGCCCTTCTGTCCATGGGGATTCTTCAGGCAAGAATATTGGAGTGGGTTGCCATGCCCTCCTTCAGGGGATCTTTCCAACCCAGGGATCAAACCCAGATCTCCCATACTGCAGGCAGATTCTTTACCATCTGAGCTACCAGGGAAGTCCCTGTATACTGAAGTTGGTAGCCTATTCCTTCTCAGGGGGTCTTCCCGACCCAGAAATCAAACTGGGGTCTCCTTCTTTGCAGGCTGAGCTACTAGGGTAGTGGTTATTTTTCCCCACAAATTAATTATTTTTGTAAAGATTCTATAATGTCTCCTTCTTATTGTAAGTATTGTGAAAGCATGCATAGAACCTGGGGGATCTTCCTTCTAATGAAGACCATTTTCTGCTGGTGATTAACTTGGCATCACCAAGCCTTTGGGTTCAGTTTCCTAATCTGGGAATCGAAGGTTTACAATGGCTAGTTGCTAAAGATCCTTTTTATGATTCTATCTATAAGGACAATTATTTTTGAAATTTTCTTTTAAAATAAGAAATGTAGGAAATCTCAGATATTTTAGTGTAAAAACTTCAGAAAATAGGGATCAGGAAGATATTAATGGATGTTACCCTAAGATACACACTTTCATCATAAAAACATTCACCCAGAACTAGGTAAAATGAGTCTCCCAGCCACAGTATCTGTATATTTTGTTTTGTTTTTTTTTCTTGGTTTTAACATGCTTGAATATGCTGTTGTGCCAGCACTAACAAAACGAGTTTTCAAGCAATAATGTATCCTCTAAGGAAAAAATTAAATGCCGATTTTGTCTGTGTAGGAAGTGTGTAGGCAGGATTCTCAACTTTCAGGAAAATTTCTGTCTTCATATAAAGATATTTTTCAGCTACTCTTTGAATTACTTCCCTGAGAACAAAGAAAAGACTATGAAAATGGAGTTGTCACAGGACTTGCTTGACGGCAGGGGTGATCTGTGGCTGCCTCCACCTTTGCTGGAATTGAGAGCAGAATCTGAGAGGAAGACAGAGGTGGTATCACAATAGGGCTAGGGAGGTATTGGGAACAAAACTGCTTCAGAAAATGGCCCAATTGACTGGTTCTGCCCCAAAGACCCCAAATAGCCAAAGCAGTCTTGATAAAAAAGGAACTGGAGGAATCAGGCTCCATGAGGGCTATTAAATTGTTGACACCTGTTGTGAGTTGAATGAGTGCCACCAAAATTTGTCTGTTGAAGTCCTAATGCCTAGCACCTCTGGATATTATTTTATGTGGAGATGGGGTCTTTACAAAGAGTAATTGAGTTCAAGGTCTTTAGAGTGAGCATTAATCCAGTATAACTGGTGTTCCTATAAAAGGGGGAAATTTGGAAACAAAGACATATACGGGGGAATACCATGTGAACTTGAAAAAGACCAAGGAGCAAGGCTTAGAACTGATCTTTCTCTCATACCCCTCAGAAAAAACAACCCTGTCAACATCTTGTTTTTGGATTTCTTTCTTTCTTTTTTTTTTTTTTTAGTTTTTGGGCTTCTAGCCTCTGGAAGGGGGAGATAAAAGACTCCTGTTGTTAAAGTACTAAGTTTGTGGTACTTTGTTCAGCAGCCCTAGCTAACTAAAACAACACCCAACCTGAATAAATTTTAAGGAATAAGTAAGTAGCAGAAATTGATTTATATGAGTCATTCCACAGAGTAAAGTGAAATTTTGTTTGAAATGGAATTAAGAGTTTTGTGATTTTTATTTGTAGTGAAAAGAATTTTCTAAAAACAATTGCATATATATATTCACACACATATTATTTTAAAAAGTTAAGCTGTACATATAAAAAGTTAAGCAAGAATACACAGAAGAACTGTACAAAAAAGATCTTCACGACCAAAATAATCACGATGGTGTGATCACTCACCTAGAGCCAGACATCCTGGAACGTGAAGTCAAGTGGGCCTTAGAAAGCATCACTACGAACAAAGCTAGCGGAGGTGATGGAATTCAGTTGAGCTATTTCAAATCCTGAAAGATGATGCTGTGAAAGTGCTGCACTCAATATGCCAGCAAATTTGGACAACCCAGCAGTGGCCACAGGACTGGAAAGGTCAGTTTGCATTCCAATCCCAAAGAAAGGCAGTGCCAAAGAGTGCTCAAACTACCGCACAATTGCACTCATCTCACACGCTAGTAAAGTAATGCTCCAAATTCTCCAAGCCAGGCTTCAGCAATACATGAATTGTGAACTTCCAGATGTTCAAGTGGTTTTAGAAAAGGCAGAGGAACCAGAGATCAAATTGCCAACATCCACTGGATCATCAAAAAAGCAAGAGAGTTCCAGAAAAACATCTATTTCTGTTTTATTCACTACGCCAAAGCCTTTGACTGTGTGGATCCCAATAAACTGTGGAAAATTCTGAAAGAGATGGGAATACCAGACCACTTGACCTGCCTCTTGAGAAACCTATATGCAGATCAGGAAGCAACAGTTAGAACTGGACATGGAACAACAGACTCATTGCAAATTGGAAAAGGAATACGTGAAGGCTGTATATTGTCACCCTGCTTATTTAACTTATACGCAGAGTACATCATGAGAAACTCTGGGCTGGAGGAAGCACAAGCTGGAATCAAGATTGCCAGGAGAAATATCAATAACCTCAGATACGCAGGTGACACCACCCTTATGGGAGAAAGTGAAGAGGAACTACAGAACCTCTTGATGAAAGTGAAAGAGGAGACTGAAAAAGTTGGCTTAAAGCTCAACATTCACAAAACGAAGATCGTGGCATCTGGTCCCATCACTTCATGGGAAATAGATGGGGAAACAGTGGAAACACTGGCAGACTTTAATTTTTTAGGCTCCAAAATCACTGCAGATGGTGATTGCAGCCATGAAATTAAAAGACACTTACTCCTTGGAAGGAAAGTTATGACCAACCTAGATAGCATATTCAAAAGCAGAGACATTACTTTGCCAACAAAGGTCCATCTAGTCAAGGCTATGGTTTTTCCAGTGGTCATGTATGGCTGGGAGAGTTGGACGTGAAGAAAGCTGAGCACTGAAGAATTGATGCTTTTGAACTGTGGTGTTGGAGAAGACTCTTGAGAGTCTCTTGGACTGCAAGGAGATCCAATCAGTCCATCCTAAAGGAGACCAGTCCTGGGCATTCATTGGTAGGACTGATGCTAAAGCTGAAACTCCAATATTTGGCCACCTCATGCGAAGAGTTGACTCATTGGAGAAGACCCTGATGCCGGGATGGATTGGGGGCAGGAGGAGAAGGGACGACAGAGGATGAGATGGCTGGATGGCATCACCGACTCAATGGACATGAGTTTGGGTAAACTCTGGGAGTTGGTGATGGACAGAGAGGCCTGGCATGCTGCGATTCATGGGGTCGCAAAGAGTCAGACACGACTGAGTGACTGAACTGAACTGATATATAAATGTACAATATAAAATGAGAGTCATCACTCTTCTTCCTCCAGTTTTAATCACCTGCTTAGTGCTGTTTGAAATCTAGCATTGTGTTTGTACAATGCTGGATTCTTAATATTACAGTGTACAAACTTGAATAAAATTCTAGTCCAAGAGTAGAGTTTTGCTTAAACATCACATTTAGAGTCTGTGCTGTGGGACTATATTGTAAGTTGAGTCTTACACTTCTCTTATTGCAGCACCATGGATAGGCTGTAAAGTAGTTAGGCCTGTTTTTTAAATTCTATCCTATATCACATGTTTAAAGTTTAGTATATTACCAACCAAGGGTGAATTTTTCAGAATCAACTATCATTTGAAGTTTTTCCTGACTTTGTTTTGTTTAGTGCTTAAAACATTGTTATTTTAAGTAGAATAACTGACTACATCTTATTAAAGCTCTTTACTAGGAATCAGTAATAAATAAATAACAAATCAATACCTACCTTCTATGAAGTTTGAATCAATTATAGCAGAGTGATACCCTTGTGATGGAGAACTCAGTGAATCAGCAGCTCTACTGTGAATCTCCTACTTGATATAATAGTGCAGGGCTTGAGTTGTATGAAAACCTCTGAATAGACAACACAAACATTACAAAGTCCACATAAGAAAGCTCAAAGCTTTGTTGGCAGACATGTCCGAGTCCTCAGCTGATGTTTGTGTACTCATGGTTTGTATGCAGTACCAACAACCTTTCTTGGTATAGTTCCTAAGTTCAAAGCAGAGAAACAGTAGTAAAAAGAGGATGCATTTTACTCCTCCCATGTACAATGACCAGAATCAGAAGGAAAATTTAAGCACTCAATGACTTGCAAGGAATTGCAAACTATGAAATGCTACAGTAAGTTGAACAATTGCCTGGAGTCATTTAATAACAGAGAAAAGAGTTCTTTAGATTTTGAGGTCATTTTTATATTAGAGTGTGACATTATAATTGATGATCAAAGTGGCCTCAAGTCACTGTGAAAAAATTTTTCTTGTGATCAATATTTCATATTTTAAGGTGGGCACAGGAGCCTGGTAGGCTGCAGTCCATGGGGTCGCTAGGAGTCGGACATGACTGAGTGACTTCACTTTTGCTTTTCACTTTAATGCATTGGAGAAGGAAATGGCAACCCACTCCAGTGTTCTTGCCTGGAGTATCTCAGGGATGGCGGGGCCTGGTGGGCTGCCCTCTATGGGGTCGCACAGAGTCGGACACAACTGAAGCGACATAGCAGCAGCAGCAGCAGCAGCAGCAAGGTGGTAGTTGTTCTGTAGCTGAGTCACGTCTGACTCTGTAACCGTATGGACTGCAGCATGCCAGGCTTCCCTGTTCTTTGCCATCTCCTGGAGCTTGCTCAAACTCATGTCATGTAGAAAGTTGGGTAATATATTTAAGAATAATTTCCATTTAAAATTGTTCAAATATTAAAATGATTTGGCATTTACAGAGGGAATGATTCAGTAATATGAAAAAACTTTGCTGTCTACATAGTTGAGGTTTTATTAGTATACCAATTAAAGTATGTTCTTTGCTTAGATGCCTCTATTTATGATTGTGCTTTAAGTTATTGGACCTTTATATTATATAGAAAGTGTTTACTCCACTGGTTGAAAATAAATAATGAAGTAATACTTTAAATCTTTGTGGAAAGTGTTAGTCACTCAGTCGTGTCTGACTTTGCAACCTCATGGACTGTAGCCTCCCAGGGTCTTCTCCCCATGGGATTTTCCGGGCAAGAATACTGGAGTGGGTTGCTATTTTCTTCTCCAGGGGATCTTCCCAACCTAGAGATTGAACCTAGGTCTCCTGTATTTTGGGCAGATTCTTTACCATTCTTGAGCCACCAGGAAATCTTTGTAGTACTCTTATTTATTTAGGCACATTGAAGCTGTATTGTATCAGAATAAGGGATGCCTACCATATCAGCATATAGGAGAAGTTCACCAAGATCAATGGACTTCAAGTGAAGAGACTTTATTAAATGTACATCTCTCATTGTGGGAGCGCTACAGCTAAAGGAGAAGCAAGAGACCATAAACAAGGTGGTGTATTTAGGCAGTTTTACAGATACCTCCTTTTCCTCAGCATCAGATCAATTGGTGCAGTATTATTCAAATTATATTCAAATAGTCCAATAATGTTGATTTAGGATTGAAAAACAAAGGCCGAGACCATATCAGATGAAGTTCTCAATACTGTAATTAAACGAAGGCAGTATTTGTCATGTTGAACGAAGAAACGATCTTATAAAATTTATTCCAAGTTTTGAACAAGGGGCTTATACTTGCCTGCTCTTTGGTGATTCCATGATAACACATCTAAGTGTTGTTAGGTGCTCCACGCTAACAGAGGAGAACAGCTTATTTACAACAGCCTTGCAGGCAGAGGTCTTTCAAAGTTCATATCATCTTTCCTTCCCAAGGAGCAATTGCTTTGCACATATGCTCTACAAATACCAAATACAAGGAACCTGGTTTTTAATTACAAAGTAAAATATCATTCTAAAGTTGCATAACTGGTGGTTGCCTTTTGCAATGCAATGAACATAAGGAAACCTGACATTAAATCTTTGATGTGTTGCCATGACATTTTCTGAAACTTTATTTTATGCCACTTTTAAGCTGAAAACTATGTTAAATTTGAATTCTTTGGGGGATAATAGAGTGATGCAAAATTATAGAACCTAACTCTGATGTTGGAATGTCTAGGCCCACAGAGTGTATATTTCAGATTTTAGAAAAAAAGTAGATACAGAAATAGAGACACACTGGGGTCTTTATTCTCTCCTTACAGTAGTTCCATGTTTTTCTAGATATAGAGGCCATTTAGTCAGGGAGGGATGTCTCTAGCTTCCCCTTTGCGTGAAGGGAAACATAATAGAGTGGAGAAAAAAACAGTGGCAGTCAGTGTCACCACAGTTGAATGTGCAGGCAGGCCACTGAAACTGAGAGAAATAGCACAGACTGTATAGTGTGTATATAGGTATGTGCAGGTGTGGGGGTGGGGGACTGGTTTCAGGACTTCCTGTGGATAACAAAATCCACAGATGTTCCAGTCCCTTAAGTGAAAGGGTGTACTTCAGTTGGCCCTCTGGATCCACATATTCAACAAAATGCATTATCCCTGGATGAGGGGACCGGCTGTATTCCTCCAGGTTACAGAGTTGCTGGAGGAAGGAGCAGGAGCTATTGTAGGAGGATGTTGCTCTGGTTCTCTCTTCCAAAGTGCCTTTTGGAGTAAATACTATTTGCTTAGCAGGGTTCAGTACCACTGCAAATGTTGGCACGGCTCCATACAAACCAGAGGATATTGAACACTAGTTTTTCCCCTCCCCACATCTGCATTTTCTACACCTGCAACCTTTTTTTGTTCCTTACCCCCCAAAGATCTATGACATTCTGAAAAGTGAACAGGCCAAATCTTAGAACTGGAAGACACTTTTTAAGGCATTATCTGTTCTGTCAATGAGAGAGCAAAAGGTAATTAGGTATCATGATTATAATTTGGGCTTATATAAGTAAAACATAATATAAAAAAGCAGGATCATCCTACTTGAAATGATTTTCAAAGGTTCAGTATGGTCCCAATGCCTTTGACCTCTGAAACCTCCAATACCAGCTAACCACGACACAATAAATTTAGTAAGTGAATTGTAACTATTTTGTAAATTATTGCGAGCAGGGTTGTTACAGAGACTTTAAAAATTGATTGTCTTGTTTTTAAATTTCACACCAGTAGTTCATATATGCACTTTAACTCCAACAGTCAGCTAAATGTCTGGAAATAAATTCTTATTTCTTTCTCCAGCCCCACCTAGATTGTTCTTGCCTTCTCCCTGCCTGTCCTGACCTTCAGAGTGAGTCCAAAAGGTCATTGTCCATGGGCTTATCTTCATGAGACCTCAGTATTATAATTTTCATTGAACTTTTACTCATTTTCTTATATTTCACTGTGCCTAACAGAGTATTCTGCACAGAGTATTGTTAACATTTGCTGACCTCAGTTAACAGCTGCCCTCTTGCCAACCTTAAGATACAGTGTAGAATTTTTTTAGGGTCAGGAACTAAGTCATCTGTTTGTTGGCCTCCTCCTACTCTACAATGATAAAATGCATTCTAAAATAGAGAGATTGAACTGACCTCAGTGCTTTGCTGCTACTGCTACTGCTAAGTCACTTCAGTAGTGTCCGATTCTGTGCGACCCCAAAGACGACAGCCCACCAGGCTCCCCCGTCCCTGGGATTCTCCAGGCGAGAACACTGGAGTGGGTTGCCATTTCCTTCTCCAATGCATGAAAGTGAAAAGTGAAAGGGAAGTCGCTCAGTCGTGTCCGACCCTCAGGGACCCCATGGACTGCAGCCTACCAGGCTCCTCCATCCATGGGATTTTCCAGGCAAGAGTACTGGAGTGGGGTGCCACTGTGCTTTGCTAAGAACTATGTATAACAGTATGCTAAAATTACATACAAAAAACGGAATCACTTTGCTGTACAACTGAATCTAACACAACACTGTAAATCAACTATATTCCAGTGTAAAATAAAAATTAAAAAATTTATTCAATAGGTAACATTCAGATTTTCCTGTATATCAGGCACAGCAAGGTCACTGTGCTGAGACTTTTTGTGTGTGTGTGCTAAGACTTTTATAATCATGATCTTACTTATAGCTCATAATTTTGTTAAAATAGGTGATAACATTACCCCATTGAGACCCAGATTCATTAAGGAATTTGCTTAATGCTGTTCAGCTCATTAATGGCAAAGACTTGAAACCATGCACTTGACTGATTCTGTTGTGCCTATTCAAGCACCCGGAGCAAGTAAAGAAGTAGGAAGTACTGTTAAAGAGTTTTTAGTGCATGGTTGAGCAAACAGGTCATTTTGATCTTTTAATGCTTTTTAAAAAAAAGGATCGTAAATCTAGTAGTACATTTATACTTTTAGGTACATAGCGATGTGTAAGCATGCATGCTTAGTTGCACAGTCAAGTCTGACTCTTTGCAACTCCATAGACTCTAGCCCGCCAGGCTGCTCTGTTCATGGGATTATCCCAGTAAGAATACTGGAGTGGGTTGCTATTTCCTCCTTAAGGGGATCTTCCTGACCCAAGGACCGAACCTGTGTCTCCTGCATTCCAGGCAGATTCTTTACCACAGAGCCACTTGGGAAGGCCCAGCTACATAGAAGCCTTGTAGAAATATTAAGACATCTTCTAAATATGGCGTTTATGGAAACATGATATTTTAATTCAATTTTTAGTCTAAGAATTATGTTTCATTTGTATCAAGTGCTATAATTGACAAAGTATTTTCATATATACTATGTTATTGGATTCTTACAGCAGTTGAGTTCAGAGACTATGTATTATCTGGTTTTACTGCAGAGGATTTGAGTTTAAGAAAGTTGAGATAACTTCCTTCAAATCATACAGCAAGTAAATGTTCTAAAAAGAATTAGTTCTTTTTATCACTATAATGATTCTGGAATATCTCAACATGTATTAATATCTCAACATATATGTGCATTTGTAGTCAAGAGTAACCTACTAAAAGTGATTACAGTTTACTACTACTACTACTAACTTTACCATTTGCAATCAAGAATAAACTACTAAAATTTTTTAGTTTACTAATAACAATAATCACCATTTTCACACAGGTTGTACACATGAATTTTCATCCAAACCAGGACCTCCTGAGAATGACAAATGGCAAAGTAATTGGGAAGTTGAGGCAACAGTCATAAATGGGACCAGCTCGAGGAAAGAGGGATGTGTGATTCCCCAGTTGAAACAGTACCTGTCTTGTGCTGTCCTATTCTAAAAAATTTACATGGATTAACTTCCTTAATTCTCTATCCTTATGAGATAGAAATTATACATATTTTTCAGATGAACATTTTCTGATGTGTTTAAGGTCACACAACATTCATGGATTCTTTTCAGTGCCCTGTGCTCTACTGAATCTCTTTGCATGCTTAAAAATAGGGGAAGGGAGAGTCAAGGCCAAAAAAATAAAGACCTGGGGAAAGGCAGGCAATGCTTATGAGAATTTTGTAGTTGAAAGAGCAGCTAGTTGTTTTCTAATGCTAGTGGCAGAGTTGAGGGAATAGTTTGTGGGAAAATGGAAGTGTTAGTTGCTCAGTAGTGTCCTACTCTTCAACTCCATGGACTGTAGCCCGCCAGGTTCCTCTGTCCATTGAATTCTCCAGGCAAGAGTACTGGAGTGGGAAGCCATTCTCTTCTCCAGGGAATCTTACTGACCCAGGGATTGAACCTGAGTCTCCTGAATTGCGGGCAGAATCTTTACCATCTGAGCCACCAGGGAAGCCCATAGTATGGGGGAAGCAGTGGCAATTAACTGAGGAAGTATGGATAATATATCAATAATCTTGCTAGTTACTGTGTTTTTTGTTTGTTTTTTTAAAATTTTTGGCTGTGCTGGGTCCTCACTGCTGCGTGGGCTTTTCTCCAGTTGTAGTGAGCGGGGGCTACTCTCTAGTTGCGGTGGTTGGGCTTTTCATTGCAGTGGCTTCTCTTGTTGTGGTCCCTGGACTCTAGAGCACCAGGCTCAATAGTTGTGGCATACAGGCTTAGTTGTTCTGAGGCATTTGGGATCTTCCCTAATCAGTGATCGAGCCAGTGGCCGCTGCATTGGCAGGCAGATTCTTTACCATTGAGCCACCAGGGAAACCCCTTGCCAGTTATTGTTTTTTAAAAATGATTACACATTTACACACATTAAAGATGGTTTTGATGTACTTGGTGTTCTTGGATAATTATTTAACGACATGTGAACAATTAGGTGAACTCTAAGCAGTTGACTTTGTTTCTAGGTAAGATGGGTGAACCAATCAGGATTAGTTTGTTTTATTAATTGGATCTAGCCTGGGATAGATCCCAGTTTTTGACTGTGGGAAGCCCTCTGGCTTGTCTTGCTTCTGCTGAGGCTAAAGTTTGTTTGTTTTTTCCTAAGTGGGTGTCATCTGTGTGAAGTCCTGGACCCTTTCTCTAACTACATTCCTTTTCTTCTCTGCTCTATCCCCTCTTAGTTTGTTGAGAGAAGTCTATTGGCATTTCACTTCACTTGTCAGGCTGCATATAAAGGCAAAGATTGGAGATCTACAAGTGAAAAGAAATATTTCAACAGACAATGCCTGGTACTTTGAATCTGATCACTTTACAAACAAGCAGATGCTTTCTCTATTGTACGGATGACCTCATCAGGGAAAGTGGATTAAGCTCTGGATCACTCTACTCAGAGTCATCCTCCAGCACTTCTGAAATCACAGGCCTATTCTTCTGCTCTACTCTTCCCTTAAAAAAACAAGGACAATTCTAAATAACGTTCATCTCATTAATTAAAAAAAACAAATAGGTAAGTATTTATACCCATAGTTAAATGTAAATAATGTTTCATTAAGTATGAATCATTAAGTTGCTTTCACAATGATTTTAGAGCAAACTGTATTTGGGGCAGACATTATGCTAGAAATTCTTTCATGGCTTATTTAATTCTCACAATATTCTAGAACTGCTACCCCCTTTTTAAACATAAGATAAGCACTGGTTAGAAAGATAACATAACTTGCTAAAGATCAACAGTAAAAAAATCTATTTACAGCTAATCAAAATTGGCTTTAACTGAAACAAGGTAGGTTTTTGTATTACAAAGAAGCTAAAGACGTCATATGACATACAGTTGTGTTTCATTATCAGTCATTAACTCCACCGTCTTCCAGATTATCTGGCAAAATATGCCATTTAAAAGATAGGAGCCCACTTTTCCAGAATGACCTGTCTTTTCTATTTTGTTCTTGTTGATCACCTAACAAAATTAAAGAAGAATGTACCTTGTCTCACAACATATTTTAAAACAATATCTTTCACTGTTGTTTTTAATTTTTTTTTCTTTTCTTTTTTTGCAGAACTCTCTTCCTTAAACATCTATTAAAAAAAATTAGCATTTAACAGATGAAGGACTTCACTGGTGGTCCAGTGGTTAAGATTCTGTGCTTCCACTGCAGGGAGCACAGGTATGATCCCTGATTGGGGAACTGAAATCCCACATGCCATAAGACATGGCCAAAAATAAATAAGTAAAATAATAAAATAAATGAAAACAATATACCAGTTGTAAGATCAGTTTATACCGTTTGCTTACTATTAAATCAGTCATGTTAAGAGACTGTTCCTATGAACATTGGTACTCAAAATCAAGAGTTAGAAAAGATTATAAAACAAGAGTTAGAAAAGATAGTTGCAGGCTTATATTGTTTTTACTATCCAATTGTTTTCTGTATTTTTATTTGAAAAGTAAAATTGACTCAAGAAACGTTACAGTTCATACTGTTAAGAATTAGTATCTGAATTTGCACTTTTTATACAGCCAGAATCTCTCTGGAATAAAAAGAAGAAATTCAGGCACATTTATTAATTGTTAAAAAATGACACATTTGCAATAAATTCAAATATCTGTATAGAGGTGTCAAGAAAAAGTGGCTCAAGTGAATGTATTGGTGGTTTCTTATTTGGTATAGAATGTATTTCAGTGTAGTATGGGTTTTCTTTCTAAATTATAAATCTATGTGTTATTGAATGTATTTTTATCATGTTTTTTTATTTGAAAGCATATTTTTATAATGACATGTGAGCTCAATGTTTATAAAACAGATGAATCACCAGGAATTTTCAGAAAGTTTGAAAATTATAACCTTAGTTTTCTTTTTACTTATTCAAATTCCAGTGATACCTGTGAATCAAAACTACAAAGCATTTTATCATCTATATTTAGTCATTTTCATAGAGTTTGGTGTGAGGCACATGTGAAATGCTATGGAATGGCACTTAATTTTTTTAATAATGAATTAAAACCCTTTTATTTTAGCTCCTGTTATGAAGGAAGCTCTGTGTACTTTATTTTTTCCATCTGTGTTGCAAATTACTTCCTCCAAATTATGAAAAACTTTTATTTAAGACTTTAAAAAAATAACTATTTCAAACTTACAGAAAATTTGCATGGACAGTTCAAAATATTTCCATATCTCATGTAGACACAATACTGAAAACTCTAGTGCACATTTCTTAAAAACAAAGATATTCTCCTCCTAATCCCAAATAATCCTCCAAATTAAGAAATTGATACACACTACCTTTTAGTCCACAGACCCCATTCAAATTTTGACAGCTTTTGCAATAGCAGCTTTTTCCTTTAACATCCAGAATCATGCATTGTGGTTATTTTTACCACTCTTTAGTTTTCTTTAATTTGGAGCATTTCCTTAGTTTTTCCTTAATCTTAGTCATGGATTCATGACATTGATAGATTGAAGAGTATAGACATTTCATTTGATAGCATGTCCCTCAACCTGGGCCTTTTATGAGGTTTTCTTATGACCAGATTCAGATCATTCATTCATTCATCAGAAATGATGCTGTGCCCTTCCCAAGTTGATCACATTATGGAGGCTCAGGATGAGCACCCATCCCACCCCAAGTGATGGCAACCTAGAGCACTCAGTCAATTGCCAGCCTTCTCCACCTTAAAATCACCATTTCTCCCCTTTGTAATTGATAAAGATTTTATGTTGAGATAGTTCAAACCTATGCCAATAGCCTCAAAGTCTTTAAGCCTTCACTCACCAGCTTTGGCATCCTTTCCTGATTCCTGCCTGAATTAATGACTTTTATATGACTGTCAAATGATGATTTTCTATTTCCATTTGTTTATCAGTTGGCATTCTTGGATTGAATAGATTTTCCCCTTCTCCTTCATTTATTTATTCATGTAATTATTTATATCAGTATAGATTTATGGATTCCTGTTTTATTCAGTGGATTGTGATCTGTTACTATCATTATTCTGATGCTCAGTTTTCCAGAATTGGCCAGTTGGAACCTTTGTAAACTTGCTCCCAAGTCTTTTTGATAGTGTTTATATCATTCTTTGAACACTTCCTTACTTTCTATGACAAAAAAGATAACCCAAGCCCATATTGTATCTTCTTCACCCAAGTGCTGGGATCAGTTGTTTATCTAAGGAGTCCTGGTTCCTTTCAGTGGAGAATGGTATTGGAAGCCAAAATGTGCTTTCAGAGTACTCATTACTACTGGAGTGTCATTGCTTCTAGACTCTCTTGGGAAACAGAGCTGAAATTCTATATGTATTGATATACATATACAGATGCATATATAGGTATGCATATATATTTATGTGTATGTATATATATGATGCACATATAATTATTATTTATGTACACTAATCTATATCTATCTATTATCTAAAACTACAATTTCACCTAGTATTTCCAATTCCAGTTCATAATCTCCGGGTTATTTCTAGCTTTCTCATTTCTTTTACTTTCTTTGACAGTGAGGAACCTGACTCTCATTACTGACAATATAGTTACATTTTCTCAAAGTGATTCTTTAAAACTGATCTTCCTATTTTGCTTTGTTCCTCCTCCACCATCTTCAAGAAAGAGAAGAAAACTGAAAGCAGCTGTAGTTTTCAGTTTACTTGGCAATTGTAGCCCTGAGAAGTCAGTACAGTGCCCCTCTAGAAGTATTTCCTTATCATTTTACCTGTCTTTCAATTTTTCTGCCTCCAAATGTGGTAGAATGATTATAGAATATCTTTGTGGAACTAGGGAATAACGTTCAACAGTTGTCCTCAGTCTAGCTACTGTTTCTTCATTTTACCCCTGCTTCTTCCTCTTCTGTTCTGCTGCTGCTGTTCACTTATTTCTTGATTGAATTACTTTAACAGGTTCCTAAATGCTACAGATCTTGTTGCCTTTAAGATCTTCTTCCCTATAAACACCAGTGTGATCCCTTTAAAACACAGAGCTGAGTACAACATTCTGTTGCTTTAAAATTTCTCAATGGCTTCCTTATTGCTCCAGATTCATTAATGTGGTTTATAAGAAAATCTATAACTTGATAGATTCTTGTTTTCTCTCCAAATTCATCTCTCATCACTTTCTTCTCTGAACTTCCTATGTCAGCTACGACAAGTAATTGTATATATACAAAAAAGTCATTGAATGAGTGTTTTTTGAATCCAAGGTTTCTGGATTTGAATTCTCTCTTATTGCCTGATTATATATTGTATATATATATATAATTTTATTTATTTATTTTTGATTGTGTTGGGTCTTCACTGCTACTTGGGCTTTTTCTCTAGTTGTGGCGAATGGGGGCCACTCTCTAGTCGTGGTGCACAGGCTTCTCATCAGAGTGACTTCTCTGATTGTAGAGCACAGGCTCTCTGGCATGCGGGCTTTAGTAGTTGCAGCACATGAGCTCAGAGTTGCAGCTTCTGGGGCTCTAGAATACAGGCTCAGAACTTAGTGATATAAAACAAGAACTATTTTAAAACCAGATTTTGTGGGTCCAGATTCAGAAAAGGGTCAGTGGGGACAGTTCTATGCTGGGTCCAGAGGATTCATTTCTAAGATGACTTCTCACAAGTCTGGTGCCCAGGCTGATGGATCAGAATGGTTTCTGCTGGTAGCTGGACATTTTGCCAAGCAGCTCAGGGATCCAACGTGTGTGTTTCAGCAAACCAAGTGGAAGCTGCTTGGCCCTTGATAATCTGGCCCCAGAAGTTGCATAGTGTCACTTCCACTGTACTCTATTGATGGTAGCAAGATTCAAGGGTAGGAAACATAGATTCTTTCAGCATTTTAAAGCTGTTGCACCTTGGAGGTAAAATGGAGGTACTAGAAGTCTGGATTAAAAGAGACTTTTTATAAGGTGGCCAATACACAGTAAGTGGTTGATAAATATTAGGTATTTTTGTTTTTCAATGACATTTCTTCCTGGAATTCAGGTCCTGTTCTCATCATCTGATGAAGATGGAGATAGGTTAGTCCCTTTCCTTGGAAGTCTCTCTTAAAAGTTGCCTCAGGGAGTTTCCGGGTTGTCTGACCTCTACAGTGCATATGAGGCTTCTAGGGCAAAGATAATTAATACAGTATTTCTAGCGTGCAGGGACCCAGGACCCTGAGACAGGATGATCATATATCCAGTTTGCCTGGGACATTCTGCATTTACATCTGCTGTTGTAGCACAGTTATTAATAGTGCCACACTTTATTCTCAAAAAGTTCCCAGTTTAGATGATAAATAATGCAGTATCTACTCAAAGAGACTTCTAGAGCCTCAGTCATGTTGCTAAAGGAAAGACTGCCGTTGACCCTCTGACATACTTTCCAATTGTAGCAGCAGGACTTGACGGTAACCCTGGAGCCTGGGAAACTTGCCTCTCACCCAGGGGGCTGGGGAGGCTATGAGGGAAATGTGCCTATGATGTCCCAGTGAACCAGCCCTTAGTGCTGAATCACTAGCAGCATTTCCCAAAAGTGGAGTTAAGAAACTATTTCCCACTGACTCAAAGGGTGTGGGGCTGTCACTGGTCCATACTGACTAGAATAGAATTACCTGGTTTGCTTTGACTTCTGTTAAAAAAGTAGTCTAAGTCCACTCTGAAACCCCCATTCCCTGTTGTTCTCTAAGGATCTTCAGGTATTGCCCCCAGACGTCTTTCAGGAAATATTGGCTGATGAGTGCTCTTCAGTTGTGCTACAGAGTTTTGAAATGGCAAAAAGTTGAATTTGGACTAAATTATAAATGAGCTAATGCTCTGATGTTTGTACTTACCTGGAAAAACAGGTTTAAAAGATCCAGGAAATCAAGCCATACGATCACTCAAGAAAGAAGTTTGTAAGAATGTGCCATCACCTTAGATAGCCCTGCCAGTTGCCATTTTTGGAAGTGAATGGGGACTTTTTTGCCTTTGGTTTGGTCTTCTGCATTTTTCAAGGCCCAGTTTAAGTCCTGCTTTGTCCAAGAAACTTTCCTAAATTCCCACAGACAGTCTCACCTCTCCTTGACCTCTGCTTTTCCTCAGCTCCAGGTATTTAAAAAATTTACTTATCTGGCAAATCTCCTGACCTTTGGGTCAATACCTTTGATACAGTATTTGTGTGCCAAGCACTGTGCTGAATTCTTTGCAGTAATCATTCCTTCTAATCCTTTACCACCAGGTAAGTACTGTTATATATATTTTATAGGTAAGGAAACACAGGTCACATTGCATTATTATTTATGTTAGATTACATCGCCTCTCCCCACCTACCTGTAATCCTCTCAAGAACTGCAAACAGGTTGCCTGTCTCTTGGTATCCTAGTTTCCCCACACATAGTAGTAACTCAAAGGAGCAAATTGTTGATGTTAATGGCCAGTATTACTTTCTGTCTGCTCCACAAGATGGAATTTTAAGCATGAATACAGAGTTGTGCTCTATAGGCCATCTTTAAAGCCCTGGAAACCTCACATCAGGCCAGGGAAATGTAGTGTGAAGAGAAGGAATAATGCACATGTGAGACTTGCCATTTTGAGAGTCCATGGATGTTGGTTTTGAAACACGGAAAGCTTTGCTTCAACATTTGTTTCAAAGAGGAAGAAAATGTTGAAAGTTTTTTTAAATGTTAGGCACATTGTGATTATTTGAATATTCTCTCATGTTGATTTCCTGCATTACATCTTTGAAAGTGTCCTGATTTTCGTAAGTATTCCAGTGCTGAGTGGTATTTCCTGTCTCAGCATAAAAAATGGGTTTTAACTTGCAACCAGAAGTGTCAGAATCAGTTGCAGTGATGGAGATGTTGAGGCAGTGATGAGCACGTGGAAATACATTTGAATTTTGATCTTAACGCACACTGAATAAGTCTATAAATGTATATGAAATAAGTATGAGTGCCTTATCATAATTTTAAGTCTGATTTTTATTGTCAAGAATGTTTCCATTTAGAGTCCTTTTACTCTTGCCTTAAAGTGTTGGCCAAAGTTCATTTTTGTGTTTTTTAAGTCTCTTATACTCAAATTGTCAGGTATTATGTGTGATGAGGCCAGTCAAGGCAGAATTATGAAAATTACAGGTGGAAAATTAGGTCCTTTTCTTTTTTCTTTTCCAATACAAGCTACTTGCCTTACAGAATATCCTCAAATAACTTCCATCCTCGTTTAGAATAATGTATACAAATGCTGGGGCCATTACAGGTTCCCCTAGGAGTTTATTCCTCAGAAAAATGCGATTTGTTGCAGGTACGTTTTTTACCTAATTTTTAATCTAAACTTTTGTTTTGCTCAATTTCATTCTTTTACCCCTTGGACCACCCGTATAGTTCTTCACAGAAGTTTGCAGAATGCTTTTTTGATAGGAATACTCATAATAATTAAAAGGAATTAGGTTCATTTATGTTTGCCATGCATGGGTCTGCTTTATTTTTTGTGTGCTTATTGACATGGCCTAAGGAAGCATTCCATTCTAAAGGATATCAGTCCTGGGTGTTCTTTGGAAGGAATGATGCTAAAGCTGAAACTCCAGTACTTTGGCCACCTCATGTGAAGAGTTGACTCATTGGAAAAGACTCTGATGCTGGGAGGGATTGGGGGCAGGAGGAGAAGGGGATGACAGAGGATGAGATGGCTGGATGGCATCACTGACTTGATTGGAAGTGAGTCTGAATAAACTCCGGGAGTTGGTGATGGACAGGGAGGCCTGGCGTGCTGCAATTCATGGGGTCGCAGAGAGTCGGACACGACTGAGCGACTGAACTAAACTGAACTGAAGGAAGCATAATGATAAGTGGGCAATTCTTAAACATAATCACAGAACTGGATTATAAGAGGTTCATATATATTCTTTTAAGTAGGTGTAAAAAATATTAGGCCCTTTCTTTTAGGCAAATGCTAGGTCTCTCATGTATGGGAAAATGAATGAAATAAGCAACCTGATCAGTTTGGTATTGGATTGTCTAGAACTTCTCCAGTAAGTTAGACTTGGATCAGTATGTTCAGTTCGACTTCATACTGTAGCCATAAATTGGGACGTTTCGATTTGCTGTATCCCAGAGACACCAACCTTGAGGCTTGATCTGGCCTTTATGGGTCTTTGTGTATCTATGATTGAGCCTGTGCCTGGCAGATGTCAGGTGTTTTGTTGGATAATTTAATGATGAAGTATGTGCCAATTAAGAAAAAACGAGTAAAGCAGCCATGTATCTAGTATTTTTGACACCCAGTGCCTATCATTTTTAATACCCTTATATGAAAGATGTATTTCAGTAAGATTTGTGCTATGAAATGAATAACAGCCAAAAGAAAAACATAAACAATAAACTTTCATTAAACAATATATAATCATGCAAGTAAATTAAAAATAAAAGCAAATGTTATAGAACAAAAATATTTTGGTTTTATAAAGTATAAGACATTAATGATTTCTTGGGAAAAAGGAAAATATTTTATACTGCCATGTACTCCATGACTTCCAAAGGGAGGATTGAAGTAACTCAAGTTTTCCTTCTTTGTCCTTACAAGCATTGTTTGTTTTGACTATTCCAAACACTTGAAGCTGTAGTACCATAGGAATTGGAGTTGCTAACTGCCATCCAGGCAAGCTCAAAGGATTCCAAACCATTTTGAACTTATTCTCTATATCTATGGCTGATTCATGTTGATGTTTGGCAGAAACCAACACAATTCTGTAAAGCAGTTATTTTTCAATTAAAAAATTAAAAAAAAGCATGTGGACAGCTGAGTCTCTGGGTGTACAAGTGGAGGTTCCAGATTACAGTGTTTATTTATAAATGATGCTTTATATAATATGAAGATTCAGTTCAGTTCAGTTCAGTCACTCAGTTGTGTCTGACTGTCTGTGACCTCATGAATCACAGCATGCCAGGCCTCCCTGTCCATCACCAACTCCCAGAGTTCACTCAGACTCATGTCCATCGAGTCGGTGATGCCATCCAGCCATCTCTCCTCTGTCGTCCCCTTTTCCTCCTGCCCCCAATCCCTCCCAGCATCAGAGTCTTTTCCAATGGGACAACTCTTCACATGAGGTGGCCAAAGTACTGGAGTTTCAGCTTTAGCATCATTCCTTCCAAAGAACACCCAGGACTGATCTCCTTTAGAATGGACTGGTTGGATCTCCTTGCAGTCCAAGGGACTCTCAAGAGTCTTCTCCAACACCACAGTTCAAAAGCATCAATTCTTCAGCGCTCAGCCTTCTTCACAGTCCAACTCTCACATCCATACATGACCACTGGAAAAACCATAGCCTTGACTAGACAGACCTTTGTTGGCAAAGTAATGTCTCTGCTTTTGAATATGCTGTCTAGGTTGGTCATAACTTTCCTTCCAAGGAGTAAGCGTCTTTTAATTTCCTGGCTGCAGTCACCCTCTGCAGTGATTTTGGAGCCCAAAAAATAGTCTGACACTGTTTCCACTGTTTCCCCATCTATTTCCCATGAAGTGATGGGACCAGATGCCATGATCTTCCTTTTGTGAATATTGAGCTTTAAGCCAACTTTTTCACTCTCCACTTTCACTTTCATCAAGAGGCTTTTAGTTCCTCTTCACTTTCTGCCATAAGGGTGGTGTCATCTGCATATTTGAGGTTATTGATATTTCTCCCAGCAATCTTGATTCCAGTTTGTGCTTCTTCCAGTCCAGCGTTTCTCATGATGTACTCTGCATATAAGTTAAATAAGCAGGGTGATAATATACAATATGTATTATTAAAACTCAGCAGTAACCACAGTAATTGTTTAGAACTTTGACGAACAAAAGGTGTTTTAAGTGGGAGGAGTATTTTATCATTGACTTTGTTTAGAGTTGACAGAGCATAGGGAAAATAGAAAGCAGTATGCCTTTGAGCTTATTTCTTTTGGTTTATTATTGAAAAATTCTTAATATTTTCAAATTTTATAATTCTCTACAGACAATAATGACTTGCCTGCACCTGGAGCACACTGTTCCCATTTCCCTGTCCTGGGTTCACTATTGTGGAAGATAGGAATTTTGCTTTGAGTACAATTTTAGGGGAAAAAATGTTAAAAATATTCCATGACTTGCAGATATCCAATATATATTTTGAATGTCTAACTAGAAGAGAGAATGGAGGATGGGTGAAATCTCTCAGAAGACTATGGGTATTGGAGAGTAGCTGGCTAGTATCAGGCCCGTGGGGCAGCACAACAGAACATCAGCATTTTGCAAAGGGAAGTGAGGAGTAGAACAAAGAACTGATGTTCCATCCTATTGGTGATTGTTTTGGGTTGCTGATGGGAAGAGCAGAAGCAAGAGAGTTTTTCTAGGCTTAACTTCCCATCTCATTCTTTTAATTTCTGCCTTTGACCAGGGTTAGCCATACATACTGTTTTCTCCATTCCCTTGCTCAGTTCCTGAGAAGACCCCTCCTACTCTTCCTTCAGTGGCTTATCTGCTTCTGTCAATAATCTGGAAATTTTATAGTAAAACTGTGTGAAATGGGGAAACACTGAAATGCATCTCGTCATGCAGAACATTTGTATGCCAAATGTGTGGTACAAGTAGATACAAGAGAACACCATTGTTCTCTTCTCGGACTCAGTTTTCTCTTGCTGAGTTAGAGCTGGCATGGAAACCCCCAACATCCTTTGTAGGCATTTTTATACACTTCCGCTCCAGTCAGAGCAAAGGTATCCAAGAAGTACAATTCTCTGAGATGGCCCTTAGTCATTCTATTTTAGTCCTTATTGCTCTGTCCAAGAGAAATCTCCATATGAGAATGCCTTGTACCCTGTTTCATGGCACCTCTATCTCTTACTCTCTTATCAAAAATAGAATTTCAGCATAGCCATTAGGATGGCTACTATTAAAACAATAGAAAATAACAGGTGTTGGTGAATGTGGAGACATTGGAACCTTTGTGTACCATCAGTGAGAATGTAAAATGGTGCAGCCACTATGGAAAACATTATGACAGATCCTAAAAAAATTTAAAAAAGAGTTAATACATGATCCAGCAACTCCACTTCTGCGCATACGCCTAAGAGAATTGAAAGCAGAGAGGAGACATTTGGGCACCCATATTCATAGAAGCATTATTCATAATAGCCAAGAGGGAGAAGCTGCTAGTCCATTGATGAATGAATGGATAAACAAAATGTGATATATCCATACAATGAAACATTCAGTTCAGTTCACTCAGTCGTTTCTGACTCTGCGACCCCATGAATCGCAGCACACCAGGCCTCCCTGTCCATCACCAACTCCCGGAGTTCACTCAAACTCAGGTGCATTGAGTTGGTGATGCCATCCAGCCATCTCATCCTCTGTCGTCCCCTACTTCTCCTGCCCCCAATCCCTCCCAGCATCAGCGTCTCTTCCAGTGAGTCAACTCTTTGCATGAAGTATTACTCAGCCCTAAAAAAGAAGGACTTTCTGACACATGTGATGACTTGGATGAACTTTGAGAACACTGTGCTAAGTGAAATAAGCCAGTCACAAAAAGACAAATACTACATAACTTAATTTATAGAAGATACCTAAAGTAGCCAAATTCATAGAGATAGAAAGTAGAATGGTGGTTACCAAAGGTTAGGTTGAGAGGGAAACGAAGAGTTGTTGTTTAATGGGTACAAACTTTCAGTTTGCGAAGAAGAAAAGTTCAGGAGATGAGTGGTGATGATAATTGCACAATATGAATGTACTTAATGCCACTGAACTGTATACTTAACAATGGTTAAGATGGTAAATTCTCTGTTATGTGTTTTTAACCTCAATTTAAAAAAAGAAAAGATGACAAAATTACATACCTAACCCTAATCCCAGAAAACTGCATGTGAAAAAAATTATGGGTATTTTACCACAATAAAAGATAATTTTAAAAATAGAATTTCAAGTTTGTTACTCGTCACTCTTTTTTTTTAATTTATTTATTTTTGGCTATGCTGGGTCTTTGTTGCTGCATCACTGGATTGGGAAGATCACCTGGAGAAGGGCATGGCAACCCACTCCAGTATTCTCGCCTGAAGAATCCCATGGACAGAGGAGCCTGTGGAGCTATATTTAATGGGGTTACAAAGAGTCAGACGTGATTGAGCGACTAACATGCACTTGCACAGGCATGTGTGCATGTGTGCACGCACGCGCGCACACACACACACTGCTGGGTCTTTGTTGCTGGACAGGCTTTTCTCTAGTTGTGGTGAGTGGGGGCTTCTCTGTGGTTGCCATGTGCTTGCAGTGGCTTCTCTTATTTTGGAGCAGGGGCTCTAGGGTGCAAGGGCTTGGTAATTGCTGCTTGGGCTCTAGAGCACAGGCTCAATAGTTGTGGCCCATGGGCTTATTTGCTTCGTGGCATGTGGGATCTTCCCTGATCAGGGATAAAACTCATGTCTTCTTCATTGACAGGCAAATTCTTTACCACTGAGCCACCAGGGAAGCACCATGTCACTCTTAATATAAAATAACAAAGAGCTGTTTTAGGGATGTTAGACTCTGATGCCATGGGCCACATGCTATACCTCATTCCAAGCAAGTTTTGAAATCATGCTTGGTGGTCGCTGTGGTTTGAATACAACACATGGTTAAGCAATACTACCTTGTTCTTTCCAGATCAGAGACCAACGAAACAGTAAATCAGAATAGGAAATGACCACCACTGTCTATGATATCAGAGAAGGAGATGGCAACCCACTCCAGTATTCTTGCCTAGAGAATCCTGTGGACAGAGGAGCCTGATGGGCTGCCATCTATGGCGTCGCACAGAGTCGGACACGACTGAAGCAACTTAGCATGCATGCATGCATTGGAGAAGGAAATGGCAACCCACTCCAGTATTCTTGACTTAGCAGCAGCAGTCTATGAGATGGTACCCTCTTAGATGGAGAGCTTACATCCCTAGCTCATCTACATCAGATTTAAAGATCTGAACATTCACTTCAGCTCCAAGTAGAGCCTGCTTGTGCAAAATGATGTTTGGCAAAATGAAGTAAGCAAATTGGGTGTCATGGTGAATTAAAAGCACAATTTTGAAGAACAGAAGCCTTCAAAACCTGCAATGCAATATCCACATTTTGACATTTAGGTTACCAGGCCAGAGGTAGCATGGGTTATTGGTGAAAGAAAACTATGATTACCATGGAGACTATTTGGCAGTAAGAAATAGTAAAATAATGCTTTGATTTAAGCCATTTCTCCCCAGGGCCCACATATATAATAATTTATTTTCATAATATACCGAGGAACCAGGGAGGAATGGGTATTATTATCTCTACTTTATAGAAGGTGAAACTGAGAAATAGAGAAATAATTGACATTGAGGCAGTGACTCATTGGCAAGGTAGCCTTAGAAAACAGGCTTCTAGTTTCCTAATCTTGGGACCTCTTATGAATAGCTTGCCTTCTGTTCTGTTGATCCTGTTGAACAGAGCTGCACCTCTGTGTCCCCAAACATGACAATAGTTGGCTCTCTGAATAAGTTTTTTAAGTAAAGAAGCCACACAAGAAGACTGGGATCTTTAGGCCCCTCCAGAAGCAAGCAAATGTATGGATGATGACCAAGGAACTTCAATGTTGGCTGGAGAACTTCAGTTTCCTTGACTGTCACGTTTCTCTGTGTCTAATTTCATTTGAGAGGAAAAAAAGACAACTGGAATTTCAGTAACTCCATTTTCTTGGCTTAGAAGTCACAAGCTCCAGTTAAGTGCTGCCCTGAATAAGTGGCTCCTCTGTGTTGAAGGAGAGACCACCCCCTGTTGCAGTTTCGCAACACACATATGGAGGTTTCCAGAAGCCCTCAGCTGGAGCAACTAAATGT
Source organism: Bos indicus x Bos taurus (assembly GCF_003369695.1). Classification (NCBI taxonomy): domain Eukaryota; kingdom Metazoa; phylum Chordata; class Mammalia; order Artiodactyla; family Bovidae; genus Bos; species Bos indicus x Bos taurus. Next base: position 36,771,670 of record NC_040084.1, read on the forward strand.
GACTGAGACAACACAGTCCCAGAGACAAAGGTCAGACCTATTTTAATCTCTGAGTAAGGCTATTACTCTGGGACAAGGCCCTTCTTGTCTGATATCCTGCTATTTTCAGTGATTCACAAGCTTGAATCTCTTTCATCTGGGAGCACAGAGTCCCATCCCCCTTTCAGATTTGTTTGTGAGTTAAAATACTTCCCATCCGCAGTCTTCTCAGAGTGTCTTCATCTAGCCGTAGAATTCCTCAAGCTGTGACCTGGAGGAGTCCCTGGGAGGAAGAGTCAGGGCAGCTTGGAATGTGAGCCCAGGGGAGGATCTGGAGTGTAGCAGGAAGTGGGGTTGCGGCTTGCTTGGAAGGTCCCGCAGAGGCTCTGAACCAGTAGGTCACTGGGCAGCTGACTGTTCTGACAGTGCTCTGGGAGGCTTGCTCTGTACTGTCTGTTGAGGTGTATGTGTCGTGCAAATGTTTCAAAGTCCAATCACTGTAGAATCCAATGGAATTAGGAAGAAAGACGCTCCCTTAGTTTCTTGATGACACAGCCCTCGTGTTAATTACTGATCCATTTGGATTGATCACCCTCATGTTTATGGGTTATTTCTCCAAAGTGAATGTTGCAATATAGAAACCTGCTTATCCAGTTTTCATATATCCTGTGGTTCTTGAGTTTGCCAGTTCCCTCCTTTCTTAAAAGCAGTTTTTTAATGGCTTCATCTACTATGGAAACATCTCAAAACTCTGTTTCTTAATTGTTTAATACCTCAGTTTGGTGTAGACAGAGAAGAGTTTGAGAAATGCAGTCAAAGCTAGCTTCAGAGAGTCTTCCCAGAGAACTAATAATGATGAATTACCACTTACTGATTTTGTACTGGGCAAATACTTTATACATATTATATAATTTGATCTATATAAGATCATTTTACTGAATACAAAACAAGGTTTAAGGTAGTTAGGTAATTTTCCCTAAATCACAGTTAGTTTATGACTAGAACTAAGATTCCGTCTCAGATCTTCTTGCTGGTAAACATAATAGAACAATTTTGCTGAGACTTTGAAAATAAATGTTGGATCCTCTTCAATATCGTGGTCTTTGTGGATATCATAAAATTAAATATTTTCTAAATTTTCTTCTCTCTTATTCTTTTTAAATAAAAGGTCCCTGAAGTCAGTGAGAAACTGGTGAGTTGCCCTTTTCATTTGTTTATAAGAGGAAACATGAACTTCTGTGATTATTCCACACATTCTTGCCACTTCCCTAAATCAAAGAAAAAAAGAGCCACAAAGCATGGCTGTAATGCCTGTTTTCGTATCAAAAGGTCAAAAACTAAAGATCCTTTAGCATGCTATGAGGAAATACTGGAAAGAAAGTATTGTCACAAAAATAACAGGAGTTGCATAAATAAATAAATAGGAGTTTTGAGGGGGTACAGAAAAGGAATTAACATTTTGTTTCTGAATTCTGATCCAGAGTTAATGTTCTCAGAAGAAAATTCATCCAGCAAAAAACTGAAGGCTTTTGGATTTGATTGTATCAAAATTCCACCCACAAAATAAAATTAGAAATTGATTACCTCCCCTCCTGTTCTCTACTGAGGTCAAGCAAACAGCAGAATGCACTACCTTTGCCATAGACTTTATGTATACCCCAGAGCAAGGTGGAGAGATAAGCTAATTATCCAAATTTTCAAGCCAAAGAAACAGTGATTTGGCTTCAATTTTCTGGTAGAAAGTGTTTGGAAACCTGAATTACTTGTACATATTTTAATCTTTGCTTGATATAAATAGAGTGACTTTGTGTATAGGCCCTTTCACTCGATAGTTATCCAAGATTTCCTAGTTACTGAAATTATCTCTGCTCATGTAAAGAGAGGTAGTTTCATGTTCCACAGGGAGATAAGGACTGAGGTCAGAAATTTGGTTTTTAGGTCACTGCCAACAGTGAAGAAGGATGCAAATGGGGCTTCGTAGCCCCACCTTCACATGAGAATCACTTAGGGAGCTCTTGAAAGTGTACCAGTGGCCCTGGCCTCATATAAGGCCAACCAAGTCAGGATTTCCGAGATTGGAGTTGAGGTCAGTATATTTTCTAAAAGCTCTTTAGTGATTTGGAAGCATTCATGGTTGAGAATCATTGGATTCATCATGGATATTATCATGCTGATGGTAAGTATAAAAAAGATGGAGAATATATTGGTTCTGTTGTCCAAATTATCCATGGACAGTTTATTTTAAAGAATATATCAAGAAGAGGTAAAGCAAAATGACAGTGTACGTTTATCTCCCTGCCCTATTCATTAGTATTGTGGTCTCCTGTATCTGTCTCAAATAAAATGTCTTATAGTTCCCAAATCTAGTTATAAAAGCAAATTCTAAAGTACAAAAGCCTCCTTCAGAAAGATGAGAAAGAAAAATCTCTATGTTCTGACTGAATAGAGAACAACATTAACCAAAACACCATACTTTCAAATGATTCAGGAGTCACTTTCACAAATCCTTTGGCTTCATATTTTACTGTTCACACAGGCACAATTACTTTCCATATCCATTTGATGTTTTAAAGAAGTAGTGGTTCTTAGACTTTATTGTGCATCTGAATTACCCAGGGAACTTGGTAAAATCCAGGTTGCTGGGTCCTATTCTTGGGTTTTTCTGGTTTGATGGGTCTGGGGTGGGAATCCAATAATCTGCATTTCTAACAAGTTCCCAGGTGAGGCTGGTCTTGGGACCACAGCAAACTAAAGTAGAACTTGAACACCTCTCCCCAAAAGTTCATTATAATTGTGTAAAGAATAATGTGAATATTTACTTTAGTATTATTTTTATTCCAAACTAGATTTGATCAATTCTCTAAAAGTATATAAATAGGTTAAAGTTTTAAATTAAAAAAAGAAGGTAAAGGAGACTTCCCAGTTGTCCAGTGGCTAAGACTCCACCCTTCCAATGCAGGCCTGGCTTTGATCCTTGCACAGGGCGCTAGATACCACATGTCACAACTCAGACCCAGCGCAGCCCAAGAAGAAAAATGGGAAGGAAATTTGAGTGAAAAGTAAAGTTTGAGTAGTAAAATAAAACCAAACAGCACTATATATATATATATATATATATATATATATATATATATAAGCTATTTTAAGAAGATACAGAAAATAAAATCTATTTTGCTATTTAATAAAACATACATTTGAGAGTATTAATTCTATATAGTAAATATGTCATTCCTGTGCTTTTTCTTGCTTCTAAATTCCTTAGAAACTTAAGTGATATAATATTTAGCTATTCCAAAGTAAAAGAAAATGGAAAATTGCCTCGCCAGTCCTAGGGATACTGGTCAATGATGTGAGATTCCGTTTTGCTCCTCTGTATGTGCTCCTCTGTGTGTGACTGCTTTCAAACAGAATACAGTAAAATGAAATGAGGGGTGACATGCTTGGTTTACTTAGTAAAACTGTGCATAGTAGATAACTGAAAAAGTGATTTGGAGGCTTGAAATTTTTAGATTCATTATCCACATGAAACCCAAAGTCAAAGGCAGGAGGAAATCTGAGCAAATGAAGCCAGGCAGGTAGAGACTGACATGGTATCCTGACTAGTGGGAGCATATGGCCCAGTGCTGTCAGATAGTTGATTTATTGAGAGAAGCTAGAACAAATTTTTATACAAAGTGTTATGCATTTTAACTGTTGGCAACAAGTTCAATTAAAATAAATAATACTATGTGAGTCAAACCAGATTTGGGCCAGCAAGATTTGGCCTTGCTAATTTGTAAACTCATCTTCAGGGATTCATTTTTCCTGGTTAATTACCAACTCCTCTTTGCATTCTGAGTAGATTTCTACCCAGGCAGCTAATTGAAGCAGAGCCAAACAAATTATTGACTCTTACTTGCATGGCTTTCCTTTAATCCACTGGTTCTCAAAGTGTCATCCAAAGTTGTATCAGTGTCTTCTGGGAACTTGTTAGAAATACAGCTTAAACTTGCCCATCTGAAATGGGCTAATTTCAGATGGCCTGCCCCAACCTTAGCCAGAAACTCTGGGAATGGAGCCAGAAATCTGTTTTAACAAACCCCTCCTTGTGATTCGGCTGCCCACTAAAAGTTGGAGGGCCCCAATTTACTTTAAGAGAACTTAAGGCAAACTTATTAAACCAGAACAGATCTACTGGTTTGGTAATAAGATGAACTCCTTACCAGAATCCAAGGCCAGAGTGCTCCATTTCAAATGGTGCCGGGTATCATTACCCCATTAATTGATACTTTGGTATATTTCTTTTTAAAAATATTTATTTATTTACTTCGCTGCATCAGGTCTTAGTTGCAGCACTCAGGATCTCTGATATTCATTGCAGCACTTGAACTGTTAGTTGCAGCATGTGGGATCTAATTCCCTGACCAAGGACCAAACTCAGGCTCCCTGCATTAGAAGTAAGGAGTCTTAGCCACTGGACCACCAGGGAAGTCCCAGACACTTCTGTATATTTCATTTAAAAAGATAATTCCAAAGTAGCATGGAGAGTCTCATTTGAGAAATTTGCTGAAGAATATCTGTCAGTTTAGGGGTTGTTGTCATTGATTAGTCACTCAGTCATGTTTGATTCTTTCATGGACAGTAGCCCACTAGACTCCTCTGTCCATGGGATTTCCCAGGCAAGAATATTGGAGTAAGTTGCCATTTCCTTCTCCAGGGAATCTTCCCAGCCCAGGGATCGAACCCAAGTCTCCTGCCTGGCAGGCGAATTCTTTACAGCTGAGCCACCAGGGAAGCCCCTAGGGATTGTGTCAGTGCTTATTTACTCTTTTTTACCAGCTGCTCCGGTTGTTGTGGTTGGTGTCAGATGAAAATATTCACACTTCCTTCTGTAGCTCACATTTACCAGTTTTCTGAGGGTCACTAGAATGTGAGTATAGTTATAGATCCTTGCAACTACCCTTCTAATGGAAAAACAGCTTCAAATATACAGCGTCAAGGTATATCTAAAGAAGAACATTTATTCTCAATAAAAGAGAATTTAATCTTAAATTAGTATATTTACCAATATCCAGATGTGTGGCAACAAATACTAGCATTTGAACTGCACGTGCTGTTTTCTTCCCTATATTAGACACCTCAGAGTTGGCTGGAGTGACATTAGAAGTGCTGATGGGCACTGAAGAGGCTTGGTTTCTTCTTGTCTCTCCCTATCCCTCCATGTACCTTCAGCGGGTCATTTGTGACTTCCCTTTTCTCAGCCTGTAAAAGGAAAGCCTAGATCTGAATGATCTCTTCTGAGAGCCTTTCAGATCTGAAAACATTCTGTAATATTAAAGGCTTATTGTCATGTGGGTTATGAGCCTTAGCTGAAGCTTCTTTAGTTGTTTGGCTATCTGTGGATTGTGTATTCACAGGCATTCCATTTAAATCTCATGCTCTGAGCTCATTTACTTGTACTTTTATAGTAATACTTAAGCATTTATATATTGCTTTTCATCTTCAAAGCACTTAACATACTTAAGAATCCTTCCAGCAACACTTTGAGGTAGCTAAGTATTATTAAAATAGAAAGAGGAAGAGGACAAGGGAGAAAGAAGGAAGGAGAGGGAGAGAGAGAGAATTTTAAGTCCTTTAATGATTTGTCTCTGGCTCAAGGAAGAGAATATACCAAGGGGGCACAATTAGAAATTTTAAAAAAATAGTTTTTTTAAAAACAGGGGTGGGGGGAGGAAGAATATACCAGGGCCAGAATTAAAACTACTTCCCTGTTGTGTGTTAGACTTGCTATCAAGCTTTTGTCCTTCCAAACGTTCTTAAGGGTTTAGAATCCTCCCTGTACTGCTCCAGGATTTCCTTGAATCTTTGTAGGCTGAAGGCATTTTGATATTGTCTACCTTCTTGGAGGGCAGAAACACATCTAGCACAAGTACAGTGCTCAGTTTATAACAGAAGTTTGCTGTTGGTGATGGTGTTATGGATCCTTTCCTGTTTTAAGCTGATGTAACCAAAAGCAGAAGGGAAAAGTGAAGATTTCTACTGCAGCAAATTCATGGAGTAGATGGTTTGGGCTGCTAGCTTGCGGGTTTGCAATCTTAAATTTCCCTGTAGCTTACTAGAGACCAACGCCTTTTAGAAATAATGCCAAACACATGTTGAACTTTAGTAACCTTTACTCTGTAATGAAAATGTAACTCTGAGCAGGGTGTATAATCAAAAACCTAATGATGAAATTATTGCTTAGAAATTTAAAGTTTGGTTTGAGGATTCTTAATGCTGACATGGAAAGAATAGTGTGAATGGAGAAAGAGGTTGTGCGGAGGGATGGCAGGGAGAAAAGGACAAATAGAGGGAAAGGAAGATGGGTTTTCTGGAGGAGACTCTGAAGAAGAACTTCAGCTATCACTACAGTGTCCTCAAGACATGTTCAAAGACAGGAAGACCAGTGCTGAGAGGTAAATGTCGGAAGTACCCATATGAATGAGTCTCTTGTATGAAGTTAGATCATTTTTAGCATAGTGCTATATATTTTACTTCACAAATTAGATCTGACTTTTTTTTGCAATCCACTTTAATCCAAGAATTCATGTCTTTGTAAATTTCTAATCCACTCTCTGACAGTTTTAGAGGTGTTACAGAAATTTGTGAAACAGCTGCTTAGGCTGAATTTTTTTTATATGTAAACTCGTTAAGTTCTGATAAAATACGCTGGCACACAAAACAACCCGAAGCTAGTTCATCAATATTTAATGTTAGGATGCAAAAAAATGGAGTTTTGCTGAACCGTGTTTCTAAGTTGGAGTCTTTTCCTGGCAAATATTTAAGACGTCCTGCCCTGGGACTTGTTATAACTGCCTTGCTCACACTGTTGTTAAACATGCATTTGCCTCAGAAAATACTTCCTTGTTTTTCTGTTTATTTGCTCACTGAGTTTTATTTTCCAAAAATACTAAAATTTACTAAGAGATGAAAAGACGTCATAGAGGAGGGGGCTAAGTGTGGCCTGTTTGTTTCTGGCTGAGCAGCTTCTGCTGCTAACATTTCCCTGAAGTCCCAGCAGATCTTGTGCCTGGAGCTCATCTTCCCAAGTTCTGAAATGGGAGGTTTTCTATTGATTGAGGGTCGATAGGGCTTTCAGGTGATTCACTTTCTCATGCTAGTCTACTCATGACAGATTTGTTCATACAACATTAGTAATTTGCAGGGTGCAATGGAGATAGTTCATATTTGGAATTAGTCTACTCTAAAGAATTCCTTTAAACAAAACAGTCCGAATTGCAGTACTTGGATGCAATCTCAAAAAACGATAGAATGATCTCTGTTCGTTTCCAAGGCACACCATCCAATATCACGGTAACCCAAGTCTGTGCCCCAACCAGTAATGCTGAAGAAGCTGAACGCTTCTATGAAGACCTACAAGACCTTTTAGAACTAACACCCAAAAAAGATGTCCTTTTCATTATAGGGGACTGGAATGCAAAGGTAGGAAGTCAAGAAACACCTGAAGTAACAGGCAAATTTGGCCTTGGAATACGGAATGAAGCAGGTCAAAGGCTAATAGAGTTTTGCCAAGAGAACACACTGGTCATAGCAAATACTGTCTTCCAACAACACAAGAGAAGACTCTACACATGGACATCACCAGATGGTCAACACCGAAATCAGATTGATTATATTCTTTGCAGCCAAAGATGGAGAAACTCTATACAGTCAGCAAAAACAAGACCAGAAGCTGACTGTGGCTCAGATCATGAGCTCCTTATTGCCAAATTCAGACTTAAATTAAGAAAGTAGGGAAAACCAGTAGACCATTCAGGTATGACCTAAATCAAATCCCTTATGATTATACAGTGGAAGTGAGAAAAAGATTTAAGGGCCTAGATCTGATAGATAGAGTACCTGATGAACTATGGACGGAGGTTCGTGACATTGTACAGGAGACAGGGATCAAGACCATCCGCATGGAAAAGAAATGCAAAAAAGCAAAATGGCTGTCTGAGGAGGCCTTACAAATATCTGTGAAAAGCAGAGAAGCAAAAAGCAAAGGAGAAAAGGAAAGATATAGGCATCTGAATACAGAGTTCCAAAGAATAGCAAGGAGAGATAAGAAAACCTTCTTCAGCAATCAATGCAAAGAAATAGAGGAAAACAACAGAATGGGAAAGACTAGAGATCTCTTCAAGAAAATTAGAGATACCAAGGGAACATTTGATGCAAAGATGGGCTTGATAAAGGACAGAAATGGTATGGACCTAACAGAAGCAGAAGATATTAAGAAGAGGTGGCAAGAATACACAGAACTGTACGAAAAAGATCTTCACGACCCAGATAATCATGATGGTGTGATCACTCACCTAGAGCCGCATATCCTGGAATGTGAAGTGAAGTGGGCCTTAGAAAGCATCACTATGATCAAAGCTAGTGGAGGTGATGGAATTCCAGTTGAGCTATTTCAAATCCTGAAAGATGATGCTGTGAAAGTGCTGCACTCAATATGCCAGCAAATTTGGAAAACTCAGCAGTGGCCACAGGACAGAAAAATGTCAGTTTTCATTCCAATCCCAAAGAAAGGCAATGCCAAAGAATGCTCAAACTATCACACAATTGCACTCATCTCACATGCTAGTAAAGTAATGCTCAAAATTCTCCAAGCCAGGCTTCAGCAATACGTGAACCGTGAACTTCCAGATGTTCAAGCTGGTTTTAGAAAAGGCAGAGGAACCAGAGATCAAATCACCAACATCCTCTGGATCATTGAAAAAGCAAGAGAGTTCCAGAAAAACATCTATTTCTGTTTTATTGACCATGCCAAAGCCTTTGACTGTGTGGATCACAACAAACTCTGGAAAATTCTGAAAGAGATGGGAATACCAGACCACCTGACCTACCTCCTGAGAAATCTATATGCAGGTCAGGAAGCAACAGTTAGAACTGGACATGGAACAACAGACTGGTTCCAGGAAAGGAGTACATCAAGGCTGTATACTGTCACCCTGCTTATTTAACTTATATGCAGAGTACATCATGAGAAATGCTGGGCTGGAAGAAGCACAAGCTGGAATCAAGATTGCCGGGAGAAATATCAATAACCTCAGATATGCAGATGACACCACCCTTATGGCAGAAAGTGAAGAGGAACTAAAAAGCCTCTTGATGAAAGTGAAAGTGGAGAGTGAAAAAGTTGGCTTAAAGCTCAACATTCAGAAAACGAAGATCATGGCATCTGGTCCCATCACTTCATGGCAAATAGATGGGGAAACAGTGGAAACAGTGTCAGACTTTATTTTTTTGGGCTCCAAAATCACTGCAGATGGTGACTGCAGCCATGAAATTAAAAGATGCTTACTCCTTGGAAGGAAAGTTATGACCAACATAGATAGCATATTCAAAAGCAGAGACATTACTTGCCAACAAAGGTCTGTCTAGTCAAGGCTATGGTTTTTCCAGTGGTCATGTATGGATGTGAGAGTTGGACTGTGAAGAAAGCTGAACGCTGAAGAATTGATGCTTTTGAACTGTGGTGTTGAAGAAGACTCTTGAGAGTCCCTTGGACTGCAAGGAGATCCAACCAGTCCGTTCTGAAGGAGATCAGCCCTGGGATTTCTTTGGAAGGAATGATGCCAAAGCTGAAACTCCAGTACTTTGGCCACCTCATGCGAAGAGTTGACTCATTGGAAAAGACTCTGATGCTGGGAGGGATTGGGGGCAAGAGGAGAAGGGGACGACAGAGGATGAGATGGCTAGATGGCATCACTGACTCGATGGACGTGAGTTTGAGTGAACTCCGGGAGTTGGTGATGGACAGGGATGCCTGGCGTGCTGTGATTCATGGGGTCGCAAAGAGTAACACGACTGAGTGACTGAACTGAACTGAAAGAATTCCTGGTTGGACTTCCTTTGTGGTGCAGTGGATAGGAATCTGTCTGTCACTGCAGGGGACGTGAGTTCAGTCCCTGGTCCAGGAAGATCCCACATGCCACAGAGCAACTAAGGCCTTGCATCACAACTACTGAAGGGCCTGTGCTCCACAAGAGAAGCTACCACAGTGAGAAGTCTGTGCACTGCAACCACAAGTAGCCCCTGCTCATTGCAATTAGAGAAAGCCTGCGTGTAGAAACAAAGACCCACTACAACCAAAACTATTTTTTAAAAAACAACAACAACAAAGAATTTCTGGTCTTCAAGACATCCTAGGTCAGTAACCAGAAAACTTATCACGGTGAAAAGAATCACCACATAATAAATGGCACCAGTCAATATTGGAGGTTATTTTGTCTAGGCAGTTGTAGAGCCAGAGAAATTGTCTTCATACATGACCAGAAGTCACTTGAAGACCAAGAAGACTTGAAGACCCATCTTCCTTATATGGTGCTAAAGGAATGCTCCTAAATTTTTACTTTGCAATTCTTTTTTTTTTGACAGTGCAGCTATCCAAGGCATATAGCTCTGTGCTCCGCAAGTCTGTTCCTTAATAGCTTACTACATTCAGCTTTGTATTTTGATGTACTGTGTTACCTATTTTTTTTTTTTTTGTTGTGTTAAATTTAAGCTCTTTTAAAGAGGAATCATATTTTAGTAATCTTTACTATCTCTTTTTGTGCCTATAGTTTTGCTTTGCACTCCATAGAAGTTTAATACATAGGATTTGTCTATTCTATGTATGTAAGTATGTATTTATGTATGTTTATATATATGTATCTACTTATTGCGAGGCCCTCCTTATTTTTTTTCTTTTTCACCAAGTAGTTCCTTCTGTGAAGTGCCTGGTTAATGATCTAACTAGAAAATAATCTCTACCCCTAGTGTTTAAAATACATTATATCATGGATCCACAATACTTCCAAAGAAACACAGGGCAGCCGTCCTCCTCTTATATAGCCATCAAGTGTGAAACCATATGATTGGGAATAGATTATCTAACCAATACATCTCCTCCCACCCCATGCCAAAAAAAAAAAAAGGCAAAGTGTCAGGTATTTCTTCAGGCACTGTGGGAAATGTATCAAAATATCTAAATAAAAATTGCTATATCCCCAAATTCTTCTCACATACTTACTCTTAAAAGAGTGCCAGGAAATAATGTTCAGGCCCCATGTATTTAAAATGTGTTAGAACATGCTTCATTGGGGTTTTGGCTAACAGCATTGTGAGATGCAATTCAATTTAGTGCACAACATTTCTCTAGAGTGAGTTTTAAGAAGAAAAATATCTAAGGCTCTATTTATTAATGTCAAATAGACTTTGAAAACTAATTCATCTAATTTGCTTTCCTAACTCTTCATTTATTGACCCTTTAAACCATCTTTTTCTGTCCTAAATTTTTTTGAATAAGTAATATAGTTCCATGGTTCAAAAAACTGAAAGGTATAACAACTATTCAGAGGTAAGTCTCCTATTCTTATCCTTGTCTGGCTGCTCCCCATCCCTAATCTTTTTTCATTACACAATATTCCTCAGCTATCTTTTCATATTGTGCATAAGGAGTTTTCTTATTCTCTTTTAATGTTATAGAGTATTTGTAAGGATGTACCACAATTAGTATAAAGTCTTCAACTGATAGACACTTAAATAGTTTCCATTGTTTTAGTATTATAAACAATTATTCAATGAATAAATTTGTGCAAATGTCATTTTGCAAATTGGCAAGTTTATTGGTCAAATAAATTTTCAAAAATAATATTTCTGGAAATTTTCTGTATGCATTTATTAATCGGTTAATGTTGACAAATTGTCATCATAGAGATTTTGTCTAAATTTATACTCCTATAGGTACATTTTCAAGTCATTGAATTTTTGTCAATCTCCTAGATGAAAAGTAATATATGAGTGTAATTTTAATCTGTATCTCTTATGATGAGTGAGGTCAGTATCTATCCATATGTTTAAGAGTCATTTTTTTGAACACTCTGGTCATGTAACTTACTTTTAAGTTGTCATGTTTTTTATTATTGATTTTAGGTGCTCTTTGTATATTAGAAAAATTATTTTTCAATTTAATTTGAAAAGGTTTTTTTTTTTTTTGCCAGTTTGTAAAATTACTTGGCTGTGTATGTGTGTCTGTGTCTACATTTCAGAATTTTTTAAAATGTTGTTGAACTTATAAACTTCTGTTATGGCCTCTAAATTTTGAGCCATATTTAAAAAGCCTTCCACATTCCAAAGTTAAAAAATATTTTTTTATGGTTTAATTTTTTATATTTAGATCTCTGATCCCCTTGGAATTTATCTTGGTATACAATATGAGATATAGATCAATCTTTTGACATAATCAGAAAAACTAAAATAAAACCTTCTTATAGTTTAGAATAAAAATTGAATCTCTTTTAAATAATGGGTCAGATTGGTTGTCTACAATGATTACTCACTCAAAAATACCCTTCACTTCATATTAGCTGCATAACTTCCAACTTTAACAAACTCAAGAGTCCAACCTTAAATTAACCAAGAATAGTTAACTTCTCATAGAAAGTGAAAGTGAAAGTGAAGTCGCTCAGTCGTGTCCAACTCTTTGCAACCCCGTGGACTGAAGCCCACCAGGCTCCTCCATCCATGGGATTCTCCAGGCAAGAATACTGGAGTGGGGTGCCATTTCCTTAATTATTCAGCATATCTTTGGCCACATAATGTGAAAAGCTGACTCATCAAAGAAGACCCTGATGCTGGGAAAGATTGAAGGCAGAAGAAGAAGAGGATGACAGAGGATGAGGTGGTTGGATGGCATCACTGACTCAATGGATATGAGTTTGAACAGATTCAGAGATGGTGAAGGATGGGGAAGCCTGGCGTGCTGCAGTCCATGGTGTTGCAGAGTCTGACACGACTGTCTGGATGTTAAAAAAGTGAGATTCAATTCTGGTTCTGCCATTTAGCTGCCTGATTGTGTAAACTTGAGCAAGTCACTTACCCTTTTGGATCTGTATTCTGAATTGTTTGTCTTTGCTCTAGGAACGAATAACTGTACAAACTGTACCATGAATAACAACAACATTCAGCATATAATTAATGCCTTCAAAGGTCTATAGCACTGAACATAGTACATTAGTTTTGAGTTCCACTTTCAAATTCCTATAGTCTAATATGACTGACAGATCAAGTGAATACAGAACAAATATTGAGTTAGATATAGAAAATCTATATCATATACTTCAGATGGGGTATAACGGTCCAAAAACGAACATAATCAGTAGATAAAAGGTTGTAGTTCTAACCAGAAGGGCTCACTGAAGACATACATTTTGAAAAACCTCCTGAGGGAAATGGCGACAGGAGTAAATGGAACAGGGTACAAAGTGGCCTCATAGTAAAAGGAGCTTCTTGAAGTGCCCAGACAGATTTTTTTACTGGAGCGGACACAAAACAGGTGTGAGTTGTTGACAGAATTTGCCATCACTTTTAAAAGCCTACTTAGGGAAACCAAGTATGAAAGAGTCCATATGTTCCTAAGATAAGACTATACTGATACACTGGAGCTGTTGCTGGAATCCAGTATCTTACCACAGATAACAGGCACTTGAAGATGACCTGGCTAATAAGAACAAATGTAAAGGGGCAAACCTTACTCAGTCCCCAACTCCACACCACCCAGTTCACATCAAGAGGAGTAGCTCCTGGTTGGTATGGTCACTAGTGACCACAATGAGAGTTTCATGGATTGCTAGTAGCCTGTTAGTTGCATGTAAGGAACAATTAATTGGTCAAAGCCATTGTCTTGGAGTAAATTGCTTTTTCAGATGTTCTAAATATCTCAGTAAAGTATTCTGTGTAGATATTTACATCGGTCATTTAAGGAGTTCTGAAATATGAAGAGAAGACTGGACTGGATGTTAAAAGAAGTGAGATTCAATTCTGATTCTGTCATTTAGCTGCTTAATTGTGTAAACTTGAGCAAATCACGTACCCTTTTTGTTCTGTGTTCTAAATTATTCATCTTTGCTCTAGGAATGAACAACTATACAACTCAATGGCTTACAACAATAGAACATAAACAGTTTTTCATGTTCTTGACATATGAGAAGCTGGATCATATGCATGTCTGTTTCCAGTGTCCTCTTCATTCCAGGCTGAAGAGGCTGTCTCTTCTAGGACATGTGAGTCTGTGGCAGAGGGAAAAGAATAGGGAGCTGGCAACATCACATGGTGACTTTTAAAGTTTCTGTTTGCCCATGGCATATGCAATGTTCCTTTTCATGCCAGCGGCCAAAGCACACGGTCAAGCCCAATGTCAACGGAGTAGAGGTATATACTTCTGTACCAGGCCAATGCATGTTATATTGCAATGGGTGGAATTAATTAAACCTTTCATATGAAAGGGAAATGAATATTTGGAATCAGAGATATAGACTATTTCAAGTTCTAATCGTAATTTTATCACCGCTTCCTAAATATGCAATACAATACTTTCTCTGATCTTCAGCTATTAAATGGGGGTCTTAAATGATCTTCCATCCTGTCTGTTCTGAAGTTCTATGATTCTGGGAAACAGTCATTTCTATTTGCTATCATAGTGTGGCTAGAAGAAAGGAATGGTGCTTCTGGACTGTGATGACCTAAAGGCAGTTTTCTTCATTCTATCTCTGCTCCTGTAAGTGCCTAGGGTATGATGAATGACAAGTATAACTGGTTATACTTATCTGGATGATCTCATTTCACTGGATAATAACTGGTGGAATTTGGATTAAAGTTCAAAGTTATTGAGTTCTCCAAGCTCAAATGTTCTTGTATGTTTAGGTCTGAATTTCCCAAATTCATCTGTGAATACAATATTTTTAAAAGTATAACAGTGATAAGACAGCAACTGGAGTTCATGAGAAATAGAGTTGAACTAACAGAAATCATAAAAGGGTCTCATGAAAAAAACTAATTTCAATTAGAAGCTATTAGCATTTAATTTATATGCAAATATACAATTGACATTGGGTAACATTAAAAATACATGATAAAATTATGAGATAACTAACATAGACTGGTAATAATAATGGATAACACAGTTTGAGCCCAGCTGCTGGGTAAGTATAGCTTGTGTAGCAGTGGCAGACCTCACATCACATGGATTGTGCTATATCGGTTCACTTGACTGACATTCTTGCCAAACTCTTTTTAAAGGAAAATTATCACAAAAAATAAAAAGGTAATACCTACATGTTTGACATTTCTCTTATATATGTTCTAGAGTAATTTGAGAGAAAATGCTGCTAATGCTGAGAAGGTTTTGTTTTGTTTTCTTCTGTGGAATGCCCATGAATATCTCACAGAATGAGGTTTTACTTTGTTGAAATATAAACTGAGGCATGTTAGAGATTTTAAGAGTTTATTTGAGCAAACACCCATTCAAAGTGGGCAGCTCCACATGGGAAGTGTTTAGGAACACTCCACAGACAGGAGCATGTGTTATTGGCCACTGTAGATGAGCATGTATAATAGTCGGTCTCAGTGAATTCTGGCTCTGTGCCTGATGAAAACAGTTTTGTTTGCGGGGTGGTGGGGAGGTGAGCAGCAAGGAAATGAACCATCATTTAACATTTGCCCTCTCTTTTTGAAGATAAATTATAAAGTTGACTTTAGAGTTCACAGCTAATAGCCTGCAACATGTAGGTAGAATCAAAGGTGCAACACATTTATCCATATTCCTTCATTAGCATTGCTTAGCTTTAAAATATATATACATATATAACACATATGTATAAATATGTGTATATATACATATATATATATAATAGTAAAATAAGTAAAAAAATTTTTTTCCATCAGGATATATATGCTATAAAATCTAAGGAGAATTTTGTTTATTTAGCTGTGTCAGATCTTAGTTGTAGAACATGGAATTGTCCCTGCGGTGCACAGGTTTCTTTCTAGTTGCAGTGCACGGTCTCTGTAGCATCCAGGCTCAGTAGTTGGGCACGCAGGCATAGTTACCCCGGGGCAAGTGGAATCTTAGTTCCCTGACCAGGGATCGAACCTGTGTCCCCATGTCCCCTGCATTGCAAGATGGATTCATAACACTGGATGATGAGGGACATCCTCAGAGAGAATTTTGGATCAACTTTTAACTAGAATTCTTTCCTTTTATCCAAATCATGGCCTTCATACATGTGAACATTTCATGGAAATGTGATTAGGAAGAAAGCTAGATCTTGTTTGACATTATTCTAAAGGTTGATAAGATTTTTAAAGGGAATGTAATGTATTTATTTTTGGCTGTGCTGGGTCTTCATTGTTGCACTAGGTTTTCTCTAGTTGTGGCGAGTGAGGCCTACTGTCTAGCTGCAGGATGCAGACTTCTCACTGTGGTGGCTTCTCTTGTTTGGAGCACGGGCTGTAAGTCTAGTGGGCTTCAGTGCTTATGGCTCCCACTCTAGAACACAGGCTCAATAATTGTGATGCATGGGCTTAGTTGCTCTGAGGCATGTGGGATCTTCATGGATCAAGGATCTGAGCCCATGTCTGTAATACAGACAGGTGGATTCTTTACCCCTGAGCCACCAGGAAAGTCCTAAAGATTGATAAGATGTTAAGCTTCTGCCAGGAATTGAGAATTGGTTGTCGATAGGCAAGTAGATGACCTCTAAGATGTTCTCCATCTCTCTGATATGACTTCTGATGTGCAGAGGTAGGAAATGTTATTTATAGGAGAAATGCTTGTATAGTGTGACTTTTTAAAAAATAACAGCTTTATTTGACTATAATTTAGATTAATGAAATTAACATATTTTAAAGTATACTATTTAATGGTATTAGTGTGTTTACACTAATACACTATGGCACAACCATCATCCTTGTTGAATTTAAAATATATTCTTCATCTCCAAAAGAAACCCAGTATTCATAAGCAATCACTCCTCATTCTCCCCCATCCATATCCTTGACAACCACTTTGCTTCCTTCCTTCCTTTCTTTCTGTTGGCTGTGCCAAGAGGCTTGTGGGATCTTAGTTCCCAGGTCAGGGCTCAAACCCAGATTCTGGGCACTGAAAGCCCAGAGTGCTAATCGCTGAACCACCAGGGAATTCCCAACCACTTATCTTTCTATCTCTCTGAAATGGCTATGGACTATGTAAATACTGACATAGGCACTAGTTTAATTATATATATACACATACATATTTCGTCTGTCTCTCTATATCATACACACAAATACATACACACATATGCATACATGTATGTACATTTATGTGTGGGTGTGTACTAAGTTACTTCAGTCGTGTCTGAGTCTTTGTGACCCTATGGACTGTAGTCTGCCCATGCTCCTCTGTCCATGGGATTTTCCAGGCAAGAATACTAGAGTGGGTTGCCATGCCCTCCTCCAGGGTATCTTCATGACCCACAGATAGAAACTGCATCTTTTATGTCTCCTGCATAGGAGGAGGCAGGTTCTTTACCACTAGCGCTACCTGGGAAGCCCATGTACATTTATATGTATATACAAAAACTTGCCAAAGAATGTTCAAACTACTGCACAGTTGCACTCATCTCACACAGTAGCAAAGTAATACTCAAAATTCTCCAAGCCAGGCTTCAACAGTACTTGAACCGTGAACTTCCAGATGTTCAAGCTGGATTTAGAAAAGGTAGAGGAACCAGAGATCGAATTGCCAACATCCGTTGGATCATAGAAAAAGCAAGAGAATTCCAGAAACACATCTGCTTTATTGATTATGCCAAAGCCTTTGACTGTGTAGATCACAACAAACTGTGCAAAATTATTCAAGAGATGGGAATAACAGACCACTTGACCTGCCTCCTGAGAAATCCGTATGCAGGTTAAGAAGCAACAGTTAGAAATGGACATGCAGCAACAGACTGGTTCCAAATTGGGAAAGGAATATATTAAGGTTGTCACCCTGGTTATTTAACTTCTATGCAGAGTACATTATGTGAAATGCCAGGCTGGATGAAGCACAAGCTGGAGTGCTTTAGCACAAGCTGGAATCAAGCTTGCTGATATCAATAACCTCAGATATGCAGATGACATCACTCTTATGGGGGAAAGTAAAGAGGAACTAAAGAGTCTCTTGATGAAAGTGAAAGAGGAGAGTGAAAAAGCTGTCTTAAAACTCAACATTCAAAAAACTAAGATCATGTCATCCTGTCCCAATACTTCATGGCAAATAGATGGGGAAACCGTGGAAACAGTGACAAACTATTTTCTTGGGCTCCAAAATCATTGCAGATGGTGATGGACAGGGAAGCCTGGTGTGCTGCAGTTCATGAAGTTGCAAAGAGTCAGACATGACTGAGTGACTGAACTGAACAAAGACTTTTATGAAATGAACTCTTTCAGATTATAAAAATGGAGACACATCAGGCATTCATGTGCATTCAAGTGTTAGAGAAAGCATCAGATACCATTGGTTAAGGCTGCTGCTGCTGCTAAGTCACTTCAGTCGTGTCCGACTCTGTGCCACCCCATAGATGGCAGCCCACCAGGCTCCCTGTCCCTGGTATTCTCCAGGCAAGAACACTGGAGTGGGTTGCCATTTCCTTCTCCAATGCATGAAAGTGAAAAGTGAAAGTGAAGTCGCTCAGTCATGTCCAACTCCTAGTGACCCCATGGACTGCAGCCCACCAGGCCCCTCCGTCCATGGGATTTTCCAGGCAAGAGTACTGGAGTGGGGTGCCATTGCCTTCTCCGATGGGTTAAGGGTTCAGTCCTCTAAGACTTTCCCTCCTTGCCCCTGTCCCAATGTATACACTACAGACTGCTATAGCAAGTCCATGTTGTCACTGGTGCTTCTGATCCATGGGCTATGGAGGGAACAGGGGGCAGGGCACAACCCTCCAAAGAATGACATTGCCGTGGAGGATATGACAAAAACTGGTTAGAACCAGTTAGGCCCAACATGGTGGAAGATTTGACTTCCAGTAGACCTTGAGCCTCATTATGTGTGTGTTAGTTGCTCAGTCATGTCCAACTCTCTGCAACCCCATGGACTATAGCCTGCCAGGCTTCTCTGTCCATGAAATTCTCCAGGCAAGAATACTAGAGTGGGTTGCCATTTCCTTCTCCGGGGGATATTTCCAACCCAGGGATCGAACCCAGGTCTCCTGCATTGCAGGCAGATGCTTTACCATCTGAGCTACTAGGGAAGCCCAAGCCTCATTATATGCTCCTTGTAATACATTTTCGTATGCTAAGTGACATACCCACAAATGCCATGACAGTTCGACTGACTACAAAAGGCCAAAAAATGGACAGTGGCCCAATTCCTGGAAATCCCCACGCCTTCCCCTGAAGTTAGTTGGAATAACCCTCACACTTGTTTGCCTATGAAATTACTCAGCCCATAAAAACTAACCACCCAATATTTCAGGAATCATTTCACTTTTTGAGATGGACCACATTCTGTCTATGGAATATGTATTTTTCAGGGCCTCTTGCCTTCTGAGATGGTTCAAACTCATGGTCTATGGAGTGTATATATCTCTCAGTAAATCTGCTTCTTACCCTTGAAACAGCTTCATTAAGTCCTGAGACCAGATGTGTGATTTCAATTAAAAAACCATGGGTTCAAGACCCAGTCTGAGTTTTGGCTGGATTTGAATCCCATCTGATGTGGGATTTCTGATTGTGTGGTTTCAGCTATAGATAAGAGGTTCCCACAACTCCTTTTTTGGGATCCATTAATTTGCTAGAATGGCTCAGAGAACTCAAGGCATTTTACTTACTAGATCAATCTAATTATTATAAAATGATGTAACTCAAAAATGGAAAGATGGAAGAGATGCATAGGGCAAGGTATGTGAGCGGGAATGCAGAACTCCCATGCCCTCTCTGGATGGACCACTCTCCGAAAATCTCCATGTATTCATCAACCCAGAAGCTCTCCAAACCCTATGCTTTTAGAGACTTTTTGTTTTAAATGTTTATTTTTTTATTTTGTCGTGCCAGGCCTTAGTTGCAGCACACGACATCTTTGGTCTTTGTTTCAGCATTTTAGTTGTAGCATATGTATTCCTATTTGCCCCCTGTGGGATCTAGTTCCCCGACCTGCTTTGGGAGCATTGAGTCTTAGCCACTAGACCACTAGGGAAGTCCTGCAGATTATATTCTTTGCAGCCAGAGATGGAGAAGCTCTATGCAGTCAGTAAAAACAAGACCAGGAGCTGACTGTGGCTCAGATCATGAACTCCTTATTGCCAAATTCAGACTTAATTTGAAGAAACTAGGGAAAACCACTAGACCATTCAGGTATGACCTAAATCAAATCCCTTATGATTATACAGTGGAAGTGAGAAATAGATTTAAGGGACTAGATCTGATAGAGTGCCTGATGAACTATGGACGGAGGTTCGTGACATTGTACAGGAGACAGGGATCAAGACCATCCGCATGGAAAAGAAATGCAAAAAAGCAAAATGGCTGTCTGAGGAGGCCTTACAAATAACTGTGAAAAGCAGAGAAGCAAAAAGCAAAGGAGAAAAGGAAAGATATAGGCATTTGAATACAGAGTTCCAAAGAATAGCAAGGAGAGATAAGAAAGCCTTCCTCAGCTATCAGTGCAAAGAAATAGAGGAAAATGACAGAATGGGAAAGACTAGAGATCTCTTCAAGAAAATTAGAGATCCCAGGGGAACATTTCATGCAAAGATGGGCTCGATAAAGGACAGAAATGGTATGGACCTAACAGAAGCAGAAGATATTAAGAAGAGGTGGCAAGAATAAACAGAAGAAATGTACAGAAAACATCTTCATGACCCAGATAATCACGATAGTGTGATCACTCACCTAGAGCCAGACATCCTGGAATGTGAAGTCAGTGGGCCTTAGAAAGCATCATTATGAGCAAAGATAGTGGAAGTGATGGAATTCCAGTTGAGCTATTTCAAATCCTGAAAGATGATGCTGTGAAAGTGCTGCACTCAATATGCCAGCAAATTTGGAAAACTCAGCAGTGGCCACAGGACTGGAAAAGGTCAGTTTGCATTCCAATCCCAAAGAAAGGCAATGCCAAAGAATGCTCAAACTATCACACAATTGCACTCATCTCACACGCTAGTAAAGTAATGCTCAAAATTATCCAAGCCAGGCTTCAGCAATACGTGAACTGTGAACTTCCAGATGTTCAAGCTGGTTTTAGAAAAGGCAGAGGAACCAGAGATCAAATTGCCAACATCCGCTGGATCATGGAAAAAGCAAGAGAGTTCCAGAAAAATATCTATTTCTACTTTATTGACTATGTCAAAGCCTTTTCCACAATAAACTGTGGAAAATTCTGAAAGAGATGGGAATACCAAACAACCTGACCTGCCTCTTGAGAAACCTATATGCAGGTCAGGAAGCAACAGTTAGAACTGGACATGGAACAACAGACTGGTTCCAAATAGGAAAAGGAGTATGTCAAGGCTGTATATTGTCACCCTGCTCATTTAACTTCTATGCAGAGTACATCATGAGAAATGCTGGGCTGGAAGAAGCACAAGCTAGAGTCAAGATTGCCAGGAGAAATATCAATAACCTCAGATATGCAGATGACACCACCGTTATGGCAGAAAGTGAAGAGGAACTCAAAAGCCTCTTGATGAAAGTGAAAGAGGAGAGTGAAAAAGTTGGCTTAAAACTCAACATTCAGAAAACTAAGATCATGGCATCTGGTCCATCACTTCATGGGAAATAGATGGGGAAACAGTGGAAACAGTGTCAGACTTTATTTTTTTAGGCTCCAAAATCACTGCAGATGGTGACTGCAGCCATGAAATTAAAAGACGCTTACTACTTGGAAGGAAAGTTATGACCAACCCAGACAGCATATGAAAAAACAGAGACATTACTTTTCCAACAAAGGTCCGTCTAGTCAGGGCTATGGTTTTTCCAGTGGTCATGTATGGCTGGGAGAGTTGGACCGTGAAGAAAGCTGAGCACCGAAGAATTGATGCTTTTGAACTGTGGTGTTGGAGAAGACTCTTGAGAGTCCCTTGGACTGCAAGGAAATCCAACCAGTCCATCCTAAAGGACACCAGTCCTGGGTGTTCATTGGAAGGACTGATGCTAAAGCTGAAACTCCAATACTTTAGCCACCTCATGCAAAGAGTTGATTCACTGAAAAGACTCTGATGCTGGGAGGGATTGGGGGCAGGAGAAGAAGGGGATGACAGAGGATGAGATGGTTGGATGGCATCACCAACTCGATGCACATGAGTTTGAGTAAACTCCAGGAGTTGGTGATGGACAGGGAGGCCTGGTGTGCTGCAATTCATGGGGTTGCAAAGAGTCAGACACGTCTGAGCGACTGAACTGAACTGAACTGAACTGAACGTAAACTCAATTGTTGCTGAAAGGAGTCTGTTCAGTGGCACCCCACTCCAGTACTCTTGCCTGGAAAATCCCATGGATGGAGGAGTCTGGTAGGCTGCAGTCCGTGGGGTCGCTAAGAGTCAGACACGACTGAGTGACTTCACTTTCACTTTTCACTTTCATGCATTGGAGAAGGAAATGGCAACCCACTCCAGTGTTCTTGCCTGGAGAATCCCAGGGACCGGGAAGCTTGGTGGACTGCGGTCTATGGGGTCGCACAGAGTTGGACACAACTGAAGCGACTTAGCAATAGCAGGAATATAAAGGTCTGTTAACTTCTCTTATCACTTAGGAAATTCCAGGAGTTTCAGGAGTTCTGTGCCAGAATAGGGGATGAAAACCAAATGTATTTCTTATTATAGAAAAGAATATTACCACCATGGAACCAGCCCTCCTGAGTTTGAATGTTTGTCAAGTCACTTAATAGCTTTGCTTGAGTGTTTCCCCATTTTTAAAATAAAGACAATAATAGAACACACACTGTAGGAATGATGGGAAGGTTAGACAGAAGGACAAACATGGAGAACAGAGAACATTGCCTGACATGCTGTGTTATTTAGATATTAACTTTTAATACTGAGCTTTTTTCCTTTTGAACTTTTTATTGGTGTATAGCCGATTAACAATGTTGTGATAGTTTCAGGTGAACAGTGAAAGGGCTCAGCCGTACATATTTATTGAGCTTTTAATATATCTCTGCTGACTCAATTATTTGATCATTTTTTGAAATCGCTCAGTCGTGTCTAACTGTTTGCGACTCCATGGACTGTCGCCTACCAGGCTCCTCAGGCAACAGTCATAGAGTTTTTCAGGCAAGAGTACTGGAGTGGGTTGCCATTTCCTTCTCCAGGGGATCTTCCCTGCTCAGAGATTGAACCTGGGTCTCCCACATTGCAGGCAGACGCTTTACCATCTGAGCCACAGGGAAGCCCTTTAATATATCTCTGATGACTCAATTATTTGATCACTTTTTGAAAGTGACTATCTGTTAGTAGTTTACACAACAGGGTGACTCAGCTTAATTTCAGTGAGCCACAGCTTCTCTCTACTCCATTCCCCACATCACGAGTTGTATTACCTTTTCTGTGGTTTTCTCTGGGCTTCCTCATCACTCCACCAATCACCAAAGCTTACGTTGTAAGGGCTGCAGCCTATAATAGAAACTATGACAGATTTGACAAATCCTAATAGAGCAGAGGGTTTCCCTGGTGGCTCAGATGGTGAAGAATCTGTCTGCAATGCGGGAGACCTGGGTCAGGAAGATCTCCTGGAGAAAGCAATGGCAACCCACTCCAGTATTCTTGCCTGGAGAATCCTATGGACAGGGGAGCCTGGCGGGCTACAGTCTATAGGGTCGCAAAGAGTCGGACACAACTGAAGTGACTTAGCACCCATGCAGTAGAACAGAGAGTATCCTATGTTGAGCACAATGTCAACCCTAGTACTGAATCAGGTCATGGAAGCAGAGCCACATGACAGAGAGCCTAGCTCTACACACACACACACAGCCACACCCATCTACCCCCCGCAACCCAACACACACCCCTGGGGCTTCTGAAAAGAGGGAAATATAATTTTCCGGCACCTTTCAAGGAATATCAACTACATTGTTGTTGTGACATGGGAAGATACTAATATTTACTATATTAAGTGAGAAAGGATACAAGTTTATACAACAATTCAAACAATGGGGGAAATTAGAAGAAAACATACAACTTAAAAAATATATTTTGGTTTAGTGAGTTAATGCTATCTCTCTCTTTTTTTTTTTGGCCACACTGAGTGGCTTTCAGGATCTCAGTTCCACAACCAGGGATTGAACTTGAACCCTTGGCTCTGAAAGCACAGGATCCTAAACACTGAGCCACCAGGGAACTCCCTAGTTTTCCTTTCTAACCTTTAATATAATCAAATTCTATCTCCTGTGCTGATAGTACTTTATATAATATACCTTATAAGTAGTGAGTCTAAATGAAAGTTTTTTTTTTAAGAATAACTTTGTTTTATTATCATGATTTGTGAAAGAAAAAACAGGATAGATAGTTCAAGAAAGGACACAGACAGTGCCCTGTTTTAGGTCTCAAATTTCTTCTTTTTGATGGGTGGTGGGACCTGATGTCATTAAGGGGCCATTCTGCTGCCACCAGTGTTCTTTCATCCTAAAGATCTATAAAGAGTAGAGGCTTATATATCAGAAATTTGAAAAGCATGAGCTGTGATACATTCTTCAAAATACAACCCTTTCTCCATCTAAGGAGATGCACAAGAAAAGCAGAATGGCAGTTAACTGCTTAAGAGAATTGAGTTGCAGATTTTATAATGGAGAAAGAAAAAAAGATTTCAAATCAGATTTCTCATGTTGTCCAGTCCCTCTTTTCATAACTGACACAATTATATAGTCCTCACCATGTTTATTTTCATCATCATGGAGACCATGTAAAGTCCTTGGTTCCACCTGCTTGTTCTGAATGTGCTGACTCTTCAAAACAGAGTTTTTGTTTTTGTTTTTTAATCTTTCTACTTGGAGGAATCTATGACATATGGCTCTCAGTTTGTTTTCCAGCTGTTTTCCGTTAACCTTGACTCTGAGGATTTTTTCCCCAAAATAATTTATATATCAAGGCAGGATGTAGGTCAGGGGGAAGTTGTCCTTTGAATATGAAGGTGCTGAGGCACAGAGCATGAAAAGAGAACACGATTATTCTAGCAAATTATACATGGGTGACTTCGACTTTCAGTTCTTTCTCTCTCTCACATAGTTTTCCTTCTCTTTCCTCTTTTGCCTTTATCAAACTTATAGATACACCGTGTTTTGCCCCCATCTGAATAACTTTTGTTTCTGGAGTGAATCTTAACCTCTCTGAGCAGCACCCCTTTTAAAGCCACAAGATCACAGGAGCAATTAATTAAAAACAGCAGGCTCTTACCTGATGTCTTCAGGATGACTTTTAATTACACAAAATGCTCTACTTTTCCCAGTGAGGATGCTGTGTAATCCAGCACATGGTTTTCCCCCCACTGCCTTTGCAGAAAAACTCTGTGTCCAGCAGGACTGTTGCTGCCTGCCAGCCCAAATCCTTTCTTTGTGACAAAGCCTGCCATTGTGTTCCCCATGCAGCCCCACTGATCTTTCCCAAAGGGCCTTTAAGAACATGTGCACACTTATTTCCATTCCCTGATGTGCTGGACGCGATAATAGAGAACCATGGTAACTTGCCTGGACTCACTGTCTAGTGTTCTCTGAAAGAGAACTGGCATATCTGGCAGCTGGACGTGTGTGTGTGTGTGTGTGTGTGTGTGTGTGTGTAGTTAGGGGAGGGCAATCTCTGGTGCTTTTGTTGGAGGGTGAGGAGGGAATAAAGAGCTTCAAAGTGTGACAAGGTGTCAGTGTCCTCCTAACTCAGCTGTTCAGGGGCCTAATCCAAGCCCACAACTGGATGTCTAAGGGATTGAAGGAGAATGTTCCTCCTGGCTAATTTCCAACTGTTTCCAAATGCACTTGATAAAGTTCCATGTGATTTTTTTTTTAAAGTCGCACCTGCTATAGCAATCCCAAAGCAACTCCCCCAAACCACCCCCCACCCCGCATTATACTGTACATCTGTTATTTTGCTGACATGGAAGCTAGCATAACAATTAGATTCATTACTTGCCCAATAAATTGATTCCAGCTAAGCTTAAAAGACCTCAGTGTATTCTTTGAGCATTTACCCAGTGAGAGAACACATTTTAAAATCCTGTCTAAAAAGACTTTTTCGAGTTAGACCAGTAACATGTCATTCATATAAGCTTGTTTCATTTCAAGGTGGTGATGAGATGAAATTAGAAGGCCTGAATGATGGGTAAGAAAATGAGAGGTGGCTGGGAATCATTTTCACTTTCTTTTAAGCTAAAGCAATTTTGGGAAGGTCCTTAAAAAAATTCTAAATTTTCCGCCTGCAGAACAGTTTTTAACAAATGAAGACCCTGATGGTGTGACAGTTGCTTTTTTTTTTTCTCTTTGCTTCTTTCCAAATATAAAAATAAAGAGAAGGTTCTTCTCTAGAACTAATTTTTTTCAGAATTAAAAAACATATACTTGGGACTTCTTTGGTGGTTCCATGGCTAAGACTCCACGTTCCCAATGCAGGGGGCCTGGGTTTGATCCCTGGTCAGGGAACTAGGATCCATGTGTTGAAACTAAAAATCCTGCATGCCACAGCTAGGACCTGACACAAATATAATAATTAAATAAAAAACATACCTTATTTGGATAGGGCAGAGATGAGGAGGAAGGAAGGTAATGTGTAAGTAATTTGGTTCAGCCCTAGACAATATCTTTGTGACTGTGTGGTGTACAGTAAAGTTTCACCAAATAGAACATCTTCTGAGAGAAAGAGATTAAATAAACTGGCTAATCCAAGGGACACGTACAGACTGAAAGTGAAGGGCTGGAAAAAGATATTTCATGCAAATGGAGACCAAAAGAAAGCAGGAGTAGCAATACTCATATCAAATAAAATAGACTGAAATAAATGCCATGAAAAGAGACAAAGAAGGACACTACATAATGATCAAAGGATCCAAGAAGAAGATATAACAATTATAAATATACATGCACCCAACATAGGAGCACCGCAATATGTAAGGCAAATGCTAACAAGTATGAAAGGGGAAATCAATAGTAACACAATAATAATGAGAGACTTTGATACCCCACTCACACCTATGGGTAGATCAACCAAACAGAAAATTAACAAGGAAGCACAAACTTTAACTGATACAATGGACCGGTTAGACCTAATTGATATCTGTAGGACATTTCACCCCAAAACAATGAATTTCACCTTTTTTCTCAAGTGCCTACAGAACATTCTCCAGGATAGATCACATCCTGGGCCATAAATCTAGCCTTGGTAAATTCAAAAAAATTGAAATCATTTCAAGCATCTTTTCTGATCACAATGTGGTAAGATTAGATGTCAACTACAGGGAAAAAAAAAAAAAACTATTAAAAATATAAGCATATGGAGGCTAAGTACGCTTCTGAATAACCAACAAATCACAGAAGAAATAAAAAAAGAAATCAAAATATGCATAGAAACGAATGAAAATGAAAACACGACAACCCAAAACCTATGGGATTCAGTAAAAGCACTGCTAAAGGGAAGGTTCATAGCAATACAAGCTTACCTCAAGAAACAAGAGAAAAATCAAATAAATAACCTAACTGTACACCAAAAGCAACTAGAAAAAGAAGAAATGAAGAACCCAAGGGTTAGTAGAAGGAAAGAAATAATAAAAATTAGGGCAAAAATAAATGAAAAAGAAAGGAGACTAGCAAAAATCAACAAAACTAAAAGCCGGTTCTTTGATAAGATAAATAAAATACACAAACAATTAGCCAGACTCATCAAGAAAAAAAGACTCAAATCAACAAAATTAGAAATGAAAATGGAGAAATCACAACAGACAACACAGAAATACAAAGGATCATAAGAGACTACTGTCAGCAACTATATGTCAATGAAATGGACAAATTGGAAGAAATGGATGAATTCTTAGAAAAATATAACCTTCCAAAACTGAACCAGGAAGAAATAGAAAATCTTAACAGACCCATCACAAGCATGGAAATCAAAACTGTAATCAAAAATCTTCCAACAAACAAAAGCTCAGGACCAGATGGCTTCACAGGTGAATTCTACCAAAAATTCAGAGGAGCTAACACCTATACTACTCAAACTCTTCCAGAACATTGCAGAGGAAGGTAAACTGCCAAATTCATTCTATGAGGCCACCATCACCCTAATACCAAAACCAGACAAAGATGCCACAAAAAAAGAAAACCACAGGCCAGTATCACTGATGAACATAGATGCAAAAATCCTTAACAAAATTCTAGCAAACAGAATCCAACAGCATATTAAAAAGATCACACATCATGACCAAGTGGGCTTTATTCCAGGGATGCAAAGATTCTTCAATGTTGACAAATCAATCAATGTGTTATACCACATTAACATATTGAAAGATAAAAATCATATGATTATCTCAATAGATGCAGAGAAAGCCTTTGATAAAATTTACAATCTGTTTATGATAAAAACCCTCCAGAAAGCAGGCATAGAAGGAACATACCTCAACATAATAAACCCACAGCAAACATCCTCAATGGAGAAAAACTGAAAGCATTCCCCCTAAAGTCAGAAACAAGACAAGGGTGCCCACTCTCACCACTGCTATTCAACATAGTTTTTGAAGTTTTAGCCACAGCAATCAAAGAAGAAAAATAAATAAAAGGAATCCAGATCAGAAAAGAAGTAAAACTCACTGTTTGCAGATGACATGATTCTCTACATAGAAAACCCTAAAGACACCACCAGAAAATCACCAGAGCTAATCAGTGAATATAGTAAAGTTGCAGGATATAAAATTACACACAGAAATCCCTTGCATTCCTATACACTAACAATGAAAAAACAGAAAGAGAAATTAAGGAAACAATTCCATTCACCATTGTGACAAAAAGAATAAAATACTTAGGAATAAATCTACTTAAGAAACAAAAGACCTATATATAGAAAACTATAAAACACTGATGAAATAAATCAAAGATGACACAAACAGGTGGAGAAATATACCATGTTCATGGATTGGAAGAATCAATATAGTGAAAATGAGTATACTACCCAAAGCAATCTACAGATTCAATGCAATTCCTATCAAGCTACCAAGGGCATTTTTCACAGAACTAGAGCAAATAATTTCACAATTTGTATGGGAATACAAAAAACCTCGAATAGCCAAAGCAATCTCAAGAAAGAAGAATGGAACTGGAGGAATCAACCTGCCTGACATCAGACTATACTACAAACCTACAGTCATCAAGACAGTATGGTACTGGCACAAAGAAAGACATATAGATCAATGGAACAAAATAGAAAGTCCAGAGATAAAGCCACACACCTGTGGACACCTTATTTTTGACAAAGGAGGGAAGACTATACAATGGAGAAAAGACAATCTCTTTAACAAGCAGTGCTGGGAAAACTGGTCAACCATCTGTAAAAGAATGAAACTAGAACACTTTGTAACACCATACACAAAAATAAACTCAAAATGGATTAAAGATCTAAATGTATATAAAACTCCTAGAGGAAAACATAGGCAAAACACCCTCTGACATAAATCATAGCAGGATCCTCTATGACCCACCTCCCAAAATAATGGAAATAAAAGCAAAAATAAACATATGGGACCTAATTAAACTTAAAAGATTTTGCACAACGAAGGAAACTATAAGCAAGGTGAAAAGACAGCCTTCAGAATGGGAGAAAATAATAGCAAATGAAGCAACTGACAAAGAATTAATCTCAAAAATATACAAGCAGCTCAATACCAGAAAAATAAACAACCCAATCAAAAAATGGGCCAAAGAACTAAACAGACATTTCTCCAAAGAAACATGAATGCATGAAAAGATGCTCAACATCACTCATTATCAGAGAAGTGCAAATCAAAACCACAATGAGTTACCATCTCACACCATTCAAAATGGCTGCTATCAAAAATCTACAAACAATAAATGCTGGAGAGGGTGTGGAGAAAAGGGAACCCTCTTACACTGTTGGTGGGCATGTAAACTAGTACAGCCACTATGGAGAACAGTCTGGAGATTCCTTAAAATACTGGAAATAGAACTGCCATACGACCCAGCAAACCCACTGCTGGGCATATACACCGAGGAAACCAGAAGTGAAAGAGACACATGTCCCAATGTTCATCGCAGCACTGTTTACAATAGCTAGGACATGGAAGCAACCTAGATATCCATCAGCAGATGAATGGATAAGAAAGCTGTGGTACATATACACAATGGAGTATTACTCAGCCATTAAAAAGAACATGTTTGAATCAGTTCTAATGAGGTGGATGAAACTGGACCCTATTATATGGAGTGGAGTAAGTCAGAAAGAAAAACATCAATACAGTATCAGTTCAGTTCAGTCACTCAGTCGTGTCCAACTCTTTGTGACCCCATGAATTGCAGCACGCCAGGCCTCCCTGTCCATCACCAACTCCCGGAGTTCACCCAAACTCACGTGCATCGAGGCGTGATGCCATGCAGCCATCTCATCCTCTGTCGTCCCCTTCTCCTCCTGCCCCCAATCCCTCCCAGCATCAGAGTCTTTTCCAATGAGTCAACTCTTCGCATGAAGTGGCCAAAGTATTGGAGTTTCAGCCTCAGCATCAGTCCTTCCAATGAACACCCAGGACTGATCTCCTTTAGGATGGACTGGTTGGATCTCCTTGCAGTCCAAGGGACTCTCAAGAATCTTCTCCAACACCACAGTTCAAAAGTATCAATTCTTTGGTGCTCAGCTTTCTTCACAGTCCAACTCTCACATCCATACATGACCACTGGAAAAACCATAGCCTTGACTAGATGGACCTTTGTTGGCAAAGTAATCTCTCTGCTTTTTAATTTTCTGTCTAGGTTGGTCATAACTTTCCTTCCAAGGAGTAAGTGTCTTTTAATTTCATGGCTGTAATCACCATCTGCAGTGATTTTGGAGCTCAAAACAATAAAGTCTGCCAGTGTTTCCACTGTTTCCCCATCTATTTCCCATGAAGTGATGGGACCAGATGCCATCATCTTAGTTTTCTGAATGTTGAGCTTTAAGCCAACTTTTTCACTCTCCTCTTTCACTTTCATGTTATATTAATGCATATATATGGAATTTAGAAAGATGGTAATAATGACCCTATATACAAGACAGCAAGAGACACAGATATAAAGAACAGACTTTTGGACTCTGAGAGAAGGCGAGGGTGGGATGATTTGAGAAAATAGCAATGATACATGTATATTACCATATGTGAAATAGATCACAAGTCCAAGTTCAATGCATGAAACAGGGCACTCAGAGCCAGTGCACTGGGTCAACCTTGAGGGATGGGATGGGGAGGGAGGTGGGAAAGGGGTTCAAGATGGGGGACACATGTACACTCATGGCAGAATCATGTCAATGTATGGCAAAAACCACTACAATCTTATAAAGTAATTAGCCTCCAGCTAAAATAAATAAATAAATAAATAATATTTTTAAAGGGATGCTCTTGCTGAAGTACTAAGCCCCCAAAAGAGATGCTGGTAGTGGAAATGAATAAAGTTCTCCTAAGTGGGAAATTTAAATGGACAGGACAAACATGTATGCAAAGACACAGCCAGTTTATATAGTTCAGACTTTAACTTAGAAATTATTTCTGTCTAAAAAGGTTGCTTCAAATTTGGTTTAAGAAACACTCATGAAGCTTTTTAAAAATAGAAATATTCATATATGTAAATCCTATACAACAAATATAATTAAGCACCTACTATGCACAAGGAATTGTGCTAGCAGCTACAGGAAATAAAGATGAATAAGACAGAATCTTCTTGAGGTGTTTTAGGCTAAGTGCAAAAACAGGTAAGAAAGAATGAGACCTCACCGGAAATCTCTAATTGAGGGCAAAAGAAACTAAGTCTGACAATTAACATGTATTTTAAAATGTATTTAGAGCTTCAAAATAGAGATAATGTGCTGTTTAATAAGGGCTTCCCAAGTGGCTCAGTGGTAAAGAATTTGTCTGCCAGTGCAGGAGATAAAGGTTTGATCCCTGGGTTGGGAAGATCCCCTGGTGGAGGAGAGAGCCACCCACTTTCCTGGGAAATCCCTTGGACAGAGGAGCCTGTCGGGGGTTACAGAATCACACATGACTGAGCAACTGAGCACACATGCACTGTTTGAAAAATGGACAGAATTCTAATGCAAGGAAGGGTACTCCAGGTCTAGTTAGCAGGGTAAGTTGACTGGAAATTTCTAGCTATGTCTAGCCCACAGAAGTCTGACATGTAAATGTATAAACTTTAGTATATATATCAGATCAGATCAGATCAGTCACTCAGTCATGTCCGACTCTTTGCGACCCCATGAACTGCAGCATGCCAGGCCTCCCTGTCCATCACCGACTCCAGGAGTTCACTCAGACTCACGTCCATTGGGTCAGTGATGCCATCCAGCCATCTCATCCTCTGTTGTCCCCTTCTCCTCTTGCCCCCAATCCCTCCCAGCATCAGAGTCTTTTACAATGAGTCAACTCTTTGCATGAGGTGGCCAAAGTACTGGAGTTTCAGCTTCAGCATCATTCCTTCCAAAGAAATCCCAGGGCTGATCTCCTTTAGTATGGACTGGTTAGATATCCTTGCAGTCCAAGGGACTCTCAAGAGTCTTCTCCAACACCACAGTTCAAAAGCATCAATTCTTCAGTGCTCAGCCTTCTTCACAGTCCCACTCTCACATCCATACATGACCACAGGAAAAACCATAGCCTTGACTAGATGAACCTTTGTTGGCAAAGTAATGTATCTGCTTTTGAATATGCTATCTAGGTTGGTCATAACTTTCCTTCCAAGGAGTAAGCATCTTTTAATTTCATGGCTGCAGTCACCATCTGCAGTGATTTTGGAGCCCAGAAAAAGTCTGACACTGTTTCCCCATCTATTTCCCATAAAGTGATGGGACTGGATGCCATGATCTTCGTTTTCTGAATGTTGAGCTTTAAGCCAACTTTTCCACTCTCCACTTTCACCTTCATCAAGAGGCTTTTGAGTTCCTCTTCACTTTCTGCCGTAAGGGTGGTGTCATCTGCATATCTGAGGTTATTGATATTTCTCCTGGCAATCTTGATTCCAGCTTGTGTTTCTTCCAGTCCAGCGTTTCTCATGATGTACTCTGCATAGAAGTTAAATAAACAGGGTGACAATATACAGCCTTGACGTACTCCTTTTCCTATTTGGAACAAGTCTGTTGTTCCATGTCCAGTTCTCACTGTTGCTTCCTGACCTGCATACAGATTTCTCAAGAGGCAGATCAGGTGGTTTGGTATTCCCATCTCTTTCAGAATTTTCCACAGTTTATTGTGATCCACACAGTCAAAGGCTTTGGCATAGTCAATAAAGCAGAAATAGATGTTTTTCTGGAACTCTCTTGCTTTTTCCATCATCCAGTGGATGTTGGCAATTTGGTCTCTGGTTCCTCTGCCTTTTCTAAAACCAGCTTGAACATCAGGAAGTTCACAGTTCACATATTGCTGAAGTCTGGCTTGGAGAATTTGGAGCATTACTTTACTAGCGTGTGAGATGAGTGCAATTGTGCGGCAATTTGAGCATTCTTTGGCATTGCCTTTCTTTGGGATTGGAAAGAAAACTGACCTTTTCCAGTCCTGTGGCCACTGCTGAGTTTTCCAAATTTGCTGGTATATATATCAATAATATATAATTTGTATATGTATGAATATATTCACAAATATATTAATTGTAATCTGAACCATTATTTTATATATATATATATATATATATATATATATATAGTTTGTATATGAAATGATTTATAAGTATCAACGAGGGGGAGAATATTAAAAGAAATGGTTTGTTTTCTAGGTTTCCGGAAAAACCTCTGGTGTGCTTTGCCAATTGTAGCTATGAATGTTTAAAAACCTACAATTTGAAATTTGGGAGTTAGTTACCAAGTATTTTTTTTATATGCTATATCATTGAGCACCCATGGTATAAGCCATGTATAGGCAATGAAAATATAACAGTGCAAAATCCTTACTCTTCTGAACCTTAAGTTCTCGTGGTGAGACATGACAGACAAACAGACAAGTAAATATATGATATGTAAGATTCTGATATGGGGGAAAAAATGAATTAAATAACAGGGAGAGGATGGTATTTTACATAGGTGGCCAAAGAAGACATGCAATGTGAACAGAGACTTGAAAGAAGTGAAGAAACAGCCAGGCAAAGATTCGGAGGGAGGGTATTCCAAGCAACAGAAACAGAAGTGCAGGGCAGGGAGTGTGCCTGGGGTGTGTGGAACGTGGAGACTAGTAAGGCTTGAGCACAGTGGGCCAAAGGGAGAACATTAGGGGACTGAGATCTGATAATCTGGGAGTAAGATAAGCCTTTTAGTCATTTTAAGAGCTTTGGCTTTGCTTTGACTGCAATGGAGACATTGGATGCTCTTAAAGAGAGGAGCTCTATGATCTGACTTCCATTCATTTAGATGCAGGTGACTTGGACCAGGGTGGCAGTGGCCGAGTTTGGATTTTGAAGAAAGAGCCAATGGGATTTGCTAATGAACTACAAGTGGAGAATGAGAGAGGAAGAGTCAAGAATAACTTGGAGGGTTTTTGCTTAAGCATCAGGAAGGAAGGAGGGCAGAAGAGGACAATGGGAAATCCATAAGATAAGCCAAAACTGAATTACACCAGTATTTGCGCCTGGAAAATCCCATGGACAGAGGAGCCCAGCAGGCTACAGACAGTGGGATTGCAAGAGTCAGACACGACTTAGTGCCTAAGCCACCACCAGCTACATGGTGGCCGTTTTAAAAAAAACAAAAACAAAAACTGAATTACAGTCTCCAGGAGTGGGCCCTGGGATTTCTCAGACACTCTGTGAGAGGTGGCAGTTTTTCCGAGAAGTTGACAGTTGTCAGACTCCAGCACGCCACCATTCAGGCAACTGCAATAGGCGTGCATCCACATGCAGGATACCCATACGTCTCAAAGGACAAAAGCTGAAAAGTCTTCCTGCAAAGCTTTGCTCATAAAGGAGGAGGGCAGATGCATTTTGAATTTTCAGTTATTTTACACACTGAGGGTTAACAGTCCATAAAATTTTATTTGAAAGTGAAAGTCGCTCAGTCATGTCCGAGTCTGCGACCCCATGGACTATACAGTCCATGGAATTCTCCAGGCCAGAATACTGGAGTGGGTAGCCTTTCCCTTCTCCAGGGGATCTTCCCAACCCAGGGATCGAACTGGGGTCTCCTGCATTGCAGGCAGATTCTTTCCCATCTGAGCCTCAAGGGAAGCCCAAGAACACTGGAGTGGGTAGCCTATCCCTTCTCCAGTGCATCTTCCTGACCCAGGAATCGAACCAGGGTCTCCTTCATTGCAGATGGATTCTTTACCAACTGAGCTTTCATATGAACTTTATTTTCCAGTGGAGAAGAGAGAGAGATAATGAACAAATAGGCATGTAAATGTAAGGTATGTCAGATGTTACATGGCCACTGGAGATTATTGCTCAGCTAGCCCATATACTCTAGAGTAAGAAAACATTCCTCTTTCATAATTGAATTAACGTCTAGACTAGTGCTGTCCAATAGATGTATAATGCAACCTACAGGTTTAAGCTATACAGGCATTAAGAAAGAAAAGGAAACAAGTGAAAATTAATTTTAATAACACTTTACCCAATATATTCTAAAGATTATAATTTCCACATGTAATTAACATAATGGGTATATTACATATGCCTTTTTCATATTAAATCTCCAAAACCCACTGTGTATTTAAATGCTTAGAGTATGTATTTTGTATTTACTCAGACAGATGGTCAGTAGCTGCCTGCGAGTAGTAGCTACCGTTTTGGACAGCATAGATTTGGAGAGTTCACAGATTTGGATTCAGTTCTTCTGTATTTAACAATCATAAAGAATGATCCAATTCTTTTTAGATCTGGCTAGGTTCTCCTCAGGTCATGTGTGTGTAAAAATGTACATCTACAAAGTTTAGATATATGATGTTTAGGTAGAACTAGATATAGCATTGCATTATTCATCAAAGTTAAGGTTTTACTGACAATCACTGAAGACAACCAAATGGAAAAATAAGTACTTTCCCTTCTCTGACTTTTCCACTTTGGGGAAATACATTTCAATCAGAGGAAAGAGGAAGTCTTATTTCAGGGTCAGTGTATGTGTGTTCTTGTGTACACATACTCACTGGCATGTTTGTTTACGCATTCCTGTGTTCTCTGAAAGATGAGTGGCCTTGTTGGTTAATGAAAGTCATAATGCCATGGAAGTACTGGTAAAAATCCTGGCCCTAGGACACAGAAAATACAACTTCCTGACTGCCATTCCAGTGTGGAGAGACCAGGATAATTATCCATGACAAATCAAAGTTGTTGAATATTCTTGAAGTAGAAGGATATATTCCTTCTGAGAGAGAATGTCTTGAAGCTCTGTACCTATAATCATTAGCTATGAAAATTATTTATGGCTGTGTGTGTATACATACACAATATTTGCAATACTAAACCCTAGATTCAGTGTATGTAGTTATTTGTCCACTGGGCATTAAAGGATAGGAACCAAATATATATATATTTGGTACATGAGATATTTAATGCAGTGGAATAGTTAACCTTAAAAAAAGACAGACATGTAATTATTAGTTTTTGAGGGGAATGCTAAAATACAGGATTTTGGAAAGATGGAGTGGGTGAAGAGGAAAAACCCAAATGTGAGAAAGTAATCAGAGAGGAAAGTGAAAGGACAGGAAAGGGAAACTATCCTACTTCATTATTTTGCCCAGAGATAGATCCAACCCCAGTGCACTCTTCCCAGCAGGCAGGGAAGCCTGCAGTCCCCTAGGCCAACCCTCTGCCCAGCAGAGAGGACAGGATAAAAAGAAATGCTAGTGAGCTTATTTTTCACACACTCCACCAACTAGAAACTCACTCAGTTGTGGACACCTTCGTACAAGAAATGTGTCACAGCAAAACTCATCAGTCTCGATAACGAGTTAATTGAACTGCTCAGGGCAGAACAAAAACATTTTGGGACCTATTCTCTGCCAAGTACTTTACACGTGTCATTTCAGTGAACTGTCACTTATTTATTTATATTTGTTTTGAAATGTTTAAGTTGCAGAAATGGTGAAAGAGTATATACTCATTGTAACAAGAAATTGTATATGAA
Source organism: Bos indicus x Bos taurus (assembly GCF_003369695.1). Classification (NCBI taxonomy): domain Eukaryota; kingdom Metazoa; phylum Chordata; class Mammalia; order Artiodactyla; family Bovidae; genus Bos; species Bos indicus x Bos taurus. The sequence goes on from NC_040084.1 coordinate 36,808,716, forward strand.
CCCAATGTATACATTAGACCACAGGGATTCAGAGAGGTTAGGCAATTGGTATGTGGCAGAGACTGGATTTGAAACTAAGCTTTACCTCCTTATCTAAGGAGTCTCCTGAATGACTTAGCTAAGCTATGGATATTTTAATGTGGAATGAAAGTAGGGTAGAGAATAAGGGCTACTTTTGTAGAACGAGAACTCTGTGAAGCAGGGTGAAGGGCTGTGAAGATGGGAACCCCATTGCTACTTCACTGTGTGTTAATGGCCAGGTCCTTCAGGCTTCCTCCTCCTGGCTTTCTTGTGTGTGGGTCCTGGTGATAATCCTTGCTTGTTTTGTGGATTTGGGGAGATAATAGGAATGACTTTTTATACTATGTAGTATAGTGCTGATAATAATGTAGAGTGCTTGACGTTCATAAGGGTGAAAAGTAAAAGTGGAGGCTTTGGACAGTGGTTGGGCAATGTGTAACCGACATCTCAGTGGGGAAGAGAAAGAACAGGCCCCACAACTGAGAAGGAGGTTGGGAGTTACCAGAGATATACATCCCATCCTGACCTGTGTTACTCTGGTCCTGATCATTAATCTTTCAGTTCATTAACAAGAATTCCTCTGAGTGCTTCTCCAGTTAGATACTAGTTTGGCACTGGCCATACAAAGCCAGGGATCTTCCCAAGCCAGGGATTGAATCCAGGTCTCCCACATTGTAGGTGGATTTTTTACCAACTGAGCCACCAGGGAAGCCCCATACCATGACGAGCATACTGATCCCTGTCCTGGCTGGGAAGGGCTTTTGTGCTCCTGATAAGCTCGTCTGGCAAGCAGGCTCTGGACCTGGCAAAGCAGGTCTTATAAAATCGAAATTGCTGGCCATGCTACAAAAGTGAATATGTGCAAACCATTCACACCAGGAAAATCCAGTCAGTTTTGAAAAAGAAACAGGTGATCCCTTTTAAAGCAGAACAATAGAATGCAGAATACGTAAACAGGACTTCCAAAATAATACAATAGGGGAGTAATTATTTATCTTTGCTTCACTTAAAAGATTTCAACAAAGAGTTTCTTTGAATATGGAACTGTCTCAGTGCTCTTAAACATATGTTCATAGATGACCTGATTGAGAGCCAGATGGAACCAGCCCACTATGCAGAGTTAGGATTCAGTGCTAAAAGATCATTCATTAGCCGGGAAGATAAAGGGATTTCTGTGAAGAGACAGTTTAAGCCAGTGCAGTCAGTGGCATGGCAATGTGCAGAAAGAAAACTTCTGTCAAGTTTCAGTCATTGTTCTTTGAAAATAAATTATTGTCGAATTGTGTAGCTATAGATACAAGGAAACATTTATGTCAAGCTAGAAGATTTTTGAAACTACTGTAATGTACTTAATTGTAATTCCCTCCCCTTTCAAATACATAACTCCTCTATAGAAATGTTCATGTATTTAATAACCTCTCACATATTGCAAAAGATATTCTTGACCTTGGGATTTGAATTAGTTCCTCAGCTACTCTCTCCTGTTTCTGGCCTTGTGTTGCTCCTTAATTTTTGAAGAATCATATCAGATCTCAAAACCCTGCCACTGGATTGGCAGAAACCACGTGGTCAACTAGAAAGAGACTCAAAGTGAAAGCAGGAAAAACTTGAGTGTCAATTCAGCTTCACCACTATCCAGCTATTCGTTTTTAATTGCTTATGCTTCTTTTCTTTTTAATTAAAATGAGTGTGTGGGATTTTATAATTTCCAATAATCTGACACAGTTCGAAAATTCCATCCCATTAGTTTTCTTTTTCTGATGCCGTTTTTAGATGACTGTGAATTACTCAATATTTATATCTAAGCATAAAACCTTCTCTTTCCCTACAGATTACTGAGGAAAGCCAAATCTTAGTGGACAAATAGTGAGAGGGGCAGAGTTTTAGGGTTTCTTTTCATTCTTTGGCATTTTGCCTGATTTTTTAACTTTACTCTGATTTCTTTGAAGCTGTGTTTATTGTTCTTGCTGTGTGGAACACTTATCATGAGCTCTGTCATTATTTCACGGAAAAAAAAAAAGTATTGAGCACCTGAATGCCTTCTAGAACTTCTCTGATGAGACGCTAAAAAATTTTATGCTGTTTTCCAAGATGACAGCGGTGTTCTTCAAGGCTCCAGGCCTTTGTCTATGCTGTTCCTTTTCCTGGCTATTCTCTGTAACCCTCTCCATCCTTGAAAGCCAATCTCAAATATCATTTCCTCTGCAAAGCCTGCCAGAGAACTTCCACTTTTGCATTCATCACATTGCACTGTAATTGTTTGTTTACACATCTGTTTCCTCAACTAGACTCAGAGCTCCCTGAGGTCGGAAATCTCCTCTTGTTCAACTTTGCAGCTTCCTGTTGGCTGCAGGGAAGTCAGAGCCAGAAAGGTGGCCCACCCTTAGTAAGTATGTGACCCTTCAGGGAAGTTTTCCTGCCCCCTGTTTGCCCCTTCTTCTTCTTCCCTTGACCTTATCTGTCTTATCTACTTCTAATTCCTGTTATCTGGCAGCATTGTTTATATCTTAGTAAATCATCTGAAAAAAATTTTAAGCTTGGAAGGTTTAAGAAGGAAAATACTCATCTGTGGATCCCTAGGGCTTGACATAGCACTGGACGGTACTCAGCTACTCAATAAATGTATGTTTAATACATGATATAATAATAGTAATATTTGAATGTTACTATGGACTAGGCAGTTTATACATATATAAACTCATTTAATTTTTCCAACCAAGAAGCAGAAACTGTTTTTATCCTCATTGTACATAAGAAAACTGAAGCCCAGGAAGTTTAAGTAACTAGTACTGTTTACACATTTTGAAAGTGTTTGGGTCAGTATTGAAACAAAGGTGATACAAATAAAGAAGCTAAATTCATTTGTTAGTCTGATCATCACCAGAATTTCATAAATGAAAATTATACATGTAAACTGAATGCCAAAGGACCACAGATAAGGTATAATTTTGGCTTCAGATACAAATCACATGTGGTAGGTTTTTTCTTTAATTTACAAATCTATATTTTATAGGAATTTCTTTGGGAAAATGTCATCCAGGAGCTGCTATGCTTCTCATATCTCTGGGAATATTGAAAGGAAGCAGAGAACCCAGATGGCTCGGCGGGTAAAGAATCTGCCTGCAATGCAAAAGACATAGGAGATGTGGGTTTCGATCCCTGGGTTGGGAAGATCCCCTAGAAAAAGAAATAGCAACCCACTCCAGTATTTCTTGCCTGAACAATCCTATGGACAAAGGTGCCTAGTGGGCTGCAGTCCATGGGGTCACAAAGAGTCAGACACCACTGAGTGACTAAGCACACACACAGAACTGAGCACCACATGGGTCTGTCTTCGTAACAAGTGTGCCCAAAGCAGCATCTGCAATCCTTTAATGATGCAAAGAAGTGTGGAATCAGCAGCAAATTCCCTAGTCCTCATTTAACCTGGGTCGCATCATAAAAGATGTTATGTCAATGATTTAACTGACTGACTGAGTCATTCCAAGGATCCTGACTTCCATCCAGGTCCTTGGGCAAAGTGGAGGAGGAAAGGCAAGGAAAGGAGAGTGTCTTCCTCTTTCCTACCCTCTGAGTCAGCCTCCTTAAGTACTTCTTGCCCTCTATAGCTTCATCACACATTCTTCCCCTTCAAAATCTCCACTACTGATTGAAGTCAACATCCAATGTGCCTCAGTTTCCTCCTCTGTAAAATGAGGGTAATAATGGTAACTGGCTTCCCAGGTGACTCAGTGCAAAGAATCCACCTGCCAGTGCAGGAGCCACAGGAGATGCGGGTTCCATCCCTGGGTGGGAAAGATCCCTTGAAGGAGGAAACGGGAGCTCCTACAGTATTCTTGCCAGGGTAATCCCATGGACAGATAAAACTGGTGGGCTACAGTCCATGGGGTTGCAAACAGTCCGACACAACTGAGCAACTGAGCACACACACACACAATAGTAACTACTTCCCAAGGGAGAAACAGGGAGGCACAAGGTACAGTGGGATCTGTGGAGGGGTAGAGGGGCGCCAGTAAAGACAGGATGAGGTGGAGACACTACTGGGGACATGCAGAAGACAAATACGAGTGAAACATGATCATAGGGGAGATTTGGGCTATTTCAAGAAAGGGCTCTGACTTACAAGGAACCAAGGGAGGGTGGGCTGATCCCAAAGCCTGTGCTGTTTCTCAAGCAGCAAATGGAGAATGTGGCTCCTGTTCGGATACAAATGAGACCACTAAGAGAGTTGCTGAAGGAAAGGAAATCTGACTATAATGCCTCTTCTCAGCTGACATCACAGGTTGTTGACAACCCTGCTGCACAGACATCTCAATCTACCACTGTACAATGACATCATTATATAAGACTACATATATTTGGGTCACTCCTTGGATATTTTTCTATGATGATTACAGATTCTAATCAGTGCACTTGTACATCTAATATTGTATTCAGAAGAGGGATAGTAAGCCCCACTACCCTAGATAAAAAGACCCTGAATCATCTTTTCATCCTTAGGTGGGGCAATGCTGGCTAATTTGTCACTATCTTGATGAGACTTTCTCTGCTGTAAAATAGTGTCATAGACCTAGGAAGGACCTTGAAAGTTATATAATCCTTTTCTTGGCATCTCAACAATAGCAAACAGATGAGGAGATTAAAGCCTAGGCAGTGATTCGAGGATTTGAATAACTGGGTGTTTAAATTTCTAGCTCTTTTGGCCATTAGTTGACCAGTTGACCATAGCTAAATCTCTTAACCTTTAAAACACTAAAGTGGTGTTTTCTCAGTGCAGTGGATTTAGAAAACTTTTAATCTGAGAATTCCCTGGTCCAGTGGCTAAGACTCTGTGTTCTCAATGCAATGAGTTTGATCCCTGGTCAGGGAACTGGATCCTGCATGCCACAGCTAAGACCCTGTACAGCCAAATAAATAAATTAAAAAGAACCTTTTTAATCTTCCATCACTACTCATAAACAGTGAAGGATGTGGACACATGCACTACAAATGCCTTTGCTGTTTCTCCAGTGAAAGGAATTTTCTAAATGACCATCTTCAGGTCAAGCAGACTGAGTCTGAAGGTAAGGCCTACTGTATCATTCATCTCAGTGGCATCCACCCAAAATGGAAGATTCTAATTCCAAGGGAAAGACAGATGGTGACAGCCTCCAGCATAGACCCAGTGTACTGGGTTATATCTGAGATGGATGGAAAAGCCCATCTGATCAAAATTACCTTGGATATATACAGCCCCCAGACAGTCATCCCTTTTAGTTAACGAGCTGAACTTCTCAAAGAGAAGCATTTCTGGGAAGGTTAACTCACTGTAGTTTTGTGGGTTTGTTTTTTTTTTCTCACTGTGGTTTTTTCTTTTTTATAACCCTTCACACCTTCATGTGACTTTATTGGATGCAGATAAGAAGACCAATCTTCTGTGTGTCTGAGGAAAGGGTAAGCTGCAGTGGGGAGTTGATGCAGTGACTCTGTCCTTCCCAAGAGCATCCCAAGAAAGAATCTTATTTTTTCAGGGAATAGAAAGCAAGATTAAGGGGAAAAGGGAGATTGGAGAACAATAATATCAGAATTGAACTATTGTGCTATGTCCTAATGATAAATGTAGGATTACTGAGCTAGACAGGAAAAAACACCTTATAATTACATATTTATTTTTAGGTTTTTTTTTTCTCCTCCTTTTTTATCTTCCATTTTATTCTTCTTAGAAGATGTAAGTTAGCATTTTCCAAGGAAAATCCATGAGTCCCAAGTGACCAAAAGCTTTGCTTTGACTGAGAACATGCATAGAGGAATTTAGTTATGAGTTCTAGCTACTGAGGACAAAGACATTTGTTGGGGCCTCTTTCATGCAAGGTAGATTGAAAAAATTTCCATATTTTGAATATACATTAAAAAAAACAGCTTTATTGAGATATAATTCACATATCATATAATGTACCCATTTCAAGTATATTGGGTTTTGTATATAAAATTATTAATTTTAAAAAATTTTAGCAAAATATATACATATATGACATAAAAGTTTCCATTGTAACCATTTTGAGTGACAATTGAATGCAGAGTTTTTAAATCATTTTTTACAGGGGAATTCTGTGACTTACCTCTTGCTTGTCACTGTGAATCTGAAAAGAAAATAAATATACTGAAATATAAAAGACCAACTGAAAAGACATGCTGACATGGACTCTTCTGTAAATGAACAGCAAGTTATTAACTGTTCTTAAGAGACTCCATCAGCAGCCAGGTGCCCTGTGACTCCCAGAGGCCTTATAGATCCCAGACTCCCTCAGCACCATCTGCCCAGAAATACTGCTTCAGGGTCATTACCACAAAAAGATAAGTGTTCAAAAGGAGGGTTTCTCACAGCTTCCTGGGAACTCTGGCTTATTAGAATGTTGAGAAAGCTCTCTAGGTGATTCTGATGCATGGTGACTGGCTAAAAACTGCTGTGATGGAGTTCTAATACTCAGATTGTTGACTGCCATTATCTGAGGTTTTCCTAGTTCAGTATTTCACAGTAGCGTCATTTTTATGTTTTGTTCAAGCTTTTGGTTGAAAATAACAGTAGCCAACAGTTTCTGAGCACTTCTCAGGTTCTGTCTTAATTGCTTCACATACATCATCTCTTGTGATTCCCACAATAAGTCTGAGAGAAAGAGGCTCTTATTATCTCCTTTACATAGACAAAGAAATTGAGGTTTGGAAATATCTAGTAACTCACTGGCCTACAGTGGGGTCATAACAACTGGTAAGTGGCAGAGACAAGACTACAACCCAGGCCCCAGCCCTGGGCCAGGAGGACAGATCCCAAATAAGCTCCTTGAGTCCCTCCATCTAAGCTCCTGCTGTGGAAGGGTCTCTAATGTTAAATCAGGAAAGCTCTGAACCAGGCCAGCTCTGAAACGATATTCCTGTCCTCCCGGGGCTTTCAGTCCAGGATGAGAGAGTACAAGGTAGGCTCTAATAAGGCCTATAGTAAAGCTGCTGCTGCTACTGCTGCTAAGTCGCTTCAGTCATGTCCGACTCTGTGCGACCCCATAGACGGCAGCCCACCAGGCTCCCCCGTCCCTGGGATTCTCCAGGCAAGAACACTGGAGTGGGTTGCCATTTCTTTCTCCAATGCATGAAAGTGAAAAGTGAAAGTGAAGTCGCTCAGTCGTGTCCGACCTTTGCAACCCCATGGACTGCAGCCTACCAGGCTCCTCTGTCCATGGGATTTTCCAGGCAAGAGTACTGGAGTGGGTTGCCATTGCCTTCTCCGTTAGTAAAGCTACCAATAACCTACTCCAGTATTTTTGCCTGGAGAATCCCCATGGACAGAGGAGCCTTGTGGGCTACATGGGATCCATGGGATCGCAAAGAGTTGGATACAATGAGCGATTAATCACAGCACAACACAGCGTAGCACAAAGCTACCAATAAAGTTGGGAAAACTCTTACAATTTAAATTTCTTAATAGTTGGATGCATTTTTGTTCCAGATACAATGATTTGCAATTAAAACGGGCCAGGGTAAAAAGATAAGGGCTTCTCAGGTGGCGCAGTGGTAAAGAACCCACCTACCAATGCAGAAGACACAGGAGACCTGGGTTCGACCCCTGGGTTGGGAAGATCTCCTGGAGAAGGGCATGGCAACCACTCTAGTATTGACTGGAGAATCCCGTGGACAGAGGAGCCCTGCGGGCTATAGTCCATGGGGTCGCAAAGAGTCTGACATGACTTAATGATTAGAAAAGGATACATACTATACAAATCATTTCTTTAAAACTTATTTTGTAATTTCTGATACTTCGTTCTATAGTAGCTGCTGAGCTAAGAGGCCTCCAAGGTCCTGCAGTAGCTTTGAGAAAACAATGCTTGCTCCACTCCCAGAGCAAACATGCTGGTCTTTTGAGTGCTGTTGTAATTAGTCTGTTTCCTTAAAACACTTGAGCTGAGTTTACAGGGCCGCTAACTGAAGCCTCCTTACCTTAAGGGCTCTGTACCTCTCCAGGAGATGTCAATTACTGCTTTGCAAATTGTGTCAACTTCTTGGCAAAATGGCAGTCAGCTGTCAATGTGAACACAAGATGAATCACAGAGCTCAAGAGAGGCAGAGGTATTTGCAAAAGCAAACTTTCAAAGAGCTGGACAAGCCTGCAAGCATTACAGCCTTTAGTTCCTTCATCTTTAACATCAACAAAGTACATCAAGCTCAGAAAAAATATTAATCCTTTTTAGGTCCCTGACCTCTGCACACCTCTCTTAACTTTTCTCTTTTTGACATTGTTTGCCTCTATCTTTAAAAAGTGCTGAAGCATAAATGCTATTCTAAACTGGTTACTTGTGAAAATACTTTTAAAATTATTTTTTGCTGCCAAAAGTAAAGTAAAAAAAAAATTTTTTTTCTTTTTTGCTTATGCTACTTAATCATGGATTTAGAAGCCAGGGATGGAAAATAAATAATCCAGGATAGGTATTAAATGTTAATATAAAATGGTTAGATTAGCAGAATATCAACATCTGAGTTTTTTAAAGTGGGGCCTTATAGCACCTGCTTCAAAATCTCTTTTAGAAAACAAACAAATTGACTCAGGGCCACCTGGACTCAACTCTCTGGGGATAGAGTGCAGTTATCTGCATTCTTAATCAGCTTCCTATGATTCAGGAGCTTATTGAGGATCTTTCAAATTTTTTTCTGAAAAAAGTGACAGGCTGGAACGTTCACAGTTCTGATCAGCTTTTCCCAGTGACTGCTTGCTGCCACAGTGGGGGTTCCTAACCTTTATTTGTGCCATGATCTGGGGGTCTGGTAAGTGTACAACTCCCTTCTTAGGATAATGTTTATAAATTCATAAATAAAACATACAGGATTTCTAAAAATGAATTATACTGAAATGCAATTATCAAATAAAAAATAATTATTTGCCTTTTAAAATGAATATATAAAATAATATTCAGTAATACCAAATGATAGGTATATTAACTACCAATATTTCAAAGCTGTGATGAGCATGAATGAAAATTTGATATTCTTAACAATTGATGTGTCTATGATTGTATTAATGACTTCTATGTCAGTTACAGATATAGCTAATACCACTGCTTTATTGCCTACATTCAAAAAGAAGGAAACTCTAAAGGTTAGTTAGAAGTTTGTGAAAATAAAGAAGTGATTTTTTTTTCCCCCTCGTCAGGGAGTTCAACTCCCTGAATTCTAAACTTGAGCTTATATTCTGCTTGAATTCAAGCCCCAGCTTAAAATTCCCCTTGTATTATAGAAAGAGGTAGATAGTAGTCATGTAAAAACTTCCATTTCCCAGTTCAAATATGTCAGTTCTAAGAAATTTCTTGCCAGTTAACTAGACAAAAAGACTATACTAAGTACAGCACATGGCAGGGCAGGGCAGCGAGCACACCCAGAAGTAACACTTGTTTGCCTTTATAGACCTCTGACCTGGCCACCTTAGAGACTGTGAGAAGTTGCAGACAGGTGTTGCTTATGAGGTTTTGTCATCCCTTGGGGCAGGTTCTCCTGGGTCATTCATTCTCTAGATCCCTGGAACAAGCTTCCTCCATGGCTTCCTATACTGAGTTGGAGAGGGTGGAAAAAGATTGCTTATGTTATGCTGGTGGAAGGTTAGTCCTGGGCCCTGGAGTCGGGGATCTGAAATAGGTGTATGAAAATAAACCATTAGGCACATTTATCTTAAACCTTCCCCTGCAGCTCCATTATTTCAGGAAGGCCCTCAAAGGGCCTTTTTGCTGTGGGTGCTTCACCTCAGGAAGGCGAATGAAATGCTGAAAGCTCAGAGGATCCATCTTTTTGTGGAGACTTGGGTCTGTCCACCCTTAGCCCCCATCATGGTGCAGAGTTGCTGAGTGAGCATGGGTTCTTTAGTGTGACCTCTACTGATCCCTTAAATGTGACCCTTCAATGACCTGATGGTGGCAGGGGATCGCTCATCTGGGGAGGTGATGCACACTGAATTGGGTGTCAGGCCTGGCACGTGGGTCAGACAGACTGTGGTGCAAAAGCAGCTCTTTTTCTGTCCTTCTGCCTCGGGTTCCTCAGCTAGAATCAAGACAGGTGTATTAGATGATCTTTTTATGAAATTTAGTGATTGAATTGTTGAATTGTTCTTCTAGGGCTGCTATAACAGTGAACCACAGACTAGGCAGCTTACACAATGAAAATACATTCTTTCACAGTTCTTGTAGTCCTGGAGGCTGGCAGTCTGGATCAAGGTATTGGCTGGGTTGGTTCCTTCTAAGGGCTGTGAAGGAAAGGGTCTCTTCCAGGCTTGCGGTTGGCCTCTTCTCCCTGTCTCTTCACATCCTCTCCTCTCTATGTGTGTCTCTGTGTGCAAACTTCTCCCTTATATGAAGATACTAGTCCTACTGGAGTAGAGCTCACTCTAGTGACCTCACTTTATCTCGTAATCAAGATAAAAGGTGTTTTTTTTTTTTGTAAAACCTTCTGTCTATATAACATCCCGTTCTACAGTGTACTTGAAGTTAGGACTTCAATGTACGAATTTGGAGGGGATACAATTCAACCTATGACAGTGATCTTTTGGGTCTCCTTTATGTTGGATGATTTTAGGTGTTAGATAATTGTTCAACTCTCCCCTAGATGTCATGAGTGATTTTGAGACTTTCCTACATGAGCTGGAGCACTGGTTCCTAAGGCGCTGAGCAGAAATGACCTGTCTTTGGCAGGTCTCTGCAGTGGCCAGAGGAGACTTGTCAGGAAAGCCATTCCTCACCCCACAGAGAAAAGGGACTGTCCTTTGGGAAATCCCAGACAGGGCAGTCAGGAGGGCAGCAGTCCTCATCTCCAGAGGCAAACTGAGAAAATCTTCCCCCTAGGAAGTCTGTTTCAGCTTGGCTCAGACTCTCTGTGCGGGGGAGAGGCACAGGGTAGTGACTAATGAGCAATTTTCCCAGCCCAGGGGAGGGTCCTGGACCCACCTGACCCACGCCCTTGCAGCCCCACCTTAGACACACGGAGCCAAGCAAGCCTTCAGTTCAGGAAAGGAGCGCCATTGTGGAGCCAACCAGCTTTCACAAGCTTACCCTGGATTTCAACAGTAAATCTGGGTGTTCTCATAGTGTGTTATTTACTCTATGGCACTTTATCTGTGTTTATAAACCATCTACTTGGTTTTCCTGCCAACTTCAGTGTGGTATAATTGAAATTAAAAAAGAAAGAAATGAAGTGCCAAAGTCTGAAACTGTCATCTGTAAAACAGAATTTAGTCAGGCCAGCTGACTAAGCTAAAATATGTACAATCTGACGTACAACAATTATTTTAAAATAATTTAAAAACAAAATCCAAATGAGAGTGTCCTCAAAATACCAAGGAATTTTGAACATTTGAGAGACAAAAAATACACAAAATCTCACAATGACTTTAATTTCATTAATGTTTCCTTGCTACTTTAGATAGTTACCACAATCTATGAAATGTGAACAACAAAAAGTTATCTAAAATTATATTACAATGAGGTAAAAAGCGATTTAAAATCTATTTGGAACTGTGAATTTTCACCTAAATTTTTACATTAAAATTGTATCTAAATCTCTGTCGGGCGTGCTATTTTTCCCTCCCATAAATAAGATGTCACTCTGCTTTGTGATGAGCTTCTTTCACTTAGTTTTTTTCTCATTGGGGCTCTGCATAGTCTGGAATAAAGTGAGTTCAATGATTTTGTTCTCATTGGGGCTCTGCATAGTCTGGAATCCAGCTTCATTTCATAGCTTTTACTTTTGTGTCAGCTTCTGGGACTATTGTTTTTTTAAGTATATATGTTTATTTTCATGCTTTGTTTTTATATTACTCACCAAAAAGGTAGCTGTCATTTACATATCCAGTCATCTTTTTTACATCTTTCTAATGTTCCTCTCCTTTTCTGCAACTCTACTTGTTACCTGCTCCAGTTTTTGTCTGACCTAGATACCTCAGTTGTAAGCGCTTCAGGGTAGGGCTCCTGTCACATTTTGTAAGATGTTCCAGAAACTTCTTACCTGACTTTGAGTAATCATGATATGCAAACTGCTATAATTCAATTATGAATCTGTGAATGACAATATATCCTGCTGATAACATTTCAGATAACAGCTTGGTTAGGGTGTGGTTAAATAGTACAGATAGTTAGAGGTGGGGAAAGGATTAAGCCAAAGGAAAGTTGGACATAAATTTATTGAAAGTGTAAAGGAACTCAAGGGCTTCTCTGGTGGCTCAGTGGTAAAGAATTTGCTTGACATAAGAGATGGGAGTTTGGTCCCTGGGTCAGGAAGATGCCCCGGAAGCGGGCATGGCAACCCACTCCAGTATTATTGCCTGGAGAATCCCATGGACAAAGAAGCCTGATGGGCTACAGTCCACAGACTCACAAGGTGTCAGCATGACTGAAGCAATTGAGTATGCACACATGCAAGGAAATCCAAACCTCTTGCAATGTGGTGATTAGTGCCAAAGAGAAGTTGTGGGTAAACTCTCAAGCCCTGGAGAGGACTTGTGCTTTAAGAGACACATGGAATGGGCTAAATGAGAACATAAGAAAGCCCATGGCTGCTCATTTGGGCATGTTGGAAACCAGGAAAGAAAAACTATTCCTCAGGTACAGAAAAAATGACTTTTTAAAAAATATGGTTGTAATATACTGCCCTGATTGAAAACTGATCTGACTAGTCTGTGACCCAAGTGAACTTTCTTTCCTGTCCCTATATTGTTACGGTTATGATCACCACATCTCCTAGGAGCTTGAAAAGTGACAAATCAGAAATTTGGAGATATTCCTCTAGGGTGAGGTCACTTCTGGTCACTTCCTCATGGGCTTTATTAAATCAACTGAACAGCTATACTCAAAATCCCCATTAGGTATCTGGGGACCAGTATTTATAACTATCAAAAGATGTCATCTTCTCTTTTGAAAAACAAAGCAAGATAAAGCCATAGAAAATTTGGAAAAATTACAGAGTTAAAGAAACTAATATTTATGAGGCTTCCCTTATAGCTCATTTGGTAAAGAATCAGTCTGCAATGCAGGAGACCTGGGTTCAATTCCTGGGTTGGGAAGATCCCCTGGAGAAGGAAGCGGCAACCCATTCTAGTATTCTTGCTTGGAGAATCCCATGGACAGAAGAGCCTGTCAGGCTACAGTCCATGGGGTCGCAAGAGTTGGACACAATTTAGCAACTAAACCACCAACCACCAATGTTTATGAGAAAATGAAAGCCCTCCTCATAGAGATCACCCATGGGGACTGTGGCTTCTGAAAGCCACTTCCTGGTTATTGCCTCAGGGGTACTGCTGCAGCCATCCCCTGGGAGCGTGGTAGGGAGTGTGGATCTCCATCAAATGCCCATAGCTGGGAGGGCTCAAGTATAAAAGAACTGTTCAAACATTGGGGCTAGGATGCCAAGGCAAGACTTTGCATCGTGTTATTTGGCTGTGTAAGTGCTCCTGAATCTCAGTCTCTCCCAAGGCTCTCAAGCTCATGAGGAATTAAAGGGGTGACAGCACAGAGTCTGGAAAGGCTATCACCAGGGCTGACTTAGACAGTAGAAGAGCTCTCATAGTACCAGCTGACCACCTGGAGGGGAATGTTGGCAGCCTCTGTGGAGGTCTGGGGAAGATCTCTCTGGAGGAATAAGAAGACATAAAGGTGGCCAGATTAAGGATATTAACTTTCCAGCTTTGCTGGCAAGCTCTCTGAGGTGACAGGATTGAATGAGATTCACTAAACAGATCTGGCAAATTTCTATGGTGCTAGGCCACTTTCATGGACTCGATGGACGTGAGTCTGAGTGAACTCCGGGAGTTGGTGATGGACGGGGAAGCCTGGCGTGCTGCGATTCATGGGGTTGCAAAGAGTCGGGCACAACTGAGCGACTGAACTAAACTGAACTGAAAATAAAAATAATGTAGGATGTTGTGGACAGAATGTTTACATGCACCCCAAGTTAATATGTTGAAATCCTAACCCCGGGGTGATGGTATTAGGAGGTGGGGGCCCTTGGGAGGTAGTTAGGTCATGAGGGTGAAGCTCTTATGAATGGTGTTAGTGCCTTTATGAGAAGAAGGCTTTCTTCTCTCTCTGCTCTGCCACATGATGATATGTATGAGAAGACAGCCACCTGCAAGCCAGAAAGAGGGCTCTTAACAGGTCTGCTGGCACCTTGATCTTTGACTTCCTGGACTCTAGACCTGTGAGAAATAATGTTTATGTTTAAGCCACCCAGTCTGAACTAAGACATAGAGAATGCCCAGAACCTTGTGGGAGAATGTATCCTTTTGGGTAGTTTACAAAAAGATGAAAAGCTAAATATCTTTGGAGAAAAAATAAGCTTGAATTAGTATCAGAATTTGTATAAAGAATAAAACCAAGGAAACCCTGATTTAAAATCTTCTTGTTTATTGTCTTTGTTGGAATCTTTCCTATTACCTGAAAAGTTCCCTAATTAATAAATCAGAAATTTATACTCTGAGAACATTTCATGGGATTAGTAGTTTTGTAATTGTTTCTGACTCAGTTCGTACGTAGTGCGTATATAAACTATAGCACAAGAGTGTCAAACAATGGAACAGTTTTCTCTCACTATAATCAGGCTTTGCTCTCTCATATCAAAATTGCTGATTTAAAAATTTTTCTTGCCAGCTTCAAGGTTGCTTGTTACATAATTTCTTATGAAATAAGCCACAGAGCTCAGTTGGTATTACTTTACGTCTTTGATGTGAAATCTGAGGAAGTATAGTTTAAAATTCTCAGTTATAACTGTTAAAATTGAGATTAAAGTCACTGACCTCCAGGTGACCAAATAAAAATGATTAAAATTAGTTGTATTAAAATATATTACTCAGTTCAGTCGCTCAGTCGTGTCCGACTCTTTGCGACCCCATGAATCGCAGCACGCCAGGCCTCCCTGTCCATCACCAACTCCCGGAGTTCACTCAAACTCATGTCTGTCAAGTCCGTGATGCCATCCAGCCATCTCATCCTCTGTTGTCCCCTTCTCCTCCTGCCCCCAATCCCTCCCAGCATCAGGGTCTTTTCCAATGAGTCAACTCTTCGCATGAGGTGGCCAAAGTATTGGAGTTTCAGCTTTAGCATCACTCCTTCCAATGAACACCCAGGATTGATCTCCTTCAGAATGGACTGGTTGGATCTCCTTGCAGTCCAAGGGACTTGCAAGAGTCTTCTCCAACACCATAGTTCAAAAGCATCAATTCTTTGGGGCTCAGCTTTTCACAGTCCAACTCTCACATCCATACATGACCACAGGAAAAACCATAGCCTTGACTAGATGGACCTTTGTTGGCAAAGTAATATCTCTGCTTTTTAATATGCTATCTAGGTTGGTCATAACTTTCCTTCCAAGGAGTAAGTGTCTTTTAATTTCATGGCTGCAATCACCATCTGAAGTGATTTTTGAGCCCCCCAAAATATATTACTAAGAACAGTTTAAATACAAAGCTGTTACAATTTCTGCTAGCTCAGTTTCTAAACAAGATAGTTTGAAATTTTTGATGATTGTGACATCTTTTATAATTTAAGGAGAACTTAGTACATAGGATTGTTACCTATTAATAAATTGTAAACCTATTTGAAATTTATATGGTTTGTGGTTGAAAGATAAGCTTTCTTGTGCATTTTTTTACTTAAAGCAGTTCCATAGATGTTTCTAAAAGAACTCAAAGTAGTACTATTTATCCCACAACTTTCTTATTTTCTTTGTGTACACTCGGTGTTAGATTGGGCAGAGTTTAGAATATCAAAGCTTAGGAATTCAAATAACACAGGAGGTTTAAGTATTGAAATGATGCTTATTTGCAAGATTGTCATCTTTGCAGGTGACATATCCTAAAGGTACAAGTAGATGTTTATGTAGATAAATATGGATGTACATATACATGCAATTACATACCTTTTTTCTTTATATAATTTGCATTTATTTTTTTTAATTCTCTCAACATGTGTTGTGAACCTGATCACACTCCACCTCTACTGCCTGCCCTGTGCTCCCCTTCCTTCCCTGGGATTCCATGTAGTGTAAAGCATGTAAGAGTTGAGGAAGATTTGGGGGCTACATTTGGTGATGTATCCTTGGGGTAAATCCATTATGTCAGTTGTACAGAACAAGCAACCTTCCCACATTTCCTTTAATATCAATACCTTATTCAGGGGTCTAGATGCCATAAATATGTATTTGCTAGCCTTGTCCAGCAGGAAGCCTTCCCTGATAAGGCTTACCCCATAAAAATAGCTCATTCTTTTACATCACATCAACACTTAGAGTTTCAAGTTGGATTTAACTTTTTTTTCTGATTGCCATTTTTCAACCACTTTTTCCTCTACTACTTCCCCCAAAATGTTCATTTCAAGGTTACCTACTGTTGAAATTCTTGTCACCAGATCTAATAAACACTTGTCAATCAGTATCTTATCTGTTTACAAGTCGTCAACATTGTGATCACGCACTCTGTTCCCTGGGCTCCACCATTCAGTGTTTGTTCACCTCTTACTCACACGGGTAGTCCTTTTTCTTCAACCTTTCCATACCCGGTTGCCTCTGAAACCTGCTCTTCATTCAAAATCTGCCGTCTTGTTTAGTGAGAGGACCCATCCACCCCAGATGATATGGATAGCAGGGTACTGTTATCTGCAGATAAGACAGTTAGATGCACCTGAATCCAAAACCCGTCTTTGCCTTTTTGGATTCTCTCATGAAAATTACGTCTCTGACTCTAAACTTCTTTATCTGAGGTTGAAGTGGTAACAATTATGTCATAGAATTACTATGAAGATTAAGTAATAATCTCATAGGGTTATTATTGTACATATCAATGATATGTACAACTGGCATCATGCCTAGAACATAGAAAACTTTTACTTAGTGTTAGGCTGTTCTTAATTTTTTCCTAATTGCTTTAGCCAGAAGTCACCCTGGACCATTTTCTCCTACAATTAAACTCCATCTTACAACTGTTCACAAAGTACTATTGAGTCAACCTTCTAAAATCTTCTAGAATTTATTACCTCCATATTCTCATGGTTTACTTATTTATTGACTGTATCATTGCCACAGTTTCCCTAATCCACTTACAGCCAAAATAAAATTTTAAAATACAAATCTAATCTTGGCCGGGCCCAAATTAAATTCTTCTGTGGCTCTCTGTAGAGTTCACAGTCAAGTCTACCTCCACAGTGTGGTGGAGGGACAACTTTCCACTGTCCCTTTGAAGTTAAGTCCTGCTACTTCCCCCAACAAATCACACCTGGATTTTCTTAAGTCTCCAACTGTCTTAACCTTTCTGTGTGTGGTTATACCTTAGACTCTTCTTTCCATTCTCCTTTGATTCATCTGGTTATCCTCCAGACTTGCCTTAAAGTTAACTCAGGCTTTATGTCCTCTAGGAAGGCGTCCTGATGAGCCAGCCTGGTTTAAGTGCCCTTTCTTCCTCTGTGGTTGCCATTGTCCTGTGCATAGTTTGGCCATGGCATGAATTACAGTATTTTTTTCCTCATGACTCAATTTCCATTTCCCCACTAGCCTGGAAACCCCTTGGGAACATGTTAAATCTCCTGGATATAATATATACCTTATACATACTATGTCTCAATATGTGTGTTTTGAATGAATGGAATGTTGAGTAATTTATTATAATAGAGTAAAACTTGAATGAATGAATGAATGAATAATTGGATGAATGGATTAATGAATGACTTGAATCTTCAGAATGGGCCAGACTGGCAGGCATTCAGTTTTTTTCACAAGTAGTTTTCAACACCTTTTGCCCTTTTCTATCTGCCTAACTTTTGCCTTCCTCTGCTGAGTTAAGTGCCCAAACTTTGAATCCCTTTAACACCCCATACATGTCTCTGTATTAATACTTGCCAGCATGTTCTTAACAAAAGATTGAACTAAATTAATCTCAGGGTCATTACTCAATAGAATCCAGAGTCTAGACTCATCAGTGAACTCTGATGGCCTTGTCTGATTTATCAACTATGCATTGTGGATATTATTATTAACCCTATTTAAAGATGAAGAAATTACTTCAAGTGGTGAAGTGACTTACTCAAGCTTATAGATTTCTGCAGTGGCAGAACTAACATTTCCAAATGCCATGCTATTCTATACTCCTTCTAAGAGTCAAAAACAAAGAAGAGACACATTTTATTTATTTCAGTTTTTACTCATGTGAAAGCTGCTGCAACTAAATCAATTGTAGTCTAATTTCTGGTCCTTAACTAATATTTGAAGTTCTCTGTAGACATTTTGGACTAATGTTATTATTTCTTTTAACAAACACAAATCAGTTGAGCCACTTCCTTCTTGTGTATGGTCAGTGAGGAGAAAGAAAAGAAATGGATTACAAAGTTTTACTCACATTTTGTTGGTTTATGGGCTATTCATATTGTTATCTACAATAATAAATGTAGTATGTATGGTGATTTCTGAGATAGTTATATTCAAACGTTGTGATTGACAACAGAAGAAAAACTCAAATATCAGATCAGATCAGATCAGTCGCTCAGTCGTGTCCGACTCTTTGCTAAAATTGTTTCACCTGAGCTGCTGTTAGGGCATAGCCGAGAAATAACTTTTTTCCTTCTTATTTCCCACCCCCTTTTTTCTTTCATTAAACCTTTGTTTCAGATCCCTGTTTCTTCCATATAGAAGGGAGGCTTCTAGACAAGGCCTTGGTTGGGTAGTTAATGACCTCACCTGGACAAGTTCCCACCTTATCTTTTATGTCTTTTGTGTACACTAGACAAATAAAACAGATGAGGAAGAATATTTTGAGCCAAAGAACACAGTGCAGTTGGAAATTCTTGCCTTATGTAGCCATAGCCGTGTTTATTGTTGTTCTAGATAATAGATACTAAAACACAGACTGGAAGATAGGGAGCCCTAAACATACCACCCTCTTTCTCACGTCCACACCTTTGGTCCTGCTGAGATTGCTCCATGGACTACCCTCTTCTCTGCCTCTTGAGTGAGGAGAAGTTCATCTTTAAAACCTTAGCTCTCCAGCAAACCCTTTATGTCTGCCTCTTCTAAGCACATTTTGGGTCTAGCTCAGAGGTAACCGCCATATTGCATAATAACCATCTCCTTGCACATTTGTCTTATCTACTAGGTTGAGAGCACCTTGGGAGCAATAGATTGTGATTATTTCACAACCAGATCCTGAAAGCCAAGCTCTGGGTAAGCCAGACACATAGTAGTCACTCATATGTTTGCTGAATAAATGTGAAGTCTGGTCCTTAGTCTGAGATGATGTAATATTTGCAGCCATTGACTCAGATGATAAAATCCTAAGCCGATCAATTAGGCAATGTTAAGAAAAATGACTAAGGTTCTTTGTAGTTCCCAAAGTATATTGAATGCAGTTATTTTAAAGACCAGGTAAACATTTTGATTGAAATATGTTAGCTCTGTAGAGGGAGTTGGAGGTAGAATGGCATAATGGCTAAGAATGTGCCCTTTGAAATCAATATACCTGGATTGAAAAACAAGTTTTGGTGCTTACTAGACCTGTGACATAGAACCTCTTTCTTGCATCAGTTTCATTGTTTGTAAAATGAGTACAATAATGCCCACCTCACAGTGTTAATTAGAACATGTCAGTAAAACTCTCCCCATGGTTCTCAGCACATGGTAAGCAGTGGATACATGGTCTCTGTTATTAGCGGACCATGTGCTCCTAGGCACAGCTTTGCTGTGGAGTTGTGGGATTTTGGCCCAACAGTTATGTTTGTTTTCAAATGTTCCCTGATATGTAACTTGTTTGCAGGTGTTAGGATCTGACCTTAGCCTCCTGCCAACTTTGAGCCCAATTTTATATATGACCTTAAGTCTCACAGAATGACAGGGGACCCAGTTTGAGTGAGAATTGGCATTTTAAAGACAGGCTTTTTCACTCTCCTCCTTCCCTTTCCACTCACTTGTCTCCTGTCTCTTTCCTATTGCAGGACTTTCCTCATAATGCTTGAAGAAAAAGATGGGAGCATATATAGATGACCATTTACTCATCCAAACTCTAGACGTAAGTCTTGTGTCCTAGGGGCCTGAACTGGGTACAGGATTGAAACCCCAGGAGCTAAAGTAGAAGTGTGTAGAGCAGAAATTGATAGAGACAACCAAGTAGACAGTTGAACTAGGGTATCAATTCAAAAGTATTGCATGTACCAGAAGAATTCTGCTCTGATGTAACATGATGGAAACTGGGGAAAGCAGAACTGAGAAATAGGGTTAAAGGAGGACAGAAGAGAACATATGGAGATATTCCCCGACTCATGGAGCAAAACCCCCAACAGGTAGCATGGAATAATGGAAAGGTCAGAGGCCTTGAGCCCGGACAGGCTGTGGGAGCCTAAGGCATTCCTCTAGCCTGTTCAAGCCTCATTTGTTACATCTGTAACAGGGAGACACTAGTGATTGTCCTACTGTTTTCCTGAGAAGATTCAGGAAAAAGGTGTACCTAAACTATCCAGGCTTTTTCAGATATTCAGCCCTCAGGCTTGGCTTTGACGGCGGAGGGAACCACCAAGCTACTAATATCAACAGAGATATAAGGGGAAAACCAGGGTTTCCACTTCTGTAGTCTCCAGTTATCCCTTCTGATCCAAGTTTATAAAGACAGAGGATGGAAAATCAGATGAAGCATTGTTAATGTTTAAGAAGAGGATGCCAGTGAGCTTAGAATCTGTATTTGTTATGGACAGCTAACCGGATGATTGGTTCTGATTGGGTGCTGCTGACGTCAGTCTCTAACTCAATTCCTGCCTCTAATTTGGAAAAATGGTGAATGTGGAGTCCTAGAAAACATTTCCCCAGGATAAAGCTACTTTCTCCTTAGAGATCCAGTGCCCACTTTTCTGATGGAATGAGACACCCCTAGTTTGCCTAAACTCTTTCAGAGAAACCATGCAGTTTGGTATTTACTCTAATTTCCTCGATGTACAGGAATGACCATGATAAGTCACAAGTATTTGATCAAAGTATACTGAGCATATATTTGTTTGAAAATGTAGTTGAGTACTTTGGATAAATGGCAGTAATTACATAGCATAGCATTATATAGATGATAATGTGAAATTCAGATGCTACTGATTGTATTTAATAGTGTTTAACTCCTTTCTTGGGAATAAATTTAGTTTGCTTCAACCTAATTGAGGACACTTGATTGAGGTGCTTGCTGTGACTGCCTTAGTGCTCAGCGAGGGGCATATGGAAAAAAGCCAAAGAAAACTGATAGTCAACAATAAGTTCCCTGGATTTGTGTGTGTCTCCCACGGCATTAGATTTTTTTAAAATTTTCTAAAAACTGCTTTTACATTAGTCCTTCATTTTTTAAACTTTTATAAATATCAGTGGCTAAAAATAGAAAGAGGAAATGGATATTGATAAATAAGAAATGCTCTTGATTCTTGAGAAACATGTTTTCTTATTTCTTGCTTGCATTTCCAAAGTTACCTGCCAGGCTATAATTATTGCGATCTTTATATATGGGAAGGATCTCACATGAGAGAAACAAAATGAGAACATTTTATGATCAAAATTCAGCACAGTTCTTTAAACTTACTGTTTTCCACTGAGTCCTGCAGTAGACATGATAGTGAGTTAAGAGAAAAACATTTAAAAAATGTGTTCTCCACACCTTTTCCCTGAGCGGGTTGTTTGGCTACTTTTGTATCCTGATTCATTTCCCATTTTCCCACAATTTTACATACTTGAGTGCTGAATCTCTCTCTGCTTTTTGTTGTCTTTCTAGCATCAGATAACTGTCCTAAATCAATAATTTGTTTTCATCAGAAACAATTTCCTTCCATAAAGAAAATATCATTGAGGAATAATTTTTAGAATAAGCCTCCTTAATACAACTATGGGGAGAACTATGGGGACTGTGAGTCTTAAGATATGTGTTTGAGTCTCGACCCGGCCATTCTTTTGTGACCACTCTTGTGATCTTGGGAAAGACACATTTTTTTCTGAACCTCCGGTTTCTTATCCATGAAATGGGATGATGGTACTTTACAGTGATTATAAAAACTAGATGAAATAATGTCACAAAAGCAGAACTGCTTGTAAATTCCAGCTGAAAACCTTTTAGATTTTTAGATCTCTACTGAACTACAGGGACAGTGTCTTCATCTTTTTTATCCTCAGCATCTAGCAATTGAGCAGGCATACAGGAGGACCACAGAAATGTCTGTGGAAGGAGTTACTGATATTTTCACAGGTGCCTGCTTCATGTCAAGGCTTCTTTAAACATCTGTGAACTCCTCTGGGACCAACGTTGAAGTTACCAGGATGTTTCTCACAAATCCTGACACTGTTCCTGGCATACCGGCAGTTGTCTCCTGAGGATTTCAGAATGAAAGAGCAGGGGCCGTGCTGGCTGCACACTCTGCTTCTGAGGGAAGTAAAATCTACCATGTCATATATATTTGGCCATTCTTTGTAACTATATCATTGAGCAGAGAAGTCTTTAAACTTCCTTAATGACATGGAAAACTAGACAAGCATAATGAAAGAATCATGCATAACACTGGGAATGATAAATAATCCCAAAGAGATCACAGATGTTCTGTCATAAGTACTTTAATAAACTTCATAAAGCTGTTTCCAAATAAAAGCATATCCTCCAATGGCAGTAATTAGAATCTGTAATAGAACCAAACAAAGAATTAGAAGAGATCATTTACTGTGAATAAACACGCTACATTTGCCCACCTGCATTTTCTACAGCTTTGTAAAAGACACATGAGTCAGGGTCATGACATAAGAGAACACTGTGCTGTATTCTTAAAACTAGACCCTGTATAATGGACTAGAGATAGAGCTTCTCCTTCTTATCCTGCCATTACTTTATAAAGTGAAGAAAAGCGAATCAATTAATGCCTGTGTGCCTTAATTTCCTAAACTCTAAAATGAGTATTATATTTGCCTTACCTGTCTCTCAGGGTGGCTATGAGGATTAAATGAAGGAATATAACAGATTTCTGGGAAATAAACATAAAAATCTCTTTATCCAGGCATTTTGTGATGATTCTAGCTATAGCAATCGCCCATTACTGATACAAGTCTATATGGTTTCTTTCATAATCTTCAGTGAAGATATTCCAATTGCCAAAGCCTTCAATTTCAGTTTCTGTGTTTTCTCTCCTAAAGACCATGTTGTTTCAGTTGTTATAACTTTTTAAAATATTTATTTGTCTGGCTGTGCTGGGTCTTCGTTGCAGTGCAGCATCTGGGATCTTTAACTGTGGCATGTGGAATCTTTAGCTGCAGCATAGGAACTCTTAGTTGAGACATGTGGGATCTGGTTCCCTGACCAGGGACCAAACCCAGGACCCCTGTATTGGGAGGGCAGAGTCTTAGGCACTGATCAACAGAGAAGTCCCCCAGTGTTATAATTTTTATAAATCTATTGTGACAATCACCCCCTCAGCTGATAGCTAACACTTGTGAAAGTTGGAGCTTTAGCTGTTGAAAACCGTAATAATAATATTTGTCTAGTTTTTTTAGTAACCCTTATGTAAAGTTTTCAATCTTCTGGCAAAGAATGTGACTGTCTTGTTCATTACTTTATGATCATTTTGTAGCATAGGGCTGGGCATAAGTCTCTGCCTAATCAATATTTATGAAATAAATGAATGATTCTACTGTATTATTGAGAGATTTCTCCAAAGCAATTTTTAAATTTGTTTTTCAATTGGAGTGTAATTGCTTTACAATGCTACGTTAGTTTCTGCTGTACAACAACATGAATCAGCTATATGTATACATATATCCTCTCCCTCTTGAACCTCCCTCCTGCCCTCCCCCTGCCTTTCACCTCTCTAGGTTATCACAGAACACCGAGCTGAGCTCCCTGTGTTATGCAGCAGCTTCCCACTAGCCATCTGTTTTACACATGGCAGTGTGTGTATGTCAGTGCTACCCTCTCAGTTCATCCCGTCCTCTCCTTTCCCTGCCGTGTCCACAAGTCTCTTCTCTGTATCTGAAGCACGCTACTGGTTTCTTTGAAAAATTCACAGTTAGGAAGAAAAATGTTTTGTGTAGATGTGATCAGCCATCAGATAAATACTCAAATTATTAGGTTAAGAACCATATACATGAGCTGCTAATTTGAGGGATATTGTCTGAGCTCAGGCTCCATGTGGACAGGAGCTGAAATCCAGTGACATCAGATGGTGTGATGGCTCACAGGTGGAGTTGTTTCAGCTCACAAAAGCTACTACTTTTTCTTTATTTGTAGAGTTACATTTTCAAAAAGACTTAAGAAATGTGTTTCTACATTAAATGGATTTTTGATGTAAGTCTTCATTTATTCAATGCATATTCAAATGCCTTTTATTTATCAGGAGTTGGGATACATGTTCAAGGAGACAAAGAAAGACCTGCCCTTGGTGGTCTTATTGTAAACCAATAATGCAGACAAATAAACAAGCAAATATGACTTTTTTGATAAGGACTAAGGGAATGCATAACAGGATCACCTTAGAGACTAGGGTAGGAGAGAGGGTCAAAATAAACTTTCTAGAGAGATGCTGTCTAAGCAGAAAATGGAGGGAAAAAATTGCCAGGTGGCATGAAAGGTGAACACACAGTAGGGCTGGTCCATTAAGTTGGTGTAGGTGAGTTGGGCAATAAATATTTTATAGAAGTCACCTGGGATAGGTCACACAGGACCTTGAAAGCAGTGTAAGAGTTTGGATTTTATCATAAGACTAATGTCAAGTTCTTGTAGGAATTGAAGCAGGAAAGTGATCAGATCAAATTAGTTCTTTTAAGATTCTTTCAGCAGGCAGTGCAGATAATGGATTGGAGGCTGAGACTAAAGAGAAGGCCGTTATAGACATCCAGAAGAGAGGATTAAGATCTGAACTGGGTTACTAGTGGTGTTGATGGAGAGAAGCAGACGAGTCTGAGAGAGCTCAAGGGGTTGAATTTGAGGGTTACTACAAATCTTTGCCAGGGACATGGCTGTAGATATGAGTATAATGCAAGAGGGACCATAGGATTGGGGTTTATTAGGCCATAAAATCTCACAAAGACCAAGCTGTGTGATCTCTGAGGACAAATCCTCTGCTAGGCCAGCTTCACGAGTGTACACCCTGTACAGTCACACAGACCCCTGACTTAGGCAAGGTGCTTTTAATGGTTTAACGTCCTATTGTTTTTTTTTTTTTTTCTCTCTCTCTTTTTTTTTTTTTAACGTCCTATTGTTTATGTGTTGAAATTCTTCATAGTTTTTGAACTGGCCCCATAACTTATATGGAGGAGGGGGTTTTTAGCAACCCCATCCAGTATTCTCACCTGGAGAATTCCATGAACAGAGGAACCTGGCAGGCTACAGTCTATGGGGTTGCAAACAGTTGAACACAACTGAGTGACTTCACTTTCCACAACTTATATAGCTGGTCTGGAAATTACCACTGTGGTTAAGATATGCTAGGTGTTCCTAAAAATCAGTTGAATGAAAGACTTCTCTTTGTAAGCACAAGCAGTCAGCGTAGGAGTCACAAGGCAGGCAGGAAGTAAGGCCAAGTGCTCCTTAACACAGGCCAGTTCTCCTGTGTCCTGCTGCCTGAGGGTAGAGAGGTCTAGAAAATGTGTGCCAGCAGCTAAAGCTGAGCAGTCACACCTCAGGGATTTGTAACGTGGTTCTGCCCATCCAGCCAGCTGATTCAGCTACGTTGTCTCTTCAATTACTTCTACAGATCAGTCTTTATTTTATACTTATTTAGATTATCCTACAGTGATTTTTTTTTTTTTTCCTACTGTGTTGACTTCTAATTTTGTATACAGGTTACTCAGATCATCTCTGAATCCTTGATTTTCTTTTGTCTTCTTTTCTGAACCAAGCATCATTTTGCTGCATTCAAGTGTCATGCTGTATAATTATTTTTAGATCAAGTATACTTACTGCTTCAATTGCTGAGAGCAAATTATATACTGTATATCCTGTCTATTGTTAGATTTAGGTATAATAGAATTATTTTAATCTTTCTTCATGTTAACTCTTGAATGCTTCTCTTCCACGTGTTTTCTTGCAATAACCTCAGTCATATCCTTGGTTGACATGTATCCTTTTGAAGAATGTATTCCTTCCAGGCTGTTTCTACTTCAGACATTGCTGATGGTCAGTCACTGGTTAAACTTGGTGTCTTAGTCTGTTTGAACTGCTGTAACAGAAGTACCATAGACTAGGTGCCTTGGAAACAACAGAAATTTATTTTTCACAATTCTGGAAGTTGGGAAGTCCAAGATCAAGGTGCCTGCAGATTCAGTGTCTGGTTCCTGCTTCCTAGCCCCTTTTTAAAGTACCTTTTTAAAGGGTACTAATCCCATTCATGAAGGCTTAGTTCTTATGGCCGAATCACCTTTCAAAAAGCCTTGCCTCCTACTAAGATCAGATATTAGGGATTAGAATTTCAATATATGAATTTGGAGTAGACACAGACATTTAGTTCACTTGGCAACCTATGAAGCCAAATAACGCCTTCATCTCACTTTTAGACCTGGGGTGGTAAAGACCCAAAATGGAAAAAAGCAAGGACTTGAGAGTCACTGAAATCTTGGTTTGAATGCTAGTTTTGCCAGAATAAGCTGTGTTTATTTGATTGTCATTCTCTTTATCTGCAAAAAAAAAAAAAAAAAAAAAAGGCAATAATGCCTATCTTGCAGGACAACCTAGAAGAATAATTCAGTTAATATATAAAAAAAGTCCAGTATACACTAAGTATTCAACAATGGCAGCTACTCTGTAAAATAAATTCTGTATTTTCTTCTTAAACCTTCTATAACTCAAGGAAGACTTGAAATAGTCTTACCACGTATAAGGTAAGCAAGATAATCCTATTTATTTTTGTCTACCTTTTTATCTATCTATCCATCTATCTCCATTTTATAGATATATATAACTTAATTTCTAAGGGTTACCTGTAGTATTTTCTCTAATAAGGAAGGAAGACTCTACCTCAACTTTTTAACTTGAAAATTTTCACATCTACATAAAAGTTGAAATATTGGTAAAATAAATGCTGTATATTTTTCCCCTGGGTTCATTAATTTTAATATTACTCAATTGTTAAATAATTACTACTAATATCTGTTATATGCATGCCCTTTTTTGTTGAACTATCTGAAAGTGGTGGTGAAGACATTATAATCCTTTGCCCTTAAATACTTCAGCATGTGTCTCTTAAGCATAAGAACATTTTCCTACATGACTGCACTATATCACACCTCGGAAATTTAATATAAAAGAAGTCTTCCACTATTTTGTTCATTCCCATCCCTCCAGTAAAGACAAGTCATTAAGAATTCTTGTCAGCATTAGTGTTAGTTTCAATTCAGAGACAGAAGTTCTCTGGGAGAGAGGGTTTGGTTCTTGGAAGTCAGAACTCAGTCAGTTGTTAACAGTATGAACTAGCAGAGCAGAGATCCAATTCCTAACATATTTATGCATATGTCTCTAACTCTATACTTCATTCAGACTAGTTTTTCCTTTCCTTAGCATATCTTTACTTATCATATTCACTTATATCTCCCTCTTCCATTCCTGATTCTAAGATCTTGCTTTTTCCACCTGTGGGAATTACCACACCCTCAGGTTTTACTTTATCAGTGGACTTCCCGGAAAACATCAGCTCACACCTGTCAGCCTTCTCTGAATTGTTGTATACCTTGTATGCATCAATTTATTGAGCATTGTCTTACCTTGTTGTTCTCAAATTGTTTTATAGGATTTTTATGAGGCAAGATTTAGGCTCCATAAGGGCAAGGTCTTTGAGAACATAATAGATGCTTGACAAATATGTGTTAATTGATGGTTTTATTTTCAGTTGTGTATGTCTTTGAATAACAATGGCATTGAACTGACTCAGCATCTTGTAGCTCAGTAGCATCCAGCCTTTGTCAACAAAAAGTGTTTTTGTAACGAACACATTTGCCATCAATTACACTCACAGTTGCTTTGTATTATTGGCTTGCCTTTGTCAAAGGATATATAGATCCATCATATGAATCAAGATCAGTAGGGGCATCTCCATTTAGGCAGAGGTTTTAAAGCCAGCTGGATGTCAGTTACCAGGACATTGTTCAGACTGCTTGGTGGCCAGAATGATGCAGATGTTTAAGTAATTGAAATAGCTGCAGTACCACATAGTTTGCTTTGTCATTTCAACTGTATTATTGTTCGACTTTTAGAAAAAGCAGTTGTGTGCATCTCCCACTACTTTCTTTCTGAAATCCATATTATTTAAAGTATGAATTGATATTTTAATGGATGTATTGGGTCCTTTTGACTTAAAACAAATGGTCACAACCTAAAAGTTGAGTTATGTTTTATTTAGTGGTAATTTTTAGAACTTCAGGGCTAGAAGACAGCATCTCAAGTAACCCTAAGAGAACTGCACTGAGGAGGCAAGGGGAGAAGTCAGATTATTTAGAAGTTTGCAACAAAGGGCAAGTAGTCTGAACATCAAAAGTATTTTCATGAATTAAAGAAAACTAGATATCTCAAGTTAAGGAATTTAGTGCTTTTCTATGTATGGGAAATGCAAGAGTCTGGGCTCCCTGAAATCATCGCTTTCATATGCATCTCAGCTATCTGGGGCCAATACCCTCCATTTTTCCTCATTGCTCACCGTAGGGAGTGGCTGCAGCCTGATGGCTGCTGGATCGCAGGTATAAAGTATTCTCCTTCCTGGTTGCCCTCAGGGCTCAGCGATTCACATTTGAGGGCCAGAATCACTGATAAATGTGACATCCTTATTTACGGATATGGCAGGACTACTCCATTTCTCATAGGTTTCCTAAAATTATAGAGTTTAATTATTTCTTAACACTTGTAATAATCTTGTTTCCTCTTTTATGGACACTCAAATAATTTTAGATTATTTGTATTTTTTTTTCTAAAATGTCAAATAATCTTTCAATCTCTCCATATAGGACTATTTGTATAGTCATAAAATGACTCCATTTTGGCTATGTAATTTTGGTTTAGGTAAGGAAAGGAGGTTCTGTTTAACTTAGTATATTTTTAAGTGTGCTCTTGACCAGAGTTTGTTGTTATTCTCTACTTTCTGATGCTCCAAGTTTTTCTCCAAGTTTGATTGGTGTATTTCCAGATTTCACAAATAAATCAGTTCTCTGAAACTGAGTCTGCTCTTTGTAGCAGTTTTCAGGGGTGCTTGTCCTGGTCTCCCCATCCCAATGCTATGGCAGATAGATGTTTGGGTCACCAGGTGACTGCCCTGGGGCCATACCTTCTTGCTGAAAACCTTCCCCCTCTCTTGTATTCTGAATTGAGGAAGTCTGCTCTGTTCTGTACACATGCACTTGATGTTTAAACATAAAAATGGCATTTTAGCTTTTTCCATACACCCACCTAAACTCAAATTCCACTGAATTTAGTAGAAGCAAAGTAAAACAAATACTATGGTTTGAAGCCAGTCTAGTTTGTCTTCTGTGACAGTCACAATAATCAGTTTGACTGAAATGTTCATGGTTCAATTAGTTCTGAGGACATACTTCTATAGAACTTCATTGTAATAAGTTTAGAAAGGTAAATTAAAGTGGCTCAGTCTATTATAATATGATGCTTTCTCATCACTTACCATTATTTATATTTATCTATTTTAAGCTGCATTTAGATGCCATCTCAGTTTGTTTTAATATTTAACTTGTAGGACTGTGTTTTGGAATGGACAAAATTGTTAGGTAAATGTCAAACTTGTTTCCTTCTGAATCTTTGCCTTGTGTGACTTCATTTTTACTTCGATTTTGATCCTGGGGAGTGATAAAGATCCATTTACATACCTCTTTGGGGACTTGAGCTTTCATGCTGAAAGCTGTTCCTATAACACTTAAATACGTAAATTGTGGTGAGTAATTTATATGATGTGAGCAGCTTGGCTTTTAAAAATTCCTTGAAATGTTTTGGTATTGAATTTAGATTTGAATAATACATATTGGGTAGAAGGAAAATAGAAATAAGGTTTAAAATAATCAATATTCACTGAACATCTGTACTTTAATACTAGGTAAAATAACAGAAGAAAGTTGATATTTTATTTTTTGAAGATTATTTGAAAATTGTTTATTTCTTATTTCTCTTACCTTCCTTTGCATTTTCTGGCCTTTTTCAAATCACATTGGAGAAGTCATCAATTTTTTTTTTTTTATATATATTTCTTAAAACAACCTACTTTGTATGAGTATCTAGCTAAGGACTGAAACATGGACATTCTTACAGCACCAAAATTATTTATTTTCTTCTCTCTCTCTCTTGCCTCCCTGCCTCAAATGCCTGGAAAGATAGTTTAAACTTTCTTTGAACTAGATTCTGAAGAATGTTTCTGGTTTTGGCTTTTAATCAGAACCATTTCCCATAGCATGATTCTTTATATTTATCTTAAATTATTTTACTCTAGTTTCAGAGAAAATAAATTTGAGGGGGCTAAAATATCTCATTGTCTCTCATCAAGCAAAAACCTTCTAAATTCTAATTTGAGTTTTCAGAATACATTCTCCTTTTTCTAAGTTTCTGTTACTTTCATACATTTTCACCTTTATTTCACTAATTTTGGATTTTTCTTACTCAGCACTCCTCGACCTATATAACAAATCTATCCATATGGTCTTCTTCTTCATCCTTTTACTCCTCCTCAACTAATCACTTCTTATCAAGACCTAAGTACTAGGCCGGGTTTTAGGCCCTCCCTGTGTGGCATGTTCTATACTTACAACAGCCTACGAGGTTTTATAGATGAGGAGGCCGAACAGTGGCCCCAGAGATGGCCATCTATCTCCAGAACTGTGAATATGTTACCTTCTGTGGTAAAAAGGGCTTTGCAGATGTGATTAAGGTTCAGAAATTGAGATGGATTATCTAGGATTATCTGGGTGAATCCAATCTAATTACAAGAGTTCTTAAATACAGAGAACATTTCCTGGCTGGATTAGACAGAATTGTGATGGAGGGGGATGTCTGCTGGCTTTGAAGATGAAGGGAATGGGCCATGAGCAAAAAATACAGGTAATTTCTGGAAGCTGGGAAAGGTGAGAAACCAATTTTCCTTAGGGCTTCCAGAAGGAACACAGCCCTTCCCACATTCTTGTTTTAGCTCACTGGGTTTTAGTTCATGTCAGACTTCTGCCTCCAGAACTAGAAAATGATACAAGATGATACTAAATTTGTGCTAAGATGATACTAAATTTGTGCTAATCTGTTATGGCAGCAATAGAAAATGAATACAGATAGATTAAGTCACTTGTTTATGGTCACACAACTTTTTTTGGGGGTATACTATTTATTAATATTTAAATTTCACCATTAAGCAATGAGCTCAAGTATATGCAGGCCATATGTTCAGATTTTTAAAATAAAAATAAATGAACAGACAGCTTAAAGGGTGCAGGGTATTTAACATTACACAATATATTCGGCAATTATAGAAAATCTAGGGGGTTTTTATACACTTTGTAGCACAAGTGTAGGAATGAGCCCTGCAACTGGAGATAAAAAACTTATTCAGGACTGAACAGAGGTCCTTGGTTGCTGACAGAATCTCCTCTTGACTTCAGACTTGAGACAAGCTGAGGGGTCTGGCAGCATACAAAAATCACTGAATTCAAGTCAAACAATAACAGGACTGGTAAGGGCCAGTTCGGATTACGGGGGCCAATCTGAAGGGAGCAGGGTTAACTGGAGCTCAATTCAGGATCTGTAGATTAGAGCAGCAGTAGATTCGAACAGAATGTTGGTTGCAATCCTCTAAACAAGTTCCTAAATCCCAAACAGGGTGATCACACAAGTTTTTGAGTTGGAGCCAAAACATCCTTGCTCATTGATGTATCTGTCCTTCTTCCATGCCATACTGCTGTTAGTAGCCAGGACAGAGAACAGCTGTTTTTCTCAGCCCATCAAGTATAACTAAATCTTCTTCCATCATGCTTCTTTCCAGACTCTGGGCTGCTAGTTCATCTCTGCTCTTCAATATCTAGCACAGTGTACACTTCTTAATAGAACCCAGGCTATGAATGATAGTACAAAAATTCACACAATCTATGTGAATAACCTATAGTACTCTGTTAACCATGAGTTTGAAAAGCAAGAGATGCAAATTGAAAAACATTAGGAGAACCTTTATCTCTTTTATGGTATTTGCTAGCAAGAAAAAGGCCTTTGATCCAACGTTGTTACAAGAAGAGGTACATTCCATTCTATTATAATACACTTGAGCTTAAAATTACAATTTAGTATCCAGTTTGTGTCCCAGGCTACAGCTGAATTTCATACCCCGCATGATTTCACCACTCTCCTTATTTAACTGTCTTTCTCTTGTTCTACATACAGAGGAAAAAGTGATTTGTAAATATTGACTAGACAAAGGACACTTTAGAAAGGATTCCAGGAACTCCCTGTGCTTTTATTACCATTACACTGAAGTTACCGTCTAAAAAGTTGAAGATTGTAACTAAAAACATGCCAGCAGCTTGTACACCTTGAGAGATTGTTGTGCTGCACCTTAAAATTCAGGGCAGAAAATGGTGCTAGAGCAGTAGAATGAAGAAAATTAGTTGACTGAAAAAATTTTATGTGGTACCAAACATCTTGTTTTGTACAAATATTTATGAAATAAATTCTCTTTCTTTCTACTATGAGAATTCCTGAAAATTATGTTTGAAAGCTGAATAATAAGCTTTGAGGTAAAGGATTAACAAATTCATAACTGTCAAACAGCTTTTCTTCTCTAAGAATAAAGATTGCTAAATACTAGAATGGAATACTAAAGGAAATCGTGAACTACTTATTTATTTAAGAGTTCTTTTAAAATGGTGTATGTTCTATATCCATCAGTGATAATTAAAATAAGGCCAGTTCTGAATTTGAGAGAAGGCTTTACTGAATCCTCAAGATTTAATTTTTGTTGAATGATTCCATGACCACTTGTGGTAGGTACTGCCATCTTCCTTGGCCCTGACCTTGAGAACTGAGGAGGTGATTTCCTTTAAATACAAAGGCATCTTCCTGTCAGCATAAAGCTTTAACAATAAAAAGGGATTAAAAACAATCAACTATCTCTTATTTTTTTTTAATTTCTAGTTACTATAGTTCAGCAAACAAAGCCTATAGTCTAGGTCCTTCATATGCTGTGTGTGTGTTAACCACTCAGTTGCGTCCAACTGTTTGTGATGTCATGGACTGTAGCCTGCCAGGCTCCTCAGTCCATGGGATTTCCCAGGCAAGAATATTGGAATGAGTTGCCATTTCCTTCTCCAGGGAATCTTCCTGACCCAGGGATCAAACCCATGTCTCCTGCATTGCAGGCAGATTCTTTACCATCTGAGCTACCAGGGAAGTTGCTCACTTTCTATAATTTACAACACTGATACATGAACCATGATGCTGAGCAAGAGATTGGCCATGGTGTTCCAAGTGGGCATGGGGTTACAGTAATGATGATGATCACTTCCTCTTGGTTTTGACAACTTTAGAAGTTGTCAAAGGTTTGCAGAAGTTTGTCAAAACTTCTGTCAAAAGTGGCAAAAGTTTTTCCTTGAGATTAACCTGGGGATTCTTTAAGATGTAGAGTCTTGGGTTCTTTGGAATTTAACATTTTATAGCTGGAGCAAAGAGGAAATAAAGGAACATAGAAATAAATACCTAGTCTAGTCCAAGGGTGCCTTTTCTCCCAGATAACTCTGAGTAAATTTATTTACCATATAGAAATGCCTCCTGCCATTATACATTTTAATTTGATGATAATTATTATTTATTTGCATATCAATTTCTCAATATCTTCTTTCTTATGTAAGGTTGACATTTGTGTGCCTTTGCTTTCTTTCAATCTATGAGAAGCTTCAGTAAATACAGTACAGTGTATACCCAGAGATAAAGGTATTCTATTTCTAGGCATTTGAATGGCAGCAACTTCCTATTTTAAAACAAAAGAGCTGACTTTTTTTCAAATGCCCCATGATGCCAGTGCTACTGATCTCCCATTGCCCTGACTTTTCGATGCCTAGGTTGAGTGAGCAAATCCAGTGAAGCATCTATGCAGGCTGGCCAACATGTCTCTGCTACTGCTCCCTTCATAGTTATGAAATTGGAAGAAACTTAGTGTGTAGATCTGTTGTTTTTACTGCTTTGTATCCATTCTTTCTTCTTCTGTTAGCCACATCCAGATTATTCTGGGGCGAGGTCACCATTGTCCCGGAACATGTTGTTCAGATAGAGGCGACTTTACTCCTTGGTATCAAGGCAAGTTGGGTCTGTGTCTCAGATCCGACCATCCTGTGTGGTTTATCTGCTTGGCTGTGGTGATTTCTCCAAGGATGGGCATGTGATCCAAGATACTCTGTATGTCTATGGGGTCTGTAGGTCATTTACTGATACTATTGGGAATGAGACATCCATTCTGCTGGTTGCTAAGCTAGCATAGTGGGTTATAAATTTAACACTGTTGAGGACAATCTTAATACCACAAAAGTGCACGTGTATCCTCAGTCACTCAGTGACTCTTTGCAACCTCATGGACTGTAGCCCACCAGGCTTTTTTGTCCATGGAATTCTCCAGGCAAGAATACTGGAATGGCTTGCCATTTCCTGCTCCAGGGGAATCTTCCCAACCCAGGGATCAAAGCTGCATCTCTGCATTGGTAGGCAGGCAGATGTTTTTACCACTGTGCCACCTGGGAATCCCCACCACAAAGGTGAGCCTGCTGTAAAATAAAGCCCTGAGTCAGCTGGGGCTGAGGAAGGAGACACATTTCTAGTGAAACTGTTAGAGAATGTGGATCCAGCTGCAACTTTTCCCTGAATTATGTGAACCAAAAATTCTTTCTTCCTTTTATCTCTTGGTGTTCCATTTCCCTCACTTGGAACTGAGCCAAGTCCTAATTTGATTATGATAAGGGTAATGAGTCACATTCTAGTTGTATTCCAAGGAGCACAAGTGTGTTAGTTGCTCAGTCACGTCCAACTCTCTGTGACCCCATGGACTATAGCCCACCAGGCTCCTCTGTCTAGATTCTTCAGGCAAGAATATGGGAGTGGGTAGACATTCCCTTCTCCAGATCTTCCTGATCCAGGGATCGATCCCAGGTCTCCTGCATTGCAGACACAGTTTTCAATCTGAGCCACCAGAGAAGCAGTCAAGGATCCCCAAGTGAATCAGGAATCAAATGACTACCTTGTTCAGTACAAGAAATAGACTCTGCTATGGTGTCTGAAATATTGTATTTTTTTGTGCCCACAACAGATAATGCTAATCAATCAATATGGTGAACTCTGAGTGCTGTATAGGGCAGCATTATTGTAGTCCAAGAAGGTAGAACAGCATAAAAATGATTTAATCATGGTTCTTATATTTTTTGATCAGAAAATAGAGATACAATGTGGGCATCTGTAGGTGCTTCCAAGAATCATTCAGGTGCCACTTGCTTCCACCGAGTGGTGGATACCATCTGATCTCAGGGGTCATGGAAGACACTAGAGTTTGCTCCCAAATCGTGTTCGGCTTCTACTCGGCACTCTCTGACTCCTGAAATTTTCCATCAGGCCTTCAGTGTTTGTCTCAGTGGTTGTCTATAATACATGCATAAAACATTTATGAGGAACTTATTATAGTGGCTTCCTTTGGGGAGAAGGTCTGGAGAAAATGGAACAGTTGACTCTTATTTTTTATTTTATCCTTTCTGCACAGTTGGACTTTTAAACTGTGCTTAAAATGGAAACAAAGGGTTTAATTTTCTAACTTTGTATTCAAGTTGTTTTATTTAAAAAAAAGGCAAGTGGATAACCTGTTTATTTGTTAATCTTTGCATTAAAAAAGCGTAATAAGTATCATAGTACGTACATGCATACCACATGCTCATTTATTTAAAAGTGTTTGAGCCTCTACTTTGTACTGAGCTCTGTTCTAAGTCATAGGCACAGCCATGAGCCTAGTGGACAGTCTCTGCCTTCATGAGGCTTCCATTTCAGTGTCCAGAGCTTTTCTAAGAATGTCACTTGAATTTGCTCATTTGCTTTATTCACAGTTCCGGGGTAATGATTTTGTTTTACAGAGGAGGAGGCCATAAATGTAGAGGTGTTAATTCCTTTGCCCCAGGTCACACAGTAGTGAGTGGAGGAGGTGGAATTTGAGTAGAGGCAGTCTGACTTCAGCATCTGAAGATGACATTGGGACACACAAATGCCTCCTAGCATCTGGGAGCAAACGGACAGTTAATACCTGTTAATGCATAAATATCATTGGGAAAAGCATACTTACAGCTGTTATTCAATCCTTTGAGTTCAGCCAAAAGATGTGAGAGCAGATTTTTCTAGAGCACAGAAAGTAAAGAGCAAGAGGGCTGAAATTAGAGTGGTGACTAGAGGAAGAGGAGCAAGAGGAAAAAGAAGTGGGAAAGGAAGAGAAGGAGAAAAGGAAGGAAGGGGAGGAGGAGAGGGCAAGGGGGAGGAGGTGGATGAAGAGGCGGCCAACTTACTGCAGGGAATGGTGATATCCCCTTAGTGGCTTAGCACATTTTTGGGGTCTGGAATGGCACCCCACTCCAGTACTCTTGCCTGGAAAATCCCATGGACAGAGGAGCCTGGTAGGCTGCAGTCCATGGGGTCGAGAAGAGTCAGACACGACTGAGCGACTTCACTTTCACTTTTCACTTTCATGCATTGGAGAAGGAAATGGCAACCCACTCCAGTGTTCTTGCCTGGAGAATCCCAGGGACGGCGGAGCCTGGTGGGCTGCCGTCTCTGGGGTCACACAGAGTCGGACACGACTGAAGCGACTTAGCAGCAGCAGCAGCAGCACCCTGAGTATTGGCACTTAACACATTATATCATTTAATCCCCACCACTGCTCTGTCTGGCGCCAAAACATATAGCTCATATCCTTCCAGCTTACTTCCAGCCCCAGCACAGTGTTGTCTGGACTCATTTCTGGGGAGAACCAACGTAGCAGACCTCAAAATGAGGATCTGAAGATTCAGAGCCATGACGTTCAAAGAGTGGCATGGCTGAGCCAGCCTTCTCTGGGAAGAGCATCCCACAGAAAGTTATTTTCTGGGGTTCCCTGGTGGTCCAGTGGTAGGGAGTCCACCTTGAAATGCAGGGGACACCAATTCAGTCCCTGGTCTGGTAAGACCCCACACACTGCTGGGCAACTAAGCCCATGAGCAACTACTGAGCCCATGAGCAACTACTGAGCCCATGTGCTGCAAGTACTGAAGCCCAGGCTATGCAACAAGAGAGGTCACCGCAATGAAACGCCTGTACACCGCACTAGAGAAAGCCCACACACACCAATGGAGACCAGGGCAGCTGAAAGTAAAATAAATAAAAATTCAAAAAATAAATAATTAAACTAGGATCTAGGACTTCCCTGGTGGTCCAGTGGCTTTTTGTTTTGTTTTTTTTTTTAAAGATATTTCCTGATGAAACATTAGTATTATTTGGTGGTGATGTTTTTGGGTATAAAGTTGTGGTGAGCTCCAAGCTGGATTCAGTCTTTTCTCAATGATTATAGCAAAGAATTTGGTCTGTTGGCTGGGAAAGTAGCTCCTAACCAGAGCCTGATGCGGGGGATGGGAGGGAAGAGGAGGACTCACATGAACCAGGCTTCCTGGACATGCTCAATCCCTAGAAGCTGAGAGCGCAGTTTGTTTGTTCCTGGCTTAATGGTGGTTGTGAATTTATTTGTGATAGTTTGACTGTACGTGAGAGAAAATGCCCATGTAGGGTGTTTGTGTGTGTGTGTGTTCTTTTTAATCAGAGGCTCACTAGAGTGAGTCTGGAAACAGATCATCTGAGGGCCCTCAGCAGTCACAAGAGTGAGCTTGGAAGGAGCTCCTCCCTGATCTCTTAGTAGGGCTGCTGGCCTCCCAAGAGCAAGTGATCCAACACAGAAGAGACAGCCCCCAAGACAGAAGTGACAGACATTTTTTAAAACTTTTTTATTTTTATATTAGAGTGTAGTTGATTAAAAAGCAAAGATGTCACTTTGCTGACAAAGGTCCGTCTAGTCAAAGCTATGGTTTCTCTAGTAGTCATGTATGGATATGAGAGTTGGACCATAGAGAAGGCTGAGCACCGAAGAATTGATGCTTTCGAAATGTGGTGTTGGGGAAGATTCTTGTGAGTCCCTAGGACTGCATGGAGATCAAACCAGTCATTCCTAAAGGAAATCAACCCTGAATATTCATTGGAAGGACTGATGCTGAAGCTCCAATACTTTGGCCAACTGATGTGAAGAGTGATGTATTGAAAAAGCCCCTGATGCTGGGAAAGATTGAGGGTGGGAGAAGTGTATGGTGGAGGATGAGATGGTTAGATAGTATCACTGACTCAATGGACATTAATCTGATCAAACTCTAGTTTGAGTGACCAAACAACAATAGTTGATTAACAAAGTTAATCAATTAATTTCATGTGCACAGCAAAGTGATACAGATATATATATATATATATATATATATATACATACACACACCTATACTTTTTCAAATTATTTTCCCACTTATGTTGTTACATAATATTGAGCAGAGATCCCTGTGCTATACAGTAGATCCTCGTTGGTTTTCCATTTTGAATATAGCAGTGTCAGTTCCACACTCCCTAAAAGATGCTTGCTCCTTGGAAGAAAAGCTATGACCAATCTACACAGCATATTAAAAAGCAGAGACATTACTTTGCCAACAAAGACCCATCTAGTCAAAGCTATGGTTTTTCCAGTAGTCACGTATGGATGTGAGTTGGACTATAAAGAAAGCTGAGAAGGCTGAGTGCCAAAGAATTGATGCTTTTGAACCGTGGTGTTGGAGAAGACTCTTGAGAGTCCCTTGGACTGCAAGGAGATCAAATCAGTCAATCCTAAAGGAAATCAGTCCTGCATATTCACTGGAAGGACTGATGCTGAAGCTGAAACTCAAATACTTTGGCCACCTGATGCTCAGAACTGACTCATTGGAAAAGACCCTGATGCTGGGAAAGACTGAAGGCAGGATGAGAAGGGGGATGACACAGGATGAGATGGTTGGATGGCATCACTGACTCAATGGACATGAGTTTGAGTAAGCCCGGGAGTTGGTGATGGACAGGGAAGCTTGGCATACTGCAGTCCATGGGGTCGCAAAGAGTTGGACATGACTGAGTGACTAAACTGAACTGAACTTACCCCTCCCTGCCACCCTTCCCTCCAGTAACCATAAGTTCATTTTCTAAGTCTGAGTTGTGACAGTCATTTTGTAATCTGATCTTGGAAGTGACATCCTGTTACTCCTGCTATATTCTGTTTGTTAGAAGCAAGTCACTAGGTCCCATGCATTCAGGGGAGCAGCTGCATAACGGCTGACTAGCAGGATGGACAGAGAAGGCAATGGCACCCCACTCCAGTACTGTTGCCTGGAAAATCCCATGGATGGAGGAGCCTGGTAGGCTGCAGTCCATGGGGTCGCAAAGAGTCGGACACAACTGAGCGACTTCACTTTCACTTTCCACTTTCATGCATTGGAGAAGGAAACGGCAACCCACTCCAGTGTTCTTGCCTGGAGAATCCCATGGACAGAGAAGCCTGGTAGGCTGCAGTCCATGAGGTCGCACAGAGTCAAATACGACTGAAGCAGCGTAGCAGCAGCAGCAGGAGGATGGAGGCCATCTTAAAGGGCACCTACCACAGGCCTGTCACAGAAATCTTTTATCTATGCATATTCTTGGTCACCAAATCCAAAACATACATTTAATCGTGGTTAACACAAGTGAATAGTTGATGAGATCAAAGAATGCTGTTAGTAATTTTAAGCAAAGCTAACTTGTACTGAGAAGAAAACATAAACCAATGGGAGGTACATGGGAGAGACCCAACTTCTGAGAAATTTACTTCTGAGAACACTGAAGACAACTGAGCCAGTTCAATTATATCAGCATTTATTAAGACCTCTGTGTTGTGTACGCTCTGCTGTGTGTGAAGTCGACTTCGTATTTCCCTTCACACAAAAGCGTGCATTGCCTAGTTAGGAAGGCAAGACAAACAGCAAACAGAACAACAGTAGGAGAGTTTACATTAACCTGAAGCACGTAGAGTGGCATGGGGAGAACGGGGTGCGCACACACTTTCTGTAAGAGCAAGCTGCAGAGTGTGTATTTCAGGCTGTGTGGGCCACATATGGTCTGTGTTGCTTCTCTTTCTTTTTTTGTACACTATTTTAAAAATGTAAAAACCATTCTTGAGCTTAGCCCTGTAGGCAGTGAGGCATCACTAGGTTTTTGAATAAGGTTGTTACTGACTTGATGCATGCTGCAGTGCATGGGGTCACAAAGAGGCAGACACGACTGAGCGACTGAACTGAACTGAACTTATTCCTAATTCCTAATTGTTTTAGGAATCCTAATCTGGGGCAGTGGGAGGGGAGGGTTGCTATGTTGTTGAAGTGTAGTATCCTTGGGCATTCGGTGGGTGGGTAGTGAGAGATGACATTGGATATACAGAATGAAGCCATATTATGAAGCTAAAGAGTCATGAAAATTTAAAAGTCGGGGTTGTCTCAACCCATTAAGATCAATGAAGAAGACTTTGCATTAATCCAGGCCTAATGAAATGATGAGGGCCTGTATTGGGCTGGCAGCCTCTATTCATGATGCTTAGCTCATGATTGGCTTAATAAATGATTAGATGGCCCTGAATGATGATAAATGAATACTTCTTCAGAACTAGGAGATAGCTGAATATTTAGTCTCAAATAGAATTGCATATGAGTAATAATGCATGTCTATATAAAGTGAAAGTCACTCAGTTGTGTCCAACTCTTTGAGATCCCATGGACTATACAGCCCATGGCATTCTCCAGGCCAGAATACTGGAGTGGGTAGCCTTTTCCTTCTCCAGGGGATCTTCCCAACCCAGGGATCGAACCCAGGTCTATATGCGCATGTCTGTATACACATACTAAATATATAGTAGTGTTTGGAGCTGATAATCTTCTCTTTTAGATTTAGAATGGGCCCTCTGGGCAATCCTTTTCTGAGGCTTAGATCTATTATACAAATACCATTTGATAACTAGACTTTGTCCTTTTGATTAACACACTGTCTCCTAAATCAGAACTTACAGGCCTTAAGGTACAAACAAGGTAGTATAATTTAATTATTATCCAAAAATTTGGATTTGTGTGCAAATATTTAAAGTACAAGACATAGACTTGTAGAAATATAGCTTAGGAAACTTGTTCCGTTACTTATACTTGGGACACCAGCCCCTTCCTCATCATAGGAACTGTTAAAAGAAGTTCTACAGGCCTCTCTTATCCAGCAGGGTGGGAGTGCCCTGACTTACGCTCCAGTTTGTGTGGTACTCCTTCCACTAGAAGACCTGGCAGAAACGCTCAGACAAGGCTGACAGCTTCTTTCACTTGGAGTAGTGGAAACTGTTACTCTCTGCTCTCTCCTGGGAAAGGAACAGTCCATCCTTTCTCCTGAGTCTATGGGTACTTAGGCTGATTAAAGCCAGCTTTATCCATGCACACCTAGTGAATTTATATTCTTAGCAAAACAGCCAATTTGCTGAGAACAATGGTCCTCAAAGGATAGTCTCTAGACTAGCAGCAGCATCACCTGGGAACTTGTTAGAAATGCAGATTTCTGGACCTCAAACCAGACAAACTGAATCAGAAACTCTGGGAGTTAGGCCTAGCAGTCTGATTTTAACAAGCTTTCCTGGTGATTTTCATGCATGCTCAAGTTTGAGAGGAAAAAAAACCTCATTCTGAGTTCCAGGTTTGAACCAGATCAATGGATCTCTGCATCTGTTGTGGGAAGAAATAATACAATCATCAGGGAGTCAGTTATGAGGAACGTCAAAGAGACTGTGAATGGATAATTGGGTGTAATGAAGAGAGAATCAGCTCCCTGGGAATTCCTACTGAAATCTGTTCGAGGATATTTCCAACACAGAATTTTGTACGACATTTGGAAATATTCTGCACATTGAAAAAGAATGCAGATTTGATCAGCAATAATGCATTTACTTATCAGCAAACACAGTCTGGGGCTCCCAAAGCTCCAGGCAGCCAGCTGTAGTTGGTCAGCCCAGCGTGGCCACAGAAACCAAGCCGAGTGTGTTCTGTTCAGAGAGGCAAGGCAGGAAGCCTCACGACTCCAGTTTGTTTCGGTTTGCGGGTGCCACTCCCCCGCCCCCTCTTCCTGTGTCATAGTTCCTTTGAGAACAAGTTCTTTAAAATGACATAGTAACCAGTTCCAAATGCAGAGAGAGAGAGAGGGGGAAAAAAAAAACAAAACTCATCCTTTTCTCAAAAAAAAAAAAATGTAATTAAGGCAGATTTTTCCCAGGATCTCAGTTATTCTTTGGCTGCGGACGTACCTTTGGAAGGGGTACAGCCGGGTCTCCCTGCACAGGAAGTAAATCAACTGGAAGTACTTCGTCCAACAGATGGATTTTGACCAAATTTGAAAATTATATTTTTGTAAAACAAATTATATTTTAAATTCAGCAGAGAAATTGCCATTTAAAAGGAATTTCCTGGCAGATCTTTTGCCAAGAATATAATTATTTTATTATTTAT
This sequence comes from Bos indicus x Bos taurus, assembly GCF_003369695.1. Lineage (NCBI taxonomy): Eukaryota > Metazoa > Chordata > Mammalia > Artiodactyla > Bovidae > Bos > Bos indicus x Bos taurus. The sequence goes on from NC_040084.1 coordinate 36,851,325, forward strand.
TTCTTACTACAGAAATTTCCATATACAATAAGACCTTAGTGAAGAAGAATTTTCAAGGAATTGGAGGATTCTTCTTATTCCTTTTTTTTTTGGATTGACAGAGGCTTAACTGAAAGAAAAATATCCTGTTTCTAACTTTTGTTGACAATCTTTCTGAAAACCTTACAATTGATTCTTCAGAATTAGTGGTAGTGGATATAATCAAGTCTTTCTTGGTGATTAAAGACTTTGCAGCAACATTTTTATCAGTTGGATAGTGATAGAAAATTAGGTTGAATTTCTGTTGACCGTAAAATGATACACTGAAAATGAGTTACTAGAATATTGTTGGAATAAAACTCCTAGTTTTACTTCTTTTTAATTGATATTTTACTTAAGTATTCAGCAGAGAAGGATATTGGTTTACATAGAAACTTTTGTTGGAAAAAAAAAAAAAAAAAAGAAACTTTTGTTGGTTGGGTCTTGGTTGAAGTTTAGCAGATTTACCTACTGAGTGTACATATATGTTTAGAAAAACTAATAAATAGGAAATGTATGTATATCTTTAGAAAAACTAGTAAAGAACTGAAGTGAGTTAAAATATCTTTGGGTTAAACATGCGATTATATTCTCACTGGAAAAAAAAGGTAGTTGTTTAAGTCCAGTGGTTGTCTTTGTTTTCATATTTTGTTGGTATTAAGAAGTGGCCCTCAAGCAGGCCGTATTCAAATTCGTGACTTGGACAGCCTTCTGCAGGCAAACAAAATGGGAGGGGAAGCCAGGTTTAGCACCCTGATGCTAACCTACTCTAGGATTAATTTAAATTCAGTAAAGCTTATTATATCCCTGGAGGAGGGCATGCAACCAACTCCAGTATTCTTGCCTGGAGAATCCCATGAACAGAAGAGCCTGGCAGGCTACTGTTCATAGTGTCTCAGAGAGTCAGACATGGCTGAAGTGACTGAGTATGTACACAAAGCTTATTATACGTTTGCTATGGGACAGGGAGGCCTGGCATCCCTGCGATTCATGGGGTCGCAAAGAGTTGGACACGACTGAGCGACTGAACTGAAGTGAACTGATGATTATTAAGCTGTGACTCTTGGTGCCTCTGGAGATACAAAGATAAGTAAGAGATGGGCCCAGCCCTCAGAGAGCTCACAGTCTAGGGTGGGAAAACTTTGGGTATGAAGTTGGGGTGGGGTTATGGAGTGATCCAACCAGGAGTCATATAATTTGATAATCTTTAAATCTGTTTAGGTAGTGAATGCCATTGAGGAACACAGTGGGATGCTAATCCATTTTATTTTACCACAAAAACTGGAATTGATCTTACAAGCAGAAAACATGCCTACTTAAAGCTATGTTTGTACTGTAAAATCACATCTGTGAACTCCCAGGCCCACAGAAATAACCCCCAAGCTGTTGAGCTAATAGGCAGAAGGGACTGTTTTCCCATTTCTTTTGCTGTTGTTAATGTCAACATTTGTTGTTGTTTAGTCACTAAGTTGAGTCCAACTCTTTTGTGACCCCATGGACTGTAGCCCACCAGGCTTCTCTGTCTGTGGGACTTCCCAGGCAAGAATACTAGAGTTGGTTGCCATTTCCTTCTCCAAGGGATCTCGACCCAAGGATTGAACCCACATCTCCTGCATTGGCAGGCGGATTCTTTACCACTGAGCCACTAGAGAAGCCCAATGTTAATATGCTCCTCCTCAATTCATTATGCCATTTGCTAGCACTTGTCACTAAATAGGGTTTCCCAGGTGGCACTAATGGTAAAGAACCTGCCTGCCAATGCAGGAGACATAAGAGATCCCTGGGTCCAGAAGGTCTCCTGGAGGAGGAAATGCTAACCCTCTCCAATATTCTTGCCTGGAGAATCCCATGGACAGAGTAGCTTGGCAGGCTACAGTCTATGGGGTTGCACAGAGTCGGACATGGCTGTTGCTAAATAGTGACAGGTGTTAAAGTTGAAGGACATGGAGACTTGAGAAAAGTCTATCAATTTAGTTTAAAACTGTGATTTGGGAAATGATGACCCCTCATTTCTGTAGCAGGCTTCCCTGGTGGCTCAGATGGTAAAGAATCTGCCTGCAATGCAAGAGACCTGGATTTGATCCCTGTGTCAGGAAGATCCCCTGGAGAAGGGAATGGCAAGCCACTCCAGTATTCTTGCCTGGAGAATTCCATGGACAGAGGAGCCTGGTGGGCTACAGTCCAAGGGGTTGCAAAGTGTAGGACATGACTGAGTGACCAACACTTTCACTTTCATTTCTGTAGCAGCTCAGAGAAACCCAGTGCTCTGTTGAGGATATGGCAGCTTCTGAAGTGCTGAAGAAATGGACATTGTGTCCAAAAGAATTTATTGCCTTTCCAGCCTCAGCCAGGAGGTCCTTCCAGAAAGTACTCACTCTGCTCCTGGGTGTGCGGCAGGGATAGAAATTCCTAAATGGTAGGGATGCTCCTGGCTTAGCTTTATACTTTTCCTTGGCACTAACATTTCTTAGAAAGTAGCTGCTCAATAAGAAAACTGTTGAAAGGTGCCACAAGCTGGAATTTGGAACAAATTTCTCTATAAAAACAGTGTTATAGGGACTCTCTCTCCCGCGTGCGCACTCTCTCTCTCTCTCTCTCCCTCTCCCTCTCTCTCTCCCTCTCTCTCTCTCCCTCCCCCTACGCACTCCTCCACTCTCTTCTCTTCGAGTCTTGGATTCTTCTGCTATCTTAAAAAAAAAAACAACAAAACAGTGTTATAAAGATTATTGGGCTTTACTGGTGGCTCAATCAGTAAAGAATCCACCTGCAATGCAGGAGACGTAAGAGATGTAGGTCCAATCCCTTAGGAAGATCCCCTGGAGAAAGGAATGACAACCCACTCTAGTATTCTTTCCTGGAAAATCCAATGGACTGAGGGGCCTTGTAAGCTACAGTCCATGAGGTCGCAAAGAGCTGGACACAACTGAAGTGACTGAGCATGCGTGCATAATGATTAAGTTTAAATGAAATAGTGTTAAATTCTTTAAAAAAAATACAAATGGGTTGAATAGATTTTATGAGCTGGTCTTAGAAGCTACCCTCCTATCTATAATATTATTTATATGGAGTGGTGATTTCTTACTTTTTTAGATTCAATTAGCAGATGTTTATCTCAAGACTATCATGTACCAAGTACCTTCTGGACACGCTGGGTCATGGGGACAAAAAAAAGAGTCCTTCACCTCAAAGGATTGTTATAAAGATTAAATGAATTATAATGTGTAAAACTGTTCTGAAGGGTGCCTGACTTAAAGAAAGTGCTTAATCATTATTAGCTGGCCATTCCCCATATTACTGTATAGCAACGTAACAGACACGGTCCCTCTCCACAGGGAATTCAGACAACTTTCTAGCTGGGGCTGGTCTGTATTATTAGAGTTTCTTGGCATACAGGTCTCTAAGGGAGCAGCTGTTTTCTTGCAGTTGGGGCTGGACTGCCTTGTGAGCAGTTGGTATCTGTCTGTGTGGCTTGACTAGTAAGCAGAGCCCTTTTCACTTTTCCCCTGGGGCTGAAGGATGGTGGAGCAGGGAAGCTGTGGGGAGCTGCCGGCTGCCTCTGGAAACTCTAACCCGTGGCCTTGCCTCCTGGGAATTGCAACACTACCCCATGAGTGTTTACTTGCCAGCCACGGCTGGGGATGTGAGGCCTGCAGGCTTGCAACCTCCTGTCCGAGGCTCTCAGGTTTGCGGACATGTGGGTCTCTCACTCCCTTGTGTAAATCCTGTGACGACCCAGTTTAATAGTTCCACATGGACTTTCTGGCCTGATCTGGAGGAAGCAGGCAAGAGGAAAAACTTGACGTTTTCACTTTTCAAAATAGGTCAGGTTTTAAGTTAACTTCTTCAGTGATGAAGTTCCAGAATTGTTTTGGACATCCTGAAGCAAACATACCAACTTCTGAAGCTGTCAAGGATTGGGGATGAAATTTTTACAGGCTTCCTGCTGCTAAGCATTGTGGAGCACAAATTAGTCCCAAGTGGATTAAAGGGTGAAAGAACTACACTTACATGCTGTTGAAAATCTTGGTAAAATGAAGCTTATTAATGCTTGAGTAACACCAGGGTATATGGCTCCATCAAGCTTAAGACAAACAGTGAAAGTGAAAGAAAGTGAAGTCGCTCAGTCGTGTCTGACTCTTTGTGATCCCATGGACTGTAGCCTATCAGGCTCCTCTATCCATTGGATTTTCCAGGCAAGAGTGCTGGAGTGGATTGCCATTTCCTTCTCCAGGGGATCTTCCCAACCCAGGAATCGAAACCGGGTCTCCCACATTGCAGGCAGACGCTTTACCATCTGAACAAGGGCAAATAGGAACTGTTCCTTGAAGAACCTAGTGGGGCTCTCCTCCACAGCTGATGCTCCTCTCACCACGTAGAGGCTGCTTCTCTCTTTACTTATTTGTCCTTCATAATTAGCTCCTCTTCTTCCAGTGGACCCCTCTCTTCATTGTGGTTGGGGTTTCCCTGAATCCCCATTCTTGGTCTTGTCTCATGGTAGCATAATTTTCATTCATTCAGCAACTTCTATATGTTTCCACTCTTAACTGATTTACATGTTAGGCATAAGGACCTGGCCTTTAAGGGAAATGAAGCAAAACAAAAACCAGATATAAAGCCAGTTAGCCAAATATAGGTTCAGTTTTCCATCTTGGTAGGGGTTGCAGAATTTTATTTTGTTAATTTAAACTTTTCAGGTTAAAACTTGGACCAAGATTTACTAACAGTAAACATATTTGTTTTGTCCTCTGCTCTCAAAGTTCCTTAAAATGTAACCATCTGGGGACAGTTTAAGAAAGTATCTCTCATCAGTATTTACTGTGGGGAATACTGGGCACTTTGAAGAACTCGTAAGTCTCACTTTGTTATCATCTTTAGATACAGAGCTTAGGCTTATCTGTTCTACAGTTCAAGATCAGCACAGAAAAAACTATAAGTAACTCAAGGACTGAATGCTGCCTGTATCCTTTAAATGTTGGTGAATGAGGAAGTGGCCACAAAGATCATGCAGGTAGACTTCAGATAAAGCCTCTTTTTAGTGTTAGGTCTTTACGAATTAATCATTAATATAATGATCCTTCGGATTTAATATAGGACTGATACTTGGATTTATAAATGAAGCATAGAGAAAAAAAGAAAGAATATCTAACTGCTGAGATGATGTTTTCTGTGTTCTGTTTCAATGTCTGATTTCAAAAGACTGTAACTCTCCAGTGGAACCTTGAGTGGCAGATCACCAAATCATCACGGCAGCAGAATATTCTTAGAGCTCAGGAGCAAGGGTGTCAGGAGCAAGGGGGTAACATGGGGTACACGTCGGTGGAACCTCACTTCTGTATCTAGACCCACTGTTTTGATAGAAACAGCTGTGATGGTAAAAGTGACTTGGGAGCTTATTTAGACAGTAATTAAATTCTGTGACTCATTGAACAAAGCTTATTAAACAAGAAGTACAACTACCTGTAACCAAGACTGATAACTTTCATTGAATGAAGTAAAATTTACCTGCCTTGAGATGGAAAGATTGAGAAATAGAGAAGCAGTATTGTGCCAAGGATTCACTGTACACTTGGGATCTACCCCGTTCTAGTTCTAGCTGTATGACACTGAGCAAGTTGCTTAACCTCTCTGGCTTCATTTTTCCTCCCTGTACAGTAAGGATGTATATATAAAGTTAATATAAAATAAAATGATAAACAAGTAAAGGTGTCAGTTCACTGCCTGGAGTACATAAAAAACAATGATTGTTAGTAGTATCCTCTATAGTTTCACTGGTATTTCAAGAATAAGAACTAATATGGAAAAGCAATTTTAAATTTAGGGAAGAAAAATACGTAGATATACTCTTTTAGGAGGTAAAATTGAGATGACTACAAACATCATCCATGGAATTTACTCAGGATTTTGGTTAGTACTTTAAGGGAAAAGACCAACATTAATTTTACTTTCCTAAAAGACGGTTTCACATACCAAAGTCATTTTATTTTCATGAGTCTAAGGAAATGAAAAAACTGAAAGGAAATAGCATATGAGTGTGACTATATTTTTTAAAAGTAGTAATAATGAATGTGATAGCACATTTATTTTCTTCAATGAAGAAGATTTTGTAAGTATATTACAAAGTGGAAAATTCAGTATTCTTTCTATTTAATTCTTTGGTACAAATAAAGATACTGTTATAATCATGCCATACTTTTAAAATAATACTACACTCCTTTTTTATTTTAAAGCAAGATGGCTAATTATGCTATATATTTTTTAACTTTAGCATTTACAAAATGCTTTTAAGTTTTTGAAGCACTTTTATGCTCTTTTAATAACAATCCCCAGGTAATTTTGTAAGGTAGTCAGAGCAAGTATGATACTATTTTTTACATTCTGCAAGTGAGAAAAAAAGCAAAAGAGGTTGAAAGACCCAGCTAGTTGGGTATGGGGTAGACACTCAATAATGTTATGTTTAAAACTTCAATTTTTTTAGAATGTATAGTTTGAAACCATTTAGATTCATCTACCAACCAGTTCTTGCCAGGAGGCAGAATATTTTAATCTCCACTTCAGTCTTTAATCTCAATGATGAATCTTCCCAATTTGTCTTCCCACTTAATCATACAACCTCATTGTCAGAGTTCTCTATAAATTATATTCCATTTTTTGGAAAATAATGTCTTAATTTACAATATGCTTCTGTGGCACCTGTGTACTATTTCAAATGAATTATTGTTACTGTAAACTGACACCAGACCCTGAAAGTGTCAAATTTAGTGACTGGTTAGGTAAGTATTATAAACGCCAATCTCATGTTTGGATGAAAACCGAAAGTTTAGTCATCCAGACATATGTAAATGCTAGATGATTGAGACATATTTCTTTTAATTTTTCATATAGACCATGGTTTCACACAGATACAACTTGAGTGAGGAAAGTTTGGGAAATGTTGCTGAGTGCCCCAGCAAGTGGCTGTTGGTTTGGGGTGTTTTCATATGCTGTCTTTTAAGGAAACTTTCCTTCACTGTCCAGAGTCTGGCCATGCTTGGGACCTGCTGGATGACAGATCCACCTGCTAGTTTCTAGTGTGGACCCAGCTGGTGAGACTTTCATTCTTAGAGAAGATCCATCTACAGGATGTGCTGAAAATGGCAGTGGGAGAAGAGAAGCAACATCAAGTCAGCTGCCTTCTTGCCCAAGGCAGGCTGATGAGAAACCCTTCAGAAAATAATCCTGTAATTTTGAAATGTCCTTCGTAAATAAAGGCAAACTGCTTCCTATCTTTCAGAGAAGGCAATGGCACCCCACTCCAGTACTCTTGCCTGGAAAATCCCATGGACGGAGGAGCCTGGAAAGCTACAGTCCATGAGGTTGCTGAGGGTCGGACACGACTGAGCGACTTTACTTTCACTTTTCACTTTCATGCATTGGAGAAGGAAATGGCAACCCACTCCAGTGTTCTTGCCTGGAGAATCCCAGGGACAGGGGAGCCTGGTGGGCTGCTGTCTTATGGAGTCACACAGAATTGGACAAGACTGAAGTGAGTTAGCAGCAGCAGCAGCAGCAGCTTCCTATCTTTACACTACTTTGAAATTCACTCTTCACCACTCCTCACCCCACTTCCCTGAATCAGCTGAGTCACTTAAATGATGGGAATTAAATGCTGTAGAAGCTGGAACCATGTGTTTAAAAGAGGTTTGGGAAACCTTACTTAGGGCTTCCCTGAATTGAGGTAATTAAGGAAACAATCACCTCTTTGACCCCTGGGAACTTCTGATGTTTTGTTTAGCAAACACCTGTAACTTTTACAGCCTGTAGTGCTTTCTTTGAGTTTGGTCACCTTGCACTGTGTTATTTCTGCTCTTATCTTTTTTATACACACGATTTGCTTTCCCAATTAGTCTGAAGAACAAGACACATTTTACAGTTGTATATCTCTTTAAGTTCTTACATAGTTACCCTGGTAATCTACACAGAGGAGATACTCAACACAGTGGTCACTGCTAATAATAATTACAGATTTCCTCTTTGAGATGCTGATACTTCCCATCCCCCACATGGGAATGGAGAGTGTATCGCTTTCCTAGAGAGGCATTTGTGACCTTAGTAATTTGACACATGGGTGTATATAAACATGGCTGAGTTGGAAAAAATGACTCAGAAATTATTCAGAGAAATCAATTTAAATATCAAAGAGTTATAGCATTCACCCTGCTTAAGCGATCTTAAGTTAGATTAACAAAAAATGTAATAGCTTGTTCATATAGGCTGATTATTTAGGCCACCCAAGATAGGTGTTTTCTTTCTCTCTGTACACCCCTTGCTCACCCAGTGCCTGCTTCACCTACACTTGCTCCTGCCCCAGCTGATGATTATTTTAATCCATCAGAACATCTCCACCTGATAGCTTTTCAAAGGGGTGGTGAGGGGCCCCCCTGCTAGTTTCCCTGGTAACCCATGAGCCAAGCTGACGTCAGTTCCCCCTATAAGTGGTGATCTCCACTCTCCTTCCGGAATCAAAGACTGCCGCCATGTCCTGCCTCGTTCTGCTGTGTGCTGCCCACTGCCAGCTGCACATGGTGTGGTATCCCTCTAGGACTTTGATTTAGACATGTTAGCTACTCTTATGAAACCACTGATGTCTCTGTCACTGATTCCAGGCTCTAAATTTGGTCCTGAACCTGGGTGAACACAGGCCTGGCAGTGCAGGCCAACACAGTCCAAACTGAGTTCAATTAACATAGGTTTTGTCTTTCCTTGTAGCTAGTCGACTACATTTTAGACAAGGAGTTAGGTTCAGAAACTTTGCTGGGGGGACAGGGTAAACTGTATACCTGCAATGTTTTTCCATTTGGAGAAGACACAGAGAAACGTCTGTTTACTCAAAGGACCAAGAGAGTCACACAAACTTCACTAAGGAGCCTAAGTAGATGTATCTTCTCAAACGAGCCACTCTTGAGCTGATAATCACACACAGAAGGTGCCTCAGCTCACCACCTTAATTACAGTAACTTCAACAGCATCACACCTCTCCTTCTCCACCTCCCTCCCCTGTGCCCTCTTCAGATTTTAGATTTGCCTTCGTTTTATTGGGAGGGACATCTTGACTTTTGTCAGTGAATAGTACTTTGGAAGCCAGTCATTCTGGAAACAGCAAGCAAGAAAGTCCTAATGGAAATGGAGATGTCCTTCTGGGGTTAACCATGGAAACAGGCATTTCTTTTCTTTGCTTGTGGGGAGAGAGATTTGGCTTCTGTGTGTGTGTATGTGTGTGAAGTCATCAAGGTAACAGCACATTCCATTCCAGGGATTTTAAAATAATATGTGGCTGTGAAATGGAAAACGGAGGTAATTCTATACTTGGTAATTTGGTCAACTTTCTTTTGAATTGTACAGATAATATTTATTTTTCTTGCCTAATTTTTGCCAACATGGTTTGTCTATACAATACAAATAACCAGAACAAATCTAAAGAATGCCATGAGTGGGGCCATCTCTTGTTGTGTTATGTTCATAATGGCCTTTAAAGTTGGCTTTAGAATTTTAAGATATATTTGCAGAGTGTGTATTTCTCAAAACAACTTCACTGTATATAAACTGGGTTTGTTTTGAAGGACATTGGACATTCTGCCTGCTTGAAATGCCTCTTCTAGACCACACATCACCTTGGTTGGAAATTCCTTTCATTAGTAGCCAGTCTGATCCCCAGAGACTAATTTGCTAAGTAAACTTCTATATCATTTAAGCTGTCTTAGACTCAATTTCCTTATTTGTAAAATAAGAGGTTGAAGAGTCTATTTCTCTAGTCTATTTTTTCCGTTTTCTTCTCTTTCCCAATTGCTCCCTTTTGTGTTTAGTGTTTTTCTGTATTCAGTTTGCAAAGTGTTAAGATAATTTTAATTATACTACAATCAAAATGTCAACTTCTAATCTTAAGAAAACAGATTCTAAAGAACTAGGATTGCCCTTAAGCACTTTCTTATCAAGGGAGTGTTCTCTCTGCAAATCCCTGATAACCTTTCTCTATAAAGACTCAAAGAAGTTCTTAACCTCCACTTGAACTGCCTTTCTTAGACCTTTCCATCATCTTCATTACCTTCTATGTTTCCACTAGTGGGCTAATGGCTACCAGTAGTTGATGTAGAGAAAGCCTCAGGTTTATCAGGTCTTACTGTTTTTTGGAATAGCAGGCAGTGTAAGTACAGTTATCTTCACTTTCTTATAAGCTTTTAAACTGAGAGGCACACATTTCTGTTGTGAGAGAGAGACTTAATTTTATATACATGCCACATCATCTTTATTCATTCATACATCAAGGGATACTTAAGGTTATTTCCATATCTTGGCTATTGTTAACACTGTTGGAAAAAACATGGGAGTGGGGAGGGAGCACAAGGAAGGCATATATCTTTTTGAACTAGTGTTTTTCTTTTCATCAGGTAAGTACCCAGAAGTGGAATTGCTGGATCATATGGTATTTGCATTTTTAATTTTTTGAGGAGCCTCTATGCTACTTTCCATAGTGGTTGCACTAATTTATAGTCCCACCAGCAATGCACTTGGAGCTTCCTTGGTGGCTCAGTAGTAAAGAATCCACTTGCAAATGCAGGAGACAGATTAGATCCCTGGTCCGGGAAGATCCCACATACCATGAAGCAACTAAGCCCATGCACCACAACTACTGAGCCTGTGCTCTGCAGCAAGAGAAGCCACTGCAATGAGAAGCCCGCACACCACAACTAGAGAATAAACCCTGCTCACCCTGACTAGAGAAAGCCCATGTAGCAACAAAGACCCAGCACGGGCAATAAATAAATAAAATAAATAAATAAAATTCTCTTAAAAAACTGTATGTGGGTTCCCTTTTCTCCACATCCTCATCAACTCTTGATTATTTCTTGTCTTTTTGGTAATGACCAAATAGCAAGGTAATATTTCATAGGTTTTGATTTACATTTCCCTGATGATTAGTAATACTAAGGATCTTTTCATGCAACTATTGCATATCTTTTTGTCTTCTTTGGAAAAAAAATGACTATTCTAGATCCTCTGCTCATTTTTGTTCTCTCATTTTTAAATTTATTATTATTTTGCTATTGATTTGCATGAATTCTTTATATATTTCAAAAATATTTTCTCCCATTCAGTAGGTTGCCTTTAGTTTTGTTGATGGTTTCTTTTTAGATTTCTACAGTCCCACTTGTTTATTTTTTATTTTGTTGCCTCTACTTTTGGTGTCAAATCCAAAAAACTATTGCCAAGATGGATGTTAAGAAGCTCATTATCTATGTTTTCTTTTAAAAGTTTTATGATTTCAGGTCTTACATACAAATCTTTACTGCATTTGAGTTATCTTTCGTGTATAATGTAAGACAGTGGTCTAATTTCATTCTTTTGCATGTGGCTGTCCAATATTCCCAGCACCATTTATTGAAGAGACTGTCCTTTCCCTCATTGTATATTCTCGTTGCCTTTGTTATAAATTAATTGACCATACATGTGTGGGTTTATTTCTGGGCTCTCTATTCTGTTCCATCGATTTATTTGTTTTTATAGGAATACCATACTGTTTTGATTACCATAGCTTTGTAATATAGTTTGAAATCAGGGCATGTGATGCTTCTAGATTTGTGTTTCTTTCTCAAGATTGCCTTGGCTATTCAGGTGAGATTGTCAGCTTTTCCTGAAAAAACACATTCCACCTTATAGTTAGGTATATTTCCACATGGTACAAGACATCTTATGAGTATCCATTATGTGTTAGCCATCAGGCTGGGTTCCAGGTGGGAAATATAGAAAGCTAAACTGTATGCTTGTTTCTAGCAACTCAGCTTCTAGCAATGGAGCTCCTCTTGCTCCTGATACACCTAATAATTTATGTACCATTAAATGTATAGTGCAGGTAAAATTGCCATGTTTAGTCTTGAATAACACCTGATTCCACCTGAAACTGTAAATAGTCTTGAGTTTACTCAGAACTTAGCTTTCATGCAGCTACCTCAAGTTCAGTCTCAATGAAAGGTGAGCAAACCTTGAAAATGCTCTCAGTAGTTGAAGCATAAGCTTACAAAAGTAATGAAATGTACACCCAGACAAGAACTGTTGAGAAAGTTTCATATCACTCTCCAAATTGAAAGTGGTTGCCAAAAAAAAGCACATTTCATGCACCTTATTATGTTCCCGTCTTTCCTTCTGTCCTTCCTTCTTCTTTGCTTATAAAGGCTATAAATGTTAGTATAGGCTGTTAGAGTTTCCAGAAGAATAAGCACCCCAACCCTGCACTGTGTACTTTCTCCGTTAATCAGTGAGACTCTGAGTTATAAAATACATCTTAGAGATAGCCCAAGAAATCACTAAACATTTTTCCATTTTGTGATTCACTTTAATAAGTGACAATTTAGAAACAGACAGTTCTGGGCTACTCTAAAGTAAGTTATGGTCCCCCAGCTCAGCAGTTAGTTCCAACAGGGCCTCATTACTTTTTACAGCTATCAGTTGAACACTTGTGCAAACTGATGCTGTCATTCCAAATGTTTCTGCCAAGTTTCTGCTGCCAGGAGCTGTTGAAGGTTTTACTAAGCCTTTTCTTAAGACAATCTATGTTTTCCCTCTGATGAATTATTTAATCTGATTTATTGGGGAAATAATTTTTTGAGAATGATTTAGTATCTTAGCATTAATCCTTTATTTGTGGTTTTAACTTGCTTCTTAGAGTAAAGGATTTTACCTTTATTGTTATTTCCCTTTTATTGTTTCAACTTAATGTTTGTTCTAATCTTAGAAGTACAATCTCTTATTTATTTGAACTTTGAGGTGGGTGGGTGTAGAGGGGAAGCATTTTAAGAAATATGGTCATAGACAAGAAAACAGTCCTAACAAAAGTAAACATGACCCATTTCAAAGCTGTAATTTAAAATTCCTCAAATACTACTTTTTTTTTAAGGAGACCTTCCCCAATATGATGTAGGGAGTTAGGTAATTTTTCTAAAATTATCTTTGAGGCTTTTCTCATTTTGCTCATGACCCTTATTTCACTCTTGGTATATATTTGAAGAGCAATACATTATTTTTTTTCATCACAGAGGTTAAGCTTTTTGAAGTACAATATGTAAGTTTTGATCATGAATGTGGACTCTAACCCAATTTAGTTGGTCTTTACACCCCATGTAATCGAAAGATCCTAATTGTTTTTCTTATCTTATAAGAACCTCACATCATATGCTGAATCTGATTCCCATAAACAAATATCAAAACAACCAAGGAGACAGAGCAAATACATCTTGTGGACTGAAGCAGTAAAATGGGTTATCATATTAACTCTTGGCCAATGACAAGTCTATTAATGTTTACAAGGAAAATGCATTTCCTCATTCATTCATTCAACAGTTAAACCATCTTTCTTGCAAGCCTCCTATGTGTAGTGATAGCCATTCCAAATTATGGACTATCAATCTATGACCTGCAAATCTGGCCAACTGCCTATTTTTGCACAGCCCATGAGTTAAGAATGGTTTTCACATTTTTTAATAATTAGAAAAATCAAAAGAAGAATAATACTTTGTGGTTCATTAAAATGATATGAAATTCAAATTTCAGTGGTCAGAAATAAAGTTTTAATGGAACCATAGACATACTTCCATTAGTAATTTTCTAAAGCTGCTTTTATGCTAACAAATCAGAGCTGGAGTACTTGTGACAAAGACTCTGTCCTACAAAGTTTAAAACATAGACTGCCTGGCCCTTTACATAAGAAGTTAGCTGATCCCTGTTCTAGACCCTGGGAATTTAACATGAGAAAAATAAGAAAATTTTCTGCACTTGTGAAAATTTTGCATTCTAATGGGAAAACAAAAAGCATAAATGAACAAGATTGCTTCAGACTGTTGAATATATTATAAAGACAATGAGACGTTTGATGTGATGGATAGTGAAGGTTTGGGCTCCCCTTGTAGTTCAGCTGGTAAAGAATCCACCTGCAATGCGAGAGACCTGGATTTGATCCCTGGGTTGGACAGATCCCCTGGAGAATGGAAAGGCTACCCACTCCAGTATTCTGGCCTGGAGGATACCATAGACTGTATAGTCCATGGGGTCGCAAAGAGTTGGACATGACTGAGCGACTTTCACTTCACATAGTGAAGGTGGTTAATTTAGATGGGGTGGTCAGAGGAGTCCCCTGTGACAGTGAAGCTGAGAGCTGAATGTCAAGGAGTCAACCATGAAGCACCTGGAAACAGAGAGTCTCAGTCAGAGGGAACAGGAACTAGGAAGTCTCAGGAACAGGGAAGCATGGCTGGATCACAGAGAGATGGGGACAGTAGAAGGAGGTGAGACCAGACAGGGAGTGAGGGTTAGGCAGGGGCCAGCTCACAGAAGGCCTTTGTATTTTTCTCTATCGGCAGAGAAAATTCTCTGAAAGGTTTTAGCATGGGAATGACATGATGCTGAATTCCACTTTAGACAGATCAACTTGATGATTGTATGGAAAAGAGATTCTAGTGGAAGCCAAAGTGGACACAAATGGGCTGCTGCAGTGGACCCAGAGAGAGAGAGGGTGGTGGTTTGACTTAGGAGTGCAGTTGAGGGAAGGGAGGAATTGGGTAGATTTAGAGCTTAGCATGGAGGTGAAGTCTCAAGGCTTGCTGAGGTGGAAGGTAAAGGAAGGAGAGAAACAGGACTACACTCAGGTTTTTTCCCAAACTTGTGCCATTTCCTAATGTAAACTGTTCTGCATGCATGCATGCTAAGTCGCTTCGGTCATGTCCATAGTCCCCAAGGCTCCTCTGATTCTCAAGGCACAAAGTGTACTGAAAACTATTAAAATATATGAACTAGACATATCTCAAATATAACTTTCTCTGTAATGGATGGTGTTCATCTGTTTTGTACTAGAAATGTGGTTGTGCATCTACACCTTGGTGTCTGACTAATTTTTGTCTCTATTGTCTTTCTTGAATGTATTAATAGGAAATAACTGACATCATCCACAAAGGCGTATGTGGTATTGGAGAAGACCCTTGAGAGTCCCTGGACTACAAGGAGATCAAACCAGTCAATCCTAAAGGAAATTAACCCTGAATATTCATTGGAAGGACTGATACTGAAGCTCCAGTACTTTGGACACCTGATGCGAATATCTGACTCATTAGTAAAGACCCTGATGCTGGGAAATATTGAAGGCAGGAGGAGAGGGGGATGACAGAGGATGAGATAGTTGGATGGCATCACCAACTTGATGGACTTGAGTTTGAGCAAACTCCGGGAGTGAAGGACAGGGAAGTCCATGGGGTTACAAAGAGTTGGACATGACTGAGCAGTTGAACAACAACAACAGCAAAGGCAAATAAACCAAGAGGAAAGACAGCTTTTAACTTTAAATACACATGAGGACCTCTTTCTCCAGAGACTGAGGAAGAGGTAAGTGTGACCATGAAATGCCAGGTTTTTTGTTTATTGATTTGGTTGCACCTTGTACTAGCTGTGGCACATGGGAGCTTTGATCTTGGGTTGTGGCAAGTGGACTTTTGGGTTGCAGCAGGAAAAATCTAGTTCCCTGACCAAGGATTGAACCTGGGTCCCCTGCATTGGAAGCATCGGAAGTCTTAAGCTCTGGGCCAACAGGGAAGTCCCTGAAAGACCAGTTTAACACCATTTGTAAACTTTGCCTTACACAGGTGATCTGTTGTTGATTTGTAGATAACAGGGAAATAACCAGATTTCCTTGTGACATTCTCATAACAGATCTTTGTGACATTGATTCAGTTGTTTTAGTTCAGACTATTATAGATATCTAGTTGATGGACCCATCCAACCAAATAGCAATCACCTGTATTTTTCTAGGCTGTAGAAATATTTTATTTGCAGAAAGAAAACATGTTTCTCCCAGTTTTGTCAGAACAGTCAAACATCAATGATGTACATCAGCAAAAACTTATGAGAAAATGGGGGATATCATAGTACCAACACTATCATTAAAAAGATAGGAAGAAACTTCAAAACCTTTGCTAGACTTTTTTCTCTCTCTAATCTTCTATAAAAAGAAAACCAGAACTTTAAACCTCCCCACAGGTGATCATTTTAGCTACACTAATTACTCATGAAGATTACATGACTTTGAACAGTTGTGGTTGCTGAAATGGTTGAAAAGATCGAATGAACTGGGTGATAGGATGGTTGTAGTAATCAGCATCAGACTCTGCAACTTTTGGTAGATTGTGTGTGAGCGTGGAGGGAAAGAAAGACTTGAATTTGAATTCAGACTTGAGCATTTGGTGGAGTGATTACGGCCTTACCGAGACAGCAGACCTGCAGAAGGAATGTACTTAGGGAGTGAAGGCGATGATTTCAGTTTGGAACCTATGTTGCATTTGGGTTGTGTGTGAATAATCCACTTGGAGACATCCAGGAAGTAGTTAGAGATAATAAGTCTGCAGTTCATAGAAGACATTGAGATGAAAGATTTAGAGGGACTTTAGAATCTTGGGAGTAAATACGATAGCCCAGAGAAAATGTACACAGTGAAAAAGACTGATACTTACTCTCTAAGGAAAAGGAACAAGAATAGAAACTTGTAAAGGAGACTGCAAAGGAAGAATCAGAAAGATCTGTAGTAAACCACTGGTATGAGAAGCCATAGAAGTCACAAGACTATTTTTTTTATATTGTGTCATATATTTATTTATATATGTATATATTTTTAATTCTCTTCTGATTATGTAATCTTTTTACTTAAAACACTTGGCTCTCAGAAAGAAATCCCTAATCCTAAACAGGCTGTACACAGGGATTGTCAAACTATAGCATTCATCAGAATTCTTGGAGGGCTTATTAAAAGAAGACCATTTTAAAAAGTGAACTGTGGTGTCAAATGCTGAAGGAAAGGTGAGAAAACAACTGAAAGTTTCCATTGAATTTATTCATACATAGACTTAGGTATCTTTCTCAAAGCAATTCTGGTAAAGCAATTCATGGCAGAGAAACCTGGATTGTAGGGATTAAGGGTCAAGTGGGAAGTGAGAGAACAAAGTGCATATTGTCAAGTTTTTCAGGAATTTGACTGCGAAGGGTAGAAGTGCATAAGACATTGGATTAAAGACATGTTGGAAAGAGGAAGATTCTCCCTTTCTCTACCATAGTATTTGAGCTTGTTTAAATACTGAGAAGATTTAATATATGAGAGTGATTAATTACAGGAAGTGTCACAGAGACCATTGGGATGAATATTCTAGTAATTGTTGAGGGTTTAGCATTATATATATACTAAATCACTTCAGTCATGTTCAACTCTTTGCAACCCTATGGACTGTAGCCCATCAGTTTTATCTGTCCATGGGATTCTCTAGGCAAGAATACTGGAGTGAGTTGCCATGCCTTCCTCCAGGAGATCTTCCCAATCCAGGCATTGAATCCTGTCTCTTATATCTCCTGCACTGGCAGGCAGGTTCTTTACCATTGGTGGGAAGCCCCATATGAAAGGATGGCTAGTGCTATTTTTCCAGTAGAAGAGAAATGGAGAGTTGAAAACAAAAGTAGATTTGCTAGATTAGAGAGAAGTTCAGAAGTTCCCTTATGATGATTACTATTTCTCAGGGAAGTAGGAGTAAAGATTATGGGATGAAAGTGCAAGGTAAAATGTAGCTAGCAGAGATTTGGGGGAAAGGAGCAAGCTTAAAGCAGAGTGGGAAATGTTCATGGCTAAGGAGTCCTGACAGCCACTTTGGAGAGCCCAGCAAGAGTCGTGATCACAGATAGATGATCACAAATTGCCCAATTGTTACCTCTCACCTGCACCATGCAATGCTGGACCAAACTTGTTAAATTGCATGCCAAGAGTAAATAGTTGAGTTCACCTAGGGATGGAGTTTTGCCAAGTAGATGCTATAGAAAGACAGGGGCATGGGAATTCTAGACTATTGGTAAGAGAAGTAGTCAGAATGTTCAAAACATGAGATCTATGCAGAGTAATGACAGAAGTGAAGACTGGAGAGGGCTGTTGGACAATAAAAGAGTAGTCGAGGACTAAAGGTTCTGATGACTTGCAGCACTCCTTCTAGATTTATTATGTATTTGATAGATACTCAATTGAGAGTAAGGATACACAGATGGCTACTTCCAAGTCCAAACATCAAAGATCACATGACTCCCATGCATATATCCCATTCCTCCATTAACACCTCTATTTCAACTGAAGGGATCAGTTTATTCAACCAGAATATGTCACCCTGCCTCTGTACCTTTTGTCATAGCAATATCCTGTATTAATACCTATTCCACTCCTTTTTGCCTATTCAAATCTTACCCATCTTTTAAGGCTTGGCTTTCCCTTTATTCACAGAACTTTCAACTGAAGGAAAGCAAGGGGGAGAAAAATGCCCTGACATTTACTGAGCACTGATTATCTTCTAGGAAATGTACATTTCACATGCAATTCTAATTTAATTTGGACACCGGCATATTCAACTTCCCTTTAATTTTCCTTAACTTTATTTTATATTGGCAAATAACCAATTAACAGTGTTGTGATAGTTTCACGTGGACAGCAAAGGGACTCAGCCATATGTATACATGTATCCGTTCTCCCCTAAACTCCCCTCCCATCCAGGCTGCCGCATAACACTGAGCAGAGTTTCCTGCGTTATACCGTAGGACCTTGTTTGTTATCTATTTTAAATATAGCAGTATATACATGTCCATCCCAATCTCCCTAATTATCCCTTCCCCTCATTCTTCCCCCCTCCCCTGCCCTGGAAAACATATGTTTATTCTCTAAATCTGTGAGTCTGTTTCTGTTTTGTAAATAAGTTCATTTATATATTTTCTTTTAAGATCCTCATATAAGGAATGTCATATGATATTTTTCCTTCTCTGTCTGACTTACTTCACTCAGTGATGACAGTCTCTAGATCCATCCATGTTGCTGCAAATGGCATTATTTCATTCTTCTTAATGGCTGAATAGTATTCCATTGTATATATACACCACATCTTTATCCATTCCTCTGTCGATGGACATTTAGGTTGCTTCCTTGTCTTGGCTATTTCAACTTCCTTTTGAATGTGAGTTATCTATATTGTCTTTAACATTATACGGCGTTTCTCTATGTTTACTTGTTTTGAGAGATTTTTGTGTCTATGTCTCAACCTTATAGTATTTTTTGATGACTTAATTATATTGTATTTTCTGTAGTACCACTCATTCTGAAAGGTGCATTGCAGGCATAAATTCTTACTTGATTAGGAATATGAAAATGCAAATAATACACTAAAGAGTATAGAAAAAGGAAAACAAATATGAGTACCAAACATTATCCCTTATAAATTCATGATATGTGATGGGAATTGGGAAAAATTTGAGAAATACTGCCCTAGTGTTCAAAATATGAATCTACTTTCTAAAACTGGATAATTTATTATTTCAGTAGACTCAGATATGATACATTTATAATAGAATGTCTTGTAGCCAATTCTACATGATTATTTCATTTGAAAGGTAGCCAAATGTGATATAATGGGTAGAGGCATAGATTTATTTTAATCCATTGTGTTTGCATATATTTACATGAACTGACAATTCAAAAAAAATAAAATTCAGTCTTTGACCTATTTTGAAAAAATGAGCACTTTATATAATTTGGATGGTTGCACATATCTGAAATCCAAAATATATAAAGAACTCACACAACTCAATAGCAAAGCAAAAACAATCCAATTAAAAAATGGGCTGCTGCTGCTGCTGCTAAGTCATTTCAGTCATGTCCAACTCTGTGCAACCCCATAGACAGCAGCCCACCAGGCTCCCCTGTCCCTGGGATTCTCCAGGCAAGAACACTGGAGCGGGTTGCCGTTTCCTTCTCCAATGCATGAAAGTGAAAAGTGAAAGTGAAGTCGCTCAGTCGTGTCCAACTCCTAGCGACCCCATGGACTGCAGCCTACCAAGCTCCTCCGTCTATGGGATTTTCCAGGCAAGAGTACTGGAGTGGGGTGCCATTGCCTTCTTCAAAAATGGGCAGAGGACCTAAATAGATACTTTTCCAAATAAGCTATACAGATGACCAATAGTTTCATGAAAAGTTGTTCAACATCACTAACAATTAGGGAAATATAAATCAAAGCTACAGTGAGATATTACATCAGGTCTGATAGAATGGCTCTTATCAAAGACAAAAAAATAGCAAAGTTGGTGAGGATGTGGAGAAAAGGGAGCCCACACATACTAATGGTAGAAATGTAAATTGGTACAGCCACTATGGAAAACAGTACAGAGGTTTTCCCCAAAATTAAAAAGTATACTATGCGATCCAGCATTTCCACTTCTGGTTATTTGTCTGAAGAAAATGAAAAGAAAAACACTAATTTTAAAGGTATATCCACCCCCCTATTCACTGCAACATTATTTACAATAGCCAATATATGGAAACAAACTAAGTGTCCAAAGATAGGTCGATATCATGTCATCTTTATCCATTCATCTACCTATCTCTAATGAAGTATTACTCAGCCATAAAAAGAATGAAATCTTGCTATTTGCATCACCATTAATGAACCTAGAGGATAATATACTCTGAAATAATATGCCTTCAGACAGCAAAAGACAAATATCATATGATTTCACTTGTATGTGGAATCTAAAAAGCAAAACGAAAACAGACTCATAGATACAGGGAGCAAAGTAGTGGTTGCCGGAAGGCAGGTGGGTGGAAGGACAGGCAAAACAGGTGAAAGGGGTTAAGAGGTACAAATTTTCAGTCGTAAGGTAAATAACAGGGCTGTAATGTATATCGGAAGGAACATAGTCAATAATATTGCAATAACTTTGGTGACTAGACTTACTGTGGTGATCATTTCACAATGTATGAAAATACTGAATCTCTGTTACATGTGTAGCATATCTGTTATAGATATGAAATGAATACAATATTGTATGTCAATTAGAATTTACAGACTTTATTATTTAGAAAAGTAGTATTAAAGTGAGCTAAGATTTTAAAGGACTTGGCCCATATAAAAAATAGGAGTGTTTAACAAAAACATAGTGGGGTTTATATGTCAGAGATGAAAGCGAATAGTTCACATTTTGGTGGCAGCCGAGTAGTTTTATGGAGTTAAAGCACTGGAATTAATTCTTTAAAGAAATGTTGTAGCATCTCATTGAGAAATGGCTATGAAATATTCTTTAATGAACCATCAAAATTTCTTCTTTTCCTTTTCCAAATTCTCCTCCTACTTCATTTTTAGGTTTATAGTATTTTTATATCCAAAAGTTAAGCTTCATTTAAAGGCTTTGCCAACGTGATGTTCATTTCATAAACAAATTCATTCAAGCATAGACAAGTTATACATGTCTGAGTTTCTTCAGAAAGCTTTTGCTGGAACCAGCAATAGCACTGGAGTTTCCTATTTGCAAATGAGGTAACTATTTTAGAGCATCATATGCTATATATTTAGTGGGCAAAGGCTGTCAAACTTGTTTTACAAAGTTGAATGGATCAGTTTTTCTTTGCTTTCTACAGTATTATCATCACCTTCTACCTGGAGATCATCATTTTCTTCACTAACCTCAAATTTACTAAAAGGAATGTTAATTTTTAGTGAAAATTTATAAAATATTTCAGTATTTTAAATACTTAGCAGTTTCTTGACATGCAAAAGGGAGAAACTTTTTAAATTATAAATTCACAATGACATATATATTATTGAGATGACAAAGCCTAGGCCATTTTGTAATTCATATGTAACTATAGTGTTCTTATCCCTGGATACACTATAAGAGTAGAGTCTATAGAAGCTGCCATAATACCTTATATTAGTAAAACAAATATCATAGCATGTTTTCATATGCTGTTTTTTCTTTCTAAACATAAAAGTGTTTTTCCTTACTGTAATAGAAATATGTGCACATTATAGAAAAATTAAAAAACATGGACACACAAGTAGAAGAAAAAGAAAATATTGATATATTACTCTGAGTTAAGCTCTAGACACTTTGAGTTTAGTTTCATACCATTCTCCTCCCCATGTGTGGCTCATATACACAAAATTTCTATTTGCTTATACACTTACTTATTATATTTTACATACCAGCATGTACCAATAGTTATGTTTTTATTTTACAACATAATTTTAGACAGCTGTATAGTACTCTATTAGGTAGGTATTAGTCTAATTTTTAAAATCAGTTTCTTTTGGACAGTTGATTGATTCTAATATTTTGTTGTTATAATCAACACATGAGTAAATATCCTTTTACATACATCTTTCTACGCTTTCTTAATTATTTCCGGGAGGCTAAATTTCCAGAAGAGGAATCATCAGCCATAGTTCTGGGCACTTTTAAGTCTGATAATTACTGCCAAATTGCTCTCCACAGTCTTATACTCTGACCAAATACATTTGAAAATGTCTTTTGCCTCTAATAGAAATTCGACTATTAATTTGCATTGTCTCATTCTGACTCTTATAATTGTGAGGTAGGCAGAACAGATGATGAGAAATGATCACACATCTAGTAAGAATCAAGGTGGGGAGTCAAGTTTTCTGACTTGCCATGCCATATATTTTTTTGCATCAAATAATTCTCACTGTTACGCTATTGGTGATGGCAATTCTAACTGAACTGTCAGGAAAGAACCATGAGCAGGAATTCTTGCACGCTGCAGCCTGACTCATGTCTGTGTTGCTGGCAGTGCCCTGGCCTCCAGCCATTGGACTGTGGGTGGCACAGTTCTTGTGATTCTGAGAAAAAGGCGATGTTGTCACCCTGCCTGAAGCCAATGGGAAAGGGAGGAGAAAAGAAAGTTGGAGGCACAGAGGCAGTGGAGGGTGACCAAATTATAGACCTTGTAACAGCATGTCCCTAAGACCTTTTGAGTTTTGCCCCATGTTATGAGTGAAAGAATCCAGGCCATCTATCTGACCACAAAATTTTAAATTAGTGAGTTTATTTTTTATAATTTTTAAATTGTAAAATTGACACAAACAGGATTCTGTTTTTGTTTTCATTTATACAAACAAGTCAAGGATCCAAGTTCTCATAAGTGAAACAAAGGAGGTGGTGAAGGGAAAAAATTCTCTTTTGGATAGAAAGACATTAAAGTGGGATTTTTAAACTCATTGTTTGTACAATATGGTTGAGTAAGTTTAAAGAAAATTGAGAAAAATAGCAATGTGTTTAATCATGTAGTTGTTTGCAAAGTTCTAAAAAGCATTTGGCTATAGAATTATTCTAGAATACTGTTGTGCAGAAGTGCAAGCAACATTTGTTAGGGGCTAGTAAACCAGCCACCAAGTCTTCCCTGGTGGCTCAGGCAGTAAAAAAAAAAATCTGCTGGCAATGCAGGACACCTGGGTTTGATCCCTAGCTCGGGAAGATCCTCTGGAGAAATGAATGGCTACCTACTCCAATATTCTTCCCTGGAGAATTCCATGGACAGAGGGGCCTGGTGGGCTACAGTCTATGGGGTCATAAAGAGTTGGACACGACTGAGTGATTAACACTTGGCTTTCACAAACCATATATGTTAGTGAGTGTTGTAGGGTTAGTAAGATGAAACGAAGCTCTGTTCTCAAGAGCCATCTTATAGTGGCAGGATTGCCACTAGGAAGGTTGCCCCAGGAAGCTTTCCTACCTGTTAATCTCTTCCCTTGTCACTTAACCTACTTTACAAATTGACTTCAAATCCATTTCCTTGTCTGTTATACCCATCAGACTATGAGTTCCTTGAGGGCAGGAATTCTGCTCGGCTGTTTACTGTGCTCCAGAGAAGGCAATGGCACCCCACTCCAGTACTCTTGCCTGGAAAATCCTGTGGACGGAGGAGCCTGGAAGGCTGCAGTCCATGGGGTCGCTGAGGGTCGGACATGACTGAGCGACTTCACTTTCACTCTTCACTTTCATGCATTGGAGAAGGAAATGGCAACCCACTCCAGTGTTCTTGCCTGGAGAATCCCAGGGACGGGAGAGCCTATTGGGCTGCTGTCTATGGGGTCGCACAGAGTCGGACACAACTGAAGCGACTTAGCAGCAGCAGCAGCAGTTTACTGTGCTCACCATGAGAGACTGTATAGGAGAGGGATCATAGAAACTTAATAGAACAAAATAATAGCAGAGGAAATATAGCTTTGTCATTTACCATTTGGGGGAAGGAATTATTCTTTGATTATTATGTTAACTATTCTCAAACATATTGGGCTATACTTTTCAAATTAAGGTAAGTTAGCATATTATCATGGAGAAGGCAAGGACACCCCACTCCAGTACTCTTGCCTGGAAAATCCCATGGATGAAGGAGCCTGGTAGGCTGCAGTTCATGGGGTCTCCAAGAGTCGGACATGACTGAGCGACTTCACTTTCACTTTTCACTTTTCACTTTCATGCATTGGAGAAGGAAATGGCAACCCACTCCAGTGTTCTTGCCTGGAGAATCCCAGGGACAGGAGAGCCTGGTGGGCTGCCGTCTATGGGGTCGCACAGAGTCGGACACGACTGAAGTGACTTAGCAGCAGCAGCAGAAACAGCATATTATCAAATTTTAGTTTTTATTAATTTTTCAAACCTAGGCAAATCATTCATGTCCTTAATTTTTCTTATCTACAAAGTAAAGGTGTTGGACCAGACCAATAATTCTCAACTGATGTTGGGGAATCCTATCTCAATATTCAGAGATAGGGTAGAACACATCAGAATCTTAATATATTTGTGGTTTGAAAAAACACAATATCATTGTATAATTTTAAAATTGTAAAATGAAAAGAAAGGTCCTATTTCTGTAATGTTAAACAATAGAAAAAATTGTCCTAGAAAATGTTGGCCTCCAGGTTTTTCAGAAGTTGTGGGCCAACTTTTCTTAGGAGGTTGTATAAGAACTTTTAAGGTAGGTGTGGGAAGGATCATAATTTATATTCATTATGGTTTTCAATGAGTTCAATAAAGTTAAAATACACTGCACTAATGCCAAGAAGCTCCAATCACCTAAGATTTCATCATGGCTGACATAAATCTTAGTTTTCTTTGCATGTGTTGGAAAAGTTCAGTCACCTTTTTTAAGAAACTTATTTTGAAGAGGGAAAAAGCTGTAGATCATATTAATACTAGGCTCAGAAAGATAAAGAGGATAAGAAAACCAGTCAGACTGAGTTATTGAAGCATTGATGTGTAGAACTGCTTACTTCTTGGACTTGCCTATGTGATCAAGGACAGGCTGATACTTTAGTTTAATTGTAGCTCAGAAGACTGAAACCCAGCATAGCATGTTTGGGTGATAGGGTGCTGAATTTTTAAGAGATGAGAGATTATGTTCTCAGAGTGCTTGGGGTCTTTATTTGAAGGAGTTTTTTAAGGGTTAAGTACTTGCTACTTAGCATCTGAATAACTTCCTCCTATAGTAAATTACTTTCTGGTCAAAATCGACATGATTTTCATATGTCTTTCTGGTCATGAGTATCCACATCACAACAAAAGCATAAAGTGATTTAAAATTCCTTGTCCAAACTAAAAAGAGATTGAAATGTCACCCCATTATAGGAGTTGATACAAAAGTCAGTTCTTGCAAGCTCCTCTTCTCTGTGGCTCTCTTCAGATGGCTAGTGATGGAGTTGTTGTTTTGTTGTTGTTTAGACACTGAGCCATGTCTGACTCTTTATGACCCCATGGACTGTAGCCCACCAGGTCCCCTGTCCATGGAACTTCCCAGGCAAGAATACTGGAGTGGGTTGCCATTTCCTACTCCAGGGGATCTTCCTGACCCAGGGATTGAATCTACATCTCCTGCACTGGCAGGCGGATTCTTTACCACTGAGCCACCAGGGAAGCCCTAGTGATGGAGACAGCTGTGCTACTTATCCTTTGAGACTTTTGGAGCCTAGTCCATGCCCTTTAGCTCCTCTTATCCCTCAATGATTTGCCCACATTCCTGTGGTTCCAGGAGTCAACAGCATCCTGATATCTTCAGTTACAGGCCAACCTGGGCTACTTTCACCCTCCATTTTGCCAGTGAGAATCCATTTGTCCCATCTTGTGATATTTCAAAATCTGATTCTAAACTACTGCATAGCTTTAAGTTAGGGCATTGTTCAGTTTGGGGCGTGGCCTATAGATTTAGTGAAGCATTCTTAAAGTTTGACTTTTTGACCTAAATCTTTAAGTACCTCTGTCAATTTGGGTCTTCTGAAAAGCAGGTGTCAAGCAAGAGATTTGGGGAAAACATTGTGAAGGAAAAAAGAGAAGGAGCACGAGTAGGCCAAGAAGAGCCCTGAGACCCTGATGCAGGTCTGTGAAAGGAGAGGAAGGGAGTGTTGGTGTGGAAGGAGCCTCAGACCACTGTGTAGTTCTGAGGAAGCCTCAGCCAGGCCTGTGGGGATCCCTGAGCCCAAGGGTCCCATTAGAGGAGTCCTGTGTCAGGCAGAAGTGGCCTGGGCCTACTGTTGCTACCATGCTCTGTCATTGTCTGGGGGCAGTCAGTGGGAAGTGTGACCTAACTTGAGTGTTGCACTGCATCTAAGAATGTGACAGCTTAAGGGTGTCCATCAGCTGTGTTCCCTACAGCAGATCCTCTGGGAGGGAGTTAAAAGAGGTACCTCTAGAGCCACTAAAGTACCCAAAAGTGGGACCTGAGATCCCAGGATCCTCAGCAGAACTTTCTGAAGGTTATTGGCCTTATTCTTCCACTCTCCATTCCCATCTCCTGCCTGACTCATGGAGATTCCTTCCATTCCTAGACCCTCTCTCAAGTACAGATAGGGAAGCTATACCTCTGGAGGCTCACTTTTGTTGGTTTTTATTGCCTGGCTAGTAAAACCAGCCATTAAAAAAATAAAAATCCTGATTCCATGAACATTTCCAAGATGAAATTCCCAGCACTGTTTTAAATACAGAGGACCCAGGATAAATAAGACACCTCAAAGGACTCATACCCTAGAGAAGGTTATGCACAAATTAGCATACATTTTAATAATGTGATAAATAGAGGACTAGACTGAACATAGAAGAGAACTATCTTGACCAGCCTGGGCAAAGTCTGAGCAGAGTCTCCAAGAACAAATACTGCTTACTCAGACAGAAAAGGTGGTCAGAGGCAAGTCTAGGCAGAGGCAAGAAAGTATGAGGAACAGACTATAAGAAACGGGGTGTTCCTGGAGGATAAAGGGGAAGGTTTATGAGGTAGGCAGGATCCAGATTTATGCTTGGGAACTTGTACTTGATTATGTTAGCCATGGTCACCTGTGTGTTTTACAAGTGTGGCAGAGGATTTGGGTGCAAGAGAACAGTAGGAAGCCACTGCCTGCCAACTATGTATTTCTATCCTTTTAAGGACAGGTGTCCTGGGGAAAGATTGCCTTCCTTACATTCAAAAGATGTGGGTTCTAATCAGTGTGTCATGGTTTATCATAGTTAGGCAAGTGCTGTAGTTCTAGAAATGGAAGTTTGTTACTTATAAACTGGAAATTGTGATACTTTCCCTGACCCCTATTCAGCCGTTGTGAAGATCAAATGAGTTGAGACAGGACTTTCTGAAGGCACTTTGCAGACTTTCAGCACTGTAAAAATTAAGGGGCTGTTATTACGTGCTGCTCAGGAAATAACAGGCACCTGGGAAAACCCACAGAGTGTGGTTTTGTAAGAAGTTGCTCAGCCTCCAAGGGAGAAAATGCTTGGCTTAAGGTTGGCCAAGAGGAACATGTCCGGGAAATTACGACATGAGGTAAAGCAAATGGGGCTTTCTGTTTTGTTTTTGGAGATTACTATTTCTTGTCATTCTCATTGTTTACCCTTCCTCACCTTGGGTGGTTCTGAAATGAGAGGAAGTTGAGGTGGAGAATATTAATAAGGCAAAGAAAAGATGGTTAAAATTTACTTGATGTAACAATTAGAAACTGAACCATTTCAATGTGGGGAAGATCGTAAGCTAGACCTTGGTTATTTGAATGTGTAAAGTGGAGGGATGGAAAACAAACTTAGGTGTACCAGAAAACTCTCTGACTTTCTAGGAGTCTCAAGGGGTCCCCATCCTCTTATACTCCCAGATAGAAATAGCAGTACAGTATGAAATAAATAAAACTTATCCTAACACTTCTCTCCTGGAAAAATAAAAATTATGTTTCTTATTAGCTCTCTTTTGTTGACAGCTTGTTAGATTCTTACCAAACAAAAAACTCCACTGTCATCAGCATATTTGCTGTTGGTGAGATTCAGTGGCCAGGCCTTTGACATATATGATCAATGTATATCCCTATAAATATATTATTGGGTTGGCCAAAAAGTTCATTCAGATTTCCTGTAAGATCTTACAGGATCTTTTAGCTCAACCCAACACCAGTACACGTATAAAGGTTTGGAAAAATCTCTATTTAAAAAATCCTACTTTAAAAATCTCTATTTAAACAATCCTGTAATACCACTGATCTCCTAAAAGAGTCGTCTATTCTAAGAAAAAACTTTTTTTTTTTTTTTTTGGATAGAGGAATCCACAAGAATATTTGCATGTGAATTGAGATAATTAGTTAATTCTTATAGCGAACTTGCAGGCAAAAATGTTGATTACTCTTTCTTGAATAGTCATACCATAGGTTGGTCGTTGTCAACTTAAAGCAAAACAAAAAAAACTAAGAGACTTGTATGACCCATGAGAGACGTTTTGGAAAAGAATTGCCCAAAGAACTGGGTGGCTGAGTTAGAGATTTATTCATTTGATGTCAACATCAGCTACTTTTGACTTTCTTTTACTAATGTTTAGAGGGTAGAAAGCTAAAAATAATATCCCTCAAAAACCCTTGGAGTTAAACTTTGGGGAGTGACCTGGGCTTAGTCATGCAAATGCAAGTGTTAATTTTCTATTGCTATTTAACAAATCATACAGATTGAGTGGTTTAAAATAGCATCATATGTTGGCTTATAGTTTCTTCAGTTCAGAAGTATGGGCATGGTATAGCTGAAGCCTCTGCTCAGAGTTTCATAAGGTTGAAATCAAGATATCAGCCAGGGTTTCACTTTCAGAGATCTCGTCCAAGCCCACTGGTTGTTAGCAGAATGCAGAATTCAACTACTTACAGCTGTAAGAGATCCTTGTTTTCTTCCAGGCCATCAATCAGGGTTCCTAGAGGCTTCTTGCATTCTTTCCATGTGGCTCTCTCCATAGCATGGCAGTTTGCTCTTCAAGGCGAATAGGACAGAGTTTCTGACTTTGAATTTCTGATTTCATTTAAGGGTTCACTTAACTAGGTCAGGCCCACCCAGAATAGGGCTCCCCTGGTGGCTCAGATGGTAAAGAATCTGCCTGCAATGAGAGAGACCTGGGATCTATCCCTGGGTTAGGAAGATTCCCTGGAGAAGAGAATGGCAACCCACTCCAATATTCTTGCCTGGAGAATCTCATGGACAGAGGAGCCCAGCGGACTACAGTCCATGGGGTTGCAAAGAGTTGGACATAACTGAGCAACTAACACTTTGACTTTCACCCAGGATAATACCACCTTTTGATTAACTCACATTCAACTGACTGGAGACCTTAATTACATTTACAAAATCCCCCTTTTTTTTCGGTAACAGAACACAATCATGGAAATAATAGCCCATTGTATTCACAAGTCCTGCTCACACTCAGTAGGGTCTTGTACAGGGCATGTACATCAGGAGCAAGAATCTTGGGGACCATCTCAGAATTCTGCCTATCTCAGTGTGCCATGTATAGCCAAGGTGAGGCAGGAAGATTGTACTGTGCGGGAAGCACAGGGGCACGGATGCTGCGCCCAGGGAGAGTTTGTTTCTGTTTCCTAGTGCTGTGTGTGCCAGGCAGTAGGCAGCAGCGGCAGAGAAGGGTTTGGGTTTTTTTTTTTTTTGGCTAGAACAACTAGCAAAAATGTAGTTGAGTATTTTTTCTGGGCAACTTTTCCTGTTTTCCTTGGTAACATTCAACCCTGTTTCTTTTGTCCTCTCATGGATGGTATAAGAATGATTATAATAAATCTCTTTCTCTTAAACTAGCTGTAGTGAATACTTTTATCTGCAACATAACACCTTTACTGATACAATAGGGTCAATGATGACCTCTTTTTATATACCCATTAAGTGTGTATCATTCTGTAATGCCTCTATAGATTCACAGAACTTTAGAGCAGGAAGGATATACTTTCAGCTCTACAGCTTTTAAAAATATATTCTGTAGAACACTTGTAATAGACTTTAGGATGTGAGGATAGTTTTTTTTTCTGAGGAAAAAGTATTCAATAGTTCTACCAGCTTGGGATACACTATACACTCGTGGAGTTTATGATATTCATTAGCATAACAAAGACTCTCAAAATCCTACAGAAAAAAAAGCAAACCCAAATCCAAAACTGTTAGACTTTTCTTAATCCAGCCAAGGTTTCCCAAACCAAGGACCAAAAAGGTTAACTAAGTTACCAGTTCAACTAGTTAGTGATAGAAGGTTTAAAAGTAGACTAACTAGGTTTTGCTGACACCCAGACACATAAAGCTTACTCCTTACTCCTTAAATCCACTGGAGAATTAAGCTTCGGTGAATACAAACACAGCCTCATGCAGAAGTAGAAGATATAAATAACTCCATCAGATATACTAGTGATGTCTCCATGAAACTTGTCCTAGCTCTTAGAGAGGCTTGGTATCCCACACGTCTCCACTGTAGGAGGAGGCGACTGCCAAAAGAGCAGACTCTGAGAGAATGTTTCCTTGCTTCTCTGTTATTCACACAATAGCTTTTCCTGGGTGCCAAGGCCAAGGGCTCTCAGACCACAGGCAAAAAGAGCTTGTGAATTAGATTCTAGGACATTTTGGTAACCATTGCACCGTTATCCTCCATGCAGACATTCTGGGCTTAGTGCTTGATAGAAAAATAAGTTGCTTTAAAATAATTTCAAAATAAAAATGAAAAAAGTATAAAGGCAGTATGGATCATGTGCATAATAGAAATCTGATTCCTGGATCACAATGCTTGTAAGCACATGCCTCTCCCAAATTCCAAAATGTAAATCACATCACACACATCTGACCAAGAGAGAAGAGGTTCCAGGAGGCGCATATTTTGAGAATGAAAACAAGGAGCTGTGAGTGTTACAAAGCACAGCTCACAGTCAGCTGGCTGGCCTGACACACCTTGATTTTATTGTTCCCCCAGGCCTTCCTGCTTGCGTGGTGCAGAGCTCGGGGTGGTTGTGGACGTGCGCTGAAGCAGCTGCAGCCCCTAAGCTTCCCCCACCCGCCTTTGCTGATCTTGGAAGGTACTAAGATTAAGTAAAGAACTTAGTCTCTGCCACACGTTTATTACTGGGAAGATTCCCTCTCAGGGCAGAGAGGCAGGGTCACAGGTAAGACTTCTCACAGTCTCTCCTGGGGCTTTCCCCTCAGCACCATAGTTTCTCCTTCCTTTCGGTAGCAGCATTTCTAACAGTGCATGGGTTAAAAACAAATCCAAAAGGAACTATCCTCCCCACAATGTTTCACAGCCACTGAAGCCCTTAAAAGAAAGAAAATGAAACAAACCCAGCCATTACACGGAGTCATAAAGGGACTTGCCACCACATATACTCACCCCGATTCTATGGGAAGTTTCCACATTCGTGCATATTCTCAGGGGTTTGTGGTGTTCCCTAGAGCTTAGATGGAGGCAGGACTGTGCAGCCTCCTGTAAAAGGCTCTGGGGTTGCCTTTGTTGTGCTTGAGGAGCCAGAAAAAAGGCAATGTAGGAGTTCGGGTAATGGCATATGGTGATTGTACTCTTTCTTCCATGCCTTGTATTCAGTAGACATTTTCTGGCCTTTTTGGTTCAACTGTTGAGCCTCCACCCAGAGGCTTTCAAAGTAAAGCTATTAGACCAGTGGAAGTGGGTTGTGTGGATACTTTTGGGGACTACAAAAGATATCTTGTTTCTTTTAAAACACTGTGAAACAAGCATCCAAGGAATGGGATATATTTCAGCTTTTAACTATTATTCTGGACACCCTTATGGAAGAGCAAAATAATTGACAAATTAGGTTTCCAGCCCCAAATGTTGACATATTTGTTAATCAAGAAGTAAAAGATGTTTTGCTCTTCTGTTCTCAAAACTGGGCTCCAATTATATTTGGTCTATAATTGATAAGATGTAATGGACAGTGAAAACAGAAATATTTAAGGTGTGTTCAACTCCCACGCTTTGTTAGATAATATATAATCGGGACAGAGTTATCCTGTGAAAGAAAATATGCGCACTGGATGCAGAGGGATATGCAGACCTATTTCTATTCTAGCAGTGGGTGAAATATTTACAACAGGCAGGGGTGTCTGGAAAACTCTATAAGTCCAAACCACTTGCTATCTACACAAAACTTCTTCCCTTTAGTACTACACGAAAGATCTCCAGGAAGTTCTGATACCTATTCCCTATTCCAGGATGACATGACACTTCACTATATGTGGAACTCATTTGTTAGCTGTATGTGGGACTCATAGTCTTTACTGTAAGGAGTATACAAATTGTTTATGCTAAATTTGAATTAAAACTGACTCTTTGAAACAGTGAGGATTCCAGGCTTGTGATGGTAGAGGAGACCATATTTTTATTTCTGTTCTATTATCTAATGGCCTGAATTCATTTTTATCTATTTAATACCAAAACCAAAATGAAATCAACTTCCTTTAAAACTTTGACTTGCAGTTACCTGAAGAATTAAAAGGAAGATGTATTGGGGTTCCCAGTAGAAAGGATGGGTATTT
Source organism: Bos indicus x Bos taurus (assembly GCF_003369695.1). Lineage (NCBI taxonomy): Eukaryota > Metazoa > Chordata > Mammalia > Artiodactyla > Bovidae > Bos > Bos indicus x Bos taurus. Next base: position 36,884,028 of record NC_040084.1, read on the forward strand.
CCCTGTCAACGCCGCACACCAGGGACTCCAGCTCAGACCCAGGAAGGCGACAAAAAAAGGTGTTGAGGGTGTGGATAAAGTTCCCCAATTCTTTTTCTTCTTTTTATCAGGCTGTAACTTTAAATGAATTTCTTTCTGGTCCAAAGCAGGAATAACTGCTAAGGATTCCAAATGAGTACTCAAACAATTTTATCGGGCCCAGTAATGGACCTATTTTTGATAAGCGAGCAAGGAAAGCTGATAGCCCTATTTCAAAGCAGCTGGCAGTCTGCCAGAGAGAGGCACCTCCCAGGAACTTTCAGGGAAACACTTGTAAAGTTCACTGATGGCTCGAGGTGGATGCCTTGGTCCCGTACTTTGGACTCTTCATTGCTGTTCTAACAGGTGAGGCCCCAGATGCAAATATTTGGTTTGACCCTTTCTTACTGTGAACACTGCAGCCCTTAGTATGATATGAAGTATAGAATTCATGGCTATTTGCTCAGATATTATCAAAATAATTGTAAATTCTACTTGTTATTTCTCAAGGACCACTAGCCTGGCTGCCCTTTTGGAGAAGGAATTTGATAAAGGTAGGTGAGTAGAAACTTGTGAAAAGTGTTAGTCGCTCAGTTGTGTCCCCACTTGCGACCCCATGGACTGTAGCCTGCCAGGCTCCTCTGTCCATGGGAATTTCCAAGCCAGGATACTGGAGTCGGTTGCTATTCCCTTCTTCAGGGGATCTTCCCCACCCAGGAATCAAAGCCTAGTCTCCTGCACTGTAGGCAGATTCTTTACCATTTGAACCACCAAGGAAGCCCATTAGGGGATGAAAAATAGCAATAGTACAGATGAATCTTAGGACTCAGCATTTACATTCAGACATAAAGTTAAAGCATGGAGCAGTCTTCCAGTGAATCTGATTTCACTCCAGCCTGGGAAAGGCAATAATGAGCTCAACAAGGTGTCTATCAAAGCGAACTTCCATACCAGTTTTTCCTCTCTACTTTTTGTCCATGATCATTCATGATGGTTCTTCACCACCTTCCTTGTTGCTTTCTATTGAATTTCATTTTGTAATTTTTTTTAACTCAATACCACACACCCACCCCCCTTTCTGTGAGTATAAATCTTGCCTCTCCTTATAAATTTCAAGCATCATCAGGGTGAAGGCATGGTTCAGCAAATAAAAAAAGCATGAACTGTGGAATTAGCCTAGCTACTTTCAAATTCCAGTTCTTTCATTTATTAACTATGAAAACATTGGGAAGGTAATTAACTTCTCTGAGTCTTTAGTACTTTATCTGTCAGAGATAATATCTACTTTTCTCTTTGTTTTAAATATAAAATGAGAATGTCAAGCCCATGGCTCAGATCTAGTTTCTCAATTTGTTTCATTCCTTCTCTTGTATTTCTGTGATATACGCTTGCTCTGGCACCCTCTTCTTACACTTAGTATATAACAGACATTGAACCATGCTATATGTGTGTGTATGTGTATATATATATGTTTTTTTGAGGGTGGATTGGAAAGTTTAGAAATTATCAGTTTGTATCAGTTTGGAGAAACTCAATTCGTAAGAAGTCCCTGGATCAGGGATCAGGAGGATGTTATTTCTCTCTGAATCTTCTCAACATATTTGCCTTAGCTCCCTACTTTGCCTGTGTAGACACACCCTTAACTTTCTATCCACACTGGTATGCTTAAATCTAGAAACTGTTAAGAGGGAGGTGGAATGGAGAAAGAAGATAAAAAGGAGAAAATCAATGAGAAGAAAAATGAAGAACAAAGTTTTAAAAAGAAAACTGAATGAAATAAATTTAAAACAACAAAATTCCATTTCAGCAATGTGATACCAGTAGCATAGGTGAGGTCAAAGACTTGATCATAGACACGATCAAGTCTAGTGTAGGCTTGGGTGTTGAGTGACATCAGCAAATGTAGATTCCCCAGCGAGTTAAAAAGCTGAGGGATTTGGGAAGAAAGTTTAATAAAAGGAATCATCCCTGCAGTCTGAAAGTACAGACATGCATAGCTGAGTTAGATATTTAAAAGACTTGTTGAAATACAGAAGTTCATAAGCAGCAGTGTGGAAAAACAATGCCATTTGAGTTACTAATTCCAATTTGGAGATCTGGTCTCATTTAGGAGATTTTTTAGAGAAGGAAATGGCAACCCACTCCAGTGTTCTTGCCTGGAGAATCCCAAGGACAGGGGAGCCTGGTAGGCTGCTGTCTATGGGGTTGCACAGAGTTGGACACGACTGAAGCGACTTAGCAGCAGCAGCAGGAGATTTTTGCATGATATATGTGTGTGTATATATATATATTAGATAATATTTTAATATTGCTGTTTTTTTAGGTTTTAGGATCTTCTTTTTATCACCTCTATACATCATTCAGCTCTCGTTCCTCTCAAGGACCCACTGAAACACCATGAACATACTTTTAGAAAAATCTCAAAGTTAAATTTACTAAAAATTTGAGAACATTAGAAGTATAACTAAACTGCTCACTGAGAATTTCTTAAGACTGTATGAATACATTTCCCACCTCCCAAAACATTGGTTCTTACTAGCCCAGTTATTTTTTGAAGTGTTGAGAATACAGAGTCTGATGATGTGGATGGCAGGAGTACTAAGGTCCTTTTTTTAAACCAAAAAAAAAAAACGAACAAAAAAAGCCATGAGCCCATTAAACATGGTAGCACCCTGGTGGCTGCTACCACAGCAGAGCTGCATTTCCAGGGAAGTTGCAGAGGTGGTGTGGCTCACATTAGGCAAGGCACAGGCAAAGGCTGCTCAAGGAAGGAGAACTGGGATACTGCTTGTCAAACATTCAGAGTGAATATTCCTCTTGGTGAAGTCTTTCCTAGCTATTTCCACAATGTGACACTTCTTTGGTTATGTGCTTCCAGGGCAATTTGCCCTTTTACAGCACTTAGCATATTGCAGTGATTACCTGTATAATGTCAGATCCCTGCAACATGATATCTGACATATAGTAGGGAGTTGAATGACTTCCCTGGTGGCACAGTGGTAAAGAAACCGCCTACAATGTGGGAGCTACAGAAGACATGGGTTTGATCCCTGGGTCAGAAAGATCCCCTGGAGGAGAGTATGGCAACCCACTTCAGTATTTTTGCCTGGAGAATTCTATGAACAGAGGAGCCTGGTGGGGTGCAGCTCATGGGGTCACAAACAGGACTGAAACGACTTAGCACAGCCCGGCGGGGAGTTGAATGAATGAATTAAACAAACTAACCCTTTCTGAGCAGTCAAGTTTGGCTGCCCTAAGATCTAGGAGATCTCCCAGTTAACCTAAGCTATTAACAGCAACAGATACCTATTGTTTATTCAATAAAACAAACATACTGAGTTTTCCTAGTGCCACCTGATTTGTTTTTTATTGTATGTTATTTTTTTCTAAGACTTAATTCTCATGGCTGGCCTTTGATCTCTCAAAAATAAAATATTTTCATGAGAGATAATATGAGATCAATGCCTGTAAGGTCTTAAATTCTTAAGGTCAATCTATAAACTTTAAAGTCTATATAATACACTGATATTAGAAGCAAGATTTTGATAACTATTTCCCTACTTGTAGTTGAAATGGTATTTTTTAATAGTTATTTGAAGCTATCTAGATACTGGTTGGGTGTAAGATGAAGGAAATACTGTGTGAAAGTTTCATCGTTGGTGTACACTGTACTCAGGAGCTAGTTTAGACTGTGCTAGAGAAAAACAACAGACACATCATTTGTATATCATTTGAATTTGGTGTGTATGACACTTTGATCTGGTGTGCCCTGAAAAATCATAGACTGAGATGTACACTTTTATAGGAGAACATATCAGAATTAACACTGGATTAATGGTTTGGGGTCGGGGAGGAGGTGGAAGCCTTTTCTCTCTATCTCTAATCCGGTGCTTGTGAAATTAGTAAAAAAATTTATTCAAAACTTACAAGCTCAAAAAAAATAATTTAAACTACGTGAAAGCAAGTGTAAAGGTTGACACTGAATGGTAGCTATGGGTTTTGTCCCTGAGCCTGCTCTCCATTTAGGAATTGGAGGCATTTAAAGATAGCACTTGTACCTGGGTTCAAGCACTAGCCTGAAGTGCCTTCCCCAGCCTATTTCTACAGGGAGATGAGGGTCAGTGTTCCCTCTCTGTGCACAGTAGGGTCAAACCATGAACACATTTTCCTCCCCAGGAAATGGGCTTTGATTATGTTATGAAAACGAGTGCCAACATTTGTCTTTCACTTTCTCACTGGTTCTGAAAAGGCACAGAGTCCCACCAACAAGTGAATATTAAATTATAGACTTAATGACCTGTTTTGAATATTTAAGAGACAAACCCAAACTCTTAAGAGCTAGTAGCTGCCTGTCCAGGGAGTTCAGTGCACTAAAAGGGAAAAGTAAAAAATAGCTCTAAGCTGTTACAGTAATTTGGGAAATTATGTCAGAATCAAGTCTATGCCCAAGGTTCAGGTTTGTTTTTTCTTCCTATGCCTCTTTTATCTTAAACCTAACAAATGAGTAGATAGGTTTGTCCAGAGGCAATGACAAAGTAGGGGGAGAGAAGGAAGTGTAGAAAAGCTGGCAAGGAATCAGCAAAAGGGAAAGCAGAAAGGAAATCTGTAGTGAACAAGCTGAACCACTCACATTTTAAGTAGTAAAACTGAATATATGTTGAAGTGAATATTGAAAAACCCAATGGAATCAAAGGTGCAAGGGTAACTCCTTTGTTCACATTTAAAGACTAATGAACTATTAGTTCGGAGAAGGCAATGGCACCCCACTCCAGTACTCTTGCCTGGAAAATCCCATGGATGGAGGAGCCTGGTAGGCTGCAGTCCATGGGGTTGCGAAGAGTCGGACACGACTGAGCGACTTCACTTTCACTTTTCATTTCCATGCATTGGAGAAGGAAATGGCAACCCACTCCAGTGTTCTTGCCTGGAGAATCCCAGGGACAGGGGAGCCTGGCGGGCTGCCGTCTATGGGGTCGCACAGAGTCGGACACGACTGAAGTAACTTAGCAGCAGCAATAGCAGAACTATTAGTTAAGAAGCAAACTATCTCACATGCTCTCTGAACTCCTGCAGAATCTTAATTTAATTTCAGTTTTAGCTCTGGTTTAGTTTAGTAAATATTAATTGAGCATTTGCTGTCTTACAGAGACGGTCAGAAACTGGCTACCTCACATAAGCAATGAAAGAATTTCAGCATATTTGGGGAGATGACAAGTAAGCAGAAACTTCCACCATAATAAAACAGGATGCTGTAAGAGAAAAAGGTGTAATAGACATGAGGGCTAATTAAAAAAAAAACAACTTTTTTTTGTGTTTAAATCTAATTTGAAGGATGTAAATGGCAAATGTAGGATGAACTGGGATTCTGGAAACAGCTAAGTGTAGTAGAAGATCCCAAAGGACTCCGCCCTTCTGTGACTGAGCAAATTATTTGGGAAAGACTCATGTTTAAAATACAGGCACTTTAATTTTAAAATACATCATACAGTAATTCTGAAGCTCAACCACTGTTACATATTAATTATCATGATTATATGCAGTTATTAGTTATTGAACTAATAGTATTTTGCCATGTTTACATAAAACTATGGAAAATACTTAGATCCAAGCAGAAGATCATAGAATGTCTTAACTTTATACACTGTGGGTTTATGAAACATATGTTTAGCCTTCCAAAATATCCAGATGTTTGGCTTTTCCAGGAAAAATTATTGCTTGTATTTCTCTCTTGTTCATTCAGATGCTTTGGCTTCACATAGATTCTGTTTTGTTGTCAAGATGTGATCAGAACTTTCTAAATTATTGTCTATGGTATTCAGCATTGTTTATGGCCACACTAGATCTGACATCACACTTTTAATAGTCGCTTCAGAGTTTTTAAGATTTTTGTATCATACAAAATTTGATGCCAGAGCTTTTACAGCAGATGTGTTCAATAAGAAAAAGCTGTACAAGAAATTCTCATCCATATAATTGGTCATCTCCCATCAATGTGCTTCTTCCTGATCCTGATCTCTGTCTCCTCCAGCCTCTAGAGTCAAAGCACTTTTTAGCAAGGTTGTGGCCATGCTGGCTGACTACATCAGTAGTTAGGCATTACAGGTTCTGGCCTTGTCCTTAGGCTCACTTGTCACTTCCTCTCAGATTTTGGACTTGATTGGCCTCTCGCCAAACACCTCCAGCTGTGGCTCTTCCTCTCTTCCTCCCAGGAGACCTTGTCCCTGGATCCTCCCCCAGTGCTCCCGCCAGCCCCAGTGACAGCCCTGCTGCTTTCTGCTTTTCAAACCGAGTGTTCTCACATAAAATTTTATTTCTGGGGGTTTATCATTTAGTATTCTTAGGTTGCATGGGACATACACCCACATCCCTCAAATCTGTTAACTTCAATGGTTTCTCCCAAATTTCTTGAAGACTCATTTTGTCTGAAAAAAACCTTTTGGAGTTTCCCCTGTCCCCTCGATGTGACTCATCAATGGAATCTCCCTGTTTTTCCTTGCCTGAGTGTTAGAGTCTAGCATAAGCCCACCAGGAATTTCCATAACTTCTTGTTCACTCTGAGGCTTATGAAAATGTTGGACTTACTTCTGCATTTAAGGGATTGTGGAACAGCCAGAATTTAGGGTGGCTGTCATTAGAATGATTTCCAAACAAAACTCTAAATGAGGTCGCTCCCCCCTTGAGAGATCTTATTCACCACTTGCCCCCAACATCCGCAGCTCAGATCAGTAGGCCTTCCAAACGAGTTTCCCCCTTTCATCCTCTCCCCTCCACCATGTCTCCCATCAGTAACATTTCAGATCCTCTTAGCACTTTTATTAGTCCGCTGGGCCTCTTCCTGAAGGTCACATTAAGATGTTAATAGTGGTTTAGTGGGTTTCCCTGCCCAGGAGTCTTTAAAAAAACAAACATATAAACTTTTCAATGAGAAATGAAGCTAACTACCAGTGCTCTCCTTCTAAGCAGGGGAATTTTGTGCCTCTCGAAGGAGAGTGAATGTGAGGGTTTAGTGCTTTCCTATACTCATCCAATACCCCAGACACAACCCCCATGTTTACTTTAAAAAAAAAAAAAAAACTGGTTGTGCCAGATATTTTATTTGTGCTTCCAATGGCACTCTGAATCTGAACACTCAAATAATCCCCATGCCCAATTTAGAAGGCTTGAGTCTGTTCAGCCCTCTCTCTTCCCCCAGGACTCCCCAGACATCAATTTGAATTTCGAAGACACAGCCCTTGACCCTGCATTGCATAACTACCCTGGAGGGAGAGATGATCTCTCCCCTTCACATAACCTTGTTCTCTTCTAGAGAAACAGCTCTGCAAGATTAAATACACTTGAGGGAGAGTGACATTACTGAGGAGAGGATAGTTAATTGTTCCCTCAAAATCCAATGGGCAATGATCCAAAAACATTTGGGGAAATAGAAGTAACTCATTGCAAGCCAGCCAACCAGTGGCTTAAACTCTTTTACTTGGTGATTTCTTCTGAGTGTTTAGTTCAATTGCCTTAAGATCCATCTTGATATTAACAGGCTGTTTAGGATTTTAACAAGATTATTTGGAGACTCAAAACCTTTCTGAGCTCATGTAATAGATGAATTCTCTCAAGGTGGGCAAACTGTAAGTGGCCCCCAAAGAAGGTGCACATTCCCCTTGATTTATTGAGGTACACAGAGGAAATAATATAAGTAGATAGATAAATAGATCAATCTTTAAATACAGTATTTTAAAGAATTCTATTTTTTGTGAATGTTTTGTATTGTTCATAATCTATTAGTTGGTAGTACAGCTATGTAACTCATAAATAACATAGATATGTTGGGGTATGTTCTTTTTTTTTTTTTAAACTACTAAGAAGGAGGGATTAAATAAAACAAGAGCACCTTGCACTTAATACCCAACCCTCTCCAGTCCATGTACTGTAATGAACTCTCCATGGAAGCATCTACCCAGGAAAATGAAGAGGTAGTCCTGCTTCACTCAAAATCCAAAATTTTTTTCTGAATTCCAGCCACCTCTAGAAGTGGAAGCTGGGTACAGCTGCTTGAGAGTCAGTTTAGATAAAGTTGAAGGCAGCTCCTGAAGGAAAACATTTATTTTTCAGGTCAGGGCACTTAGGTTTTGCATAATCCTTTAGTATCTTGACAGTCAGACGTCCCCACCAGATACACTTGCAAGGACTCACAAGGGAAGGCTTTGAGGGAGCCAGATGGATGGAATCAGTGAGGAGCATGGGTGTTCATGAGGATTACTTGTGGTCTGTTCTCTCTGGGGAAGGAGAATTAGAGCTGGTCTTTCTTTAGACAGCATAAAAGAGGACCCCCTGTGAGAGAAGAGATTTCCTGCTTTGATTTGTCACAGACAATGTAGGTTCTAGACATAATTCCTGCCTGTTTCTTCACAAGTTTGACCATCAAGGGACACAAGGTGCAGGGAAGGGAAGAAACAGAAGTTTTTCTTCTCCTGCTGCCTCAGCCTGTTTTCAGCTGCAGAGGAAAGAGCACACTCTGGTTTTGAAGGCCTGCATGGGCATGCGTGCTCAGCTGCTTCAGTCGTGTCTGACTCTGTGCAACCCTATGGACTGTAGCTCGCCAGGCTCTTTGGTCCATGGGATTCTCCAGGCAAGATACTGGAGTGGGTTACCATGCCCTCCTCCAGGGTCGCTTCCCCACACAAGGACTGAACCCTCGTCTCCTGCATCTCCCGCATTGCAGGTAGGTTCTTTACCCACTGAACCACCTGGTAGGCCCCAAAGACCTGCATATCTGCTTTTTTTTTTTTTCATATCTGCTTTTAAATCACTGCAGGGCTGCATCACTGCACAGCTCATGTGCTCTGTGGCTGTCAGAGTCTAGGTGACCCACAGCCTCTAGAGCTGTTCTCTGAATGGCTGTCTGACTACTGGTGCCTGCCAGCCTCTCAGTGCTATTAGTTACTTGGTGTGTGGTCTTGGATGAGTGGCTTATTGTACCTACTGGTAAATGGGATAATAATTCCTACCTCCCAGAGTTGAGTATATGTATGCCTTATAATTAAAGTCTTTCTTTCTTCCCTGGTCAGTTTGATCTGTCCACCTGCACAGCATCCATTATTTATCTTTGTTCACATTAAGATGTTACTTTTTGGATATCACTATTCAGGAGCCTTCTGTGAAGCCCTTTCTAGTAACTTCCTCCTTTCTAGTTCCATGTCTTCCTCACCAGCATTTCACTAAGAATTGGTCATAAGGCACTAGGTGTGCAGGATTATAGCTGTCATATGAAAAACAAAGGAGGTGGGGACATGAGGTCTGCAGTAAATTTGAGATGTGCTGGGTCTGACAGGCAGGTCCAGGTTCCTCCAACAAGGTGAGTGCAGTGCAGGGGACATCACACTTCAGCGTTTCCCAAACTGTCTACTTTGATGCATAAAACTTTTATGCACAATCGTTCATGGGCCTGAAGTTTGGTGGCATTTACTTGAAGAAATATCAAATTCTTGCCGTAAAAACTTTAGAGATTTCCATTCTCTTAGTGTCTCAGGCCCAAAGATCTGCTGTTTCTGTAACATCTCTTGAAGGAAGACAGATGTTAAGTCTACAACTGATGTTAAGTTAACCAGAGTTAACCCTGGTTTTATTCATTAGTCCAACCTCACTCTAATTCCTTAATAAAAAAAAAACCACCTATGTAAGACCATATCTGTCATTCCCTTCCAGGCCTGGGAGAATTTTAAACATCTTCCCTTCTACATGATCACAGCTACATTTTCACTATCTTTAAGGCATAAAAGTAGAGAACAGTCCTTGGAGTTAGTTGAGAGATCAGTTTTCCTATTGCCTTCCATAAGCTCCTAGGATTTTATATATGTAGTGTGTAATTTTAACTATGCCTTTGATCACAAAATAGGTCCTAGTTCAAACCAAACAATTTCTAAAGACATGAAAACCAGAAAGAAAAATATAATACAAAAGTTTTTGCTATAGATATGCCCTAGTTTACTAGCAAAATGGAGAAATTACTGCATAATACATGCTGAAACCACAGAGGAAAGAAAGTATATTTGTGGTGTCTATCTCACATGTACTTCTATTCTAGAATATAAATGCTGATGTTGAGCAACTTAACCCTTTCTTTGTAATATTTGCTGATGGTTCCAGATGAGGACGATGTCTCTTATACAAGCATCAGTGAAAAAGCCTGTCAAGACAAGCCCAGGGCTGGCATTATTTGCATTTGTTGATCAGCGACTCTGGAGAGCTGTAAAGACTCTGACCCAAACAGTGACTCAGAAAACCAGGGGCCCATGTCATTATGCTCTAGACTCGGCCTTGCAGCATTGCAGTCTTGTGACTCGACAGTCCTGCAGCTTGCTTGCCTGTCATTTTCATTGACTGATGGTGCTGAGTGAAACTCTCAACAATTCAGTGTTCACACCCCAGCTTCTCAGCTTTTCCTCCTGTAGTGCTTGCTTGATCAGAGGCCGAGGACAACAGTTTAATGATTCATAGGCTTTCTTGGCAAGTAATCATTTTCTCACAGTGCTCATATACTCTGGGAGAGGGGTAAGGAATGTTGATTTGCTTTTTAAAAAATTTTTTTAATTTAAACTTTCTATTAACATGAGGTTGACAGGGTTACTTTGTCTCCATTTGCAAGTCCTTCTAAAAAATATTTAAAAACATTTTTGTTTATGTAGCTTGGGACCCTTAAACGTATGTTATCCATTGAGAACAGAATATGATAATCCCATTACGTTCTTTATTTTTTAAGAAAAGAAAAATTATTTTGTAAGTTCCTTCCTTATTTTGGTACATGAGGACTAGGTATGCTTCATAAAAGTTTAAAGCAGAGAGGTCCCCCCACCACAACTCCATTTTATAGATGAGAAAACTGCCCCAGAGAAATTGTATGATATTTCTATTGCCATAGAACTGGTCAGTGGCAGAGATAGATCAGGGCTGAAATCAGCCAATTTGAGGCTACTGTCTTATCTGATGTTAGGCTTACTTGTACCTGTCATAAGAGAATCTAGATCTAAAGAAGTCTGTGACTTGCATAGTGTGTCATGTGAATTAGGGACAGGGATTGAGGCAGAAGCACAAAGCACAGAAATTGGTATCAGATGGGTCTCAATGTGAATCCTGGCCCTGGAACTGGGTGTGTTGGTTAATGTCTTGCTTAATTTTTCTGAGTGTGTTTTCTCATCTTTACAGATGAGAAAGGGATAGTTCATAGTACCTGCTATAAGGATAAGAGATAATGCACACAAAGCTCCTGGCACACAGTAGGTGCTCAATAAATGGAAGTTTATTGAGCTCTGGTTATTGTTACGACTAAGAGGCATTTGCCCTTCCTCTCTGCTGCTTCCTTTCAAAGCAGCGTTTGCTATGCTCCACACTCTTAGAGTTCTGCCTTGTCAGGTTCAGCATGGTTCAGCTCATTTTCTCAAGACACCAGTGATTTTTTTTTTTTCTTCATAATTTGCATCAGCATTGTCTCATTTCCCTGAAACTCTGTCACAAGTCAGGAGATTGTTGCAGAACATGATCTGAAACCTTACTCGTAAGGGAAAGTCCCTTCCAAAAGAGGCATTTCCCCTCCTCTTGAGTTTTACACTTCTCTTTCACATTGTGCAGGCAATTCCCCAGCCTGGTGGCTGACTGGACACAGAGAAGGGCCTGCCCCCGAGTGTCCTGTGCAGCTTGAGTACAGTGGGAGAGAAGGGTCTGGTCACGGTGGCCCCTGGTGACTTCATTGTGATCATCTCTGACACTGTGCCTCCAAATGCTTCCAGCTTTCTGCTTTCACCAGGTCTCACTCTTGAAACCCCCGATGGAAATTTAGAGGCTTCTGTGGTTCTGAGGGGTTACTGGGGCTTTGCATTTTCTGTTTCCTCACTTCCTTTATAGCTCTCAGGGATTTCCTAAGAAGACTCTTTTGTCCTAGTAGCCTAGTCTGGCTCCTCCCCGCTGGGATGGGGGAGCTGACACGTAGGTGCGTATCTTTTTTTTTTTTAACACCATTTCAAAAATATATTTGGGTCTTATAATGAAAAAGTATTCTCTGGTCATTTTTTTATTTTTATTTTTTCTAGTGCAAATAGTATGCACTTATTATGATAAAAAATAATCAATTTTATCAAATGGATTCATTCTTTTATACCAAATGTGTGTGTGTGTGTGTGTGTGTGTGTGTGTGTGTGTGTGTTTGTGTGTGTGCCAGTGCTCTATTTTCTAGGTATTTTGTCACCAGGAGATTTTTCAACTTGAGGATATGTTGCAACACAGATGAACTATCTGCAATATCTTTAAAAAAAAAAAAGTACAGATCTATGTTAATTCTTTAAAAATACTTTACATTAACTGTTCACATCATAAAGGAATTTTTCAAGAAGAGAAAATAGGACTCTAATCCCATCCTTTCTGCATAATAACTGATTTCACTTTCATTAACTTTCATTTTTTATTCATGTACTATTCATGTATTGTGTTTCCTTAGGACAGGCTTTAAAAATTTGTGTCATAAAAATAAAGCTAGCTATTTCCTAAAATTTACTGCAGTGGGCCTGGCCACTTTCCTGATTTCTTGTACCCTGTCTTTTTCGACCAATAGTATACCAAGTAAAGATGGAGCCAACGTTCTCTTGCCCTGGGGATTGATCCCCAGTGAGGTTACTGATTCAAACTCCATTTTTGGTAGTTTTCTTTTCCTTTTAAGACTGAGTAGAGACAGAAGTTCCAGTATTTTAAATTTTCATTTATTTAACAAATATCTATTGAATATTCTTAAGTATTGAGTACTACTATGTTGATTAGGACAAAAGGTGTAAACTCACTTTGACCTGCTCAAGACTAGAGTGAAAAGTTATGGAGGAGACTTACTGGTTGGCTTTTGTGATTTTGCAAGTGGCTCAGGTCCACTCTGAGTGGAAAGATAATTTCTGCTATCATGTCCCATTCATACTATGGAAAGAAGTGGATGTGGAGGTAATGAAATAAAATGAGAGAGCATTATAAGCCATGGGCTGGTGGTGGCACTGCGTTTGGATTTGGGGAAGGATAAAGTAATGGGCTCCAAGAATAATAGAATGAAGCTGAATCAATAACCATGGATTGGAGAGCCTAGCATCTGGAAGCAATAAACTAAGTGTATTTGTTTATTTACTTGTTTGTGGGAAGTATTTAAGCTAAATTAATTAAATTGATTCTCACTGAAAAGGAAAGACTATTCTAACAGGTTTACATGAAAACTGAAATTTATTCCACATGTAACTAAAAAAAATCCTAAGCTGGATTTGGCTTCAACTTTGGATGAAATTATGTCTTGCAACAAAAGTTGTCATTCTGTCTTCTCCAGATTTTCACCTAACTTTCTTGTTGGGTTTCCATGTTAGTCAGGTTTCCCAACTTGTTGGCAAAGATGATCATCACCCACTTGTAGCTTATGCTCAACAAGCTTTGTAGCCCCGATGGAAAATAAATGCTTCTTAAATTTTGATTGGCCTGGCTTGGGTTACAGGCCCACCATGCAGCCAGGTGGGGTGATTAGCCCCATCTAAATCATATGGCAAAGTGGTCTTCTCCAAAGGGAAGGAATGAATTTTGTTATCAGCAGAAGTGATGCTGCATAGACAAACACCAAGAATTACCACTACACAGATCATTTAAGTATCTGAGTATCTGATGAAAGGATGAGCCTTCTATTTCTAGAAAATTGCTCATAAGCACTTCTCCACATTCAATAATTCTGCTTATAATTATTAGAGTTCACAGAGCTTCTGAATTTGCATATCTGTATGTACCCTAGAGTTCCATAAATCCTAGCTTCAAAAAACTCAATAGCATGAAATAATTGAGGGCAAGCACTAGGACTTTTTGTACATGATATCCACAGAACAATGTCAGAAGAATGAAATGAAATAACATATACAAAATACTTAGCATACTACCAATACAGCAGATCACAAAAAAATGCTATTTGATTGATTGATTGATTCATTCATTCAGTGTATTCAGGGCTCAGTATGAACAAGACTGTCTATGAAACAGGAGTTATCCTGCTCAGACCCTGAACTGAGAAGAATAAAGTAGCCAACTATACTTTTCAGCAAATCATCTCACATGGGAGGAATGAGGGAAAACTAATATGCAAATTGCAAGGAGACAGTGGTTATGTTCTGATTAGTTCCTACTGATTTGAATCCATGCATATATTTCAACTGTTGATATCAATATGGACAATACGAATGTTTACATAAATAGATTTGAAGCTTTACTTTTTTCCCATAAGGACCTAGTACTGAGTGCCAGTATAAGAAGATATTTTACTTCTTTCCCCATTAATTTTGATGAGCCTCAATCAAGCTACTTTCTTTTCTCCTATTCTTGCTCTTGTGAAAGATCTTTTTCTCTGTGTGTGTGTTTTTGTGTGTAGCTTTACTAACCATAGTTTTTGGGCTCTTGAAAAAGGAGATGTGGTACAGGGTACATTTGAACTAAACATTTGTTTATTTAGCAAGGGCTTCTGTTTAAGAAGGGGTGAGTTGGGTATGGGGTGGTGTGAGGAAGCAAGATGTTACCAGATGATTAAACACTTGCTGTGAACGTTACTTGATATGTTGAAAGAGTCTTTGCAGATATGTGTAAGTTAAACATCTTGAGATGGGGCATTTAGCGTGGATTATCCTCTTAGATCCAATGCAATCACAAGGGTGCTTATTGTTTTGTTTTTCTCCCTTTGGCTGCACATGCAGCATGTGGGATTTAGTTCTCTGACCAGGGGTTGAACCTGTTCCTCCTGAGAGGGTCAATTCCTAGGCAGGTTGATAAGAAGTCTGGGGGTCCCCAAGGAGAGAGGGGTCTGGAATTCTCAAGGAGGAGGAAAGGACAAACGTTTTTTTTCCTCTACATTCCTTAGTCTTAGTTGCATAAAACGTTTTTATCCTTAAGCCTGGAACTGATGATTACACAACAAACTCAGTTTAAACTCTGTACTAAGGATTATATAATAATGATGTATCCTGCTTTAGGACAGTATCTCCTTTCTGAAAACCTTCTGGCTAATCCTGTTATCTTAAAATGTAAATTATGGGAGTGGGTCTAGTAAGATCTTTACAACCTCCAGACATTCTTTTGATTCATTGTAATAACTAATTAAAAGGTATATAACTCCATTGCTAGCACTAGCAAAGGGGGTATTCCTTCTGCCCCCTTCTGATGTCTATGTCAGAAGCTTTCTCTATCCCTTTTATACTTAAATAAAACTCTATTACACAAAAGCTCTGAGCGATCAAGCCTCGTCTCTGGCCCTGGATTGAATTCTTCTCCTCTGGAGGCCAAGAATCCCAGCTGTCTTTTGTGGTTCATCAACAACCTTTCACTCCTGCAGTGAAAGTGCAGAGTGTTAACCACTGGACTGCCAGGGACATCCCACAGGGGTCCTTATAAGAAATGGCAGGAGGTCAGAGTGAATAGTAGGAAATGTGGTGATGGAAAAGAAGGTTGGAGTGATGCTCTTTGAAGATGGGGCCTCAAGCCAAGGAGTACTGGCAGCCACTAGAAGCTAAGGAAGATAAAGAAATAGATACCTTCTGAAACTTCCAAAGGAACATGACCCTGATAAGACTTTGATGTAGAGTTGTGTTCTCCAGAACTGTTAAAGAATTAATTTGTGTTAGATCACTGTGATCGTTACAGCAACAATAGGAAACTAACACACATTTCTCCTAGGAAAGGAAAGAAAATTCCAGTAGACATTTAATCCAGTATATTAATATGTGTGTTTTTTTGCCTGCTATATACATATAGTAACTGCTTTTTCAGGTGCCAGTTACCAATATTTTCTTATCAGTTCTACTAAAAAATATGTATGATACTAAATTGAGTAGTGAATTTAAGGAAAGAATGGACAGTGCGTAAGGACACGTGCTTAGGGAATCAAGGGAGCTTGCTATGACAGGGCTTGATGTCTCTGTGTTGGTTAGAAAGGCTATGCCAGGCTGTGGTGAACAACCCCAAATCCTGGAGTGACAGAAGCTTCTTTCTTGTTTGTGCCAAGTCTGCTGCATGAACAGGTGACCTGACAGGGAGTTCCCTTCCATGTGGTGGTTCAATGTGTCACATTGTCATATTAACCTTTGCTTACACGCTAGCCAAGGCAGGGCCCGAGAATGCTAGAGGTTTTCATGCCAGCAATTAAATGCTTCTGCCTGAAAGTGACACTCATTGGCCAAAGGAAGCCATGTGGCTACATCTATGTAATTTCAAGGAAGTGGGAAAGTGTAATAATACTCCTCTGTGCCAATGGAGGAAACCTAGGGATACAGGGAATCAACTTATATGTCTAGTCTATGACCACAACTTTGTAGAGTATTTTAAATAATTTTGGAATTTGCATATGTCCTTCAAATATATAGCGATAGATACATGCTCAAATCTGAGTTATCTATCTTCTTTCTTAGAAGTGTTTTAAGTTCTGAATTTTCTCAGTATTGTCACAGATCCAGATTTCAGTTTAATAGTTAACGCTAAGAAATTGAATACTATAATTAATAAGCATTAACAAATGAAGTTGATTGTTAATATTATATTCTTTTAAAAGGCTTAAAAAAGCACAAAACTAAACAAAATGAGTATAAGTAATCTAATAATGAAAAGAGAACCCAGGTGGTGCTGAATTAAGTATTTAGTAACATTTGTAAAGAAATGGAAAATCATACCTAATTATTTGATTGTGCCTACCTTTTCTCAGTTGGAAAGCCTTTGGCAAGCAGTGCATTTCTATAGGCATTTCATGGTGATTTAATATCAATTAACATATACTTGCAGCAAACTGTTGATAGTAAGTTTCTAAATTCACAGGCTTGACATTTTGCAGTGTAATTGGGCATATGAAGGAGATTTCCAGGTTGCTGCTAATAGCACCTCAGAAAGATGAAAAGTGGATTTTAATCCTTCGCCAAGGAGGCCAACGAATCCCCTTGCTGCAATTTAGGATATATTGCATCCAGAAATAGACAAAAGAATTGTTTATTCATTTATTTGTTTTTCCTTCTTACAAACTAACTAGTGTTCCAAGTTCAGTTCGGTTCAGTCGCTCAGTCGTGTCTGACTCTGTGACCCCATGGACTGCAGAACGCCAGGCTTCCCTGTCCATCACCAACTCCCGGAGCTTACTTAAACTCATGGCCATCGAGTTGGTGATGCCATCCAACCATCTCATCCTCTGTCGTCCCCTTCTCCTCCTGTCTTCAATCTTTCCAAGCATCAGGGTCTTTTCCAATAAGTCAGTTCTTCGCCTCAGGTGGCCAAAGTATTGGAGTTTCAGCTTCAACATCAGTCCTTCCAATGAATATTCAGGGCTGATTTCCTTTAGGATGGACTAGTTAGATCTCCTTGCAGTCCAAAGGACTCTCAAGAATCTTCTCCAACACCACAGTTCAAAAGCATCAATTCTTCAGCGCTCAGCTTTCTTTATAGTCCAACTCTCACACCCATACATGACTACTGGAAAAACTGTAGCTGTGATTAGATGGACCTTTGTTGGCAAAGTAATGTCTCTGCTTTTAATATGCTGTCTAGGTTGGTCAAGCTTGCTCTTTGGAAGAAAAGTTAGACCAACTAGTGTCCCCAGCACACAGTAATTAGGCCCCATGTTCCTGACAAGGGCATTCTGCTTAAAGTGGCCTTTTTTTTTTTTTTTTTAAATGCCTCTTGGTGGAGTTATTATCTAATTCAGACCCTTTTTTTCCCCTTGGAAAGGAATCAACATGTTCTACAGGCCCTGCCAGCCAAGACCTTTAGTAGTTTGCTTGTTTGTTTATTAACTTTGTTTTAATCACCTTCTTAAAAACATTCTCCCTAACTCCCTCAGGGCAAGATGTGGATTTGTTTACACCTCAGTCTTTAACTTCAATGTGTGGTTACTAATCACTAAATCATTGAATATATTTCAACTTTTCTTAGGTTGCTCAGTGTCTACTTGGAGAGGAGTCAAACCCAGAGTCCCTTTGAAATTAACAGGAGTGCCAGGTAGTCTGAAAGTCAAATAAGAAACAGGTTCCCTTTGATGTAGAATCAGACAAGTATGAGTGACCATTATTATTATGTATTTAATGAGCATAGAAAAACTGATCTATAGCCTTCGAGAGTGTACTAGAAGTCTGGAATATTCTTACTGTTGGCTCTATCTCAGATCAGTCAAAAAGTTAATGGAACAGCAGCTTCAGGGTATTAAATTAGAGGTTTCTAGACTCATGCTCTGGGTAGACCTCATGATGAACCGGAATCTGCTCTCACCGGATCCTACAACCATTCATACCCAGCTCCTCTGTATAGTTCCTACCTCTACTTCACTTAATAAGGAAGTTGCCTCTTCTTGACAACTGAAACCACCAGTAAGGGTGGGAAAAGCTGTTCCTGGCTTGAAATACAAGATGAGAAATAATTTTCTCATCAGTGTATCTCCCTCGCATTGAGGAAGTGATTTCGTATGAGTTATTATGCAAGATGCTCATCAGCAAATACTATCTGAGCACTAACTATGTGCCAGGCATTGGGCCAGGTGCTGAGGATTAAGCTTCAAACAAAATGGAATCTCTGCCCTCCTGGAAGTGACTAGTGTGAAATTTGGAACAAAAAATAGCCAAGAACAACACCATATGATAAATGAGATAAAGGGGGAGCACATGGACTCTGGGAATACCAAGGAGGGGCACATAACCTGTACTGAGGGACTGGGAAAGGCTTCTTGGGCAAGGAGGAGATAAAACGAAGGATAAACAGGAGTTGGGGAAAAACTGGGGACTAGACTTCGAAGACAGTGTGACAGGCTGAGGAATGAGCACAAGCCAAGACTCGAAAATGAGAGGGAGCATTTGAGGTAGCAAAGATCTTTAGGTGGAATAGAAAGGTTAGAGTTGGGGCTAGCATGGCAGGCATGAGGTAGCATAGGCATTTGTAAGCCAAACTAAGGAATTTTGCTGCGTCTACAAGAATGAAATTTATTGAAAGATTTTTAGGCACAGGGTGACATGATCAAATTTATATTTTAGAAGGATCACTCTGGTTTCAGCTTCAAATGACCTGAAAGACTTAAAACCACACATCTGTGGAGAGACCAGTTAGAACAGGACTTCATTAGTGTGACTGATGGGCTTCCCTGATGGCTCAGCAGATAAAGAATCCACCTGCAATGCAGGAAACACAGGAGATGTGTGTTTGATCCTTGGGTTGGGAAGATCCCCTGGAGGAGGAAAATGGCAACCCATTCCAGTATTCTTGCCTGAAAAATCCCATGGCCAGAGGAGCCTGGTGTTCTATGGTCCAAAGGGTCACAAAGAGTTGGAAACAACTGAACACAGTGTGATGTGAGTGATGCTGTTGCCTGATTGAGCCTAAGGACCAGATGGTTGTTTAGACACTAAGTCGTGTCCAACTCTTGTGACACCATGGACAGTAGCCTGCCAGGCTCCTCTGTCCATGGGATTCTCTAGGCAAGAATACTGGAGTGGCTTGCCATTTCCTTCTCCAGGGGTCTTCCCAACCCAGGAATCAAACCCAGGTCTTCTGCATTGCAGATTCTTTACCAACTGAGCTATGAGGGAAGCCTAAGGACCCGAAGGTAGTAAGCATGACAGCCATTAAAGACTGGTGGTTAGCTAGGGCAGAAGGTCTGGTTTAGGGAACTGGCTCGATGCTGATGCCATTTTCAGAGATCAGAAACAGGAGTAAGAGCAGGTTGAAGAGGGAAGCTGAGGAATGTGGTTTGGTCATACAGGGTTTGAGGTGCCCTGTGAAGATGTCCAGTAGTGCACTTGATTACATAGGTCCGGTGCTCAGAGGAGAGAGCTGGTCTGCAGATAAACTGGCAGTCACCAGCTTGTAGCTGGTAATAGAAAATGTTACCTGGAGTGATTTCTAAGATCAGCAAGTAGGCACAATGCCAAGGAGTACCCACAACTGAGAGATAAACCCCAGGCAGGAACCCACAGAAGAGACTGAGATAGGAAAGAAAGCCAAGGAGTGCTGATTCTACAGAATCATGACTCAAAGGAAGACCAAGATGAAACTAAACACAGGCCCAGTTCTTAATACATTTTAATATAAGAAATCAGGAAAGGTCAAGAAATGTTAGGAACTGGGACTAATGAAAATTAAAAAATACTTTTGCTTTAATATCTATAGGAGGGAAAGGGGGCAGAGAGAGAGCGTGTGTGTGGTTGTTTGGGATTCAGGGAAGGAAACGGGGAATGTGGGAAATATTGTCAGCAGATATTACTTGTGTTCCCTTAACTCAGTCATATATGGAATGCTTATTCTCTTAACATACATTTAGAGCCTACATATAGAGCCGTTTTCCTATGGCAGTGGATGATACACAAGAAGTACGAGTTATATCTGCTCCCTGAATCTTGTGATCTTATCAGGGAAGCAACACCTGTATCATAACATCAGTAGTGGAGGCAGCATATGATGAGTACCAGGGGCTTATATAGAAAATAAGGTCTGTAAGAATTTGGAAGAGGGAGATATTAATTTTCACCATGTGTGTGGAACAAAAAGATAAGACACAGGGCCAGGCATCTAATGTTTGAACTGACAAAAATTTTTACAGGTTTTGAATTGTTAGAAAGCTACCTACAAGGAAGATAGGCTCCTAGATTTACTCTCCTCCATGTCCCTTTCTGAACTCACCAGGGTTAATGCTCCATTTTTTCAGAAGTGCCTCTGGCTTCTGAAAGCAACATTCATCAGGGGAGGAACAATTAGTCTTTGTCTCTCATTAGTAATAGAATCAACAGCTCAGGGAGGAAAAGCCAGCAGTGACTTTTCAGTCACCCCTTCAACCCCCTAGGTTGTTCTGAGAAATTCCCAAATATCTTGTAGGAAGAACATGCAATATATTTAGCAACAAGTTCCTCCTTGCCCTGAAGTATGCCAGAAACATACACTTTGAAAGCTCATGGAAAATACAGAGAACTTGTGGGTTTTGTTACTTGGCAACTGAGATCTGAGCTGTTAAAATAAGAAATTTGCATTATTTTACAATTTCAAAAATGCAACCCATGTTATTTTCCTTTCTAGAAGGGGAAACGTAATGTAGAGTCAATATCCTATTATTTCAAAAATCCACTTTTGTTGGATTGACTTTCCTGTGATTATATCCTTGTCATCCAAGTTAGATACCTCATAGGCTGGTGGTTTCCAGGTAAAGCTCAAGTCTGGCTAGAATTCCTAGAAATGCCATGGGAAAACCAAGTCAATATTCAGAGAATGAGGATCATTTTATCAGAGGAGTAGGAATGCTGTCTTGCATGTTGTGTTGGTGGGAGAAGACACTGAAGAGACAGAGATCAGAGCTATCATCCTGAGATTATAGGGGAGACTCTTGCATCTGCTCCCCTACTGGGAGTTACACCTTCCTTCTTGCTGCCCGGTCCCACCTCTCTTACTGCTGCCCTTACACTTTGGTTGTCCTTTACTCCATGACCAACACAGGAGAAAGTATCAGTGTTGCGCCCATACTTCCAAAATCACACCTTGAAACTAGTATTCTAACAAGAGTAAATGAATGATGAGGAAAATGGACAAAATATTTGACATAATTTTTTGGAGAAAGTGAAATGGAGGATGCCTTTCTATATGGATTAGACTTGGTTGAATGCCCAACTTTGGGTCATCTGAAACTCTAAGGTGTATTAAATATGTTGAGCACTTCTGGATTCAAGGGTACATCTTAATACATCTCTTCTCCCATCCGGTGTTGTAATGAAAGTTTTGGTATTGTTGAAGAAGAGATCCTGCAATCAGATTGCACATCAGTGAGTCAATAAGAGGGGAACTCCTGGGGAAAATATTCTCTTTTTAAGCTGGAGTTACAGCTAATCGCAACCTGGTTCTCTGGCAGGGGTAATTCTTTTGAGTTTAGAAAATGGAGAAGCTAAGTAATGATATTGAGATTTTGGTGTTAAATATTTCACAAGGAAATGGTCAATTCTGCCTTTACCGAGAACATCATAGAAAGCATTTTGTTCTGTATTACTTTATAACAATACTATAGTAAATTCATGAGGATGTACTTTTACTGTATTGACACATAGGCTAAAATATAAGCTTTGTTATTATTTTCACTGATATAGCCCCAACTACCCAGAAGAGTTTCTGGTGCATAATAGATTGGCTATAAATATTTGTTGAATAAATAGATTCTGAGTATATTATGTATAGATAGTATAAAATTGAGTATTTTTTCTAATATTTCATGGAATTAAATTCTCCTCAGAATGGACTGTATTTCTAGACAAAACTCTCAAATTATGGCCTTTGTAAATCACAAATTCTGAAATATTAGGTAATTTTTTTTGGTCTGTTAACTGAAAGAAGTTTAACCATGTTCAATGAAATGTTATCTTTTCAATCTGCTGCTAAGTCACTTCAGTTGTGTCCGACTCTGTGTGACCCCATAGATGGCAGCCCACCAGGCTCCCCCATCCCTGGGATTCTCCAGGCAAGAACACTGGAGTGGGTTGCCATTTCCTTCTCCAATGCATGAAAGTGAAAAGTGAAAGTGAAGTCACTCAGTCGTGTCCGACCCTCAGCGACCCCATGGACTGCAGCCCTCCAGGCTCCTCCGTCCATGGGATTTTCCAGGCAGAAGTACTGGAGTGGGGTGCCATTGCCTTCTCCAATCTTTTCAATCTAAAAGCCAACAAATCTATGAATGTAGATTATTTCTCAAGCAGTTTTCACTTATAACATTCCATGATTTTTATAAAAACATACCCACTAGTTCTACTTGACACATATTTTATACCTTTGGAGAATGGTTTGGGAAATTCTAATCGAGCAGTGCCAACTCATGTTTGGTGGGTTGTCCAGGGCATCACCGCATATAGAAGAAATATGATTGACCTCTGAAGACTTTAGCTGACTATCTGTTCAGACAATCAATTAATGTGAACATACTGTTCATTAATCATCTTCCAAGCATTGTACTGGTGCTGTTGCATTGAGCATATAGTTGAGAAGACAGACAAAAAACAGTAACTAATCATCACAGGTTGTGAAAAATTACCATCACAAAAAGAAATGGAGCCAAAGTAGAAGGTGAGCTATTTTGATAGGGAGGTCAGAAAAGGTCTTTCTGAAAAGGTCTCATCTGACAGATGAGAAGGATCAGCCGTATTCGGGAGGAAGGGGCAAGCATTTCAGGCAGAGAATACAGCATAAGCAAGTGAATCACACATTTAGAACTTCTTGTATTTTCAGATAGAATGATATGATGCCCAAGATTTGCTTTAAAATAGTTCAAGGGAAGGCTGGGGAAGGGGAGTATGTAGATAGAGAGCATTGGCCATATAGGGATGACCATTGACACGAGGTAACTTGTACGTAAAGATTTATTATCCTATGCTCTCTTCTTGGGTATGTTTGTACTGTTTGACAATAAGATTTTTTTGAACTTCTTTTGTTTGTAGGTTGAGCTATTGTCTCATTTTGTTAGTTTCAGAAATAGGACCCTCTTTCATCATCCACTGTTTTTAAGAAAATTGGAACCACAGGTCTGAAGAGAGTCATGTTAGAAACATTTGACAGGGGGAGTTCAGTCATTTCTATAGCCCTTAGTACAGACCAATCTCTGTTCCAGAGGAGAAAGGTTTTCATATATTTTTATGAAGCGAGAGAAAAATAATATTTAAGAAAGTTTGGCTAAATTCTGCTGTTAAAATTCAACTTTTGGGAAGTATAATTTACATGAAATAAAGCTCACATATTTTAAATACACAGGTTGATGACACTGTGGAACTGTATCCTGATCCAAGTATAGAACACCTCCACCTCTCCAGGAAGTTCCCCTTTACCTTCATGCTCAAGTCTCCCCTTCCTCACTTTAGAAAACCACTGATTTGATTTTTATTATTATCTATTTATTTTGGTTGTTCTATAATTTCATAGACTGTAACCATACACCACGACTTTGTGCCATCTCCTTTCACTCAGCATACTGTCCGTGTGATTCATTCCTGCAGTGACGTATAGCAGTCATTCATCCTTACTGAGTAGGATACTCCATTGTATGGCTGTGCCACAATTTATCCACTTGCTGCGGACATCAGGTTGACTCCTGGTTTGGACTACTGTAAACAACACTGCGTACAAGTCTTTTGTGTGCATATATGTTTTCATTTCTCTTGAGTAGATATTTAAAGAGTGGAATTGCTGGGTCAAATAGTAAGTGTATTTTTAACCTTGTAAGAAACTTCCAAACTGTTCTTCGAGGTAGTTGCATCATTTTAACACTCTTACCAGAAATGTATGAGAGTCCCTTTTGCTCCCCATCTTTGGCAGTATTTCATCTCGCCAGTCTTTGATTTTAGCCACTCTAGTGGATATGAAATAATGTCACAAAGTGGTTTTAATTTACATTGCTCAAATGACTACGGTTGAACATCTTTTCATGTGCTTATTGGATATTCATATATATTTTTGTGAATATATATGAATATTGGATATTCATATATATTAAAGCCTATTGACCTTTATGATAAGTAGCATTATTTGTCTTTTATTGAGGTGAAAAGTGCTTTTCATATTCTGGATATACTCCATTAGTAGTTATATGTGTAGCAAATACTTTTTTCTCAGTCTGCCTCTTTGCTTTCTTGATGTTTTCTTTTAAGGAGAGCAGGAGGATTTAATTCTAATTAAATCCAATTTAATTTATTTTATTTTATTTCTAGTGCTATTTCTGGCCTAACAAATATCTTTGCCTACCCACAAGGCCATCAAGTATGTTTGGGTTTATTTCTGAACTCTCAGTGTTATTTCATCATTTTAATTGCTGTAGCTTCATACTGAGTCTTAGAATTAAGTAGTGTAAGTTCTTCAATTCTGTTTGTCTTTTACAAAATAATTTTTTTCCTTAGATCCTTTGCATTTCCAAACACATGTTTAGAACCAGCTTGTCATTTTCTTAAAAAAAAAAAAAAAAAAAAACTTTCTGGGGATTTAAATTTGGTAAGACAATACTGAGTTTTTCAATCCATGATCATGGCATATATTTCCATTATTTGATTCTTTAAAAATGTCCCTGGCAATACTTATTGCTTTCTGCATAAAGATCATGGACAGCTTTTGTTAAATTTTTATTTCTGTTTTATTTCATTTGATCCCGCTGTACATGGTATTCTTTTAAAATCTTATTTTCCCCCATTTTTGCTTCTCAATTTCGTTTTTTAAATTTTTATTTCTAATTGGAGGATAATTGCTTTACAATAGCTTTATTATTTTGAGATGAATATATTTGCAAGCTTAATAAACCATGTCACTAGATTTTTCACGAATTATTTCTCACAAAACATGATTAAACTTACTCAATTTTATAGCAAAAAATTGAGATACCACGAGGTAAAATAATTTAAACAAGCTGTGCAATGCACACAGTCCTTCTCAGTTTTTTACCGGGCCTCTCTTAGATGGAAGAGAGTTGGAGAGATGTCACTGTGTTCCTATATACTGGAAATGGGAAAGCGATAACTTTCTCCTTTATACTGATAATGTCCCGAGAAGGGAACAAAACTTGAGGATGCCTGGAGGAAAAAGGAGCGAGCATTGTCTTGATTGTCCAGAGAACACGCACTAAGTGTGCTCCATTGTGTTTTTTACAACAGTCACCTTACACAGAGCCCACCTGGGGAGTCATTGTTCTTCCCCAGAAAGATCCCGATTCTCTGGGCTTAAGTCTGAGCATGTGACTTTCTAGTTGAGTATGTTTATTTATTTATTTATTTTTTTGAGTTGACCAATTATTTCTATATGGGCTTCCCAGGTGGCTCAGGGGTATTGAATTTGCAGAAGATGCAACTTCAATCCCTGGGTTGGGAAGATCCCCTGGAGAAGGAACTGGCAACTTATTCCAGTATTCTTGCCTGGAAAAATCCCATGGACAGAGGAGCCTGGCAGGCTACAGTCCTTGGGGTCCCGAAGAGTCAGACATGGTTTAGCAACTAAACAACAACAAAACTAGTTCTATAGGGGACTTACAGTGATTTTTATTTTCTTCTCTAAAATTAAGATGGTACATTTTCTTGCTTTGATGTTTTGTAGACCTTTTTTCAAGGATCAAATGTTAAGGCTCACAAAAACCCTTTGTAAACAGCAAGGCTTTAGCAGAATGTCAAATTTCAAATCTTTTAAAATGGAGCCCTTTTTTAATGTCTAGGCGGAGAAATTTAATTACTAGTGACAACTGATTGTTGCTGTTGTTGTTTCTAAATTTGGCACAGGAAGATGTGACAGAACAGGGCCTTAACATACACTGAATAAATAAGCATAATTATCATCCCTTTGCAAATAAGAAAACTGAGGTTCAAAGAGATCAACTTGCTCAAGGTTCTTCCATGGTTAAAACTTTGCCTTGTCTACAGAGCAAGTTGTCTAATTGAGAAGCTGAGTGTTGGAAGGGTAGCATGGGGATACTTGAATAGGGGATGCAAGGCAGTTTAGAGCTCAGCTGAGGGCCACTTGGTTTGCTCCCTACTTTTCTTTGTACCACCATCCCTGGGCACCACATCCATTTAGAGTCTCAAAGGGTTAAGGCAGTCCAAACTCTTTAACACGAATGGAATCACACATCCCAGATTATTATTGAGGTGTTTGCATAGATTTCAGTTTATTTACAGTGTCTGTACTGAAATTTATCTTTGGAAGTTGCAGTCAAATAATGTTTCTTAAGTCTCTCAATGTATTAGACTGGTAGTAAATGCTGGGTAGGACGTCCATGATATAGCCACTAACCTCCAAAAGCCTTTTCTCTAGATATAGGCACAAGACATATCCTGGGCAGATAATTCCCAGCAATATATAGGTAGTGCTTTAGGATACATAGAATATTATGCTCCAGGATACAGATGGAGTTGAGAGCATGAAGGGGATTCTGCTGGTAGCTGGAATCTCACTTGGGCTTTGAATTGGAAGAAAACAGGGAAGATGTATCTCCTGATATGGAATGTGAGGGGATTGGGAGTATGTGTTCTCTGCTTGAAGAACCTGAGGAGGCGCATGTGGTAGGAGATGTGTCTATCGTGTGGTGGTTAAGCACAGGGTTGGAGGAGACTACCTACATCTTAATGGCCACCAGTAACTGTCTTTGAGGTTCTGAATATCTTTAGTTTATTCATCTCCTATGGGCATGGGTGTACACACACACATACTTTCTCATCTGTGAAGTAATGGCAATGATAGTATTTATCTCCCCGTGTTATAGTGAGGATTCAGGGAAACAGGTCATGAAAGTGCTTAGCACGCTGCCTGATACAAAGCAAACACTGATGAGATGATAGCTGTTTTCATTACTTGGATGCCAAAGTAAAGCAGAATTTTGCTTGGCTTCTGTCCATCACCTTCCAAACTTAGTTGCATTTGTAACCATGAGAAAGCTAGGGCTGCCATGACAAGATAACGTAGACTAGGTGACTTAAACAACAGAAATTGATTTTCTTACAGTTTTAGGCCCTAGAAGCTCAGGATCAAGATACTGGCAGGTTTAGCTCCCCTAAGGCCCTCCCTTGGCGTGCAGATCGTCATCTGCTCACTGTGTCCTCGGTTCTCGCAGGGTCTTTTCTCTTGACACAAACCTAGTGGCTCTGCCTCTTCTTACAAGGTCACTTGTCCGATTGAATTAGGGTCCACTCGTATGACCTCATTTAACCTTGATTGCCTTATTAAAGGCCCTTTCTCCAAAGACAGCCACATTCTGAGGTCCTAGGGGTTAAGGCTTCAGCATACAAATTTGGAGGGGGTGGGGACAAAATTCAGGGCCTCGTGTTCTCTGCTTTCATAGTGTTATGTTTTCTTGTCAAGGTTAATCCTTCTACATGGCCTGCATCCCATCAGGTATTGCCTCCTTCTTTTCCAGTGGCTTGATATTTGGGGCTTCATATCTCCTTTTGCTATTCATTCATTTATTTACTTATTTTTTAAAAAGAGATGGATAACTATAAATCTTTCTGGCTTGCATATATACTATTTACTTCCTCCTTAGTTAAATTGAGAAAATGTTCTTTGTTTTAAGATTTTTATACAGGGCAGGTTAGGTAGTAGCAAGTGACATACTAGGTGTGTGTGGATGTGCATATATGTATGTGTAGGTGGGTGCATTTGGCAGTTAACATGACAATTTGGAAATCCTAATTCATATTTGGACAAACAATTTAAAAAATGCTTGCTCTTCAATTTAAAAAATGCTTGCTCTTCAATTTAAAAAATTATCAAAAATGGGAAACTCATCTAAAGAAAAAAGCAATCATTAAAATATAAATGCTGGGGAAGATTGCTTGTCTGTATTCAAAAGGCAGATCATTGCTTTTAAATAGAACAGAAAAGGGTAATGAATATTTCAAAGGGAATGTCAAATAAATGGGCACAAATGTATAATTTACAGCTCCAACATGGAAGAACAATTTAGAGTTTTCCTAGCAACAGGCGCTCTGATGAACTGTCAAGGGTGCAGAGATGCTGAGGCCTCTGCTCTCTCAGCTCCCCTCCAATCTCACTGAATTCCTGCTATTTCAGACACGCTGTAGACATGGTGTTAACTTAAATGGTACCCAGGGAAAAAAAAAGCGCATGCTGTGTATGGAGAAAAGCCCAAGTTCTTCCTCTTTTTATGAGCTGCCAAATCTTGCTGCTGGTGTTTACATTAAGAGAGAAATGTGATATTAATATTTAGCTCACTCTGCAGAAATATGCATTTAAATGGGGGCAATTTCAGCATGCAAGCTCCAGAGGAAGATCTCTGTCTCTGTCTCTCTCTCTCACACACACGCACACACACACATGCACAGAGAATGTTTTCTGGCTCCTGTGGCTAAGAACTTTCAATTAAATATGGAGCATAACACATGGCCAGCAGAAGGAGGGGACCCAGCAGAATGACAATGATTACGGCCGCAGGGTAGGCCCGGCATGCAGGAGAGCTCTGTGAACCCTGCTGGAGATGGAGGTCCCACATCCACAGCTGCAACATCAAAGAATCCTGGTGACCTAGATTCAGCTATAGATCGGGGACTGCTTTGGCCTGCGTGGCCACCACTAGGCCAGCAACCTGCTCGCAGTTTCACGGGGTTGCCTGGCAAACAGCGCTGACCCATTTCACCATGACAACTCAGGCTGCTCTGCTAAAGGCCAGTGCACAGGGTAACACTTGCTGCTGGCATTTTAAAGATTTCAAAATTAAGTTTACTCAGAGTTTCTGAAAAACACATTTAGAAAACCCAACCAAAACTGACATTCTGGTGGTGGGAGAGATTCAGAAATGTGAGAAAGTTGTGGTTAGTCTTTTCTATGTTCTAAACTGTCAACAAATCTATCCATTTTATGTTTTACTCAGCCAATAGCATTGTAATAAATAAGTCTCCAACCAAAGTGAATTGATAAACAGAGAATAAGTAGGTGAAAAAGCTAAGGGATTAACTTCCAGGGCCATATATATCCTGGTCTGTTAAAATAGAGTATATAGAAACTAATAATTTAAAATCTCCTGATAAATACATGGAGGTATTTAAATGTGGATTTATTATAGCTTTAGCTCAATCTTGAACTGCACAGAATTGAGTTTCATTGGAGAACTAAAATAGTATGCCCCACAGGGGGGAATAAATGGGTCTGTGCTTTGGTAAATTCCATTTAGTAAGTGCAATTTAGGAAAATCATGGCCTGGTTTGTGCATGTGATTGCATTGAAACGCAACCTCTTTTTTTTTTTTTTTTTTTTGACAAAAACCATAGCACAAAATTGAAAGCATTTTCAGGTCTTTATATTGAAATCCATGCACCATTCTCAGCACTGCTTTTTTGGTTGTTGTTAAAATTAGCTCAGGAGATTAAACCTCAGAACTTTCTCAGTGATCTTGGTTGTTCCCTATGCGGAGAAAACAAAATCAAAACAGGCCAAAGAATTGTTTCATATGATGCAGAGTCTGTTCCCAGTGACTGATCCTACCCATGAGCCGTGTAGGTTTTAACTTGAGGGTGATAGTCATACAAAGACTTGACTTTCAAGGCGGGGAAGGGGAAGGGGAGCCATAGCTTCGCATTGGAGAATCAATCCAATATCATTTGTGGAGACATGGAATAAAACTATAGAGTATCTTTGTAAAATAAATGAACCATCCACTCCCTTCATAACAAAGATGTTAAAAACTTTTCCTCATTCTCTCTTACTCAGAATTTTCCTTCAATGCTTAAAAAGGTTTCCTTTTCCCTTGTAAGATTTCAGTCTACTTTCCAGATCCCTACTGTCTCAGAGTCATCCAGGAGCAGTCTCCATCCTGTGTGAAAGAATTGACTTCTTATTGGAAAAGCATCTAACTGTTTGCAATCATGCCACACTTAATCCCAAGGTCCCCTGTCATCCAAGGGTTTGTTAACTGAGCATCTAATACATTGTTGCAAACTAGATCAGAAATTAGAAAGCAAATGTTGTTTGAGGACAATAGTGGCTGTGGAATCAATCATTCAATTTTCAAGGACAATTAAAGATGAAAATTAATTATCCAAAATACCAGAAAGATATTAATAGTCCCTTATGGGCAAAAATGGAGTTGTAAGTAGGATAATCATATGTTATAGCTTGCCTGTCATCCTGATAGAATTAGAAATGGTGGCCTTTTTGTATCCTCATTTGAATGATAAATTACATGGTCTTCCCAAAAATTTTTCAGTGTTTCCTTCAGTGTATTTCTACAGTTTAGTTTGCTGTCTTTTGTTGTTGTTGTTTAGCTGCTAAGTCATGTCCAACTCTTTGTGACCCCATGAACTGTACACCAGGCTCCTCTGTCTTTGGGATTTGTCAGACAAAGAATACTGGAGTGGGTTGCCATTTCCTTCTCCAGAAGATCTTTCTGACCCTGGGATCAAACCTGCATTTCCTGCATTGCAGGTGGATTTTTTACCACTAAGCCACTAGGGAAGACTTCCTGTCTACAACTAGGATTTTATCGGGAAGAGTGTTATCTTTAAAGCCTAAGGTGACCACCTCTTGGCAGAAGTTCCATCCACTTTCAAATGATACATTTGGTCATGATCTTGTATCCAAGAATGACCCTAACCTCCACTGAGAAGTCAGAAGGTTCAAATTAGTGTCTTGCTCTCTATACGATAATCCTCTATATACCCTACTCTCCTCAATTACATGCATCCATTTAACCTTCCCCACCTTCAGGGCTCTTGCTCATCTCTCCTGTTCCTTTTCCAAGGCCTTATGTTCTCAGATTCTCCACTAGCACCCATCTGCAAATAATTGATAAGAGCTTTGAAAGTTTGCTTTTTGGAGGGGAGGGTTAGTTGAAATTGTAAAAGGAGGAAAGACTTCAAAGACAGACAGAAAGCTTCCTTGGTGGAATTTTGGCATTAATCCTTAAAATCAAACAGCTCAGACAGCTTCTCGTTTACTTCTACATCTAAGTCATCAAAGTCAGTGAAGCCAATAGACAGGTGGTCAGCAGAACTCCCCAGTGTAAATGATCTGAAACATTTAGGTAGAAAACAGCCTTCTCCTATAAAATATTTTCATTTCTTGGGCTATGAAGGCATGTTTTCAGTTCAGTTCAGTTGCTCAGTTGTGTCCGACTCTTTGTGACCCCATGAACTGCATCACGCCAGGCCTCCCTGTCCATTACCTACTCCCGGAGTCCACCCAAACCCATGTCCATTGTGTCGGTGATGCCATCCAACCATCTCATCCTCCTTTGTTCCCTTCTCCTCCTGCCCTCAATCTTTCCCAGCATCAGGGTCTTTTCAAATGAGTCAGCTCTTCACATGAGGTGGCCAAAGGACTGGAGTTTCAGCTTCAACATCAGTCCTTCCAATGAAAACCCAGGACTGATCTCCTTTAGGATGGACTGGTTGGATCTCCTTGCCAAGGGACTCTCAAGAGTCTTCTCCAACACCACAGTTCAAAAGCATCAATTCTTTGGCGCTCAGCTTTCTTTATAGTCCAACTCTCACATCCATACATGACTGCTGGAAAAACCATAGCCTTGACTAGATGGACCTTTGTTGGCAAAGTAACGTCTCTGCTTTTTAATATGCTGTCTAGGTTGGTCATAACTTTCCTTCCAAGGAGTAAACATCTTTTAATTTCATGGCTGCAGTCACCATCTGCAGATTTTGGAGCCCAGAAAAATAAAGTCTGACATTGTTTTCACTGTTTCCCCATCTATTTCCCTGAACTGAGGGCACTGGATGCCATGATCTTCGTTTTCTGAATGTTGAGCTTTAAGCCAACATTTTCACTCTCCTCTTTCACTTTCATCAAGAGGCTTTTTAGTTCCTCTTCACTTTCTGCCATAAGGGTGGTGTCATCTGCATATCTGAAGTTATTGATATTTCTCCCGGCAGTCTTGATTCCAGCTTGTGCTTCTTCCAGCCCAGCGTTTCTCATGATGTACTCTGCCTATAAGTTAAACAAGCAGGGTGACAATATACAGCCTTGATGTACTCCTTTTCCTATTTGGAACCAGTCTGTTGTTCCATGTTATATGTTTCTGAAAACGGCATTTATGAGAAAGCAAACACAGATCCAGAATGTGTTTATCATTTCATACTTGAAAGACAGGAAATATTTGAGATCAGTGTAATGTAATGCCAAGATTTTTGATATAAAAGAACAATGTATGCATGTCATATTTAAGTTACTTCCTTAAACTGGCATACAGCTAGCAATCTAATTGTATAGTAATTACTTTTTATTGTGTGAGGGGAAAAGTCTTATGATATAAATACGTTCTGGTGAATCGTTTCCCATAGAACAATTTTAGAAAAATATAGGGTAGAGTATTTCATTAGATCACTCAAAATCCTTCTAATGTCTGTGATATTATTTCCCTTCCACCTTTCAGTCGCTTATTTATTAGCTTTTATGGTTTCCCTTGCCTCAAGGTATTTAAGAACTAGTGAAAACATTATCTTTGCAAACACTTTCAGACATCCAGCTCAGTATTTCTGCACAGTATTAATGAAATGCATTATCTAGACATGCACTGTCTTATAGACTGAATCATCATTGTGAATTGACCGTGGGTTCATTTATGCTTTAACTACAAGCATCATTTAATGATGCAAATGACCAGTCCATTTCTGAAATACTGGAGCATCAATTAATGGTAAACATTCATTTGCCCTGACTGGCAAAAACTATGGTATTAGGTTGAGAATATTTTATTCCTAATGCAAGTAGGATACATATGAGGATTTGCTCCTGGTATCATTTTCCCCTTGGAATTTTTATAAGAAATGGCTTATAGCATGATTTGTTCACAGTCTGTGTTAGTTATCTTATTGACAGAATGATTTTCCATTCTTTTAAAAAAAATTATGGTCCTTCTTGTTTTTTTCCTTAAATCTCTATTTTTATTGATATTATTAATTCAGTTACTCAGCGAGCATCCAATCAGTAACATCATTCTCTTTCAACATGACATTGTTCCAGATATTGTGCCATGCAAGATATGACTTCTGCCCTCCTCTGGGTTGCAGTCTGGTGGGAGGGTTAATACTTACACAGGTAGTATTCCTGGCAGTGATGAAGGGCTATATGAATACATGATGAAGACTGTATGCTCCAGAAATATGATATAGAAGGTATTCTGGCTGTAGCGGAAATAACATTTCAAGCTAAAGTGTGTAGACTTCCTTTTGGTAGTCTGGGCTAAGTGCTGGGCTAAGAAGCCACAGCATAAGTAACAATATGGGCACTAGAAGGGCATTCTGTGATCAGAAAAGAGTCTTTAAAAAGTTGCATTTAGAGCTCAACCTTGAGTAATAGAGCTGGAAACTGGAAGAATAGTTGGGAGCCAGATATTAAGGCTAAGTGGTTTGGTCTAAATTCTAGGCAGTGAAGAGAGAGTGAGATTTTAAGTAGGAGTTTGGTGACTTCTCTGTGCTTTAACAGGATGATTAAGGGCAGTTTGCAGGATGAACCACAGGAGGGAAGAAGGTCAGTTGGGAAATTATTGCAACACTCAAGGTGTGATGTGATAAGAGTTGGAAAGGAGGTAGTAGCAATATGAATAAAAGGAGAAGATACGGAATGTGAGACTGTTATTTTATTTCCCTGGGGAATTGAGTTTGTGTTGATTAGTAAAGCAATAAAATCAGTTATGTTTTTGCTAAGACTTCAAAAAATGTACAACTTATTTTGCCCATGATTTACTTATGAAACGAATTCAGTCAGTGATTTAAAAAACATTAATCAAATGATAGGTAGTGATTATCATCTTAAGTCCAATATGCTTCCTTTTGCAACCTTCCACTCCCCACACTCTGCAAGAGCACAGGCGCATTATGCACATTCCCTGTTCAACCTTCCCCCATCACTCTGAGACTGATGAAGCATTTCTGTTTGAAGATAGAGAAACTACAGCACAGAAATTTTAAGTATACAGGGAGGCACAAAAGCAATATTCCCGCTAAACCAATTTTCTTTAGCATGAGACACATTAGGATGGCTTTAAGTGGCAGTTAGTTAATAGTGAAATAATTTGAGCAGGTCAAATTTTTGATGAAATGTCTAATGGGGGATAATTAAGGTTAAGTATATATGGAGGACCGTGGAAGGCAATGGCACCCCACTTCAGTACTCTTGCCTGGAAAATCCCATGGATGGAGGAGCCTGGTAGGCTGCAGTCCATGGGGTCTCGAAGAGTCGGACACAACTGAGCGACTTCACT
The DNA here is from genome assembly GCF_003369695.1 of Bos indicus x Bos taurus. Classification (NCBI taxonomy): domain Eukaryota; kingdom Metazoa; phylum Chordata; class Mammalia; order Artiodactyla; family Bovidae; genus Bos; species Bos indicus x Bos taurus. The sequence goes on from NC_040084.1 coordinate 36,918,754, forward strand.
TTCACTTTTCACTTTCATGCATTGGAGAAGGAAATGGCAACCCACTCCAGTGTTCTTGCCTGGAGAATCCCAGGTGCAGGAGAGCCTGGTGGGCTGCCGTCTATGGGGTCACACAGAGTCGGACACGACTGAAGCGACTTAGCAGCAGCAGCATGTATGGAGCACTGGGATCTGTCTTCTAACAAGGAACTGTCCTTAATTGCTAAAGCTGGCATGAATAATTTAGGATGTTTAGGACAATGACATTGGATTGTTGTCTTCAATCCTCTGGAATAATTTTTATCTTCTTAGTCAAATTTACACACCAAAAAAAGTCTTGTTAATACTTGACATTGCACTGAGTAGGTTCCAGTCGACTAGCTGCCTATATGGGACTAGGCTACGTAGGGATTATCCTTGACTCATCAATGGGAGGAGACAGTCATGAAATCAGATAGAACATAAGCTGTAGTTGAATGCAAATTTTGAAAGCATTACTGAATATACATCCCAGTAAATTACACTAGGAAGCAATGATTTAAATGAACCAATTACTATAGAAATACACTAGTTATACATTGTGTATTTGTGTATCTATCTGGGTATATAAAACTTCTGATTTTGCATATGTATATGATGAAGTAGGAACAGGGAGAGAGAAGGAAAAGGAGAGATTTTACCCAAAAGTGGAATTTTCTGAGTATTTATGCTTAAACTATCTTTTCCTTAAACTACTTAAAGATCTATCCTTCACTGTTTGAAATAGATCTCATCCTTTAAAGGTTTTATTTTATTGTTCATTTTTATTTGTACAGAGTTGCCCATTAAGCTTGTATTCTACTGTGCTATGACTTTTATCCCAAATGACAGAATTACTGGACTTTGAAAGCTGACATGGGGGAAGAAGAAAAAAAAAAGGAAATGTTTATACCTCCTCATTTTGACATGGCTCCTTCAGAAATCTGATACTAAATATCTTCCTGCATCTGGGGGAGGGAAGAAAGAGGCCATACAGGCATTCTGTACATAATGTTGAAATAAAACCCTCTATTGTCCACCAAGACAATAGAACTAGTCTATAATAATGTAGTACAAGTAGAGCAGAAACTACACAAACCAGCAATGCAATCTTTGTTCCGGTGTAATCTTCCATATCAACCATCGACAATCCCCAGAGGTAAGAGAAAGGCCTTTCTCCTATTTCCCATACATAACTCACCACCCCTCCTCTCTCTCTCCTTGCTGTGTAGGAAGCAGTGTAATAAGGCTCCCTTTGGGGATGGCTAAACATGTTTGACAACATAGGAACTGTCCTAAATAATGGCCAAAGTCTCCAACTAAGCCCAAATGCTTTGTATGGATAAACAAAGTAGTTAGCTTCATTGTCTGTTTCAAAGTCTGCAGGTGTTTCCTTTGGTGGGAAGAGAAGTAGAGATACTGAGAAGTATGATGACCCAGGAGCGCTCACAATCAAAGGGCTTCTTGGGAAAATAGCATTTCAACTTTTATCTAGAAAGACAATATCTTTCTATAGGAGTATGAGGCAAAGACACAAACAAGCCTAAAACAAAATATCCAAGAACGTCGGGAGGAAGGCAGAGCACTGAATACATTGAGGCTGACACAGAATCAACTGTTCACTAGCAGTTCACTACTCCCTGGCCTCTGCGAGGTAGAGGTACTGGGTGGCTACCGCACGAATGAATAAGATTAGTGTGCTGCCCTCCACATGGAGCTTTCATTCATAGTGGGCATTTGACCCAAACACACAGACAGGTATCAGATAAATTGTTGTTACTGTTCAGTCACTCAGTCATGTTAGACTCTTTTGTGTCCCCATGGACTGTAGCTCGCCAGGCTCCTCTATCCAAGGGATTTCTTAGGCAAGAATACTGGAGCATGTTGCCATTTCCTACTCCAGGGTATCTTCCTGGCCCAAAGATCAAACCCATATCTCTTACATCTCCTGCATTGGCAGGAGGATTCTTTACCACCTGAGCCACCACGGAAGCCCCATCAGATAAATATCTCCTAGAATTTTTCCTAAGCCTAACCACATTTGAGCCCCTAAAATTGCTTGAGTTTGTCTGTAATTAGTCTTGCTGAAACCCATGACTTCAAGTTATATGCAAGAGTCAAAAACAATTAATTCCCAAAACATGTCGTGCCTTTTTACAACCATAAAATTAACCTTTTGTTTAAGAGAAAATTCAACCTGTTAAAAATGCTTTGACTGAGAGAAACTAGTCTGTAAAGATAAGACCGTTAAGAATTGTGAAAGCAGTCACAAGAGGACGATTGCATATTCAGAAAAAGTTGAAAGGAGTTTGGAAGAAGCTTGTTTATGCTGTTATCTTTGCTTTATTGGAGAACAAAAGGGATAGAAAGGCTCACAAAGTTCATAATCTCTTGACATCCTACCCTCCTCATTCTGGGAAAGACTGGTCCCACATCTTTTAAGGGCACTTTTCATTTTGCTACATGTCTCAAGGGTCTGTCACATAGAGACATTCAGTACTCCATAAAAGGTGGAGGGGATATACTAGTGAGTAAAAACGAGGACCTGATCTCATAAACTTTATCATCAATAGTGAAGACATACGATATATACATATATATTTACATATATATATATATATATATATTTTTTTTTTTAGGAGAAGAATGTTGTAAAATCCAGGGTATATGGAGATACTTATGGAATTGTTAAATTGTTGAGTAGCTGTTTTACATAGAGCTATCAGGGAAAGCCTCTTTAGCCAAGGGGCATTTAGCTGAAACCTGAATGCTATGAGGGAACATGCTAGGTAGATATCTGGGAACAGTGGCTCTAGACAGAATAAACAGCAGATGCAAGGGCCATGGGACAGGAGTCTCTAGTGTTTTCAATGCTCTGCAGTCAGTGTGCCTATAAGAAGCAGACAAAGGCAGAGAGTGGGAAGAGATGTGATCAGAGAGGTGAAAAAGATGAGAATATAGATTATGAATGGGTCTTTAGGGCAACATTAAGGAGTTTGAATTTTATTCTGAATGAGATGGGTAATTTTTCCAGAGTGTAAAATGAAGCTGAGAGGAGGACATCCATAGTTCGAAAATAATCTTGAACAAAGATCATTTTGTTTACACCAAGAAAGTTTGGGTTAGGTCTGCAAAATAATATTTGGATTTTAAGGCATTTAATCATTGGAAAAAATTAATCAAAAAACAATAATAAACCTCATTCCCTAGAGATATTTAGGAAAGGCCGGTGTTTATTTGACATAAACTACCATTTAGAAAACAGGATCAATGTGCTTTTCCCTCTCCTAGCCATTTAAGCTAATTCACAGTCAATTTGATTAACCACATAATCAAACAGATTTAGTAATTAAGACCACAGGAAAACTGGAATGCATTCAGCTCCTCAGCCTATTGTTTTTCATCAGTAGGTACTTCCCAGGGGAAATATCCATTTGACTGTCTCTAGAATGCTGGTTCTTCTTTACTTAGACTGTGAACAACTTCAATAGATCTTAAGTTATTTATTCTAAAAAAACAAAAATTGTTTTTGAGATAATACCATGAGGGGCTGGACATGATGGCAACTTGGGATAATGTGCAATTTAATACCAAATTGATATTTTAAAAATATTAGCCCAATACTCATCATAGTGAGAATTCAGAGAAACGAATTGTCTTTTATTAAATGTTATATACAAACCTATTTCTTACCAGTTACCTTTCACTGCTCAATAAGAACATTCTGCTAAAAAATATTAAGTAAAGCGTTTCTTTTTCTGCATTTTTTTCCTCCTTTCATCTGTGGTTTTTCTGTGTTTTTTTTTTTTTTTTTAACCTGTTTTTATTTATTTGGCTGCTCCGGGTTATAGTTTTGGCAAGAGAGATCTTTAGTTGCAGCATGTGGGAAGCTTAGTCCCCTGACCAGGGATTGAACTCAGGCCCCCTGCTTTGGGAGCCTGGAGTCAGCCTCTGGACCACCAGGAAAGTCTTTCTTCTGCACTTTTTCAAGGCTTCAATTTGTTGATGGCATAGTGAAGTGTTTAATATTTAGGTAATAAAGCATTCCCATAAAGAGCACCGTGCTGAACAATTTTTAATGTCAGAACTCAGCTCTCTGTGATCTTCAGTTGAAAACCACCATGCAATTTCTCCAAGATACTCAACTATAAGAGTTTTACCCTAGTAAGGAACATTTCCTTTTCTTTTTTCCTCTCAAAGGCAATGAGAATGGGATCAGTGCACATCTCAGCCCAGGCTAAGTCTCCAGCATGGATCCAGATCAACCAATTTGGTAATAAAATGAAGGGTCTCCCTCAGTTTGGTTCAGTTCAGTCACTCAGTCGTGTCCAACTCTTTGCAACCCCATGGACTGCAGCATCCCAGGCTTCCCTGTCCATCACCTGGAGCTTACAACTCATGTCCATCGAGTTGGTGATGCCATCCATCCACCTCATCCTCTGTTGTCCCCTTCTCCTCCTGCCTTCAATCTTTCCCAGCATCTTTCTTCCAATCAGTCAGTTCTTTGCATCAGGTGGCCAAAGTATTGGAGTTTCAGCTTTAGCATCAGTCCTTCCAATGAATATTCAGGACTGATTTCCTTTGGATGAACTGGTTCGATCTTCTTACAGTCCAAGGAACTCTCAAGAGTCTTCTCCAACACCACAGTTCAAAAGCATCAATTCTTCTGCACTCAGCTTTCTTTATAATCCAACTCTCACATCCGTACATGACTACTGGAAAACCATAGCCTTGACTAAATGGACCTTTATTGGCAAAGTAATGTCTCTGCTTTTTAATATGCTGTCTAGGTTGGTCATAGCTTTCCTTCCAAGGAGTAAGCGTCTTTTAATTTTATGGCTGCAGTCCCCATCTGCAGTGATTTTGGAGCCCCCAAAAATAAAGTCTGTCACTGTTTCCACTGTTTCCCCATCTATTTGTCATGAAGTGATGGGACCGGATGCCATGATCTTAGTTTTCTGAAAGTTGAGCTTTAAGCCAACTTTTTCACTCTCCTCTTTCATTTTCATCAAGAGGCTCTTTTGTTCTTTGCTTTCTGCCATAAGGGTGGTGTCATCTGCATATCTGAGGTTTTTGATATTTCCCCCAGCAATCTTGATTCTAGCTTGTGCTTCATCCAACCTGGCATTTTGCATGATGTACTCTGCCTATAAGTTAAATAAGCAGGGTGACAATATATAGCCTTGACATAATCCTTTCCTGATTTGGAACCATATATTAATTCAAGATGGTGGAGTAGAAGGACATGCACTTATCTTCTCCTGCAAGAACTCCAAAATTACAACTCACTGCTGAACAACTGTTGACAGGAGAATGCTGGATCCCACCAAAAAAAGGTAGTCCACATCTGAAGGCAAAAGAGAGTCCCCAGCAAGATGGTAGGAGGGGTGAAATCCTGTTTAGAATTAAACCCCATACCCACCAGAGATGCTCAGAGGAACCTTGGGTGCACCAGGACCCAGAGACCCCACAGAGACTAAGCCATAACTGTGTTTGAGTGTCTCCTGCGGAGGGACAGGTCAGCAGTGGCCTTTTGCGGGGACGGAGGCTCTGGGTGCAGTAGACCTGGTTATGGCATAAGCCCTCTTGGAGGAGGTCACCGTTAACCCCACCACAGAGCCATCAGAACTTACACTGGACTGGGGAAACAGACTCTTGGAGGGTACAAACAGAACCTTGTGAGCCCTAGGACCCAGGAGAAAGGAGCAGTGACCCCACAAGAGACTGACCCAGACTTGCCTGTGAGTGTTGAGGAGTCTCCAGTGGAGGCATGGATCTGGGGTGGCCTGCTGCAGGGTCGGGGCACTGAGTGCAGCAGTGCTTGCAGGGGACCTATTGAAGGAGTTCACCACTATCTTCATTACCTCCACCATAGTTTGGTCTCAGGTCAAACAACAGGGAGGAAACACAGCCCTGCCCATCAACAGAAAATTGTTTTAAAGATTTACTGAGCACGGCCCCGCCCATCAGAACAAGACCCAGTTTTCCCCTCAGTCAGTCTCTCCCATCAGGAAGCTTCCATAAACCTCTTATCCTTATCCATCAGAGGGAAGACAGAATGAAAACCACAATCCCAGAAAACTAACCAAACTGATCACATGGACCCACAGCCTTGTCTAACTCAATGAAACTATGAGCCATGCCATGTAGGATCTCCCTGCTGCTGCTGCTAAGTCGCTTCAGTCATGTCCGACTCTATGTGACCCCATAGACGGCAGCCCACGAGGCTCCCCCATCCCTGGGATTCTCCAGGCAAGAACACTGGAGTGGGTTCCCATTTCCTTCTCCAATGCATGAAAGTGAAAAGTGAAAGTGAAGTCACTGAGTCTTGTCCGATTCTTAGTGACCCCATGGACTGCAGCCCACTAGGCTCCTCTGTCCATGGGATTTTCCAGGCAAGAGTGCTGGAGTGGGGTGCCATTGCCTTCTCCGAGGATGTCCCTAAACAGACTCTAATGTCTTTTCAAGGTCATGGCCCTCAACTGCCTTTACCCATCACTACTTCCCAGAGGAACCACATCCCTCATCCTTTCCCCAGACTTTATTTCCCCAACTCAGCTTTCTAACACATTTTCTGTCACTTGTGGAGGTGGGGTGGAATAGCATGGAGGAGAAGGGAAGGAGCCCCTTAGATTGTTTTCTGAAATCACTTTCTCTGAAAGTTCTGTCCAAACAGTAATATTTGCAGTGGGAGCATCTAGAGATACCATTTGGAGAGCAGAAGTCAGCATTGTAGCTCCGAGCGGAATTGCCATGATGCTCCTCCTGAGGTCCAAGCCTTGTGAAGGGGAGGAAGGGTGGAAGGGACTGGATCCTCTGAAAAGCACATTTCCTGTTAATAACTTCCTCATACTGAGTGCCTATAAGGAGTTATTTAATTTAATCAGCCTAATGATTCTATGATGTAGCTATTATTATCACTATTTTACATGTTAGGAAATTGAGATGTGGGAGGCTTAAATAATTTATCCAAGGTCACACAGTTAGACAGTAGAAGAGCAAGCAGTCAAACCAAGGGCTCTTTGTGCTCACAGTTTATATCCTTTCCACTATATGAACTGCTTCTTGGTTCAGACTTCTCTGGGGGAAATGAATAGAATAGAATAATTCAGTAGTCCAGTGATTCCAGGCTTCGAGGCACAGAGAGTAACCTTTCCACTGTATGTGCAATTGGGGTGCTACAGATGTGGGTAGGTCCACGTGTGGCAAAGAGAGAGGACTGATTATTCCTTCCCTGCACCCCAGAAACTCTATGGTAGTCCATCCCACTCCAGTGGCATTGCGAGGCAGTGTTGGTGACCTTCCTATAGTGATAGATACGGTAAACACAGACCCTGAGGAGAGCCTGGTTGACAGGTAACTCCTCTGTGACTCAGCCCCTTACTCGTTACATAAACTCAGAAGCCCAGACAAGCCCCCAGTCCTCACACATCATGGCACCAGGGAGATAACCCCATCTGAATCTGGAATCCCACTTTCTTGAGAGGAAGCTGATTAGCGCAGCACATTCCCAGTGCCTGACCAAGGCCACACAGAGGGGAAAATAACCATTCTTCCCTCAGCGGATGAAACCTGAGCCTTGTATTTCACTCTGCTAATCACCAAGTAAACAGGCTCTTTTATGCTAGCATCTGTGAGGGCTACTTCCCACACTGCCTCCTTCCTCCCTGCCTGCCTGCCTCTCTCTCCAAAATATCAGCAGCATCACGGGGCCACCTTAGCCCCAGAGGAGCCCCGCTATCCTGTGGCCTGTGCCATGTTCCACAGAGGCCTGGGCTTAGGGACTTCTATTTCCTCCTAGGGCCAAACCACCCCTTTGGTGTGCAATATCCATGAGCTGCTTTGGCAACTGCAGAGACTCTGTCAGTGGTCTCTGCAGAATTTTCCTGGATTCCAGAGTTTCCTACCCCTGCTGGTTCATGGTTAATTCACTGGCAGCACTGACTGCTTGAGAATAACTCTGTTTTCTTCAGGTTTCTTCCTTGCCCAACACAGGCCAGTTCATGAAGCAGTTCACACACACTGGTGCCAGATTTATAAAGTGTGAATTGAATTCTGCCCTTGGCCTTCTCTGCCCAATTCCCCCAACTTTCCTATTGTAGCTTCTCTTAAAACACAGCCACATTTCCTTTCTAAAGCCCTAGGAAATCCTGCCAGATTAACAAATGGGGGGAGGGGGAAGGATGATTTCTTATGCATTTTCACATGTAGGCTATAAACAGTCCCTGTTCTTTGCGATATTTCTTACAGAATGCCTGTGAACCAGGGTAGTTATGTTCCAGGTTTTCTAAGAGGAAAAGCAGAGACCATTCCATTTTTTTTTTTTTTTTCCTACTGCCAACAACCAAACCAAAACAAAAAAACAAACCCAAATGAAGTGAATTGGAAATGAAGTCCAAGAAGCAGAGGCCTTCTGTCTTTTAGCTCAACACTTGGTGATTTGCTTGATTATACTTCCCTCGGCCTCTCTCTCAAATCTCAGAGGCACAGACTCATTACCCCATTAGGATTTGGCTGCGGAGCCTGAAGGGACAACGAGAACAGAGACGAATCTGGTTAGGCTGCCAGAGCTAACAACCTCTTGTGTGCAATAAAACCAGACAGCATTTTTGATGGACCACATTCTCATTGCATTTGAACAGTCTTGGAAAGCTTCCATGGCTGCTGATTTCAAATAAGAAAACATGCCATAGGGAAGCAGGGCAAAGAAATGTCCCCCAGGCTCGCCTCTAACACATGTGGACCCCGTGTAAGCATCCAGTTGGAGGTGCACAAGCCATATGCTGAAATACTTAAAAGTTAGGGTTCAAGCTTGAACATTCTTTCGATAAAATGTAAAATATGCTCTACTCTCCTTCTGCGATAAACATGTTTTTATTGATAATCTAGTGGCTGGGTTCAAATTTGAATTTCTCTGACTCCTTGGAGTTTCATTCTGGATCACAGTGGTCAGGGAGAGCTGGCCTCTTAGTGCTCAACACACTGTCCTTGGTCCCAGGTCCATGCTCTTCTCTTCACATTCTGGCTCCAGATTGCAATGTGTGGCCTCTCAAACTCCTGCTGGACCCTCTACCTCAAGTGTCCAAGTCCCACCTACACTCCCACCAGCAGTACCCCCAGGGCCATTCCTTCGCCTAGAGATGTACCCAGTTGCATTCAGGTGCACAGACCCGGGAAAGAGGCCTCATACAGTTCCTGGAAATTGCCTCTGGCTGGTTGGAAAGCGAATTCCAGGGTCCTGGGAAACTAAAGTATGGTTGAGGGAGTGTGTCGGGGTTGGGGGGAATATCTTTTTGGACCCATGGTCTCTTCATCCCATTAAGAGAGCTGCTGTTAAAAGATGAGGTTGGACACAATTGTAAGATACAGGGCACAGACCAGTTGGCCCTCTCGCTTGGATTTATGGACTGTGTGTATAACATAGGTCCTTTATAGGAGGATGTTTCCCTTAGAAAATGAATTCTTGCTACCATGACCACTACAGTATAGCAGATGGAGACTCATCAAAATAATGTGCTCTTAGCTTCATAAACTGGATTGAAATGAATGTATAGCTGTACTGGTTCTCCATTATGGATGCATAGTAATATCACTCAGGGAAGATTTCTATGACCCCACACATAAAGATTCTGATTTAATTTGGTTTAGGGTGGAGTCCAGGCACGTGTATTTATTTTTTAATCTTTTTCTAAAAATTGAAGTGTGGTCATACTCCATTTATAGTTATAAAAATATTTGCTGTATTTCTTGTAACATTTTATACAGAGTAGTTTGTACTTCTTCAGTCGTTCAGTTCAGTCACTCAGTCATGTCCGACTCTTTGCAACCCCATAGACTGCAGCATGCCAGGCTTCCCTGTTCATCACCAACTCCTGGAGCTTACTCAAACTCATGTCCATAGCGTTGGTGATATCACTCTATGGTGATATCAACCATAGAGTTGGTGATACCATAGCAGCCATCCCATCCTCTGTCGTCCCCTTCTCCTCTTGCCTTCAATCTTTCCCAGTATCAGGGTCTTTTCCACTGAGTCAGTTCTTCCTATCAGGTGGCCTAAGTATTGGAGCTTCAGCTTCAAAATCAGTCCTTCCAATGAATATTCAGGACTGATTTCCTTTAGGAATCACTGGTTGGATCTCCTCGCAGTCCAAGGGACTCTCAAGAGTCTTCTCCAACATCACAGTTGGAAAGCATCAATTCTTCAGCACTCAGCTTTCTTTATAGTCCAACTCTCACACCCATGCATGACTCCTGGAAAAACCATAGCTTTGACTAGATGGACCTTCCTTGGCAAAGAAATGTCTCTGTTTTGTTAATATGCTGTCTAGGTTGGTCATAGCTTTCCTTCTAAGGAGTAAGCATCTTTTAACTTCATGGCTGCAGTCCCCATCTGCAGTGATTTTGGAGTCCCCCAAAATAAAGTCTCTCACTGTTTCCACTGTTTCCCCATCTATTTGCCATGAAGTAATGGGACCGGATGCCATGATCTTAGTTTTCTGAATGTTGAGCTTTAAGCCAACTTTTTCACTCTCCTCTTTCATTTTCATCAAGAGGCTCTTTTGTTCTTTGCTTTCTGCCATAAGGGTGATGTCATCTGCATATCTGAGGTTATTGATATTTCTCCCAGCAATCTTGATTCCAGCTTGTGCTTCATCCAGCCTGGCATTTTGTATGATGTACTCTGCCTATAAGTTAAATAAGAAGGGTGACAATATACAGCCTTGACGGTCTCCTTTTCCTGTTTGGAACCAGTCTGTTGTTCCATGTCCAGTTCTAACTGTTGCTTCTTGACACTGCATGCAGATTTCTCAGGAGGCAGGTCAGGTGGTCTGGTATTCCCATCTCTTTAAGAATTTTCCACAGTTTGTTGTGATTATACTTCTTAATCCCTTAATCCCCTACTTTTATATTGTCCCTCCTTTCTCCCCTCTCCCCACTGATAACTACTAGTTTATTCTCTATATCTGAGTCTGCTTCTTTTTTATATTCACTAGTTTTTTGTGTTTTTTAGATTCCACAAATGTGATATCATACAGTATTTGTCTTTCTTTGACTTATTTTACTTAGCATAGTGCTCCCCAAGTCCATCCATATTGCTGCAAATGGAAAAATTTCATTCTTTTTGGCTAACTACTACTCAATTGTGTATATGTAGACACACAATTGAATTGATTTATATATATATATATATATATAGATAGATAGATAGATAGATAGATAGATATAGATATATCTACTGATGGATACTTAGATTGCTTCCATGTCTTGGGTCTTGTGAGTAATACTACTATGAATGTCGGGGTGCATGTCTCTTTTCAAATTATTGTTTTTGTTTTTTTCAGCTATGTAGCCAAGAGTGGAATTGCTGGGTCATATGGTAATTCTATTTTTAGCTTTTTGAGAAATCTCTACACTGTTTTGCATAGTGGCTGTACCAATTTATGTTCCCATCTACGTGTTCAAGGGTTCCTTTTCCTCTACATCCTACTTAACGTTTGTTATTTGTGTTCTTTTTGATGACAGTCACTCTGACATGTGTGATATCTCCTTGTGGTTTTGATTTACATTTCCCTAATGAACAGTGATGTGGAGCATCTTTTCAGGTGCCTGTTGGCCATCTGCATGTCTTCTTTGGAAAAATGTCTGTTTTGTTCTTCTGCCCACTTTTTAATTGGGTTTTTTTTTTTTTTTTTTTAATGTTGTTTTACCTGTTTTTATATGTTGGATATTAACCCACCAGTCATATCATTTACAAATATTTTCTCCTGTTTAGTAGGTTGGTTGTCTTTTTGTTTTGTCAATGGTTTCCTTTGCTGTAGGCACAAATATTTTATAAAGCTCCTAGGTGACTTTATGAGCAGCCAAAATTGAGAACCATGTGGTCCAGTGTAATGATATTGCTTCCAAACCCCAAGAACATTCACCTTTGTGTTTACCTTACCCCTAAAAACTCAAAACCATCATGGCTCAGGAGATGTTCATTTCCAGAATAACAGGGCCCCTGTGTTGTAGCCTACAGTCAGTTCCCTGCTTGGAGCAATGAGTAAGACTGGTCTACATAGGTTCTGCCAGAGGGAGGCAAAGCTCTTAACTGTTTTCACCATGCCAGATGAAATTCAAAATATTTAACATTTAATAGGCACTGCAGCAATCCACTGTCTACAGTAGACAGACTCCAACTGTAGAATACTGGTTGGTCTGACAGATTCCTCTAATTACTCCTCCCAGAAACCCCTTAGAATGGATGTTACTGTGTACCTTTATTAGGAAGGTGGAGATCTGTGACCCAGATTCAGGTCTTCTGACTCCCAGTCTTGAGTTCTATCAATTGCAGCAGACAGCTTTTTTAGTTACCACAAACTAAGTTCTTTAGTCTATAATGCTGGCCTAAGCCAGGACACTTGAAGGAAGATACATTACTGGCTTCATATAAAACACTACCTACAAAATGGATTACCTAGTTTAAATCTAGACAAACACAAGAAGGGAAGCAACAGCTTAGAGCCTCTATTTGAATGACATTTATTTCTGACCCGAGTAGTCTGCTTTTTAATTCTGAAGTTTATGTATGAATTCCGACATATACTCAGAGCTGTGCTTACCCTTAACAACTGGTCACACTCAAATCTTACAAGTACAGGATCCACAGTTTTAAGGTTGTAGCTCCAATGTGACTTGTGTAAGTTTAAGTATCTGATACTTACATCTTATTTACTTAAATTCTCTAAACAGAACAGGATCTTTCGTGGCCATCTAGTCTACTTCTGTTTCTGGGAAAGTCTGCATTTAAAGCATCCCAGAGACAAAACTTTCCCACTTGAAATACAATTTCTTTCTCTACTCAGCAGGGGAGGCTTCTATTCAAAGCCCAGGTCAAGGCCTATCTTTGTGACAAAGTAATTCATTGCAAGTCTCTGTCCTCAGCAAGGCAGATTCATGTTCTGGGGAATGGAATTTTGTACAATTTGGAGAGTTCCCTTTATGATAAATAAAATGAACATTTATTTAATATGAGAAAATAAATCAAATATTGTATTGTTTACAAATATTTCCATGTATAAATCTTCTCTCTTCAATAAGACTATAAGCCTCTTGGAGGAAAGAATCATGTCTTATAGCTTTTTTCAATTTCTCTACGTTACTAAGCATGTTATAGATGCTCAGTAATTATTTGTGGATTGATTGGCTATCTACTAATTTTTGTAAATCTCTATAGAAGTTAAAGTGATGGATTGATCAAGGTAGAATGGATTTAATATGGGAAAGTTCCATATTGAGTACAGAGATGTACTCAAAACTGATTTTTGAATAAGGAATACTTGATTGGAAAGGAGGGTGTTTGTATGTGGAAATGGGAAGTTAAAGGTGTTTAATGAAGCTTTTTAATTTATTAAAAGAAATATGAATTTCTAATAATTATCTTCACTGAAACATAATCCACTGGGTATAGAAACACATTTAGATTCATCGAATGAGGTATTTTGGGTAAATATTTCAAAATCAATGTTGTGGTTTTTAAAGTAATTGTAGTGATATCTAATTATCAACAGACAAGTTGCCCATTTGTTTCCATATATAGAGGGAAGGAAAAGCAAACAAAGTAACAATAGGAAATTCCCTGGTGGGACAGTGATTGTGGCCAGAAAGAAAAAAAAAAATTCTACTCATAGACAAAATTAAATGATACAGAAAATCATATAAAACAACAACAAAAAAACATCATTCCCCGCCCCCCCCCCCCAAAAAAAAAACCAACCCCACAAACAATGAACAAGTGATTGAAGTGAATCAAAATTTCAAAATTTCCTTAGGGCCTTGACGACTCTCTAAATATTATCCAAAGAATGGCGACTCTTCATGTCTGCACAGGCCTTTAATGAGTGACAGAATGGTTTACAGGCTCACTCTGAGGATATGCTTTATGTTTTCACATCCATGATTTCCATTCCCGCCTGCTTGTGAGGGGACTGAGAGGGTGATGAAATGCCATAAAGTGGGAAAAGAGCTCTCTTACCCACTATCTTCTCTCAGATACTTAATAGGTGAAAGCTATGAGAACATGAGGCTACAAAGAAGTCCTGGCATCTGTCCTAAGTCCCGTGGAATGGTAACAAGCAAGCAGGAGATAAGCAGGGTATTTTACAGATTCCTTATCCCAATCCCACTTAAGCCAAATCCTGCATCTCACCTCTGCTCCTGGGGGTTGATCAGCAATCCGAGGATCCAGAGATGTCGAAGGGCAGCAGGAGCGGAGCATTCTGAACTCAAGCCTTTCTTTATTTAGACACAGGCTAACTCATTGCCTTATGACTTTCCTATACATTGTCCTGGTTTCAGTTCACCTTCAGTTTACCCTCCAGGCTGTATGTTAGGTAATTATATGTTACTTCTATCTTCTGATAGCCTGGATGTTTCTCATTTTTCCTTCCCCTGTGCGTGAAACATAGTGTGTGTTACACGGTAGGAACTAAGTAAGTATCTCTTGAATGATTTTTTAAGTGGGTCATCTCAATAAAACTGGGCCTCCACCATGTCTCCTTATCACTGGTCCATTCCAACTTGTTCAGGACTTCACACTGCTACATAAATTTCCATTGAAGGAAATTTTGATGTTACTCACTCTTCTGGTAATAAACACACCTCTACTACCTTCATTAGTTCAGATGACACTTCCCTGGTGGCTCAGCTGGTAAGGAATCCATCTGCCATGCAGGAACCCCAGGTTCAATCCCTGGGTTAGGAAGATTCTTTGGAGGAGAAAATGGCAGCCCAATCCAGTATTCTTGCCTGGAGAATCCCATGGACAGAGGAGCCTGGTGAGTTATGTAGTCCTTAGGGGTCACAAAGAGTTGGACACAAATGAACAACTAACACACACAAGGAAGCTTATTATTAGAAAACCTTACTTAACTTGAGCTATATTTCATTTCAAACACAGAGGGGTAAAGGCCTATGTAGAATATAGGTGACTATTGATTTTATCTATTCTCAAGAAGCTTTCTTATCTCTCTTATTGCATAACAGATATTTTACCTCTAGCTTTAGGAGTAGTCAGTAACAATACTGGCCAAATATTCCCCTAGCTAGAAAGTTGTAGTTAAAATTTGGGCACATGAACCAGACAGACTGTTTCCCTGGTTTTGCCACATGGAACCAAAGGAGAAAGGAGTCACCACTTTGCATTGGGGTTACTGAACAGAGAGTGGATGTGAAGTTCCTTCAGCTATTTTCTTGAGCTGCTTAGAGGGAGTCTTGACTGTAACAGAGCATAAGGCAGCTCTTTCAAGGGAAGTGGGGTCGAGAGATGAAGGGAAAGAGGGAGGATGGAGAGAAAAGGTCAGACAAATAGTGGACATTTATTGACCCTGAGATTTAATCATGCTCAAAGTCAGTGCCTTGCTTGGATTTCCTAGTTATAGGAGTCAATAAATATCCTCCCTCTTTACTTTCTTACTTACTCATCTGTATTGGTTGTTTGCCACCGACAATCAAACATTACCTGTGGAATATCCAAGGAAGTTGCCCAAACCAACTTGGTCAATTTTAGACAAAGCATATTTTACCAAACGTCTTTCCCTAAAATAACTTTTTCAGTTGAGCATAGTATGCCCCTGGATTGTAGAAGTGATCAACTTTTGCTCAGATGAGTTTTATGAGCATTAAATAAGTCAATCATATAAAGCTTTTACCACTTGGCAGATGGTTCTAGTTGTTGGTTAAGTCTCATCATCATCATTATGTTCAATGAAAGTTATTGAGATGGGGACTAGGTTGAGATATTGCTTGGAAGCCAGATAAGTGGTAAATCTGTGTTATGCAAGAATATTTTACAGGCAGTACTTGGGGTTTAGTCCGTGTATCTGTAGTATACAGAGTATAATGTGCTTCAGAAATTTTTGTTGTTTTTGTTTAAAAAGTCTCCTGTCTTTCTCAGAGCCTTTCCAAGTCAGTTACATAAGTGCATTTGGGGGGAGTTGGCAAGGTTTATTTTTACATGGAAAAACAACGTATCACTTTGACTACAAACACAGGGGGAGACAAGAGGTAGCTTACTGATATAGGCTAGAACAACTCCCCAAACCAAACAGGATCCTATCCTTTTTTCATGAGCTGCAGTCTAGACAATATCACTTAAAAAAAAAATCTTATGTCATTTCTGGACTAAGGTGAAAATTTTAAAGAAATTAAAAAATTATTTTAAAGACAAATGAGAATTGCTCATCAAAATTAACCCTAAAGTAAACAAAAGCTGTTGACATAGTACTTGTGAAGCTTGCGTTTCTGTCCTCTGACTCATGAGGTAATTAAAAGCAATTCTGGTGAATAAATGGACTGTTAACGAGGTAGGAGATGGTAGTAACCATAATCTGGGAAAGATTCCGTAAAAAGACAGAAATTGAGAAAATTCAAACTAAGAAAATCAACCATTTTTGCCCCAGAGAATGCAAGTTGAAAACATCTTTGTTTTTTCACCCACAATTTTATTTCTGTTCTCACACCCCACCCTCCTTTACATGAATATTAAGAACTAAGGCTTTAGCAACAGGCTTTGGTGGTGGGGGAGGTGGGGGTAAAGGGAAAAGTGCTGTGTATGGCTTTTCATATGTTAATAAGTTGATTCCATGACAACCATTGAAAAAGAAGGGCTCGAAACAAAAGCCGCTGCGAGAGAGGATCAGTGCTCTTTCATGGGCGCTGTAAGAATAACAGCCGAGACTCCCTCCGCTGAAAGGTATCTGATGGCCGCTCGTCAAAGGGCTTTGTTTTAGTAGCGCAGAGTCAGTATATAATTAATGCAGAGTTTTATGAGTCCAAATTGCACCCTCAATGATGCTTCCCTTTTAAAAGGTTGTGAATAAGAATCTGAAACCAAGAGGATTTGCTTCCAGGAGGGACCTGAGCTGTACGCAGACTATCAGTTCCTGTGATCATGCACTTCAGTTTTAGGTAAAAAGGTCAAGGGCTTTTTATCTCTGAGTCTAAGAAAGCATTTAGAGTTGGGCCGCTAGGGGAGTGCGATGAGAATGTCTTGCTCTGCTCTCCAGGCAGCCTTTGAACATAGGGCCGAGTTATCCCAATGACGTGGTGAAAGTGCTGCGGCCTCACACAGGAGCCGCCCTGCAACACTGGCATTCCTGGGCTTCTGGGACCAATGATAAGAATTCCCAACTTGCTGTTTTTCCTTCCAGAAACATGACCATGACGTGACACCCTCATGACAGATTTCCTAATGCTTCTTACAGCTAAATTTTTGCTTTGACTTAAGTAGCCACACATATCAATTAGCTGTTGTATCAAGTTAGCACAATGCATTCCTTCTGGTTAGTTCTAAAGCATTGTAAACTGCATTCAGGAATAATGCTGACTTTACTAATTTTCTGTTCAGCCCTGTTTTTCTGTCCTATGTATTACCCAGTTCTTGATTGAATTATATTGTTCCTTTTATTTGTCCCCTTTAAGTAGTTGCCAAAAACTTGCCATGAGTAACTTGTGATACAGTGTTTTCTCTGTTCCGATGGACACAAGAACTTTCATCACAATGGAATGCTTATGGAATTACATGTTTCAAAGGACACATACGAAAATACGACTTCATTCGGAGTCAGGTCACAATGATGAATAGTAATGCCAAAATGATTACTAGAAGAATTTGCAATTTGCTTTTAAAGTATTGGCTTTGGTCTTCCCTATAATTCATGTTTTTTTCCTTATAAACTTATGAACTTATGTCAATCTTGCTTTCATGCAATTAGTGTCTATAGTAGTGTTGTTTGATGAAAAGAAAAGAGATATTGTAGCTCTGATGAATCAGAATTTGAGATCTGATGATATTGTTACCAAGACTGTATCAAAAATGTGCCAGTTTTCTTAAAATCTTATTTCCAGATGCACATTTTACTCAATAAATATCTGCAGTGTGAAATTTATCACTATCCAGTAGTTTGGCAAAAATCATTAAACCATTCATTAGACAAACTTTAAAAAAATTTATTTATTTTTAACTGAAGGATAATTGCTTTACAGTATTGTGTTGGTTTGTACCAAACATCAACATGAATTTGTCATAGGTTTATCTGTGTTCCCTCCCAATTGAACATCCCTCCCACCACCCTCTGTATCCCACTTCTCTGGGTTGTTACCAAGCCCCAGTTTTGAGTTCCTTGAGTCATACAGCAAATTCCCATTGGCTATGTGTTTTACACATGATGATGTTTCCATGTTATTCTCTCCATACATTCCACCCTCTCCTTCCACCCCCTGCCCACCCCAGCTGTGTCCAAAGTCTGTTCTCTTATGTCTGTGTCTCCATTGCTGCTCTGCAAATAGGTTTATTAGTATCATGTTTAATCATTCAACAAACTTTTAATGTCTATTGCAGACCAGAACTGGATTTAATTCTATTTGTACACAGATGACAACATTTTTGCTTTTCTTGAAAAATTCATAGTTTAGCGAAATGGATAATTATGTTAATAGATAATCACAGCATTTTTATATCTCATCTCTTCTGAAATTAAGATTTGAGATGGCTTAGTTATATATGATAAAAGATAAAAGAGGATGTATAGGTGAAATAAAATGACAGGAAAAGAAAATGAGATCAAAGAATAGAGTGTGCTCTAGAAACAGACCCGAAAATCCTGTATTGTTGCCAGAAGTGATCCACAAATTTAACCTTGAATTTTTTAGCAGCCAGTCCAAAGAATATTGTTTACAAAATTCATGGTGTTCATAAGGGCAGAGCCAGCAATAACAAATGATAAGACAAACTTTTACTTGTATTGAGATATGAGAGAAATTTCCCTACTGGATCTGTGAAAAAGTGTGTACAGTGGCATGGTGTGGTGCGTTCTCAATACCATGCTAAAATAAGTGCAATATCATGGCTCTTGTAAGTATTTTGGGTACTATTCCTCAGCTCAAAACAAGACAGACTGAGATTCAGAGTGCTTCCAATGACCACAGAGCTCCTCTAAAAAAAGGAAAGTAGCCATAGTTGGCTTGACCACAAATAACTGTTCTCTGTACTATGTAGCCTCCCTTCTAACACACACACACACACTCACAAACCTCCCAATTACAAACATCATGGCCACAGCTAATTGGCCTGGGGAAGGGAGGAGCACTTGACTCAAGAGGAACTAATGTTTACAGACTGGCCAGTGGCCTTACAAGGCCATCTGACAAAAAAGGTTTGCTCAGAAAGGGTGATTGAAGTTGAGAGGAAACAATTGGATGTTTTCTTTTGGAGTGTTTGATGTTAAGAGACACACAGAGGGAGGCAATTATTTGGAAGTGTGAGCAGGAACCAAAGGGCACAGAGAGAAAAGTTAGGTTGCAAAGGCCAAGAGGCAGCTGAGACAATAAATAGGCAAAAAGTGAAAGGGACACACAGAGCGAGGGATGGGGTGGTGATTTCGTGTGGACAGAAATGGTGTCATCAATAAGCTCCTGCTGCTGAACTGGGGCTGGAGAGCCCATCCCGGGAACTGTGGTGGTTTCTGAATGACAGCGGGTTTCCCTGGAGCCTGACTCTACTGTGTTCTGCTCTTCCTGCAAGGGGTGGGTTTGTGCTATTAATATAGCTATCCCAAGAGAATCGCTGACTTTTGTCACTGACAGAGGAAGCCAAGTACGTAGATGATGGCACAATTTGAAGTGCAGCTCAGTATTAGAAATCTTACAAAGGAGTGAACAGTGTGGTGCAAACATGTAGCGCTCAAGGTCTGTCTTGATCCAAGGAAAAAAAGACATATGTATAATGGTGGGATTGCACGTCCTTCAGAAAATCTCCCATAAGTGTTACTACTATAATTTGTAAATAAATTCTTCACAAAGATTAAGTAGCAGAATTTCTAGTGTTGCACCTGAAAAGAATGAATGCAGATGTTGCCTCTAGTTTGATTAACAGTGTGTTAGTCACTCAGTTGTGTCCAACTCTTTGCTATCCCATGGACTGTAGCCCACCAGGCACCTCTGCCCATAGACTTCTCCAGGTGAGAATGATGAAGTGGGTAGCCATTCCTTTCTCCAAGGGATCTTCCCAACTCAGGGATCAAGTTGGGAAGAAGAACTCATCAGAAGAAAAACTCATCAGAAGAAACTTCCCAGATTCTTTACCCTCTGGGCCACTAAGGAACCCCCATGGTCAATTTAAATCTGGAGCATAATGTTGATATGCTTTCATGCTGCTACTGCTGCTGCTAAGTCGCTTCAGTCGTGTCCGACTCTGTGCGACCCCGTAGACGGCAGCCCACCAGGCTCCCCCATCCCTGGGATTCTCCAGGCAAGAATACTGGAGTGGGTTGCCACGCCCTCCTCAGGTGTCTTCCCAACCCAGGGATCAAACCTGTGTCTCTTACTGTCTCCTTCTGCATTGGCAGGCAGCTTCTTTACCACTAGCATCACCTGGGCTAAGGCAGTATTGCCTAACAAAACAGAACAAACTCCCAGTTCTAAATCTCAAACACAAATAAATGCAAATCCAGAAACCCACAGCTCTGTTCCATAAAACAGAGCTACAGAGATGTAAACATTTTAAAGTATGATTGACCATGATTGTTCCCCATGACCATAACAAAATTTCCATTATAATCTCTTAGAACATCTTGCCTGATACAGCATTGTTAGAAAGAACCAGTTGAATTTTAAAGTTCAGCTGCCCATGACAATGGTTTTAGTTTTATTAATAACAGAAATGTCCATTGCATATTGGAGACCCTCTTGATCATCACAATGATCAGTATAGGAGAGGTATGAATGGAGGACTGGGAAGATGAAGGGAAGAAAAAACTCATCAGAACTACAGGGCTTTAGGATGTGGCACTGACTGAACCTTGACAAATAGGGGCAACACAGAGAATCCACAGACTCTGAGCCCCTGATGGTGGAGGCCTAGCTGAAAGCCTAACCTATAGCAGGCTTCCAACTCCTCCCTTCTACTATGCATGCAGGAGTCGTTGCAATGCTGATACCGTCACATGCAGAAGTGGCTAGGGCAGATGAGGGGCTAATATAGAAACAGTGTAAACACATACACACACACACACGATGAAAAAGAGGGGCATCTGGACCACCGTCATGGAAGATACTGACTTCTCTAGCAAATTCAGGTTGATACAATGCTCAGTAGTTCTTAACTAAGATGGGCATTAAATCATACAGTATACTGAAACATTTCATGATGCATTTATGTCCAAAACACATCCTAGAGGAATTGAATTCTGTAAGCCTAGGATAAAATCGAACTGGTGTAACTGGGTAATGCTTTCCAAGTCGTCCTGATCTGTTTCCTGATTAGTAGGATCATAAGACCAACCCTTGTTGAGAAACGGATTCCTAGATATAAATGTCAGAACCCCTTTGGGATCTTACTCCATTTAAGTTGGAGTTTACTTTGTATGTACCTATGGTTCCTAGGTGGCCCTAGTGGTAAAGAACCCATCTGCCAATGAAGGAGACGCAAGAGATGTGGGTTTGATCCCTGGGTCAGGAAGATTCCCCTGGAGAAGGAAATGGCAATCCATTCCAGTATTCTTGCCTGGAGAATCTCATGAACAAGGGAGCCTGGTGAGCTACAGTCCATGGGGTTGCAAAGAGTCTGAGACAGCCGAGAAACTAAGCATATGTGCTTCATTTAACTATTTAGACAACTATATGTAGTAGATTTCAATGTAAGGATTAGGCCTAACACAAAATGGGAAAAACAAAAACAACTTGTTGGATTAATTGATTTTGTGAAGTAAAAGGATTCTCAAAAATGATTTTATTATTTTTTCCTATTTTCTCCCTTAATTTCCCTTTGGTTCGCTAAGTCAAGTCAATTGATTTTCAGAAGTAATTAAGACTTCTAATTTATTATATTTATTGAGGGACAGAACTTGAGAAAGTTTCCAAATGTTTCTGTTATTACTATTACTGATTTAGAGAACGTTACCTTGTTTTTAGAGGCTTTACATTGAAAAAAAGAAACTGCCAAAAAGTGCTATTTTTCAATTGCCTGACTGGTAAATTTTCTCATTTATGTGTCTGCAGTAGATAGCTTTTTGGGCTTGATATCAAGAGAACAGTTTGCTTCTTTATGTTGTCGGGCAAATTTCTTATCTTTTAAAAATTCTTGACTGTATCTGTCTGCAAAATAGATAGAAATACATCTGCTATACAGAGGATTTTCTAAAATAAGAATTAAATGAAATAAACTATAGTATACTGCCATCCACAGTCCTTGACCTAGTCAAATAGTTATTTTTCTTTGTCTATCTTGGTAAGTTGGATAAAAACAGAGCATTGTGAATGCTAAAATTCGACTCTCTCATTCTTTGAGCAGGATCCTATGAATAGATTTGGTTTTGGTCGTTGTGGAATGATCTCCCTCTTGAGATGACGTCTCCAGGCTGACAAGTTTCATGTTTTGAATAAAATGTGGAACTGTGCATTTAAAATTCCAGCTATGAGTTTTCCTTTTACTTTGAAATGTTCCTGTATGTGGAAAGTGAAAGAAAAAATTGAGGCAGCTGCCTGAATAATTTCAGCGAAACCAAAAAGAGGCTATCATTGTGTGGATCATTATACATGAAAGTGGTCCTTAACCTATCTAGAGAACAGCTACAGTTCCATTCTACTTTGATACAAGTACATCACCTTAGAATTGGAGAAATGTGAAGGATAGTATTTTAGCCAAATTTTAATTTTAAACTATTCTTTCATGAACTTCCTTGCTTCATTGGTTTAGTAACTTCATGGATTTATCTTATTTACCTTATTCTCTTCTACCTTTGTCCCTACCCTATTGGAGGAGGTGATATATACTATTTTATGCTGAGTTTCAAAAAAAAAGATGACTAGTACTTTGAAAATACTTCTTGGGGACCAAGCTGTTTGTATTTTCCTGGGGAGCTAAGAATAAGTGATGGGAGGATTTTGTGATCTCAATTTCTTTTTCATGAATCTCAACATAGTACTCTTTAAAAAAAAAAGTCAGCTATAATGTTTACATTAATTACTCAGAGAAATAGAGTTTTTCTGAAGGAAAACATTGAAGATTATCTACATAACAACTAAAACTTTGGAATGGAAATGAAAAATACTGTCAAATATTTGGATATTGTTTCTACAAAATAAAAAACATGAGGTATTTAAAATATTTAGGAATTTGGACCTGTTATTGCTAGAGCACCCAAATCTTCTGTTAGAACATCAATGTATTTGTTTTGTGAGGAATATCTATCCAAAACGAGGGTATTTCAAAAGAGCAGGTTCTGTGGAAGATTCTAATCAGATATGTTGTGAAGTTTTTTTAAGATGTGGATGCCTAACATAGGAAGGCATTTGGAAATTCAGAGAAAATGTTTGGTTTGTTGGACCAAGTCTTATGCTATGACATATAAAACCTGGGATTCTGTGCTGATGAGTGGTGAGACTTTGGAAAAGATGTTTCTCTTGTGCCTTAGGATTGTCACCTGTGGTGTGTAGTCGTGAGAGAGGGCTCTGGATTCAGAATTAGCCAATGGGAAGAGAGGTGGGGCCTCATGTAACTGTCAGTGTGCGATTATTGCCACTTCATTTTTCTCCCAATGCTGCTATGCTCCCGACCCCATTGTGATAAGAACACTTTCTCTTCCAGGTCCATTTAATTTAAAATATTTGTTAGAGTTGAGGACTGTGAGACCAGGTAATGGGTCATAAAAAACTCAATTGAAAAAAAGTGGAGCGGTTGAGAACATCAAAACTGTGGGAATACTGGAATAATGAGTTTGGATACACATGTGCATATTCACACTTACTCAAGAGAGCTTCCAAAAGAGAGAAATGAAAAAAAGCTGAAAGGAATAGCTGAAGATTAGGGCAGAATAAAAGAGAAAGTGATGCAATGGAGGAAGAGAAAATGACCAAGAAGAAAGAAAGAAAGAACTATTAGTTTTTCATCTTCTTCAAAATGGAATATGCAAGGAGAGAGAGACTAAGAAGGAAGAAAAAGAGTAAGAATTCCCTACATTGTCTGAAAGGAGAGATAAAAGTAAGATCCTTAAAGGCAGCTTCCAAGATAGGAGCTCAGAGAACTGAATATTGAACTCTATATCTTTTTAAAAACATTGAAGCGTATTTGATTTACAATGTTGTAAAAGGGGAGGGACGAGGTAAATTAGGAGTTTGGGATTAACATATACACACTACTATATGTAAAATGGAGAAGGCAATGGCACCCCACTCCAGTACTCTTGCCTGGAAAATCCCATGGATGGAAGAGCCTGGTGAGCTGCAGTCCATGGGGTCACACAGAGTCGGACACGACTGAGCGATTTCACTTTCACTTTTCACTTTCATGCATTGGAGAAGGAAATGGCAACCCACTCCAGTGTTCTTGCCTGGAGAATCCCAGGAATGGGGAAGCCTGGTGGGCTGCCGTCTATGGGGTCGCACAGAATCGGACACGACTGAAGCGACTTAGCAGCAGCAGCAGCATATGTAAAATAGATAACTAACAAGGAACTATTGTATAGCACAGGGAACTATACTTAATATTTTGTAATAACTTATAAGGGAAAAGAATCTGAAAAAGAATATACATTTTTTTTCCCTTTGCTATACACTTGAAACTAACTCAGTGTTATAAATTTATACTTCAATAATATTTTTAAATGCAGTTAGTAGTTATACTGGTTAGTGTCAAATGCTATGGCTCAACCACAAGTGAAGTTTATTTTTCACTCCATCCAGAATGGATGTTCCTTTTTTCAGGTTGGGAGGAGGAAGGAGGACTCTATGTTGTCTTCAGGGAACCTGGATGACAGTGACTGTCATTTTTAATATGTGAAGTGTGCTCATGCTCTGGTTATCAGCATCTCGTGCAGTGGAAGGGGAAAGTTTCTCAGGACGTTTTATACTCCAGGCCTGGAAAGAAAAGGCAGCAATCATTTCTGCATACTTGCCATTGACTGGAACCCAGTCTTGTGACCCCAGCACAAAGCAGAGGGTCTTGGGAAATGTAGTCTAGCTGAAGAGGAGAACGTACTCTGATGATAGCTAGCAGTCTCTATCATAGTTGCTGACATTTAAAACTCACAGATTTCTTACACACACACACACTCCAATTTCTAGCTTCCCCTAAAATGGAAAGACCTGACAATTCTGATCAGATTCCACATGACAACAATTGGATGGAACCAAGTAGTAGCTCCCCTTTGGAAGCAGCATCTTATCTCCAGGTTGCTGTCATCCTCACCACTTCTATTTTTGTCCCAACCCTGGTCCTACTTCATTTCATCCAAGCATGATCGACTCAAGCATGAAGGGATTATACAGTTAGAGGCCTTCTTACAGTGTAGTGCTTAGTCACTCAATCGTGTCCGACTCTTTACGGTCTTGTGAACTGTAACCCACCTGGCTCCTCTGTCCATGGGATTCTCCAGGCGAGAATACTGGAGTGGGTTGCCATTTCCTCCTCCATGGGATCTTCCCAACCCAGGGATGGAACCCACGTCCCCTGTGAGTCTTTCATTGCAGATAGATTCTTATACTGCTGAGTCACTGGGGAAGTCTTTGGTTCATTAAAACAAATGAAAACAACAGCTAAAACAGGAAATTTTTAAAAAGGTTCTTTAGACTTTCTATACTACCCTAAGTATGATAATTTACTTTTTTTGCTTGATTGTAATCTTGCATCAAAGTCTTTTCTTTAAACATATGTCTTCTGATGGAACTCAGAATTATCTTTTTTCTATAAATCTCACAATATCACTTCTATAATGTTCAACTTTTTTTTTAAATAAAAGGAGCATTTAAAGACATTTATAAAGCACCTTAAAGGAAGAATCCTTTAGATTTTAATGACTTTGTCCCCAACATCCCAGCTATCTCATTCACATCTAATTTTTAGTGACTCATCCTTATCAAATTGTTCCAAAGTACTCGTTAGTTTTTACTGAGATAATAACTTCTATTTTACATTCCTATTTTGTTGGGTGAAATAATATTTTGAAAAATCATATCATTTACAATAACAAATACATTTGTCATAAGTAAGTTTGAAGATTAGCACAACTGACTTTTGGTAAGTATGTTAGTTCAGGTAAGAATAAGTTGCTATAACAAAGAAGTCCAACATAGAATAGCTTTACTATGATAGAAGCATTGATACGTTTTCACAGAAGGTTTCAAAAGCAGGTGAGTAGTTTAGGGTGAGTAAAAATAACCCTTGATGTGATTCTTTTTTTGTTTGTTTGTTTAGTTAAAGATAAACTGTGATATACCTACCTTCAGTCCAAAAATTAGAGAAGGAGAGAGTCCAATGCAAACAATACTATAAAGGAGACACCTGTGAGGTTGTACTTTTCATTACTACTCACATTCTATTGGCCTAAATCTGGTCTCCTAGCCTTGGATAGCTACAAGATGGCTGGAAAATGTAGCCCATAGCTGGCCATGCATTAACAGAAAGAGGAAACTTCTACTACTGAAAGGAGAGGATGAATCTTGGCATTAGCAGTCTCTGACCCCATAAACATGGAAATGAGTCTTGTGTACTATTGTATCAGTTAGATTTTGCAGCACAACAAACCTTCCCAAACTTAGCTGTAACAACAAACATTTATTATTCCTCATGATCCTATGGGTTTGTTTAGTACTTCTGGTCTGGTTGGCTTAATGGGGGCTGCATGATCTAGGGTGGTCTCATTAAGATGATTTATTTTTGATTTATTTGGTCTCTCATCCCCTGATAAGCTGGCCCAGGATTCTTTTTATAGGTATGTTAAGTGTATAATGGAGAAGGCCCTGGCACCCCACTCCAGTACTCTTACCTGGAAACTCCCATGGACGGAGGAGCCTGGTAGGCTGCAGTCCATAGGGTCGCTAGAGTCGGACACGACTGAGCAACGTCACTTTCACTTTTCACTTTCATGCGTTGGAGAAGGAAATGGCAACCCACTCCAGTGTTCTTGCCTGGAGAATCCCAGGGACGGGGGAGCCTAGTGGGCTGCCGATTATGGGGTCACACAGAGTCGAACATGACTGAAGTGACTTAGCAGCAAGTGTATAAAGCAAGAAGAGGGCAAGGTTCATAGAATAAGCAGTTTTCAGCTTCTGGTTGTATATATTTGCTGAAGTCCCATTGACCAAGGCAAGTCATATGGCAATTCCAAGATGCAAGAAGTAGAAAAATAGAGGCTTCCCTGGTGGCTCAGAGGTTAAAGCGTCTGCCTCCAATGCAGGAGACCCCTGTTCAATCCCTGGGTCGGGAAGATCCCCTGGAGAAGGAAATAGTAACCCACTCCAGTATTCTTGCCTGGAGAATCCCATGGACGGAGAAGCCTGGTAGGCTACAGTCCACGGGGTCGCAAAGAGTCAGACAGGACTGAGCGACTTCACTTTCACTTTATGATGACAGAGGCAGCAATATCACATTGCAAAGAAGAGTACACACAAGAAAGGGAGGAATCTGTGAACATTTTTGCAATTTACCACAACAAAGAAGCAATCTGTTAACTTTGAGAGTTCAATTTTTTTTTTAATAGAGAGTATTGTATACCCAAGCTAGTCTGTTAAATGAAAATTAGACAATAAAGCTTCTGTCCCTTTATTATGATGTTTGTTCCTCAAAAGAGAAACGATTGTTTACCTCTACTCCTACTTAGAAACGGGGAAGGATTTTTTAGGTAAGAACACCAAAGTGCAAACCACAACAAAAAGGTTGATAACTAGAATACATTGTGATTAAGAACTACTTTCATTAGAAACATAAATAACATGAAAAGCCAAGTACAGACTGATTGTCTATGCAGCATATTTAGCCAGAATGGATTATATACCCTCAAACTCCTGAAAATCAATAAGAAAAAGATAAATAACTCAATAGAAATATGGGGAAAAAAATACCCAAAGAGTCATTTCAGGGAAGAGGAAACTCAGAGGCCAATAGACAAATGGAAAAAGGCTCAACCTTATAAGACACTGAGGAAGTGCCCATTGAACTCTGAATCAAATACCATTTCAACTCTTAAGATTGGTAAAAATTAAAAAGCCAGACAATGAATGTTGTAAAGGATATGAAGCAATAAGCACTCATGTATTTTGGACAGGAAATAGTATAAATAGTTTGGAAAATTACTTGGCACTATTTTGTAGAGTTAAAAATATGCATATCCTATGACCTAGAAAATTACTCCTAGATAAATAGAGTAATTTCTACCCATGTGCACCAGGAAATGTGTACGATAATGTTCCCAGCAGAGCAATGCATTGAAAGTAAATGTTTGGAAACAACCTAAATGTTCATTGACATGAAACTAGATGAATATTTTTTATCTTTTTCATGCCATGTCAATTATACAGCTGTGAAAGTCAGTTAATCATAGCTACTATATATATGTATATATACAGAATAAACAATAAGTATCAGTGTGAGTGGAAAAAACCTATTTCAAAGGATAAATATAAAGTGAGCCTCTTTTATATTTTTAATTAATTAATTTATGTTTAATTTTTTGCTTGCATTGGGTCTTCGTTTCTGAGTGCAGACTTTCTCTGGTTGCCAAGAGCTGGGTCTAATCTTCGTTGCGGTGCATGGGCTTCTCACTCTGGTGGCGTCTCTCATTGCAGAGCACAGGCTCTAGGTGCAGGGGCTTCAGTAATTGCAGCTCTTGGGCTCAGTAGTTGTGGCGCATAGGCTTAGTTGCTCCATGGCATGTGGGATCTTCCTGAACCAGGAATCAAACCTGGTGCCCTGCACTGGCAGGTAAATTCCTGTCCTCTGTACCACCAGGGAAGTCCTCCAGTGTGAATACCTTTTATTTAAAAAAAAATGTTTTTGTATTAAAAAAATATAAAAGCAATATATTGCTAAGGGATACATGTATACATCATAAAAACATTGAACAAAAAATAGAATGAAGAAAATTTCAGGATGGTGGTGTAGGGACCTGCAGGATGGGATGCATGAGAATGTGAATGGTATTGCACTGTGTGTTCTTTGGTGTGTATGTACAATTTATAGTTTTAAGAAAAAGGATGGTGGCTTGTTGGCTAGTATTTGCTTAGAGTTTTTAATCAGAAAATATTTCATTAAACGTCCATTATTCCTGAGGGTTTCAGGATAGAATTAACGCCTCTTGCTTTAAGCAAAGAGGGCCTTTGAATTCAGTGTCTTAAAACATATTGACCATTAATTTTGCATTCTACTTCATATTCCAGTGATTATGTTAATATTAAATTTACGCCATTGCCATAAATATTAGTAGAATTTAAGTTTTAAGAAAATTAACCATTTAATTCTATGCCTTTAAGGACTCCCCAGCAAACCATAGTATATTTCACATGATAAACACAGGTTTACTATCCTATAAAAAGAGACAATATTTAAAGTTTTAAATTCTGTGGTGGTTGTAGAACAACAAAAAGAGTGAAGTGGAGAGCCTTAAAAAGGAGAGACAAAAAATTGCTATACTTTTGAAGGCATCAAAGAAAGACAGACCCTCACTTTGCACATAGTATTATCATGTCAGGTATGACACTATTATAATTGCTTGTTTCAAGGGCTGCATGCCCTCCTAGAATGTAAACTCTTTCTGGTCAGAGTTGTTCATTTTTTTATCCTTGTATGACAGCAAAATGAGCAGCACACAGAATGCTCTATAGGAACTCTCTTGGCTCGCTTTCTAATTGCAGACTATCAGATTGCAATTTTGGCAGACAAATCCTGGTGGAGGAAGGACCATGAGCTAGCCCCTTCCTTTGAGATCTCATCAGTAACAATTGCCGTTTCCTTGTTGGCATGAGGGAGTGATGCGCTCTCCTTAGCTCATTCTGAAGTGAGTGGACATGAGCCTGTCCCTTAATACCACCCAGAGTGACTAGTAGCTTTAACAGAATGTAGTGGATAGCAACAGAATATATAGCTTACTCAGGAAGTAAGTTAGTGACTGGTTATTCTTGCTATCCAGTCACCAGTTCAAATGTATACTAACTGCTTTGCCAAATTATCTTTCTGACTTCAATATGGCAATGGCCATGTTTCTCCTACCACCTTATAATAGTTCAAGGATATCTCGATTCTAGAGTCAAGAGATTGTGGCTGCAAAAGTGAAGGGAATCAAGTTTATCCACGGTCTGCATTCTGCCTTTGAAGTCATAATTTTCCATCTTATGATCTATGTAATTTCCATATAATTAACAAAAGGACCACCTTCCCCCTTTAGCGAATACCAGCTCCAACAGGACAGTCACATAGCGACAAAAATGTTTAGCCTCAGTACAAGAGATAGACCAATTTGGGGAGAATAGGGGCTGGAGGGAGCATGAATAGCATGATTGGCAGGGTGGGGAGCATTTTCCATAGAGGTGGTTTTGATAAATGTTTGTTGAGGAAACAAATTTTAAAGGGCTAGTCGAAAGTATTGAGTACACTGCAATGATCAGATGCAAAAGAAAACTGAGGAATGAAAACATATGGAGTAGAAAAGTAAGCAAACCAAATTTTAGAAAAGAGAGTAATATTGAACAAATTATTATTATTAATTTTTTTGTTGCCAACTTTTTTAAAAACCATAGTCTATTGTGATTCTACTAATGGGGTGTACCAGCCTTCTGATGGGGACTTTTTCATGACCTAATGAAAGTGAAAGTGAAGTCGCTCAGTTGTGTCTGACTCTTTGCGACCCCGTGGACTGTAGCCCACCAGGCTCCTCGGTCCATGGGATTCTCCAGGCAAGAGTACTGGAGTGGGGTGCCATTGCCTTCTCCATGACCTAATGAAACAGCACTGCAAATAGGAAAATAGCTCTCAAGGTGGAAAGAGAGTCTAGGCATACCAACTTGGATGTTTTTCAAGTTTGATGTGTATATTTACTTTAGAAGTCTGAACACATGAACAATCAAGAGCGTATTCCTCAGATTTGGCTTGAGGCTAGTGATAGCCTCATGTCAAGAGGCTAGTTAAATGGGCACATCTCTTATAATGTTTTGTTTGTTCATTTTTTTTTAATAGGAAGGGAGAATTATAGAAAATCTGGGGATAAGAATTATTCATTCACCCAACACACATTTATTGTACATTTCTACATGAAATACTCTGTGGGGTTCTGGGGATATGAGGACTATTTAGACATAGTCTGCGATTCCCAGTAGCCTAGCATCTCATGCAGATAATGTACACTAGCATGAACATAAAGGACCTCAAAAGGGCTAAATAACAAAAACAAACAAAAACTATGGGAATGTGCTATGGTTAAGAGCTATCAAATCTGAACAGTAATTGTAAAATATAAATTGATAGACTTGAGGGTTAGAATACTATAATGATTGACAACTGTTTGTAAGAAATCTAAAAACTGATACAAAACAGATATCAGTGGAATAGATTATGTAATAATTTCTGATTAAAACTGTGTACAACTCTGTGGTTGCAGAAATGGTATGTTCTCAGAGAAAGGTACAAGGCTCATAGCAAAGAGCATTTTCTGAATGTACTTTGTGGAAACAGGATCAAGAAAACTGAGATAATTGGAGAGAAGAGAGAAGGAAAGCCAGGCAGCCTATAGTTATAGAGGGAATGCTTACAGTATTTTATCCTTATTGGTATAAGGAATAACAAGAGATCATGATATTGAGGTGATGATTTTCTGGAACTGTAGTAAAGTCCAAGTACATAGGTGGGTGAGAGAGTCAAGAGAACTGGGAAGCAGAGCAGAATGCTGAGAAAAACTGACAGTGAGACTGATGGGGGGCAAACCACAAATATTTCAGAGTAAAACTTCTATGCAAGTTTGAACTGTAACATCAGTGGACATGCTGTTTGCTTTGCTGGAGAAATGACTGTACCAACTTATGATTAATATTTAAATAAAAACCTTTTATAATTTCATATTTTAAAAGTTGAAATTGGAATGTGACAGAGCATTTGGGGCTAATTCTATATGTAAGGGGTTATTACTATACCACTGTCATTGGTTCCTCCCTTCCCATCTGAGGTAGAAAAAAATAAACCCAAAATGCATCTACTGAAAAGTAATGAGAGTTCCAATTCATTCTGTACACATTCATTAACGGCTTGTTATGGGCAAAACATTGATCTGGATTAGGAAGCTACTGTAGTATTACGTTACTTTAATTCTTCTTAAGCATTTTGATGTCTTTCACTTATGGCTACTGTATCGCTAGCGCTTTTTATGAAGAGAAGGGTATACAACACACGAGTGTTTGGTAAACATTAGTTTAATTCCCAAATTCTACCCAAGTTCTCAGACTAAATAAAATAAAAATTGTAGGCCTCCGTGGGCATGTGATGATCATACTAAGTCATACTTTAAAATTTTTCAGGTCAGAAAAGTTGCAGGTAGATCTAGTTTCCTACCAATGGCTATCTTTCTCTTCTATCCATGTTCCAGCTAAAAAACATTTCTCTCCTTAGACTCTTTTGAAAATAGAGTTGGTCATATAATCACTGTTTACCAATAAGACATAAGAATAAATCTGATGGGAAAGAACTGAAACTTCTATGATGTCTTTTAGCCTTTGTTTTCCCCTATTTCCTCCCAGGAATATGGCCATAATGCATTGGTCATCTTGCAACCACGAGGATGTGACAGCATTTGAACCAGGGCAGAGACAAAGACAGCAGGATGGGTCTCTGATGGCATTGTGGTGCCACTTACTCCAGCCCTTCCACCTTGAGACTAACATGTTATGTGAGAAAAATAAATTCCTATTTGGCTTGGTCTCTGTGGTCAGGTTTCCATTTCATGGAATTTAAGAGAGGGACAAAACAATTCTAGAGGAAGAAATGGGAAAAAAAGAAGAAATGGGACAAAACACAACACAGTAGAAAACTATTTTCTCATACTCCAAATTCATATAAATTTTTATGAAGTAGTAAATATTTCTACCTAATGAGTTATAGCTCATTCAGTAAGTACTGTAGCTCACTGATTCTAAGATATACCTTTTTTCATATTTTTATATATTTTTATTACTGACATTGGATGTTTTTCAATTGCTGTTGGCTAGGTGGCACTCCTATTGTGGATGTTATTATTTGCACACCTGCAAAAGAACTAGCAGAATTAGTGTTGGGGGCTTGAAAGAAATTTCTGACCACAATGATAGAGCTTTCTTGTAGGAAATTCTGCATCATCACGTCTCTCAGTTGCACAGATGATGCCACTGTGGGGAAAACAGAGGTGTTAACAATTCTCATACAAAACATGGTAAGAGAGTTGAACTATGCAAAAGCTTTTCAAATGCCTTAACCTATCTATTTTACTGATGTTTTCCTTCTTATAGATGCATACGAGTAATGTATGATCCAGAATAAATTTAAATGGGCTTGTTTAGTATGTATAAAATTAAAATTCTAAGAGAAGAAAAGAAGTAAGGGTAATAATTTAATTTGCAGTTTTTAGTCATTCTTTGTTGTATTAGTTACCAAGTTGTGTCTGATTCTTTCGTGACCTCATGGACTGTAGCCTGCTAGGCTCCTCTGTCCATGGTATTTCCCAGGCAAGAATACTGGAGTGGGTTGCCATTTTCTTCTCCAGGGGATCTTCCCAACCCAGGGATCGAAATCCCATCTCCTGCATTGGCAGGCAGATTCTTTAATTCTTTACTGCTAAGCCATCTGGGAAGGCCCACTTAATCATTCTTGCTGCATCGCTTCAGTCATGTCCGACCCTGTGTGACCCCATAGATGGCAGCCCACCAGGCTCCCCCATCCCTGGGATTCTCCAGGCAAGAACACTGGAGTGGGTTGCCATTTCCTTCTCCAATGCATGAAAGTGGAAAGTGGAAAGTGAAAGTGAAGCCACTCAGTCGTGTCCGACTCTCAACAACCTCATGGACTGCAGCCTACCAGGCTCCTCCATCCATGGGATTTTCCAGGCAAGAGTACTGGAGTGGGGTGCCTAGTGGCATATAAAATCATGAGTTGTTTTATAAGATATCACATCATAGGTTTGATAACATACCATAAAGGTCTGCTCAGCCTGGAGTAATGATTGGGCTTTATTTTCATGGCATGATGTTGTATTAAGGACAGAACATATGCCTTAGGGAAAAAGAGGCCAAGGTAACAATGTCCCAAAATAACATTTTGTGGCTATGTGCAATGGGCCTAGCAGACTGCCTGGCAGTTATATTGCCTTAGAGACTCATCCTGTGACTTGCTCTAAATTCTGGGCTAAATCCAGATGCCAGATCCCAAACTTGACAGGCAAATGATATATATATATTTGTAGGATGAAGTGATTTCTAAAAATTCAAGTCAGTTTCATATACCATGCAGGTTTGTCTGGTATTTTTAACTTCTCTTCAAGTGTAATGTTTTTGGATAATATATTTATACTTTTGCCTTTTAGAATTTGTGCATCTGAACTGATTTTCAGTAACTATATTGACTTTTCTCATATAGAGTAGGTTTTAATATGCTTATTTTAAAAGGGAGAATCTGAAGTGTCAAGAGGTAAGTGACTTGCCTAAGGTCACATAGCTAGTAAGTGGCATAATAAGGATTAGAATTCACATTTATCTGTTTTAAAAGTCCATGTTCTTTATACTGTGTGTAAATTAAAGTAAGCCTCCCCCTCTCTAAATCACACCTAATAAAATACTGGAATCATAGAGTAAATTGCTAATGTGCTATGCTTAGTAGCTCAGTCATGTCTGACTCTTTGTGACCCCATAGAAGAAGCCAAATATCACAACCAAACTGTGCAAAGTTCAACTGTAAAAATTAAAGCAAAACAAAACAAAGCTAGTTTGTACTAGAAAAGAAGAGGAAAGAAATGAAAAAGAAGATGGAATGGAATAAAATTTCCTACATAATGAATAGAGAATAAAAAAGTTATGGTTATGAATGATAAAAAAATATTTTTTAAATGTTTTTGACAAGGACAAAAATGATAATTTGATTGCCAAGATGCTTTTTTTTTTTTCCTTTGGTTAATGACCTTTTAAAGGAAGTCAACATGGCAGAATATGTTTTGGATGATTACAAAATTTCCTCAGTAAGAGTCTGATTTCCCAGTTTCCTGTCAACTTAAAAGTGATGATATAGAATCATTGGCTTTACCTGCAGTGGCAGCAAAACCAGGTATGACAAAGACTTGTTTAGTCTGACTGGCCAAAAGTTATTAAGACGATCAGGGAAATTTATGATGTGTGACTGTCTGAGCTAAATGTCTAAGCCAGTCTTTAGAAATTAGTTTCATTTGAAACTAACAAACTGATTTTTTACATATGAAACCAAGCCTTCCCATAAATAAGAACTTCATTCCCAGAGTCTTGAAAATAACGAGAGAGGTCCTCTTAATGGATTAGAAAGAAGATCCTGCTGTGCTCCTGAGAACAACACAAACCTTTAATTTGATTAGAGAAAGAATTGAAAACTTGAGAAATTTTAGAAAAGTATTCAAAACTGCATAATTGTATTTTTTAATTTCTTTTTAGTATTTTGAGTTAAATCCAGACAATGCATATCCAACAACAAATGGATATGCATTGTTAGCTATGGCTTTTAAATTTCTAATATTTCTATTTCTGTGTTGTTGATATTTAACCCATAAAACTATTGTTTGATACAAATTATCTGACATATAAAAGATACTTTCTTTTTTTTTTGATACTTTGAAATGAGAAGGAGTTATTTTCCAAACACAGAAAATTAACCATAAAGGCTATGGTCTACTCCAGCAAGATACATTATTTTGTTTTTTAAGAATTTTTTAATCATACACTATTATCTGAAGCAAAGGACATTTTCCCTCTATTATCGCTCTCTACAGAACTAAGCAAGATGTAACTTGAACCTGGGGAAGCTAACCAGACTCTGCAGTCTGAGAAATGGACTATGGGTCACTATGTGAAAGCTATAATCAGGAGGCTTTTTGTTTGAACAGAAGTAAATATTTCAAAAGCTTCTCTTGGCAAAGCTTAATATTAGGTTAAATCATTATGAAATTTCAGTTTTATAGGCTCAAAAATGGATGAATAGCAATAATGTTACATACTTCCACATAATGCATTGAGATACTGAAATTTGCTAAAGGTGTAATGATTGTTGGCTCAAGACACAAAAATCAACTTTGGGAATAAAAAACTACGTTGCCTGTGAGAAGATAAATATTAAGCGAAAGTAACTATGTCAAGTCTTGTCAAAGTGAATCCCTGGACCAGCAGAACCGCATCACTTGGGAATTTAAAAATGCTTACTGTAACTCCTCCCTAAATCCTATACTGTGGGGTGGGGCTAAGAAACTTGTGCTTGAATTAGCCGTCAGTTGACTTTGATGTATGCTAACATTTAAGAACCACTGGACTATGTGTTTCCTAGCATACACTATGTCCTCACTATCACTGAGACTTGAATTGAGTTGAACTTGCATTTATTAAGTTTACATGCCAACTGACAGAGAAAACACAACAATGGCAATCTTTTTACTTTATACATCTGATCATTGGTATTACTATATGTTCATAGTACTGTCTTTTATGCTATCCTTTCATTCTCCCATCTGGAAAATCTTTGATGGTAGTACGAAATGCTACTTTTGTCTTATCAAAGGAAGTGAGATTTTGAAGACAGAAATAAAGCCACTTGGCACATATTTAATCATAGTTGTAAGGTTTTTAATTCACAGAAGTAAAGACCTAAATGTAAGAGAAGATGGCTTGCTAACTGGAAAAAAAAAAAAATGATAAGAGAAAGGAACTAGGGAACAGAGATTTGTACAGCGTCCGGTGTTTTGAGGAGTTTTAAGGTAGTAGAACAAACACAGGAATGCCGGTCTCATAAGCAGGTCCAAGACTGCTGCTCAGAGCGTGAAACCAGGATTATAGGTTCCATGAACTTGCCAAGGTGGAGTATGTTAGCTCCTTTAGTGTAGTGTTATAGCAGAGCAAATGCTTGTGTTTTGAAACATATTTTTTCAAGTGAGAAGCAAATGAAACTAGTGGCTAGAAAATACCATTAAAATGATTGTTGGATTTATATCTGAAAAAATGGGTTTCAATAAGATAATGGATAGTTTCTGACATTCTTGACTGCTAATATTTTGAGATTCACCATTTTGTAATGTTCTATTATACTTGAAAGTGTAAAATTTTATGATTTTAAGCATCATCAAATAATTCGAACCATTCCAATTCATGAGAAGGATTAGATATGACACACATTTTGTCATGTGTGTGACAAAAAGCCTACAACAAATATCAGCCCTAACGGAAGAGTTCCAGGCCCAGTTCATTTATGGCTGAGGAGAAGACAAGAATGGTCACATTCAACCCTGCTGCCATAACACTGTGGGAGCTTTTAGGCAAAGAAATGAGTAAAAGAACAAATAAGTACTACAAGGGTAGAGACAAAAATAGCCTTATACTATGTACTGGAAAATTTAAGAGGATCAATATATTGTTAACATAATAAGAGGACAAAAAGAGACTTGAATAAATGTAAAGATATACTTAATATCACATATATTTCAATTTTTCAGAATTTAATATATAAATTCTATCTTATCCAGTCAAAATCCCAAGAGAATTTTTGAGTAACTTTAAAAATTGATTCTAAAATATGTGTACAAAAATAAAGGTCCATGCATATTTATAGTAATTTTTTAAAAAGAAGCCAAGGAAGGACTTGTCTAAGCAGAACTTCAAGCGTATTACAAAAATGTTTAAAAAATGTACTAAAAAAATTTTTTTTAATGTGGTACTAGCATAGGAACGTATAGGTAGATAGTGGAATGGAATGAAGTGAAGAAAGAGGAGAAAAAAATATGATTGAGGTGACACTGGAAATTAGCAAGGAAAAGATGGATTCTTTAATATAAGCAATAGAAAAATTAGGTCAAGACATGAAGAAAAATAACTTTGTAATTTATGCTTCATATTGCACATATTGCAAGAAAAGAAAAGGAATCCACTTCAAGTGAATTAAAGGCCTAAATTTGAATGGCAAAAATTCAAAGCTTTTATGGAAGAAAATACAGGAATTTATCTTTGTGATCTCATTTAGGGAAACCCCAGCAATATCCCAGAGCACAAGTGAGAATATCTAAATATAAACATTGTTTTTAACAAAGGATTCCATAAGCAAAATTAATTGGCAGGAACGGATCAGAAGATATTTATAATGTGAAAACGAAGTATATATACAACGTGTATATTGGTTTCCTGCAAATAAGGAAGAAAGTTTGTAAACCCAATAACACATGAAGGAAATATATGAATAAGAGTTCAGGAAAACATGGGATAGGGATTGAATAGTTAATAAATAACATATACTTACTAATTTAAACAAAAATGAGTTATTGTCAGATAGACAAAGATCTGAAAGCCTCATAACATCAAGTTCTCATAACATCAATTGCTAGTGGAGTAAGGTGATGTAGTCACCTGGGGCAGTAATTCACCAGTATTTAGTGAAATTAAATATTCATGTAACTATGATTCAGCAATCCCACTCCTGGTGAACCTCTCACAGAAACTCTCCTCATATTCATAGGAAAATCTGTTTCTTACAGTGTTAACTATGTTAGCAAAAGAGGGAGGCAACTGCATGTGCCTATCACCAGAAGAATATGTGGGTATCATGTGAAGATGCAAACTGTAAAAACTAGGTTTACCAAGGCTATTGGGGTCTCCAAGGAGATCCCCAATAAAGAATGATCCTCTTCCTTTCTTGGATTCTGAATAAATGGAGTAATAAAAGCAAGACTCCATGGAAGTCTAACTATTATTCTTATTGTTGGATAGTGCAGCATTGGGAAATATAATTTAGTGTGAGAGAAAAGGGAACCATTACCTGAAAACCAGAGTAGGCAGAGTCTCCACCTCTGAGCAGAAGAAAAAGTGGACCCCCCCGCAGGCAGCCAGGACCTGTGAGAAAATAGGCAGAACAGAGCAGAGCATGCCAGCCAGCCAGTCTCAAATGTACCAACGGAGAAGTCACTCTACCTCTCAAAGGCAGAGTGAAAAACAAGGCAGAATGGGCTTTTTATGGGAAATTGACATTCCTTGTGAAGAAGATTAACAATAAGGATAGATCTAAAGGCATAATATTGGTGAAAATGTCAGGAATGAGACAATTTATAGTTCAGTAAAATATACACATGTTATTTTTTAAAAGTACACAAAGAGCATATTTTTGAAGGTTGCAAATACAGGAAATATACAGAAGGTAGATTAGAAAGGTGGGGAGTACATATATTTTGTAGATGTCTATGGGAGATTAAAAGTTTAAAAAAAATAGTAAAAGAGGAGTTTTGTACAGATAAAGGAAGATAGTGTCACCTGAATTTAGGTATATGAACAATTTACTCCTGTACTACGATTAAAAAGACAACATTAGGGATACAGAGATGATATGGCATTTTTTATTATGCTGTTATTTGCATTCGTATATATGAGCAAAAAAAACCTACCACAAAAATAAAGTTAATAAATGATAGCAATTATCCCAGAACTCAAGGATGGACAAAGTATTAAGCTTTCTCTAGAGTTTAGAATCTTTTGAGAGACAGCTTTCATTTTTACACAAAACTTTTGCTTCTAAGGAGAGATGATTATTAATCAGACGATGTTTGTAAGAGAGAAGGGAAATCAAACAAATCATTTTGATGTTCTAGGTACTTTTTTTTACACTTCCTGTGCTTTTCACTTCCGGAGCGTGCTTTCTGCTATTGTGTGTCCCACTAGTGATTGACTGAGACATGTCGTTAATTCAGATTATCTTGTTCCCAGAATCTGAGGGGATAAACAGAACCAGTTTTGCTATTTTTGTTACATAAATATCTTATGAGAAATCTGCTAGCAAACTGCCCCGCCGTGGAGCCAGGCAGGGGCCAGGCCAGGGAGGAGGGGGATTGCCAGCTGGGCTGGGCCTCCCTGGCTCAGGGATCCTCGAGACTGGATGCCATCTTGAGGCAACTCCTGCTTGGGCTGTGCAGACAGCACAGGGCTGCTAAGCGGCACCCACTCCGGGACTTGGAAAGTACCCCTCAGCCCCACAGTAGACAGATGGTATTTCTTCTGCGTTTGTGTGGAGGGGGTGGGGGAGTGGTGGTAACAATGAGCAGCAGTAGCCACTTGACAGGCTCCCTGCTGCCAAGAATTTGCATGACGAACGCTTGCTGCCATCTGGAGAACTTCAGCTCATTGAGGAAGAATCAGCATCTCAGCCTCACGATTCTCTTTGCCCCCGTCTGTGCCGAGAATCTCTTTTCCCAGGGGAGGAAGAGAGCAAAAAGGCAAATCAATCCGACGAACGGAACCTGGCCTGAGGGAGGCAGGCTGCGCCATTCCTTAGGGGAAGTCCCGGTGAGCTGGACGTTGCTGGTCTAGTTCAGGGGGCGTGTGGACCGGGCTGGCATTTCAGAGTGGATTAGGTCAGTGGAGTCCGTCACCTTTTGAACAGGGCTTTGTTTATCTGCCGGTAGTTGGTGGAGGAAGTGTGGAACTGAGAAGGAGAAAACTCAAATAAGGAACCCCTTTCCCATGACCTCCAGCGTGGAGTTCAATGAGGCAAAAGACTGACCGTACACCCTGGGGATCTGGTCACAGACCACAGTGTGATGTACGATAAACACATGTGTGGGCCATTTAATTAAACACATAACACAGCTTTCCAGCTGCTGAGATACTGCATGTTTAAAACAAAAGGTATTTTTCAAAGTATGAAAAAAATTCCACTTAATATTAGTTATTGTACTTTTAATATCCTTTCCTTCCTTGTTATGGGAACCTTATGGTTATGGTATTTTTTCTCTGAAGTTTTTTCTTTAAAAGGTATTTTTTTCCCCTCCAAAATATCTTTAATACTTAAAATTTATTAGGATCAAATGGTATCTTAAATGAAACATTTTATTAGGAGATTATATCCTATAAGGGCTATATATAATACATAAGACCACATAGCTTAATGTCTTAGAGTTTCTAACCTTAAACAACACCAAGCCAATTCCTCATTGGAAAAAAGAAACGGACTCATATATTAATTATGGAATTATCAAATAAGTGGGAGTAATACCACATTCAGGGGCTTCCTCGGTGACTCAGATGGTAAAGAATCTGCCTGCAGTGCAGAAGATATGGGTTTGATCCCTGGGTCAGGAAGATCCTCTAGAGAAGGGAATGACTACCCACTCTGGTATTCTTGCCTGGGAAATCCCATGGACAGAGGAGTGTTGTGGACTACAGTCCACGGGATTGCAAAGAGTTGGACAGGACTGAGTGGCTAACACTTTCACTTTTAGTGCCACATTTACCACTGATGCTCTGTGAGCTTTGTGAAAGTGGAAATTGTATTCTGTTTCTCCTCAGCACCCTAGCACCCAGCACAGTTCCCACCTTGAGGAGAGTCTGTTTCTGCTTTGGGTATTAGGAGGTATGAATTACAAATTAACAGCAAACTTCAGCCCAGTGGAGGACTTGCTGGAAAGGTGCTGAGCCATCATATGGACTGTAAAATGGTGAACAACCAAGACTAGAAAGGAAGGGCCAGCAGGAATGTGGAAATTGCTTTAATGATAAGTAGGCCTATATTCTGGTGACCTCCAGCCTTTGAATCTAAATTTCAGATTCTCTGAAGGTGAACTTTGATGGGCCCAGCTTGGGCCTGTGTCAGGTGATTGCTCTGGGCCAATCAGAGTGGAGAGGAAGGTAGCAGGCACAAGTAGTACAGCAGTGCTGTTGGCGCTGACTCCGGGTGTCACAGACAGCTTCCACCCAAGGGAAAGATGTGTCTCCATCTCACGTCCCAGCTGCACTGTGAAGTCGTTGAGGAGCCACCTGGCAGTATCAGAGCGGAGGCATTCTGGCTGACTATATATTGCTCAGAACATAAGCTTAATGCTGTTTGCCGGAACTTAAAATTTAAATTATTTAAAACTTGTCAGTGTATTTCCCTATCTTATTCGATGCAATTATTGAGGTAATTTAGTGTTCCAGTGATTCAGAATTATAATTATGCATGTTAATTTTTATAAACTATTGTAACATGATGCTCTCTCAGGAACCACTGAGGGATAGAAGGGACGGGCCTGGACTAGAATGAAGAGGGAGGCATCTAGGCTGTAATGTTTAAGAAGGCACTCAGGCCAGCATGAGAGTAAGTTAGGAGTGTTTCCTTAAATGCTGCATCCTTGGTGACTCACTTGCTGTGCCCTACTTTGGGCACTGGTCAGAGGGTATATTTAACCTTAAACAAAAATGACTTCATACTATTCACCTAGGTAGTTTTGTCATCTGTTGCTTCTGAAGAAACCATTGTTTTGTAGGGCCCTCATTACAATCACTCTCACTTCCCCACCCATTCAGACTTGTCTGATCTTCTTTGGTTTGTTATAACCATGGTGTTCTAAGAGCCCTTTATTCCCAGCCCAACACCAGTCTAGGGAAATCCTGATGTAACAATTTCCATCCTATACTTCCATTGTCACTCTGAATGTCAATGATCTGATATTCATATGTACATAAGTATTCAAATCAATTTGAAACTTTCATAAAAGGGTCATTTTGAAATAATACTAAATGAGTAATCATTATGTGCAGATGTATTGAAATAAACATGTTTCCTAGTAGGACATGTATCCTGATTTTTACATATGAAAATCCAGCAATTATAACCATAATCTAGAGAGAACTAAAGCTTTAAAGGTAAAA
The DNA here is from genome assembly GCF_003369695.1 of Bos indicus x Bos taurus. NCBI lineage: Eukaryota > Metazoa > Chordata > Mammalia > Artiodactyla > Bovidae > Bos > Bos indicus x Bos taurus. Next base: position 36,961,396 of record NC_040084.1, read on the forward strand.
AGCAGACAGCTACAATAACAAAATTACATACTACACTTTAAATCTCTATAGCAACACAGTTTTTGTGTGAGTCCTTGAGGGTGATTCTAGTTCTGACCTGTGGAGAAATAGCTCATGACATTTATGCCAGATTCTCAGCTTTTTTCTAGGCTCCAGGTAGCCCCCGAGAGCCTAGTGCTGAGTATGAGAGACGATTGCCAGACAAAGGTGATGTGATGGTGAGACAGAACATCATTAACCTGGAAGGAAAGTCAAGTCTTGAGTTGTATTCTTGGCTCTACTCTAACTTGTGAGATTACCTTAGATAAGTCACTCACTCTGTCACAGTTTTCAGGTCTGTAATTGAACTAGACAAATTTGAAGTCCCCTTTGGATATAATAGTTTCTATTTCCATTATTTCAAATAAGAGTTGACTGAACATAAAACTTGAAAAACATTTCTACTGTTTCAGGTGATCTATTGAGTTGGCCAAAAAGTTCATTTGGGTTTGTCTGTAACATCTTATGGAAAAACCTAAACGAACTTTTTGGCCAACCCAACACATACATCAATGAAATAATTAATTTTAAGGGTTTTCTTTGTGGTGCCTGCTTGATATTCATCACAAGAACAAAATGCTGTGCCTGTGTGACCTGTGATTATAGCTGAGTCATTCCAGTGGTATGACAGTTTTCGTTTTTTCCAGTAGCTGTATACAACTTTAGGAAAATTGAAGTAAAAAAATTAACCAGTGGGTAGTTTGCCTGCAAAACACTAGGAACTAGCTCAATCTGAGGACAGAATTAAAATGCCCATGTTTTCTGGTATTATAGAGAACTGTGTATATATGCTCAGTTGTGTCTGACTCTTTACGACCCCATAGACTGTAGCTCGCCAGACTCCTCTGTCCATGGAATTTTCCGGGCAAAAATACTGGGGTGGGTTGCCTTTTCTTTTTCAAGGGTATCCTCTCGATCCAGAGACTGAACCTGTGTCTCCTGTGTTTCCTGCATTGGCAGACAATTTCTTTACCAATTGTAGAGAACTAGTTTTTGTTTAATTAAAAAAAAAACTAAACAGAAACAGACATCTAGTTTGGTTAAATGGTCTTGCTTGCTTTTGTATCTTTTACTCTATCAGTGTAATTTTTCTTTTAGGGGATATGCTATTGGTTCAGTTGTATCTCCCCCAAAAGACATGTTGGTATCCTAACCTGACTCACCTCAGAATGTGATACTATGTGGAGATAGGGTCCTTGCAAAGGTATTCAAAATAGTCTTTATGATGGGCGCTAATCCACTGTGACTGATGTCTTTATAAAAAGGGGAAATTTTAACACAGATGTGCACACAGGAAAAATGCCACGTAAAGAAGGCATAGGTCTAGATTGGGGTAATATTTTTCTGAGCCAAGGAATTCCAGAGATTGCTCACATGCCACCAGAAGTTAGGCAAGAGACATGGAACAGGTTCTTCTTGTCTACCTTTAAAGAAATCAACCCTTCCAGCACCTTAATACTGGCCTTCCAGCCTCAACTGTGAGATAATAAATTTCTTTTTTTTAATTAATTAATTTTTTTACTTTTCAATATTGTATTGGTTTTTTTGTATAAGCCACCCAGCTTGTGGTACCTTGCCTATTAAACTAATGCAGATACCTATTAGTGTATCTATGTGTAGATAAAATCCCATTATTAATTTCAGTTTTGGTTTTGAACACACACATTCACATGCACAAAGATTCTAAAATTACATATGTAGTTTTTAAGATCTCAGAGTGAAACAAAAAAATGCCTTAAAGGAGACCCCACAGAATTTGCACTTTATACACATATTCACTAGTAGCTTGGAAACCTAATTGCTTTCTGTGTCTTATTTTATTATGAATCTCATTTATTCAGTAACCTCATTTATTGATTATGATTTTCAGGATCATCTTGCTACTCAAAAGCACAAAGAAAATTAGAAATTTAGAGCATTTATGAACCATTACTAGGCAAAAATTTTCTGCAACAGAGTGGTCCCATCACCCTCTTAAAATGTACAGTGTCATGCCATTAGTGAATTTATGAAATATAAGAGAATTCATATCTTTCTTTGGGAAATATTGATAAACTATCCTTCAAATTGTGACTTTCTTCTTTATAATCTCATAAAATAAGATTCTGTAACTTCCTTGTTTTTTTCTTCCAGTATTTTAGAGTCCCCTAAAGGAAGACTATTCTTTCTAATAGCTAAGTAAAATTCCCCCTTTTTGGGATTTATGCTTGAACTTTTTTACATACAGTTAGTTAGAAATAAAAAGCCAGTTACTGAAACTACTACATATAATCTCATGGAGGTAATGAATATGGAAATCAAAGATATAATATTTTTAGTTATTTCTATTTGCTTCGCCAGTTTTAAAGTAAAATTATATGCTTATAGAAATGTTTTCCTTTCTGGCTCACTAGATTGTATTTTTTTCCCACTCTTTGATATACAGGGAGCAGAAGTAGGGCAATTTAAATACACCTTTTGAGCCAAGGAAGCTAGCAACAAATAATCACAATTTTAAAGAAAAATAAGAAATTGTAACAGTGTTTAAGTGGGAGATTGCATTTTATTTGGATTCTGTTAATTACTGCTACCAGTCCACAAGCTGTTGCAAAAGTCCCCTGGAGATTATTTCCAGTCTATTTATAGAATCTTCAGAGAAGAAGCTATGAGAATGTCTTTTTATGATACTCTCTTTAGGCTTCCCTTTTCAATAGCTCACAATTAGTTGTCTGGAATGAGGATGTATGTTAGGCTAAATATGCAGGGGTCATAATTTTCTGACCCACTTCCTTCTTCATGGCCAAATACATTTGGGAAGAATTTTTTCCAGATTCTGTTTGTTGTATTAACTTACAATGACATCTTTTCAACTGTCTTGGCTTTAGAAGTGTCTTGTAGCTTTAAAGAAGCAATTTCCCATTTTAAATGATCCATTACCATGCCTACAAGAATGTGGGTAGCTACCCACAGTGGTGAATATACTTGTGGAGAAAGCTTAGAACTGAGATGAGCACACAGATTAAAGATGGGAGAAAATTAATGCCTAGAAAGGAGGTGGATTGTAAAGGGAAGCTGGGGGTAGCTTCTTGTAGAATGAACTCATTTTAGCAGTTTTCTTTTTCTTCAGGTAACAGTGGAAGTTATTGTCTTCCTTATTAGCAAATTGAAATTGATTGTTTCATTTATTTATAGTTCCTCTCTAAGAAAGAATTCTTTATTTGGTTTTACTGATCAGTTTCCACAGAGTAGAATTTTGTACCTTTCTCTTTGGTATCATCTGTCCATTTGAGAAGTACAGGGCTTCCTTAATTCCCTAAAATGGGTTTTGTCTGTGCCAGAGGGCAGCATGTGACACTCGCCCATCTGGCATGAAAGTTGCCACTTGGCTGCCACCTGTGTTGCCACCCAGGACCCTTGCCACTCCTCCTCCATCCAAAGCATTAGACTCCAAGTCCCCACAGCCCCTTGCTGACTGCTGTCTCTTCTCCCGTGGCAGATGTCAGGGTGGGAAACACTTTGAGGGCCAAACATTTGCTATTACCAGCCTGGCATAGACTCAAATCCTCCTCTACAGGCAAAATATAACACCATTGAATATGTTTGCCTCTTAGTCTACAATCACTTCCCTCCTTTACCTCAATCCCAATTCCTAACTTAATTTGACTCATTGCTTTAACTCAGAATAGATCTGGTAGCCCATCGTGCTTGCCATCCCCAGTCCTCACTAAAGAGATCTTTGGGTGAGGAGGAGGACTGATTCTTTAAGCAGCTGAGCTTAGAGCCCCTTTTGAAATTTTCCTGGTCCTTGGACATGCAAATCCCAAACCATTAAGTTTTTGCAGTCTGAATAGATTACTGAGCTAGTGGAAGTACCACAGAGGCCATAGAAGAGGCAAGAGGTGTGAATGGATTTGATCCCTCTAATGATGAAAGATCAGCTTTGGCATCATAAGCTCATACTATTTTTAGAGCAGGAGTTATTTTAGAATCATTCATTTACATATTTTACAAATGAGAGAACCAAAAGTCCTATGGCTTGGTTATATATGGTTTGCATATTGGTGCTAGTCTTATTAATTAATTGATATTCTATAAAAACATATGTCATGAAATTTATTATTATAAGTATTTTGGATTTATGTCTATTGTTTATGCACCTCACCTTTGAATGTGGGCAATCTTAGGAACAAAGCATTTCATTTGAATGAGACCATTGAGTGCTAAGAGTCTTTCCTAGGCATGGCATTGAGACGTTTCTCAATTACACTCTGAGAAAATGTTTTTCTTTCACTATTTGAGTTTATGGGAATAGCTTTAGAAAACATCATTCGGCTTATTCAATGAGGTACTTATTGAATATTTATTGAAAACTGGTAGTCACTAGACTAGGCACTCGGGATATAGTGAGGAACAAAACAAATAAGATTCTAGATGCTAAAAATGAGTGGCTTATATTTTTATTTAATGGGCAACTGAATGTGGTCTTAAAACTGTAAATCTAGTTTTTTTTTTTTTTTTCTTGTGTGTTTTCCTTTTCTTTAATATCACCGTCATTGCAAAGTGTTTGTTAGGTACAAAGGGTGTTAGGTAGAATGCATTTGGCTGTGAGGGAAAGAAAAATCAATCAGATTCAAACTGGCTTAAATAATAAAGGGAATTTATTGGCTCTGTAACTTAAAAGTCCAGCTGGAAGGTGGGCTTCCAGCATGGTTTAATCAAGGTTCCAGGTCAATTGCTCAGTGACTGTTCCAGCTCTGTCCAGCACCATGCATGTATCATGTTACTCCCTGAAAGGCTTCTCGTGTGGTTGCAAGATGAATACCAAGAGAAAACAGGGTTTGATTTTTCTCACTCATAAAAAGGAAAGAAAGAGTATTCTTATCTTAGGATTCCAAGCAAGATATTGAGATGACTCAATGAATTTGATTAGAGCATATGTGTACAACTGAACCAATTATTGTGGCCAGGAGAATAAAATATGTCATTTGAAAATCCCATGGACAGAGGAGCTTGGTGGGCTGCAGTCCATGGGGTCGCTAAGAGTCGGACACGACTGAGCAACTTCACTTTCACTTTTCATTTTCATGCATTGGAGAAGGAAATGGCAACCCACTCCACTGTTCTTGCCTGGAGAATCCCAGGGACGGGGGAGCCTGGTTGGCTGCCATCTATGGGGTCGCACAGAGTTGGACACGACTGAAGCGACGTAGCAGCAGTAGCAGCAGGACCTAAAATTGAGAAATCTGTGTGCAGGTCAGGAAGCAACAGTTACAACTGGACATGGAACAACAGACTGGTTCCAAATAGGAAAAGGAGTACATCAAGGCTGTATATTGTCACCCTGCTTATTTAACTTACATGCAGAGTACATCATGAGAAATGCTGGGCTGGAAGAAGCACAAGCTGGAATCAAGATTGCCAGGAGGAATATCAATAACCTCAGATATGCAGATGACACCACCCTTATGGCCGAAAGTGAAGAAGAACTAAAGAGCTTCTTGATGAAAGTGAAAGAGGAGAGAGTGAAAAGTTGGCTTAAAGCTCAACATTCAGAAAACGAAGATCATGGCATCTGGTCCCATCACTTCATGGGAAATAGATGGGGAAACAGTGGAAACAGTGGCAGACTTTGTTTTTTGGGGCTCCAAAATCACTGCAGATGGTGATTGTAGCCATGAAATTAAAAGACACTCCTTGGAAGGAAAGTTACAACCAACCTAGACAGCATATTCAAAAGCAGAGACATTACTTTGCCAACAAAGGTCCGTCTAGTCAAGGCTATGGTTTTTCCAGTAGTCATGTATGGATGTGAGAGTTGGACTATAAAGAAAGCTGAGTGCTGAAGAATTGGTGCTTTTGAAGTGTGGTGGTGGAGAAGACTCTTGAGAGTCCCTTGGACTGCAAGGAGGTCCAACCAGTCCATCTTAAAGGATATCAGACTTGAGTGTTCATGGAAGGACTGATGTTGAAACTGAAACTCCAGTACTTTGGCCACCTGATGCGAAGAGCTGATTCATTTGAAAAGACCCTGATGCCGGGAGGGATTGGGGGCAGGAGGAGAAGGGGATGTCAGAGGATGAGATGGTTGGATGGCATCACTGACTCAATGGATATGAATTTGGGTAAACTGTGGGAGTTGGTGATGGACAGGGAGGCCTGGAGTGCTGGAGTCCATGGTGTCGCAAAGAGTTGGATACAACTGAGTGACTGAACTGAGGACCTAAAATTGGAGATAAGGGTAGGATCAGTTTCCCTCAAAGTAGTTTAGCTGGAAGAAGAATAGGGCCAAATTTGAGGGCTATTTAAAAAAATGTGAAGTGAATAATGAATACCAAGTAGAAAATCATCAAATATTACTAGATAAATTTTGGGATACTACATCAGGTTCTGTGATCTTGCTGGTTACCACACATGGAGATTTATTTAAAAAGTTGAAAATGAGTTTACATTTTACATTGTTCAAAGCAATAAAGAAGAAAAAGTTAACAAATTAAATATTCAACTCAGTAAGAAAAACTTTAATAAAACAAACCAAAAAAGAAATTAAAGAAATTAATAAACATAAAAACAGAAATTAATCACTGAGAAAACATAATAAAATTCTTCCTTTTGTGATCATAGAAGACTGTTTACTTTTAAACCAGTTCAACACACTGAGAAAATCCCATGGACAGAGGAGCCTGGTGAACTACAGTCCGTGGGATTGCAAAAAGTTGGACTGAGCGACTGAGTATGCATGCGCGCCTGCGCGTGCGCACGCGCACGCACACACACACACACACACACACACACACACAGAAAACAGAAATCAACTAACAAGAACAACAAAATCTGTTGGATGACATTGAGGAGCTACCAAGGTAGCAAGGACTTGAGGGCCAGAATTCTGGAGAGAAGAAGAGCCCTAAGAGATGAACCCCATTTCTGGTGCCACTTTTCATCTTAAGGCATTTGCCAGTTAAAAGCATAGGTGAAGGCTGAGAGGCTAGAAGTTTTGCAAAAAGTAATATTTGAGAGGCATAGAGGCTCAGCAGATTTTAGGGTAGTCTTATGGGGCTGGGTGCCCCAAACTAAAATTGAGAGCCAACTTGAGAGTCCCTTGGACATCAAGGAGATCAAACCAGTCAATCCTAAAGAAAATCAGTCCTGAGTGTTCATTGGAAGGACTAAAGCTGAAATTCCAATACTTTGGCTAACTGATGTGAAGAGCTGACTCATTGGAAAAGACCCTGATGTTGGGAAAGACTGAGGGCAGGTGGAGAAGGGGACGACAGAGGATGAGATGGTTGGATGGCATCACCGACTCAATGGACATGAGTTTGAGCAAACTGCGGGAGGTAGTGAAAGACAGGGAATCCTGTTGTACTGTAGTCCATGGGGCCGCAAAGAGTCAGACACGACTTAGTGACTGAACAGCAACAAGCAAGAGTTGCTTATAAATACCCAAGGTTTTCAACTGGGGCTCCCAAACAGTTACACCTTAGGAGTATGGACTAACTCTCACAGGGAAAACAAAGTCCCAGTTTTGAGTCATTTCAGGTCTTCCCTGATAGCTCAATTGGTAAAGAATCCACTTGCAATGCGGGAGACCTGGGTTCAGTCCCTGGGATGGAAAGATCCCCTGGAGAAGAGAAAGGCTCCCCACTCCAGTATTCTGGCCTAGAAAATTCCATGGACTGTATAGTCCATGGGGTCGCAAAGAGTCGAACGCGTACTGAGTGACTTTCACTTTGAGTTATTTCAATCAACTTTAATCAATTATATTAAAATGATAATCCTTTGCCTTAATTTTCTCTCAGAAACAAAAGTAAGTCCCATCTGGACAAAGACACCATTGTCCAGAGTTTCAAATTATTTTTTATATACAATGTCCAGCATTACATTAAGAAATTTCTGGTCATGTTGACCAAAAACTAAGAGAGAAAAATTAAAACAAACAATAAAATCAGACCTACAAGAGATCCAGATATAGGAATTATCAGGCATGGGTTTTAAAATATTTGTGACACATTTATTTAAAAAAAGGATGGAAAATGTTAGCAGAAAACTGGAAAAAGCATAGATAAGTTAAAGCATATTTGAGAACTGAAAATTTTTTAGTAATTCCAAGTAAGAACTGGATATATAGGTTTCATTAAAACAGATTTAATGAATTAGCAAATTGGTAAGAAGAAAGCATCCAGGTATTCAGACCTAAGTATCAAGAAACAAAGAGATGGAAAATACATAAACAAGCATCAGAGACCAGTGAAATATGGGGAAAATATCTGACATATGTGTACTTGGAATCTAAAAAAAAGAAAGAGAATGTGGTAGAAACACGAAGAGGTAATGACTTAGAATTTTCCAGAAAACAGATGGCAGTAGATAAATGATTCAAAAGCTGTTTATGAACAAAGCAAAACAAATAATAACAACGACAATAACAAAGTTAGCTAATATAATCAAGGGGAAAACAAGATTCCAAAAATGAATATAAACTATAGATATAAAGGATATTGAAATTATAATAAGTCTGTACTTATAAATTTACAAGCTTGATTAAATGAATAATTTCTAGAAAAATTTAATGACACTCATTTAGAAGACATAGAAACTCTAGAAATTAATGATAAATTACCTCCAGAAAAACATGGCTTGAGTGCTTTCATGGATGAAATTCTATAAACTATTAGAGAACAGATGATTCACACAATATATAACATTGTTTAAAAGCAGAGAAAGAAAATATAAAACCTTCCAATTTACTTTCAGTGCTTATGATGATAACAGTATGAAAATCTTCCCCCAAATGGCATAGAAATCTACAAAAAATCTCATTTAGAAATAGATACCAAAAGTTTCACAACTGATATCTGACAATTTATTAAGAAAAAAGGCAATCATATTCTGGCAATATAAGAAAAGTTTAAATCGTAGAGTTAAACTGATACATTTCTATCACATTTATAGATAAAAGAAAAAAAAAACCAATATTGCCTGCTTGGTGGTCATCAGATTTCTTTTTTGAATTAAGTTTTACTACTTTGAGAGTTAGCATCTTGTGTTAGAAAACTAACATCATCTTTGATTCTAAAATAGGAGAAATCCACACCATACCAGTGTCTGAAAAAGCAAAAGACCATTAGGAATTTTATATTTCTTGCCTTCTTTAGAATCTATAATGATATGTTACTTCATTATTCAACTTTTGCACACTTAAATTTCCAGTTGTTTTGCAGAAATGCATCATGTATGAAAATAATGTAGAGGATACATTTCAATTCATCAAAGGGGTAGATAAATAATTTACAGTTCAGTTCAGTTCAGTTGCTCAGTCATGTCTGACTCTTTGCACCCCATGGACTGCAGCATACCAGGCTTCCCTGTTCATCCCCAACTTCCAGAGCTTGCTCAAACTCATGTCCACTGAGTCAGTGATGACATCCAACCATCTCGCCTCTGTCATCCCCTTCTCCTCCTGCCTTCAATCTTTCCCAGCTTCAGGGTCTTTTCCATTGAGTCAGTTCTTCACATCAGGTGGCCAAAATACTGGAGCTTCAACTTCAGTATCAGTCCTTCCAACGAATATTTAGGACTGATTTCCTTTAGGATTGACTGGTTTGATCTCCTTGCAGTCCAAGGGAGTGGTTTAGTTGCTAAGTCATGTCTGACTCTATTCCTGGGTCAGGAAGATCCCCTGGAGAAGGAAAGGGACTCTCAAGAGTCTTCTCCAATACCACAATTTAAAAGCATCAATTCTTCAGCACTCAGCTTTATTTATAGTCCAACCATCACATCCATACATGACTACTGAAAAAACTATAGCTTTGACTAGACAGTCCTTATAACGTCTCTGCTTTTTAATATGCTGTCTAGGTTGGTCATAGCTTTTCTTCCAAGGAGCAAGAATCTTTTAATTTCATGGCTGTAGTCACCATCTGCTGTGATTTTGGAGCCCAAGAAAAAATCTATCACTGTTTCCATTGTTTCCCCGTCTATTTGCCATGAAGTGATGGGACCGGATGCTATGATCTTAGTTTTTTGAGTGTTAAATTTTAAGACAGCTTTTTCCCTCTCCTCGTTCACTTTCATTAAGAGGCTCTTTAGTTCTTCTATGCTTTCTGCCATAAGGGTGGTGTCATCTGCATATCTGAGGTTATTGATATTTTCTCCCAGAAATCTTGATTCCAGCTTGTGCTTCATCCAGCACAGCATTTTGCATGATGTACTCTGCATATAAGTTAAATGAACAGGGTGACAATATACAGCCTTGATGTACTCCTTTCCTGATTTGGAACCAGTCTGTTGTCCCATGTCTGGTCATAACTGTTGCTTGTTGACCTGCATACAGATTTCTCAGGAGGCAGGTAAGGTGGTTTGGTATTAACATCTCTAAGAATTTTTCACAGTTTGTTGTGATCCACACAGTCAAAGACTTTGGCATAGTCAATAAAGCAGAAGTAGATGTTTTTCTGGAACTCCCTTGCTTTTTCTATGATCCAACGGATGTTGGCAGTTCATCAAAGGGAAGATACAAAATAATTTGCACTATTGCAATATTGTTAGACAAGATTTTTAACACTTTGTTGGTGGTGGTGTAAAATTGATGAAGTCTTCTTGGAGGGTAACATGGTTGAATGTACTAGAAGTTTAAAAAATATTAATTACCTATGTTCTATCAATTTCATTTCTAAATATTTATGTCAAGGATATTACTATGGTGTATAAAATGATTTATGTTACAGGATATCCTATTCATTGCAGCATTATTATGAAAGTAAAAAATTGGAAACCACCTAAATGTCAACAAGACATTAAGTAAATTATGATGAAGCTGTGATTGGATACTATGGCTTAAAATATTTTAATGGCATGAAAATATCAGTTATGTATTGATAAAAAAAGTCACACCTTTATAAACAACAAAAATGTATATTATACACATGCAGACAGAAGAGATATAAATCAAAATCATAGCAGGAATTATTTCTTTCAGTAGTATTGTTGCAGTTGATTTTCATTTTCTCCTTTGAGCCTTTCTATAATTCCACATTTTCAAATTTCCACAATAAACATAAACATATCCTATTTTTGTAACCAGAAAATATTATTTTAAAAGTTGTGCTTGAAGTAAGGCAAGAAGGAGAGGTTATTTCTTTTCAGGAGAGCTGGAAACTTTGTAATAGTTTCCAGCATAACAACTATGACTGGCAAAATCATATTATTTCCTTTTCCCTCCTTAGTTAAGCACTCCTGAGATACTAATTTTGTCCCCTTAAATCTAACATTTAATCAGAAGAGGGTCCAATATGGCAGTATCAATTCAGTTCAATTCAGTCGCTCAGTCGTGTCCAACTCTTTGCGACTCCATAAACTGCAGCACGCCAGGCCTCCCTGTCTATCACCAACTCCCGGAGTCCACCCAAACCCATGTCCATTGTGTCGGTGACGCCATCCAACCATCTCATCCACTGTCATCCCTTCTCCTCCTGCCCTCAATCTTTCCCAGCATCAGGGTCTTTTCCAATGAGTCAGCTCTCTGCATCAGGTGGCCAAAGTACTGGAGTTTCAGCTTCAACATTAGTCCCTCCAATGAACACCCAGGACTGATCTCCTTTAGGATGGACTGTGGATCTCATTGCAGTCCAAGGGACTCTCAAGAGTCTTCTCCAACACCACAGTTCAAAAGAATCAATTCTTCGGCACTCAGCTTTCTTCACAGTCCAACTCTCACATCCATACATGACTACTGGAAAAACCATAGCCTTGACTAGATGGACCTTTGTTGGCAAAGTAATGTCTCTGCTTTTTAATGTGCTGCCTAGGTTGGTCATAACTTTCCTTCCAAGTAGCAAGTGTCTTTTAATTTCATGGCTACAATCAGCATCCACAGTGATTTTGGAGCCCAGAAAAATAAAGTCAGCCACTGTTTCCACTGTTTCCCCGTCTATTTGCCATGAAGTGATGGGACCGGATGCCATGATCTTTGTTTTCTGAATGTTGAGCTTTAAGCCAACTTTTTCGCTCTCCTCTTTCACTTTAATCAAGAGGCTCTTTAGTTCTTCTTCACTTTCTGCCATAGGTGTGATGTCATCTGCATATCTGAGGTTATTGATATTTCTCCCAGCAATCTTGATTTCAGCTTGTGCTTCATCCAGCCCAGCATTTCTCATGATGTACTCTGCATGTAAGTTAAATAAGCAGGGTGACAATATACAGCCTTGACGTACTCCTTTTCCTATTTGGAACCAGCCTGTTGTTCCATGTCCAGTTCTAACTGTTGCTTCCTGACCTGCATACAGGTTTCTCAAGAGGCAGATCAGGTGGTCTGGTATTCCCATCTCTTTCAGAATTTTCCACAGTTTATTGTGATCCACACAGTCAAAGGCTTTGGCATAGTCAGTAAAGCAGAAATGGATGTTTTTCTGGAATTCTCTTGCTTTTTTGATGATCCATTGGATGTTGGCAATTTGATCTCTGGTTCCTCTGCCTTTTCTAAAACCAGCTTGAACGTCTGGAAGTTCATGGTTCACATATTGCTGAAGCCTGGCTTGGAGAATTTTGAGCATTACTTTACTAGCTTGTACTGCTGCTGCTAAGTCACTTCAGTTGTGTCCGACTCTGTATGATCCCATAGACAGCAGCCCACCAGGCTCCTCTGTCCCTGGGATTCTCCAGGCAGGAACACTGGAGTGGGTTGATATTTCCTTCTCCAATGCATGAAAGTGAAAAGTGAAAGGGAAGTTGCTCAGTTCGTGTCCGACTCTTTGCAACCCCATGGACTGCAGCCCACCAGGCTCCTCTATCCATGGGATTTTCCAGGCAAGAGTACTGGAGTGAGGTGCCATTGCCTTCTCTGACTAGCATGTGAGATGAGTCCAATTGTGCAGTAGTTTGAGCATTCTTTGGAATTACCTTTCTTTGGGATTGGAATTTAAACTGACCTTTTCCTGTCCTGTGGCCACTGGTGAATTCTCCAAATTTGTAGCCGCTGCACGTGTGTGCCGTCGCAGCCACTGTGTTCGTGTGTATGGCAGTATAGGAAGACCCTGAACTCCCTTCCTTCCATGGACATACCAAATCTATAGGTATTATGAAATAATTTTTGCTGAAAGAGAACTGTGGACTAGCTGAACAGCTCGCAGCACAATGAGAGATAAAAAAGTCACAAAGAGATGGGTAGGAGTGTCAGAGATGTAGTCTGTCTCCAAACCCTACCCCTGGCAGGAGTATCTCCCTGAGCATGAGGGGTGCCTACCTCACACTGGGCCTGAATGAAGAGATGAGGTCCTCAAAATATCTGGCTTTAGAAACCAGTGGGGCTGACATCCAGGGGGTCTGAGGCCTGTGGGGACCTGGGATACTTCCTTTGAGGGACTCAGGAGTAGACTTACTCATCCTGGGTCTCAGTGTAGTGAAGGCTACAGTTTGAGACGTGACTGTATGATATGTGAAGAAGGTTCACTTGCTAATCTTAAAGATCTTAACCATAAAGCATAGATGCATAAAAAATGAGAAAGAAATCTAAACATAACACTAAAGAGAGTCATAAAATCACAAGAGAAAAAAGCAATAGAAGAAAAAAGGAATAGAGGGAAACTACAGGATTGTAGAAATGAGGGAGCCATTGACAGGAGAGAGGTGAAGGCAAGTTCTAGGATGATAGCGCTAAAGCTATGCAGTGGGTCTGGAAGAGCATGCAGTCCAGAATGGAGAGAGAGTGAAAGAGGTCTCAGAGGGAGAGATTTCCAGGAAAACATATGCCATGGTGAGACTATCTGATGCTTTTGATCATGTGAAAAATAGTATTATGAAATGTTTTATGTGTTAGGTTTACACTTTTGAGGCAAATTAGATATAGGTTTTATGTATAGAAGCCTAAGTCAATGAAAAAGTGAAACCATTATACTGTTTTAGAAATAGTAAAAATACTACAGAAATGGAAACATAATCATATTATGCTACTTGGCTCAGCAACAAACAATAATTGAACAGCTATAATAAAGTATCTGCATTCAGGAATTTAACCAAAAACTGTTGTAAACATACACTAGGAAGATGGTGGGAATGGGAAGTGATTAGTAGTGTAAGGGAGAGGTTTAGTGTAAGAGAGAAAAAATATCTGCCGCAATTGGCAGTCAGTAGATCAAATAAGATCTTCACGACCCAGATAATCACGATAGTGTGATCACTCACCTAGAGCCAGACATCCTGGAATGTGAAGTCAAGTGGGCCTTAGAAAGCATCACTATGAACAAAGCTAGTGGAGGTGAAGGAATTCCAGTTGAACTATTTCAAATCCTGAAAGATGATGCTGTGAAAGTGCTGCAATCAATATGCCAGCAAATTTGGAAAACTCAGCAGTGGCCACAGGACTGGAAAAGGTCAGTTTTCATTCCAATCCCAAAGAAAGGCAATGCCAAAGAATGCACAATTGCACTCATCTCACATGCTAGTACAGTAATGCTCAAAATTCTCCAAGCCAGGCTTTAGCAGTATGTGAACTGTGAATTTCCAGATGTTCAAGCTGGTTTTAGAAAAGATAGGAACCAGAGATCAAATTGCCAACATCCAATGGATCATCAAAAAAGCAAGAGAGTTCCAGAAAAACATCTATTTCTGCTTATTGACCATGCCAAAGCCTTTGACTGTGTGGATCCCAATAAACTGTGAAAAATTCTGAAAGGGATGGGAATACCAGACCACTTGACTTGTCTCTTGAGAAATCTGTATGCAGGTCAGGAAGCAACAGTTAGAACTGGACATGGAACAACAGACTGGTTCCAAATAGGAAAAGGAGTATGTCAAGGCTGTATATTGTCACCCTGTTTATTTAACTTCTATGCAGAGTACATCATGAGAAACGCTGGGCTGGAGGAAGCACAGGCTGGAATCAAGATTGCCGGGAGAAATATCAATAACCTCTGATATGGAGATGACATCGCTCTTATGGTGGAAAGTGAAGAAGAACTAAAGAGCCTCTTGATGAAAGTGAAAGAGGAGAGTGAAAAAGTTGGCTTAAAGCTCAACATTCAGAAAATTAAGATCGTGGCATCTGGTCCCATCACTTCATGGGGAATAGACGGGGAAACAGGGGAAACAGTGTCAGACTTTATTTTTTTGGGGTTCCAAAATCACTGCAGATGATGATTGCAGCCATGAAATTAAAAGACGCTTACTCCTTGGAATGAACATTATGACCAACCTAGATAACATATTCAAAAGCAGAGACATTACTTTGCCAACAAAGGTCCATGTAGTCAAGGCTATGGTTTTTCCAGTAGTCATGTATGGATGTGAGAGTTGGACTGTGAAGAAAGCTGAGTGCCAAAGAATTGATGCTTTTGAACTATGGTTTTGGAGAAGACTCTTGAGAGTCCCTTGGACTGCAAGGAGATCCAGCCAGTCCATCCTAAAGGAGATCAGTCCTGAGTGTTCATTGGAAGGACTGATGTTGAAGCTGAAACTCCAGTACTTTGGCCACCTCATGCAAGGAGTAGCCTCATTTGCAAAGACCCTGATGCTGGGAAAGATTGGGGGCAGGAGGAGAAGGAGACGACAGAGGATAAGATGGTTGGATGGCATCCCTGACTTGATGGCCATGGGTTTGGGTGGACTCTAGGAGGTGGTGATGGACAGGGAGGCCTGGCATGCTGTGATTCATGGGGTCACAAAGAGTCAGACACGACTGAGCGACTGAACTGAACTGAGATGATTAATAACCCTATTAATTAGAAGTATAGAAGAAGAAGCAGAAGTCAGAAAAAAATAGCTGAGACATTTTTGCAAATATTTGTGTTAGGAAGTAAGACTAGGTTGGAGGTGTGCAGTGGTAGATTCTAGTTTTCACTGTGTTTTCTGAACCTACCTGACTTTTCAAGCGATATATTTGAATTACTTTGATAAAATTAAACACCAGTGACTTTTAAGAGAGCATTTGCTAGTGAGGGGCAAAGCTAGTATGGGCAAAAGAAAACTAAGATCATTTACTTGTATTTCTAGGTAGGCATATCTCCAGAAGTAAGAGCACTTAGTCTGCTCTAAGCTCTTTTCACATCAGGGCCCTTGTGGTCTGCCTTAGACTTGGAAATGGTCTTCAAATTCTGCACACTTGTCACTCTACCATATCATCTCAAAATCATTTGGAACATCAGTTGATGTAAAAACAACTTGACTTCAATTATTTCCTTGAAAGGATTTTCCTTTTCTACTCTTCTTGGCAATGAAGTCTGGACTGTGCGCTTTCCCAGAACTGGCTTGGTGGTACGCAGTCCACCCAGTCAACAAAATTAAACATAAAAGTGTTTCTCATGTTTCAAGACCTAGTCTTTGCTCTGACAGCTTGTTGATACCGCACCACTGGATTGATAACACTTAAGTGTCTGGCTTTGATTGTGGTAAAATGCAATCAGCTGTTGACATAGAAAATATGAAGAAAAATCCAGAGGGCAGATTTAGAGTATATTTATGTGTGGGGTTGGTTTGGAGGATGGAGTGGGAGGAAAAGAATTTGAGAGGAGACAATGGAGAGAGACTTGAGGACACAAGTGTATAAGCTCTGCAGCCTCCAGTGTTTGTCTGACAGCCCTAACCTTGGAGCAGGCTTCTTCGAAACCTCTTTATACTTATGATAATGGCAAAATAAAAAGAAAAGCATATCATTGTTTTTGACTTAGATTCTTATCCACAGTGGAGAATGTGATAGCTTATTTGCAAATCATTTGTTCTCATCTGAAGGGGTTCCCATTGTTAATGCTTCCCAAGCTGAAACTGAATACTCTGGGATTTTACCCACTGCCACTGGCCCAGCTGCAGGGAGAAGCATTGACTTAGCTTCCAGACCCCAAGGCAAATGTTCTAGGAAAGCCTGCTTAGGTGCATTTTAAGATCCTCTCAGTTATCACTTCTCTTTCTCCTCAGCCCTTCATGGTAGAATTCAGAATAGGTTGGAGCTCTGCTCCATTTTATGCCCAATAATTTAATGGAGGTTAAAGTGCAGTTAATAAAGGTAAATGACTAGGGAAGTAATAGCCAGGCCAAATTCTCCCAACTTCATCAGCAAAGGGGAATTTGCAAGATATTTTAACAGCTGAATAGTCTAAGTCAACTTCTGGTGGGTATGAGTGATTTCAGAAAGGATGTCTCATGGCCATTAAGAATTAAGGAAACCAATTAATCATGTGGTATTATTTAATTCGTGACCATCTTGAAAGTTTTCTTTGTAATCTGGGTTGCAACCATTCACATGACAATTTGATTTTAAAGAGTTAGCATTCCACTAGTCAATTTTCTTTCAATTCTTATTTTTATACTCCTGACAAGTGAATACACTTAGTTGAGGAAAATTAAGTATTTGTGTAATTATGTGTTTTGTTATTCCTCATGGTCGATGACAGCATTTCAGGTCTTCTAAAATTACATCATCTAAGAAGAACTAATAATATGTTCTAGTCTCCATTCATTTTCTTAATAGCCACAGGCTACTCTACATCACCACTCAGATTTCTTCAAGTACTAATGGCATTTGCTGCCTAATGATCTGTGATGCTAGAGCTGAGCTAATGACAAGGTGAAGAGCATTTGTCAAAATACAGTGTCAAAAAAGACATTGTATATTGTTACAGTGGTATATAAGCCTTAAGGTTTCAAATATTTTTCCCCAATTACTTTAAATATTTTAGTAATAATATAGCCAAGTTTTGTAATACACTTCTATGCTTTCTATAAAATAAATACATGTATATATGTATATGGACTTCCCAGGTGGTGCTAGTGGTCAAGAACTCACCTGCCAATGCAGAAAATGTAAGACATTCAGGTTCTGTCCCTGGATCAGGAAAACTCCCTGGAGGAGGACATAACCCACTCCGGTATTCTCGCCTGGAGAATCTCGTGGACAGAGGAGCCTGGTGGTCTACAGTCCATGAGGTCACAAACAGTTGGATGTGGACATGACTGAAGCAATTTAGCATGCATGCATATATGTATAAACATGGGTAGGAGGGAGTGAGTGGGTTTCAGCCCTGAAAACATTGGTGGAAAGATATATTAAATTGGTGATGTACAAAAGTCATTTTATATTCCCCTTCTTACTCTCTCCCTTTGTCCCTCACTCTCTCTAAATATGTATGTATGCCTGTGCACACATATGCATTAATAGTGTATATAAATACATTCACATACACTCCCACATGACTATTCCCTCTATTATGTCTCACACTATGTATGTCTGATAAAATGCAAAGAGAGAAATAAGGCTGGGAAACAATAGGGTCAAACACTAAAATTGAAAACTCCCTTTTTCTCTCATCAGAACATTGTCAATCTTTTATCTTCCAGGACAAATTCATTTTGGTTTTCCCTAAAGTAAAAATGAATGGTTATCTATAATTCTTTTCATATTGAACTCAAAGTTCTTCCCTCCTTGGCCTTATCTGGTTTCAACTGCTCTTTAGAATGAACATTGTAATTTTTTTAGTCCACAAATACAGACAAAGCTCCTACTCTTCTGATTTGCCCTAGGGCAATGTGGTCTAAGTCTCAGAGCAGTGCTGTAATGTATTTGTATGAAAAAGAGCATCCTTGAGTGAGTCACTCTACCTCCCACAGACCAGTGAGTCGCGCATGTAGTTTCAGAGCCCTGGTCAGAGAGGCCAAATTGAGCTCACTGTGAACCCTGAAAACAACATCAGTGCCTGGGGTTATTTTAAACTTCAGCATTTTAGTGTCCATTCTTTTTCACTACCATGAGTAATTTAATGAGGGTTAGTTTTAATAGACTAAGATATTAAAGAGTCTTTTGTATTTATGAATGAATTATTTAAAATATACTCCATCTTTAAAGCAAGTAATTATCTTTTTTCTAAAGACAATTTCTAAAAACAGAGATTTAAAGATTTAAGTGTATATTTTAACTTTTTGAATCTATAATGAGTACCATTCTGGAAACAAATAATTATTTCCGAAAAGAAAATATAATAAGCAAAACAAGCATGTTATTTATAAAGTTTTTTTTTTTTAATTTACCCATTTGTTAAGAATTCTTTCCACAAGAATATTTACACTCTTGATGAATGGAGTATCAAACCCAATTTCAAGTTGTAGATTGTCCCTAAAACATGTATTTGGTTTAATGGTCTATTAACACTTACTTCTAACAGTAGTTAATGTTTTCATTAAAAGTATGCATCACTGTATTTTTTCATCAATACAAATTGGAACAGTATTTTATATTAACATAAAGATAACCATTTTGAGTTTCTGTTATATGCAAGGTGCTCTATTATTTATTTAGGTTTCAAAAAGCAAAGACTATTATACCTATGGGGCTTCCCTGGTGGCTCAGCAGGTAAAAAAAATCCTCCTGCAATGCAGGAGACACAGGAAATGAGTATTTGATCCCTCGGTCGAGAAGATCCCCTGGAGAAGGAAATGGCAATCCACTTCAGTATTCTTGCCTGGAAAATCCCATGGACAGAGGAGCCTGGCGTGCCATAGTCCTATAGGGTCACAAAGAGTTGGACATAACTAAGCATGCAGGCATAGCCATTATACCTATGACAGTGTTAGTCACTCAATCATGTCAGACTCTTTGTGACCCTGTGGACTGTAGCCCATCTAGCTCATCTGTTCAGGGAATTCTCCAGCAAGAATATTGGAGTGGGTATTCACTTCTCCAGGATATCTTCCCAACCCAGGAATTGAACCCCGGTCTCCTGATTGCAGGCAGATTCTTTACTGGCTGAGCCACCAGGGAAGCTGCATTATACCTATAGTGGCATTTTAAAATAACTAACTCTTAAAGAGTGTTGATGTTATAACTTGGTCCCTTGAGAGTCCAGAAAAGTAAGAGCTAATTATGTTTGTTTGTTTTTGAAAAATGCAGAATGTTTCAGGAAGTGGTAATAGAATGACTAAAGTATGGAAGAAAAAAAAAGAGTTGTTGTGGAATGCATGCACACATGCATGAATGATTATATTCCCCTCAAATTCATATGTTGAAACCCTAACCCTGTAATGTGATGGTTAGGAGGTGGGCCTTTGGGAGGTGGTTAGGTTTAGATGAGGTGGTGATGGCAGGACACGGTGGTAGTGTAATCTTATGAGAGGAGGAGACACCAGAGTTCTTCTCTCCACCATGTAGGATACAGCAAAAATGCAGTTGTCTGCAGGCCAAGAAGAGGGCCCTCACCAAGAACTAAATGTGGCTACACCTTGATCTTGAACTTTCTGGCCTCTAGAACTGTGGGAAATGTGTCTGTTGTTTAAGCCATCTAGTCTATCAGTTCAGTTCAGTTCAGTCGCTCAGTCATGCTCAACTCTTTGCAACCCCATGGACTGCAGCACGCCAGGCTTCCCTGTCCATTACCAACTCCTGGAGCTTACTCAAACTCATGTCCATTGAGTCAGTGATATCATCCAACCATCTCATCCTGTCGTCCCCTTCTCCTCCCACTTTCAATCTTTCCCAGAATCAGGGTCTTTTCCAATAAGTCAGCTCTTTGCATCAGGTGGCCAAAGTATTGGAGTTTCAGCTTCAGCATCAGTCCTTTCAACGAATATTCAGGACTAATTTCCTTAAGGAATCACACTGGTTGGATCTCCTTGCAATCTAAGGGACTCTCAAGAGTCTTCTCCAACACCACAGTTCAAAAGCATCAGTTCTTCGCACTCAGCTTTCTTTACAGTCCAGTTCTGACATCCATACATGACTGCTGGAAAAACCAAAGCTTTGACTAGAAGGACCTTTGTTGGCAAAGTAATGTCTCTGCTTTTGAATATGCTGTCTAGGTTGGTCACAGCTTTTCTTCCAAGGAGTAAGCATCTTTTAATTTCATGGCTGCAGTCACCATCTGCAGTAATTTTGGGGCCCCCCAAAGTCTCTCACTGTTTCCATTGTTTCCCCATCTATTTGCCATGAAGAGATGGGACCAGATGCCATGATCTTAGTTTTCTTTTCTTTTTTTTTTTATTTTTAAACTTTACATAATTGTATTAGTTTTGCCAAATATCAAAATGAATCCGCCACAGGTATACATGTGCTCCCCATCCTGAACCCTCCTCCCTCCTCCCTCCCCATACCATCCCTCTGGGTCGTCCCAGTGCACTAGCCCCAAGCATCCAGTATCGTGCATTGAACCTGGACTGGCATCTCGTTTCATACATGATATTTTACATGTTTCAATGCCATTCTCCCAGATCTTCCCACCCTCTCCCTCTCCCACAGAGTCCATAAGATTGTTCCATACATTAGTGTCTCTTTTGCTGTCTCGTACACAGGGTTATTGTTATCATCTTTCTAAATTCCATATACATGCGTTAGTATACTGTATTAGTTTTCTGAATGTTGAGCTTTAAGCCAACTTTTTCACTCTCCTCTTTCACTTTCATCAAAAGGCTCTTTAGTTTTACGCTTTCTGCCATAAGGGTGGTGTCATCTGCATATCTGAGGTTAATATCATTAAATAATGATATTTCTCCTGGTAATCTTGACTCCAACTTGTGCTTCATCCAGTCCAGCATTTCTCATGATGTACTCTGTATGTAAGTTAAATAAGCAGGGTGACAATATACAGCCTTGATGTACTCCTTTCCCAATTTAGAACCAGTCTGTTGTTCCATGTCCAGTTCTAACTGTTGCTTCCTGACCTGCATACAGATTTCTCAGGAGGCAAATAAGGTGGTCTGGTATTCCCATCTCTTTCAGAATTTTCCACAGTTTGTTGTGATCCACATAGTCAAAAGCTTTGGCATAGTCAATAAAGCTATACATATAATAAGCTAGTCTATAGTATTTTGTATAGCAGCCTAATCTAAGACAGGAGAGAGGAAACAGGTTTGACCCAAGAAGATAGTTTAAATTGAGGATTGTATTACTTGTCCATTGCTGTGTAATAATATTAGCACAAGCATGGTGGGTTAAGACACATGCATTTTTATCTCACAGTTTCCTGGGGATTCAGATTTGAGGCACAGCTTAGATGATACCTCTGCTTAAGATATCTCGCAAATGCTGTAATCTCTGCTGACTGGGATTGGGGGTTTTATCTGAGGCTTAATTGAGGAAGGAGCCAGTGCTATGCTCAGAGGATTACTGGCAGCATTTCAGTCCTTGTGGGCTGTCAGATGGAAGGCCTTCATTTTTTGTTGGAGGTAATGCCCAGCTCTTTGCCTTGTGGACTTTCTAAACATGGCTTCTTGCTTCCTCAAGCCAGGAATGAAGGGAGAGTCTCCTAGTAGGAAGGACATTACAACTTGATGTAATGTGATCATGTACATGTAAACCTGTATGGGCTTCCCTGGTGGCTCAGCGGAAAAGAATCTGCCTGGCAATGCAGAAGACATGGGTTTGATCCCTAGGTCAGGAAGATCCCCTGGAGATGGAAATGGCAACCTGATCCAGTATTCTTGCCTGGGAAATCCCATGGACAGAGGAGCCAGGTGGGCTACAGTCCATGGGGTTGTAAAAGAGTCGGACATGACTTAGTGACTAAGACAACAAACAGCAACAGTCCTGTACATCATGTCAGCTTTGCTGTAATCTGTTGGTAAGGCACAAATTACAGATCCCATCTACACTCACAGGGAAAGATTACACATGGCTGTAAATACAGGTGTAAATTACACAGGGCAATAATCAAGAGAGTCACGTGAGGGTCTTTTCACCACAAGGAACAAAGCCGAAAAAAAATCAGGAAATAAAAAAGGGTCCTTGTTTAATGAAGATATGGATAAATGTAAATGATTATCTTCATTGTGAGTAAAAAAAAAAAATCTAATTTCTTATGTCTTACTGATTGAATTTCCAACTTGAACTTTCCATTGTGATATACAGGTTATTGACAGTACCCTGAATTTAGGAATAGATTCTGTCCAACTCTGTGTAGGCTGTTTGATAAGCAGTATTGATAAATATTTTCCCTTCCCTTGTAGATTGTATGTGGTGCAGCCATGAGATGTTCAGCTTAATGAAGAGGAAATGTGGTGAGGTTTTTGGAGAGGATCTGGTTACTGGAGGGGAGAAGATCCATTTGGGGAAGAATTTACCACACTTGCATCTAGCAGTTTGATAGAGAAGAGGCCATATTTGGGCAGAGAATAATGAACAGATTACAGAAATTAGAGCAGGGGAGTGGCAGAACCAAGAGGTCAAATCAAGCAGCTTGACCGCAAAGCCTGCTGTCTTTAACTCTCCGCATCTCCACCCAGGGTCTCTGAAGTGTCTGGGTTCTCAGTGGAAGGGAAATCTCAGAGGTCATTCGGTCCCAGCTCCTCAGCTTCAGATAAGGAAATTGAGGGGTTAATGAGGATTAAGTATTAGCCTCGAGTCATGAAATGGTCTTCCCAAAAATTAGAGCAAAAATCAAAGTACTGGTTTGAA
The DNA here is from genome assembly GCF_003369695.1 of Bos indicus x Bos taurus. Lineage (NCBI taxonomy): Eukaryota > Metazoa > Chordata > Mammalia > Artiodactyla > Bovidae > Bos > Bos indicus x Bos taurus. Next base: position 36,984,776 of record NC_040084.1, read on the forward strand.
ACTTTCTTGGATTTTAATTCTTATTTTATGGGAGGAGGGCCCTCAGAATAGCATTGACTGTCTCTTATGGTTTCTAAAGAAGAGGTTGAAAAGAACTGAGTATCTGAAGAATTCCTTCAGTCCTCTTCTGCTTGGGGTCTTAGGATATAAAGTAATTCCATTAAATCAATGTTGTAATAGCAGCAGCAGCATGTCCCTGGAAAGAAGGGATACATACCAAGCATATCATTCCTCAGCCTTTTTTTTCTTCTTCATTCCTCTACCTCTTCAGGACAAATCTAATGTGAGGCTTTTGAAAGTGACATGGGATGAGGGCTGGGGAGAAGCTTAACTAAATCTAATCAAACTTCATTGTCTACTAACTTCAAAGGGAAGCCAAGTATGAAGGACACGTGTGAAGAATCAGCAGGCAAGAGGCTGTAAGATATCTTATGACAGTTTGCTTGAGTATGTTGCACTTCTAAGTGTTAGGAGCATTTAATCAAGCCAGAAGAAGCCTTGAGAGAAAAATAGGTACTACTACTAGAATCTAAAGAGGTTCAGGTATGTTAGTAGTAATCAAAGCAGGTTGATCGGTTATCTGAAAACTCGGTGCAAAGTGTTGGATACTCAAAACAACAATCTGATTACGTCTTTCTTGGTTGGAACCAATTGATTACTGTCTCATTACTGTTCATGTCCAATCAATCAACAGGATGACAGGTTTGGGAACAAAGACAGATACCGAACAGAAGATGAAAAGCTAATGTGGAGAACATGCATTTGAATTTTCGTGCAGCTGTTTGCTATGTAATCTTCCTTTCATTCACAATTAGTTCACATCTATGTCCCTATAGATACTCTAACCATTAATCCCAGTGGTCTCAAGTTCTTTAAATGTACACACTGAGACCCAGGAAGGTGAAGTGACTGAACTTGGCCACAGGTCTAGGTGGCTACAAAGCCAGAGTGTTAGCCCAGGTCTTCAACACTTTGCACATTTTGTCAAGACTCAGTTTCCAATCCGGTTCATCGATGTTGATTTAACAAAGGAAAAAAAAAAGTTAAAATAAGATTATCACATACACCTAAGGAGAGGAATGAACTTTAGTGATTATTTCATTTCCACTGAGGCATTGATTTTTAGCTTTGAAATGCTGTAACTTTTCTAAAATTTAGGGGGCTGACTAGATGCTGAAAGACTTACTTATTGCCTAAAATCTATTTAGAAATCCTTAGATGAAAAGGCGCTACATAAAATTATTCTTATGACAGAGTGACTGTGTGGAGCTGGTTTTGTGTTTGGCTAGGATGTGTCTCACCTGGTTAGCCGGCAGCCAGGTTCTTTGGGGAGATGATGTATGCCTGTTGTAATAACAGGGCCAGAGAGAGGGAGGCACTGGCACCAAGGCTTCTTAGAAAAAGCCCCAGGGTAAGCCCAACCCAGCCTCTCCTCCCACTAATTGTAAGTTTTATTATTATTATTATTTTACCTTTTATGTTTTAAGGTCAACATCTTCATATTTTAAGGTTATAAGAACTTATGGGGTCACAGCACTTTATAGTTAATGAAACGTTCATATAGGTTATTCCTTTGGAGAGTCTTGAAGTCTGTAAGATATGTAGGTAGATATCACTATCCTCTTTGGATGTATAAGCACAGACGATTATTAGAATCATACTGTCAGAAAATGACATTCTGTACCAGAACAAGGCTGCTTCCCTAGCTGAGCTTCAACCTTAGCAGAGGTAACATTGATGTCATCTCTCCCAGGCGTGCTGGGGCATCACTGCTGAGTGGGAGGTTGGCAGCTCTGGCAGGATTACCGAGAGGGATTCAGGTTATCCTAGTCAGAAGTGCCAGGAAGTTACATCTCTGCCTTTGGTTTTATCACTGTGGGTTAGGAGGTTTTGTGGAAGAGTTGCCTCATTCCTCTGGGCTTCAGGTCCATGCCTTACGTCATCTAGGTGACTGTGCACTGGAGTAGAGGGAGACAGACACCAAGGCTGCTTCCCAAGGCTGCTGTGGAAAGTCGTGCAGGCTGTGTACTACCCAACTTTAGGGGCGCCATTCAAATCAAAGATGTTATAGATGCTCACATTGACTATGATACTGTTCCAACAGAGAGAAGGAAAGTTGGGGAAAAGGTGTTTTTCTAATTTATACAAAAGTTGAAGGCAACTAGGGCTCTAAATCAGGGCAGATTTATGGAAAAAGATGAGAAATAAGCAAAGAAAAAAAAAGTTATTAGACTTTTATTCACAGCCAATTAATCTAGAAGGCAATTTATGAGAATACACCCCAATTTATATTTAAGAGCAAAAAGAAAATCAGTAAATTCTACATATTATAGGTGTCTCATCAGATAACACTGTGAGTATAGAAACTTCAGACAGCAGGCCTGATTTTCAAAGAATTAGGTTTAATTAGAAAATAAATCTACAAAACTTCAAGCATCAAGCAATTTAGGAAAAGATGAATTTTTTTCTACCTTATTTCACAGGTGACTGAGAGATCTAAAGATTCTAGGTCATTCTAGGTCTAAGAATTTGCCCAAAGTATTATTTTCATTTTTCCATAGCTCTTTTTGAGACTATTCTCATACTCAGTACTTCCTCAATTTATATCACAGTGAAAGATGAATCAGTTCTAAGGAGCAAAGGTTTAAAATATTTTACTTAGCTTGGATGGGATTTGATTGAACTCAAGCTTGACTAACAGGAGTTTGAAGTTAAAAACTGAGTGCAGTTATACGTCAGTAAACCAAGGAGAGCCCAAAGGAACCGGAAGTGAGAGTATCAAAGAAGTAAAATAATGCGTTCTGCATGTTGAATGCAACAGTAAATAAATGCAACAAAATAGCAACCATTATGCATTTTTCCAAAATTCTATAAAATTCCTATTTTCTAATTTTATTTCCAATCAGTTTCTTATATTGCATGGAAAGAATTGCAGGTGTTTCTCAAAGAATTTGTAATAGCTCTCTCTTTTTTTTTTATAACTACGTAAATAAAAATTAATCTCTGGCTTCAGTTGTTCAACAAAACCTCTTGGTGAGGTCCCTCAAGCAAAATCTACTATCTTTCTCTTTCTTTTCAAAGTCTTGATGTTGTTCTAACAGTACTGGCCACCTTCTCATCTTGGGTCCTCTTGATTTCTAAGCGTATGTGCACCTTTCACCATCCTCTCACTTATTTCTCCTTTTGTTCACACTTTTCTGGACTCTGCTATTTCCCCATCTTATATTCTGCAAAAATATGTGTACATATTTTGGCATGTGCTTTCTGAGCATCTTTATATTGACATTTCTCCAGGTTTCTTTTTTGAACTCTTTTCCCGTCCCTACATTGTTGGTCATATCACTGTATTGTTTTGCTTGACTGGCCTACATCAGTTTACCATCCATCTCATGTTTCTTTCCCTTAAATATTTCTAAAGTCCACTCTTGACATCTTTTCATTCTATAGTCACAGAGCCTCCAGCTTGCTGCCTTTAGCAACCCATTTGCTAATTTCCTTGTCTTTAGTCTATCTTCACCTGAACAGCTGCATTCACACAAAGAATATCATTTTCTTTTCTTCTAGTAACTTCCAATAAACTGTCACATCAAATTTATGTATCCTCTCAAGCAATTCTGGTCTTTCCATGGCCCTCTTCCCTCTAATCTCACTGCCCTCTGCTCTCTGTAAGGAATTATATAACATGGTTCACCCAAAATATTCTTGCTTTGTTCCTGTTACTCTAGAGCAATTATTAATTATGTCTTCTTACTCTCTGGTGATTGCAGCCATGAAATTAAAAGACGCTTACTCCTTGGAAGGAACGTTATTCCAACCTAGATAGCATATTCAAAAGCAGAGACATTACTTTGCCAAAAAGGTCTGTCTAGTCAAGGCTATGGTTTTTCCAGTGATCATGTATGGATGTGAGAGTTGGACTATAAAGAAAGTTGAGCGCCGAAGAATTGATGCTTTTGAACTGTGGTGTCGGAGAAGACTCTTGAGAGTCCCTTGGACTGCAAGGAGATCCAACCAGTCCATCCTAAAGGAGATCATTGGATGTTGATCTGGAGATGAACTGGGTGTTCATTGGAGGAACTGATGTTGAAGCTGAAACTCCAATACTTTGGGCACCTGATGTGAAGAGCTGTCTCATTTGAAGAGACCCTGATGCTGGGAAAGATTGAGGGCGGGAGGAGAAGGGGATGACAGAGGATGAGATGGTTGGATGCCATCACCAATTCAATGGACATGGGTTTGGGTGGACTCCAGGAGTTGGTGATGGACAAGGAGGCCTGGAGTGCTGTGCTTCATGGGGTTGCAAAGAGTCAGACATGACTGAGTGACTGAACTGAACTGAACTCAAAATTGTCCTCTTTAGATATTAAATTATAAGGTTATCCTATCTTAATGGGACCTTGGTCATGACTGTGTCTACTACACAAATATACTTTGCAATTCTCTGTATTTGAGTTGTCCTTATGCTTTTCAGTAATGATATATAAGTCTTTGTGAAGTTTTTTTTCCACCTCATGTTCTTATCATGACTCACATTTATCAAAATGCGCTCAAGATTGCATGCAGTAAAGACTTTTCATTCTCTCTTCTAGATTCTCCCCAGAAACCCTTATATATTTCATCTCCTATTTGTTGTTATTGTTCAGTTGCTTAGTCATGTCTGGCTGTGCAACCCCATGGACTGCAGCACACCAGGCTTCACCGTCCTTCACTATCTCCCAGAGTTTGCTCAAACTCATGTCCATTGAGTCAGTGATGGCATCCAAACATCTCGTCCTCTGTCATCCCCTTCTCCTGCCCTCAATCTTTCCCAGCATCAGGGGCTTTTCCAATGAGTTGGCTCTTTGGCCAAAATATTGGAGCTTCAAGTCAGCATCAGTCCTATATCCCAATTCATTAAGGCTTCACCCCTCATGTTCACAGAGAATGCCTGGAAGTTCTACTTTCTATTCTGATTAACGTGGCTATGTAGAACCAGGATCCATTTGTTTGGTATCATCTAGTGTTTTGTTCTTCACAACCAAGATAATCACGATGGTATGATCACTCACCTAGAGCCAGACATCCTGGAATGTGAAGTCAAGTGGGCCCTAGAAAGCATCACTACGAACAAAGCTAGTGGAGGTGATGGAATTCCAGTTGAGCTACTTCAAATCCTGAAAGATGATGCTGTGAACATGCTGCACTTAATATGCCAGCAAATTTGGAAAACTCAGCAGTGGCCACAGGACTGGAAAAGGTTAGTTTTCATTCCAATCCCAAAGAAAGGCAATGCCAAAGAATGCTCAAACTACCGCACAATTGCACTCATCTGACACACTAGTAAAGTAATGCTCAAAATTCTCCAAGCCAGGCTTCAGCAATACATGAACCGTGAACTTGCAGATGTTCAAGCTGGTTTTAGAAAAGGCAGAGGAACCAGAGATCAAATTGCCAACATCTGTTGGATCATGGAAAAAGCAAGAGAGTTCCAGAAAAACATCTATTTCTGCTTTATTGACTATGCCAAAGCCTTTGACTGTGTGGATCATAATAAACTGGAAAATTCTGAAAGAATTGGGAATACCGGACCATCTGACCTGCCTCTTGAGAAACCTATATGCATGCAGGTCAGGAAGCAACAGTTAGAACTTGATATGGAACAACAGACTGGTTCCAAATAGGAAAAGGAGTACATCAAGGCTGTATATTGTCACCCTGTTTATTTAACTTATATGCAGAGTACATCATGAGAAACGCTGGGCTGGAAGAAACATAAGCTGGAATCAAGATGGCTGGGAGAAATATCAGTAACCTCAGATATGCAGGTGACACCACCCTTATGGCAGAAAGTGAAGAGGAACTAAAAAGCCTCTTGATGAAAGTGAAAGAGGAGAGTGAAAAAGTTGGCTTAAAGCTCAACATTCAGAAAACGAAGATCATGGCATCCAGTCCCATCACTTTATGGGAAATAGATGGGGAAACTGAAAACAGTGGCAGACTTTATTTTTTTTGGGCTCCAAAATCACTGCAGATGGTGATTGCAGCCATGAGATTAAAAGACGCTTATTCCTTTAAAGGAAAGTTATGATCAACCTAGATAGTGTATTAAAATGCAGAGACATTACTTTGCCAACAAAGGTCCGTCTAGTCAAGGATATGGTTTTTCCAGTAGTCATGTATGGATCTGAGAGTTGGACTATAAAGAAAGCTGAGTGCTGAAGAATTGATGCTTTGAACTGTGGTGTTGGAGAAGACTCTTGAGAGTCCCTTGGACTGCAAGGAGGTCCAACCAGTCCATTCTAAAGGAGATCAGCCCTGGGATTTCTTTGGAAGGAATGATGCTAAAGCTGAAACTTCAGTACTTTGGCCATCTCATGCGAAGAGTTGACTCATTGGAAAAGACTCTGATGCTGGGAGGGATTGGGGGCAGGAGGAGAAGGGGACGACAGAGGATGAGATGGCTGGATGGCATCACCGACTCTATGGACATGAGTTTGAGTAAACTCTTGGAGTTGGTGATGGACAGGGAGGCCTGGCATGCTGCATTCATGTGGTCACAAAGAGTCAGACATGACTGAGTGACTGAACTGAACTGAACTGAACTGAACTGAATGGTACAAATATTTACGGGTCATTTTCGATCCATATCTTAATTTGTAATGTTACCTGGCATATTTCTGTATGAAATAATATAGATTATATTTCTATAATTATTATATTATAGATCTGAGCTCTTTTATTTCATTTCCTCTGGAAAGGAATTCTGCATCTTTTATAATATCCCACCTAGAAAGATTTTAAAAAGAAAACTGCAGTTTTTCCATTTCTAATAAATAAAGAATGTTAAAGTTTTTACTTATACAAGTGGTCCCTGACTTAACTATGGTCTGACTTTACAATGGTGTAAATGTTATTTGCATTCAGTAGAAATTATACTTCAAATTTTGAAATTTTGATCTTTTCCTGGTTAGTGATATGCAGTAGATATTCTTACAATATTGGGCAATAGCAGTGAGCTGCTGCTGCCGGTCAGCCACATAATCAAGAGGGTGAGCAACCCACACACTTACAACCATTCTGAACCCATATAGTCATTCTGTTTTTTTACTTTTGGTACAGTATTAAACACATTACATGAGATATTTAACACTTTATTATAAAATAGGCTTTGTGTTAGATGATTATTGCCCAGCTATAGGCTAATTAATGTAAGTGTTCTGAGCATGTTTAAGGTAGGCTAGGCTAAGCAATGATGTTGGGCTAATTAGATGGATTAAATGCATTTTTGATTTATGATATTTTCAGCTTGTGATAAGTTTATCAGAACCTAACCTCTTTGTAAGTGGAGGAAGACCTGTACAAAATTTAGGGATTTTAGCATGTTTAATTTTTGCACATTGATCTAAGGTCAAAGATTATCTGGAAGTGTTCTTGCTTCCCTCTTGGGTTCTTGCCTTTAAAAAACAGCATGTTGGCAAGTATTCAGGTAGGATCATACAGATTTATCATTATCTACAAAGTGTTTCAGTGGAATTCAGGACAAATGTTAATCAGTATTAGGGAGAGACAGACGACAGAAATCAAGTTTCTGTCTCTTTTCTTGTTCCTAAAGGAATGGGCTTTATCAGAGTTGCTGAAAGAAAACAGCTGAGAATTGAGCACAATGAATGAATTTCCCTACGTCCTTCAATAAATGGTAGTTGGTGAAAAGGAATGTAAACATTCTTACAGTAAAAGAAGTTCAAAAAGAACCCTAAATCCTTAAAATTAATAAACCAGTAAACCAAAACTTAAAATTGTGCAACTATTTGCATCGCGATAAGCAAAGAATTTCAGGTATCTTTTTGAAGAACAACAGTGTATTAAAAACTAAAACAGTGTTAAATACTATACAATAGAAAAAATATTGAAGGCACCAAATAAAAGAAAGTAAATATAAGCTTCTGTTGACAGAGAGTGATTTTAAGAGTGATGATTCAAGTTGTTGACTTCCTTTCTTTCCTGACCCCTTACCCAGAACTTACCCATTTTTTCCTTAAGCTTATCTTGTACCTTTCACCTTTCCCTGTTACCAGGACATTTCAGAAAGCTTCCTTTACTGTTACTTATTCCTTACATGCTGCAGCTGTGGTTACATGTTTTTCAGTTGTTAGCACCTTGCACTGATCTCTTAGCATCCCACTTCTGTTTTTTGTTTATTTTTAAAATAAAGTTACCCTTCACTTTACTAAGACGATATTACTGATTAGCCAGCAATATTAGATATTTCAGGTTGTTTTCTGAAAGTGATGATGGATTTATATTGCCCACTTGTATTTTTCCAACATGGTTCCCTGGCAACTATGGGCATTCATTTAAGTAAGGGTTTTTCATGGTAGGGGTTGCAGTTTAGGGTCATAAATAGAACTGTGCCTCTTATATTATTCTGTGTATCAAAATTATGTAGGGAACTTAAAATCTTGAATCTAGGTCATATCATATACCAATTAAATTCAAATTTCTGGGTGAAGGAACTTGAGATCTGGTTCTTGTTTAATCTATGTTCATGAGGGACTTGGGTGTGTAATTTTGTTTTCTTATCTTTTTTTTTAAAAGAACAGCCTTTTTGGTTATCTTTAACAAACAGTGAGTTTTACCATATATGTTCACCTGTGAAACCATCACTACAGTCAAGATAATGAATATAATCCTATGATTCCTCACGCACTGGTGTAAACTCTTCCTTCTCCTGCCCCTCCCCTGCCATTCCCAGGCACCTGCCAGTCTGCTTTCTGTCACTATAGTATGCATTTTCTGTAATTCTGTAGAATAGAATCATACAGTACATACTCTGTAAGGTCTGGTTTTTTTAATTTTTTACCAGAGAGAAATCGTATGTATCAATGGCTTCTTTTCTTTTTTTTAAATTGCTGATTAGTACTCCATTGTATGGAAAAACCATAATTTGCTTATCAGTTCATGTATTGATGGGCATCTGAGTTGTAGCTATTACAACAAAGCTCCTATAAACATTCGTGTACAAGTCTTTGTGTAGAAGTAGGCTCTCATTTTTCTTGTATAAATGTCTAAGAGTAAATTGATTGGATCATATGATAGCAGATGTTTTTTAAGAATCTGACAAACTGTTTTTCAAAATGGCTGTATCATTTTGCATTTGTACCAGCAGTATAAGATTTCTAGTTCCTTCACATCCTTGCTAACAATTGATATGGTCACTCTTTTTAAATTTTTACTCATTTCTAATTGATCAATAGTGATGTCCCATTGTGGTTTTAATTTGTGCTTCCCTGGTGGCTCAGACAGTAAAGAATCTGCCTGCAATGCAGGAGACCCAGGTTTGAGTCCTGGGTCAGAAAGATCCCTGGAGAAAGCAATGGCAATCCACTCCAGTATTCTTGCCCGGAGAATCCCATGGACAGTGAAGCCTAGTGGACCACAGTCTGTGGTGTCACAAAGAGTCGGACACAACTGAGCTACTAAAAACACAGTGACTAATGATGTCAAGCATATTTTCATGTGCTTATTTGCTAATTATACATATATACTATTTCAACTTTTAGAAAATAAGGTAATTTTTCCATTTATTATTGAGTAGTAAGGATTTTTAAATGTGTTATAGATAAAAGTCTACTCTGAGGACTTGCCTTTTCAAATTTTTAACAGTATATTTTGAAGAACAGTTTTTAATTTTTATGAAGTCCATTTTATTGACTTTTCCTTTTGCGGTTTGTGCTTTTGCCAGATTCAAGGTCATTAAGATTTTCCTCGATATTCTAGTAGTTGCATAGTTTTAGCTCTTATATTTAGGTCTATAATTCATTTTTAATTAGTTGTGAGAAAAGGGTCAAGTTTTATTTATTTTTCCATATGGACATCTAATTGTGCCAAAGCCATTTGCTGAGAAAATTATCCTTTCCCCAGTTGGATTATCTTGGCATCTTTATTGAAAACAAACTGACTATATATGTGTGCATCTATTTCTGGACTCTATTCTGTTACACTGATCTATTTGCTTATTTTTATGTCAATTCCACACTGTTTTGATTACTATACTAAGACTAAATCTGGAAGTATAATTCCTCTATATTTATTCTTTTTTCAAAGATTTTTGACGATTCTGAGTCTTTTGAATTTTCATTGAAATCTGAGAGATTCTCAAATTTTACCAAGGAGGGAGGGAGCCTATTTTTATGGCATTATGTTGAACATATAGATCAAATTAGGATTTATGTTAGCTCTATTTGTTTTTTGGTAGATTCCATAGGATTTTCTATGCAGAAATTGTGTTCTCTTTGAATAGATAGTTTTACTTATTTCCATATTCTCCCAATATTGTTGCCTTTGTCTCTTTTTTCTTATCTTATTACACTAGCAAGAATCTCAGGACAATGTTAAGTAGAAATAATGAGAGTAGACATCCTTGTCTTACTCCTCATCTCAGAGGAAAAGCTTTTTGTCTTTTACCATTTAAACATGATATTAACTGTTGTTTTTTTTGTAGATGCATTATCTACAAAAAAAGGGAAAGTTTTCATTTAAAAATACTTTCCCTTTTGATATTTCTTTTGTATCATGGGTTATTTAGATGTATATTTGATTTCCAAATATTTGGGGATTTTCCAGATATTTTTGCTCTTAGTGGTTTCTCAGTTAATTACACTGTGGACATAAAACAGATTTTGTATGATTTGAATCCCTTTAAATTTATCTAGACTTACTTTATATAATCTGTGTTAGTAAGTGGTCCATGGACACTTAAAAAAAAAGAGAAGTGAACATATTCTGTGTTCAAGAATCTATGAGTGAGGGAACTAGGCATCAGTGTTTTTTCTTTAATGCTTTCCAGATGATTTTAATGTATAGCCAACTTTGAGAACAGATTAGACCAGGGGTTCTCAAATTTAGTATGTGTCAAAAATCACTAAAGTGACTGGCTAAAACACAGATGCTGAGTAATACAGAATTTCTGATCCAGTACTTCTGAAATAGAGTCCAAGAATTTGCATATCTAAAAATTTCCCAGGTGATACTGATAATACTATTCTACAACAACATTTTAGGAATGACCGGACTAGATTCTTGATATTCAAAGTATAGACCGGAGACCAGCAACATAAGCATCATCAGTGTGCTTATTAGCAATGTTGAATCTCTGGTCCACTCTATATCTACTAATAGAAATTTGCATTTTGGTGAAATCCTCTGGTTATTCTTTTACACATTAAGTTTATGACTCAATGGACTAAGACACTGCTTCTTATTCTGATTCAGTAGGTTTCATCATGGGGCCTGAGATTCGGCATTGCTAATAAGCACCCAGGAGATGTCAGTGTTGTTGGTCTGTAAGTCACACTTTGTGTGTGTGTGTGTTAGTTGCTTAGTCATGTCTGACTCTTTGCAACCCCGTAGACTGTAGCCCACCAGGCCCCTCTGTCCATGGGATTCTCCAGGCAAGAACACTAGAGTGGGTTGCCATTTCCTTCTCCAAAAGGAACTATAGAAAGAAAGAAAGTAAAGCCACTTAGTTGTGCCCGACTCTTTGTGACCCCATGGACTGTAGCCTACCAGGCTCCTCCATCCATGGAATTTTACAGGCAGGAGTACTGGAGTGGGTTGCTATTTCCTTCTCCAAGTCATACTTTAAGTAGTGTTAAATAAAAATCCAACTGAGTGAATTTTAAAGATCTCATTGGCTTTGTTGAACAAGGTATGGATTGGTCAGCATCCCATCTAGTGAGTAGAAAAGAGTTCTGCCACACTGTAGAAAAGAAAAGTCTCTTAAAGGTGGAAAAAGGGGTGGCAAAAAGACATTATTACCAAAGAACACATTGTTTCAGTGGCATTCTGGCAAAAATGAAAAACCTTAATCTAATAATCATAAAACAAAATGCTCCCAGATTGAGGAACATGCTACAAACCAACTGGTCAGTATTTCCTAAAAGTGTTAAGGTCATGAAAGACAAGGAAAGAATGGGAACTGTCACAGATTAGAGCCGAGGCTGAGGAGACACGACCGCTAAATACAATGTGGGATCCTAGACTGGATCCTGCAACACACAAAAATGGACATTACTGTAAAATTACTGGTAAATCTGATTCATATCCGTAGTTGGGTTGAAGGTTTTGTACCAATATTCATTTCTTAGTTTTGAAAATTATACTACAGTCTTGTAAGATGCTAACATTAGGGAAGGCTGTCCTACTTTTGCAACTTTTATGTAAGTCTAAATTTATTTCAAAATGAAAAGTTTAAAAAGTGTTTTAGGGACTTCCCTGTTGGTCCATATACAGGCTAAATGGGACAGGAAAATGGGGTATGCTATTTTTCTGGGTGGAAAGTGAGTTTTTGAAACGCCCAAACTCTTAGATGAATTTGTGATCTTTCCACTGGAACTTCTAATCTAAGAGTTAGTCAAGTTCTTCTGGTCTTCCTGGGAAAAAGATAATGCAAGGCAAGATAACTTCAGAGCAATGGAAAAACAATAATGATTTATGTATTGCAAAAGAGATAGAAAAGGATTTAATTGACCTCTGCATTGTCAGGAGCCTGATGACTCATTATCTTATAGTTAACAGAATGGAACTCTTTTTGGAAAATTTGTTTGAATGGATGTGTCAAAATACTAATCAAGCCATACCTTAGAACCAAATTCATTAGTTAAATTATTTGTAGAGACATCTCAGTCTCAGTGAAATGGCATCAAAACCATTTTAAAATCTTTAAATTTCATCTATGCCATCCAGGTGAAAATAGTCAAACTATATGTGGACAGCGCCCCTCCCCCATCCCCACCAAACAAAACCTAAACCAAAAATGTTGGCTTTAAACTAAATAACTAAATATTGTATTTTCAAATGCTTTTCAGGTCAAAGATTTTAAAGGGGAATGGAATTTCAGAAGTTTTCTTTTGCATGGTAGGCAGTTAGTATACAAAGAGGTAGATAGATTTTTTTCATTGTAATAGATGAATTGAATGTGGAAGTTTTAGGCATGTCCTCAAATTTTTCGACATTCTTCCCATGGAGATGTGAGATCCATGTCCTCTGCTGTGGAATCGGGGCTATCCATAGTAACTAGATTGTAAGCAACAGATTAGGGCTTCCCAGTGGTAAAGAATCCGCCTGCCAATGCAGGATGCTGCTGCTGCTAAGTCGCTTCAGTCACGTCCAACTCTGTGTGACCCCATAAACGGCAGCCCACCAGGTTCCCCCGTCCCTGGGATTCTCCAGGCAAGAACACTGGAGTGGGTTGCCATTTCCTTCTCCAATGCATGAAAGTGAAAAGTGAAAAGTGAAAGTGAAGTCGCTCAGTTGTGTCCGACTCCTAGCGACCCCATGGACTGCAGCCTACCAGGCTCCTCCGTCCATGGGATTTTCCAGGCAAGAGTACTGGAGTGGGGTGCCATTGCCTTCTCTGGCCAATGCAGGATACCCGTGTTCTATTCCTGGGTTGTGAAGATCCTCTGGAGAAGGAAATGGGTACCCACTCTAGTATTCTTGCTTGGGAAATCCCATGGACAGAGGAGCCTGGAGGGCCACAGTCCATGGAGATGCTAAGAGCTGGATACGACTGAGCATGCGTGCAAACAGTTGATTATGGTGGAGGTAACACTGGGGAACTTCTGAAGTTTGTTCAGAAAAAAGTCATGCAACTTCTTCCAGTTTTCCTTGGGAAACTGACTCCAGGGGAAGTAGCTGCCATGTAATCCAACCCTGAGGCTGTCATGGAGGAGAGGCTATGTGCTGGCACTCTGATTGGCCCCGGCTCAATGCCCAGCAGCAGCCAGCTTCAGTTGCCAGCCCTGTGAGGAAGACATGTTGGATGGCCAGCCCTGTAGAGCCTTTCGTTGATCCCGTCCCAGCTCACACCTCATTGTCACCTCCTGAGAGACCTCAACTGAGAACATTCTAGACACGCCCTTCCTACATCACTGATCCACAAAATACTACCCTCAATAAAGCAGTTATTTTAAGGTGATAAGTTTTGTAATGATTTTTGACACAGCACATGTAACTAGAAAAGTACGAGCACATTTATATGAAATCACTGATTTATTTATTCATTTATGTATTTCTGGAACAGATTTGTAAATTTGAAGGTCTTTACCAGTTAGAATCACACACAGTCCAAAAAAATGATTTACAGTACTGTCCGGGTTTTGTCCAATTTTAATTGTGTATTCTATATTTTCCATGCATTTATCTGAAAGTAGTCACTGATTAATTGTATTCTTAGTGGGGAGGATTCATGGTTTATGCTCAGAAGGGCAGCTGCTGCCAGGAAGGAAACAGGTTTCAACAGGCTGAAGACATAGGCCCCACTTTTTCTGGCTCCAGCCACCTGTTTCAACTGAGCTAAAATAGCCTGTATGCAGAGATTTTGGAAGTAGTCATTAGGAAAGAAAATAAACTATACTCATTTTGAAAACTCAATTTTATGGAGAGGAAAAAATTTGAAGGCCCAATTTAGGGTATAGATATGAAAGCAATTTACAAATGATTTAGGATTTCTTAGTGGAGAATTTCTTATCCAAATGGCAAAACATTTGGCACTGCTGATTGCAGCAAGAATATGAAGCTGCTTTGAGTGAGGAGCTTGGTGAGGGCTTATGATGTTGCATTGTTGAAAGTGATGTAGTCTGAGTGAGTCAGTATGCATATAGGGCTTATACAGCTTCGGTTCTCAGAGAGTAAGTCCTCTAAGCAAGGCACAGGATACAGTACTTCACACAAAATCAAATAAATTCACTGTTGTATGAAAACGTATCCATAACTAAGTTATTATAACTGTTATACCCTATGAATTTAGGAACCGTACTAATTTCCTGAAATTTTCAAACTCCTGCCTTTGTTATTTGTCCTTTTTTTTTTCCCTTTAATTAAACTATTAGAAGCAGTAAATTATAAAGGTGAGAATCTGAGAAAGGAGAAGGAAGAGAGAAACTCAGGCATTTGCCTAAGAAAGAGAAAAAAATAAGGTGTGAGATAATATCAATTTAATTTTTAGTTAACAGATAAATGTTCTGAGGAGAATGTTAGTACTTTATATTATAAGATTTTATATTATAGTACTTCATATTATAAGATAGATTTCCTATCTTTTTTTTTGTAATGTTTCAAGTGTTTTGTCTTTCGAATCAGAATTCTTAAAGTTATGTAAATGATTTATTAAACAGGTGGGACCTGACAGGGTATAAAGGAAGAAAAAAACTTTTTTTCTCCTTCTATCTTTGAGAGTTCCCTTCCCAGGAGCCAAAGGCCCCATTGCTTTTGTAGTTGCTTTTAGGTGTTAGACTGTCTTTTTTTTTCCCCCTAGCTATGAACAAGATTAATTTAAAAAATTAAGCTGGCACTCAAGTCAGAGGGGTATCACTCACTTCTCCCTAACTAAGGCCTAACTCAGGCATGGCCTCTGCTTTCCCAGGCATCAGAGGAAAAATAAGCGACCCGCCTCCCCCGGCCCAGGGATTCTTGTGCACTAGTCCAGTTGTCAGTCCTTTTTATGGCAGATGCTCTGTGCTTACTTTTCTGCTGATGCACTGGTGAATTCTTTGGGGAGGCCTCTCTGCGGATGTCCACGCAGCAATTCTTTCACAGGTGAGGCTTCTTCTGGTTCAGTTCTCTGAAGCTTCCTCCTCTCCTGTTTCAGAGGTACACTCTGTGATGTCCTCCACGATATGGCCTGCCCTCTCTACTGGAATCCTTTGAAGATGCCTGGAGCCTGGCTACCTTCTGCAGCTTTCTCTTGGCCTAGAGGAAAACTTAGGAAGTGCAGGTTACCCCCGCGATTGCCCTCTCTCCTCGCCCTCTTTTCTAGTTTCCTCCAGACAGCCTCCCATCCTCAGTCTTCTCTGAGAGGCAGCCATTGGTATCTCTCTTCATATATACCCCCAAAGTTCTGGAGACAGTTGTCAACATGTCAGGTTTTCTCCAGTCCTCTCTCAAGGATAAGCAGCCAAGATTCTGCCTCTGAGCACATACCTAGTTGGAGGCTGAGGTACCCACTGCTTCTTAGAGAAGATAATTTCAGTCTCTAAGAGAGTTGCCCTCAGGGCCTTTTTCTTTTTGTGTGTGCGTGTGTGCATGTGTGTACTTGATAGTGAAAGAAACCAGTTTGACCACCTCTTAGTTAAGTTGTGTGGGGATGTTTCTAGAACGTCTTTTGTAAATGCAAGAGGGGATAATAGTCAACTTTGGTCATTAGATTTGAAGTTGAACTTCTGAAACAACAGGAAAAGCTTAATTTCATATCTTGTTACATTTGAACTTGGATGTACTCTAGTAGTGATAGATCATGAACAACACACCTGGAGGGCATTACTCAAATTTTTGCAATTATATTATTTCTACATAATTCAAGTCCATAGTGATCTGTACTTCCTTTTCTACGACCCTTTGACTGTTTGAATCCTGTGAGAGGCTTCAGTTTATCACTGTAAGAATATGTACCCCCCCTTTCCTTGTCTTGCACTTCCCTTTTTCCCCTAAATTCCTCCCTCCTTTTTTTCCTTCTTCATCTTCTCCCTTCTACCCTAATCTGTGCCCCATCTCTTTTTTCTCCAGTCTCTCTTTTCCTGATATTTTCTTCCAACAGCCACTGCAGTATTTCACAGTGAGATATAAATTATAAGTAGTTCAGAAAAGAGATAGCAAGCTAGAGCGAAATATAATACGGAGCTAAGAACAAACCAAGTATAAAAACACATTCCATAAAAGCCTACATAGTACCTACAAAAGGACCATGAATCTGATACTAATTGGCATCCTAGCAGCCAAGAAAAAAACACTGCTTGATCAATTATATAACTTAGAGAGTCCTTGACATAAAAAGAGACTAATTGGACAGAAAAAAACCTTAACTATTGCTGGTAATAAGGACAGACAGGAATTTCTCCTGAGGGTGTAACGTTATGAACAAAAAAACCCAATAAACCACCTCTTAGTAGACACAAGAATATTTTGTGTGGGGCTATTTCATCCAGCAATTCTTGGTGTGAGCAGATGGCATCTTGCCAAAACTCTGGTTGGTAACAACAATTTGATGAGCGCTAGTCACTGCTTAGCCTCTTACAATGTGCTTCGTGGAAAAGTGTGCCTTACAAAGCTCAGGAGAGGAGAGAAGGCAATCAGTGTAGACAGCCTAGTTGGAGGAGAGGCCGACACTTACATCCCCATCTACATGGAATGTAAGCTGACGGAGCCATATTCCTCCCAGAGAGGAAGTGAATACTGCCTAGAAAATTCAGTTCCAGAGAAGATAAATTGTGCTAGCATGTTTTCATATACAATCTTTAATTAGCATTAGCACACTAGGGCAGTAAACAATTCCCCAAGTCCAGTTGGTCTTCCTGTGGCGCAGAAAGGCCAGGTCCAGCCTAAAGCATACTGCGTGGTAACGTTCTAATTCTGGACCTGAAAGTGGTAGGAATAGACAACTACTGTTGCCCTACATTTGGGTCTAAAGAATATACTTTAAATTTAATAACATCAAGAAGACTTTCCAAGAAGTACTTTTTTCGATGGCAGCTGTTATACAAGAGTCAGTTTCTAAAATATTTTAGATGTTTTGTAAATCTCTGTAGGATGTCCCAGAGACCAGAATTCCTAAGGGCAGCATCTCCATCTGATATTTCAGATATGGTGGTGGTCTCTCTCTTCTTGGTGTTCTTGACCTGTTTCTTAGTCTTGGTTGCAAAAGACATTCTGACTCTTGGGCAGGATTTTTCAATACATCTGTGGAAAGGGACCAGGGTACCTACCCCCACCCCACCCCAATCTGTCATGGACTCATATTTTTATAAGTCCAATGCAAATGACTAGAAAAATGGTCATGCATTTGGATATTGTTGCCACAAAATGTCAAATTATTAAAAACATTTCTAATGTTTACTTTCATTTTCTGTGTTCAGCTCTTTGAGGGTTGGTAACAGTTTGCAGATGGGCTTATAGTATCTGGGCTCTACTTGAAGAAGCACAGCTCTAAGGTATTAATTAACCTGATGCCATTCAAAGTTGAATTCTAGCTGGTGTGTGATCAAGCTGAGATGCTGTTTGGCGTAACATCTTCTGACAGTTTTAACTCACTTTCTGTTCCTTTAGGAGGTATTTTGCTGACTTAGCAGATGAGAAGATGCCAACCAGCCACCTGGGCCAGTGCTGGCAATACAGTGGGCGGGGCTCAGTATTAAATGAAAATACAGGGCTCCTTATTCAGGAATTATTAAGAATTCCAAGACAGTAATGGCAGGGAATTAAGTTGCAGGGTCCTTCTGAGGGTAGCAAGTGGTCTGTGCAATTGCCAAGGTCACACACCTATGATGTTTGACTGGCATACTCAAATTGCTCCTACTAAACTTAATATCTTAGCAAGACACTGTGTGCTTGCACTGCCAGATGCTCTAGGAGGGATCCCTCTGAAGCTCATTCTAGGGTGTCCTCAGGCCCATGCTGCCTCAGTGTTTGAAGATATTGCTGCTGTTAACAGAGTTGTCCCTTGACATGCATGTGTGACCTAAAAAAACCATGAACAAAGTCCTTTTGACATTACATTCTGGTGAAGCCAGATGTGTATTAGAGACTGCTGCTGCTGCTAAGATGCGTCAGTCATGTCCGACTCTGTGCGACCCCATAGATGGCAGCCCACCAGACTCCTCCGTCCTTGGGATTCTCCAGGCAAGAACACTGGAGTGGGTTGCCATTTCCTTCTCCAGTGCATGAAAGTGAAAAGTGAAAGTGAAGTCGTTCAGTCGTGTCCGACTCCTAGCGACCCCATGGACTGCAGCCTACCAGGCTCCTCTGTCCATGGGATTTTCCAGGCAAGAGTACTGGAGTGGGGTGCCATCGCCTTCTCCAACAGTTAGGCTACATGGCTTAATTTTATTTATCTACATAGATTATTTTTTTAATGTGTTTTTCCCCCAGATATAAATTTTATTTGTTTATTTATGTTTGAATTTATTTTTAATTGAAGGATAATTGCTTTACAATTTTGTGTTGGTTTCTGCCATACATCAACATGAATCAGCTGTAGGTATACATATGTCCCCACCTTCTCAATCCTCTGTCCCACCTCTCCCCCATTATTTTTTAAACGTGTCTTTATCACACTTCCCTTAGCTGTTTGGCATCCATCTTCCCCAGTAACTGAGTGCCTGTTTAAGGGCTCTGACATTATTCACCTGCTCTCAACATCTTGTCCAGGCAGACTGGTTTGTCATCACTCTCATAGTAGGCCCTAAGGAGAGGACGTTATCAGTGGCCTGTGGTGCTAGGCAGTAAGAAACCTGTGTGGAGCCCGCCTCAGGTCCACAGGTGTACTATCAGTGCAAGGTGTGCAAACACTTCCTCTCAATAAAGAATTTAAGAGCAGATAACAGAATCAAAGTTCAGTTGCCCCAGCATAGTTTTTGAGTTATTCTCATGAGCTATTTCATGAATAATGCTACCGTATAATGGTAGTGATGATGATAATAATCTAATATATGGGGACACATATGTGTCAGGCTTTGTTCTAAGTATTTTATATGTACTCACTAATTATCATAGGAATCCCATGAAGTGTTTTCCCATTTTTACAGATGATTAAACTCTTGATCTCTGAAACTGGGTTCTGTGTTTGTGAAAAGAAAATGCTGGATTTCTGTAGTCCTGTTTACTTCAGAGGATAAGAATGATCTGGCCAGGGAATGCAGTAATGTTGAGCTTTAAACCAATGATCCTCAAACTTTGGCATGCATCAGAATTACGTGGAAGGTTTGTTTAAAAAAAAAAAAAAAAGATTTCCAGGCTCTACCACAAGAGTTTCAGATCTAGTGGGTCTAAGTAGTACCTAAGAATTTGTGTTTCTTTCAAGTTTTCAGGTCATGCTGATGCTATGTTGGGCTAAGCCCAATAAGGTGAGGTTGTGATGTCATTATTCAAAATTGGGGAGAACGAAGGCACAATTCTATGACTATAAGATCACCTCCCTTACAAATAATTAAACTCTGCAAGGCCAGTAATATATGCACATTTATATATACTTATATATACATTTCTATTTATTCCACTGAAATGAGAAAAATATCTTTTACTTCTCTTGAAATCTACAGAGTACATTTATTTGTGTCATGCCTACTGACTTTAAAAAATATTAATAACTATTTTTAGAGCAATTTTAAGTTCACAGGAAATGGAGTGCAAAGTACAGCGTTCTCATAAAGTTATTGTCTCCAACATGCACAGCTTCCCCCACCATTAACATTTCCCACGAGAGTGGGATGTTTGTTACTATCAATGAACCTACACTGACACATCGTTATCATCCATAGTTTACATTAGGGTTCACTCTTGGTATTGTACATTCTATAGGTTTTGATAAATGTATAATAACATTATCCAAAGTCCCACTTTTAAAAAATAAGTTATTTTTAGCTATTACTAAGCAAATAAATTTTAACATTTTCTTTGCCTTTATGTTTTAGTTTTCCTCCGAGGTAAAATAATGTTCATTTTGCTGAGAGGATCCATCTATTCCTTGCGTCCCACTTCCCCAGCCCTGCCCTCCCAACCACACACACACTCATATACTTTTATTTTTTTTTTGAAAGGTAAGGAAGGGGCAATAAAAAGATCTTATTGGTTAATTTAAATTTTTTTTCAATGTTAGAAATTCCCAGTTAAAGAAGCTCTGCTTCAGATTTCAATGGCAAATCAGCCATGGGATTAAGTGGATTAATGTAAAAAGCTTTCTCAAAAAGAACAAGAAAATCCACTCATTTTCTTCTGAGTGAATGTGTCTGTGATTTCAGTGACCCTAACAATGCAGCATGAAGCAGCCACCACACAAATGGATGGCGACAGCTGTACTCTAACACCAGGGAAGGCAGTGAGTGTACGCGTCCTGCACAGTTCTAAGAAGCTGGTCCTTATGTGACCCCCTTTATTGTAGGTGGTCGGGCTGTCCTTTCAACAATGCTTCACTTTATTATGTTAGCAAAATGTAAAAGGCACTGTGTTATGGCGGGAAGAGCTGTAGAGTTTTTAAATTCAGTCAAGTGTGAGTTTGAATCCTGGCTTGAGCAAGTTCTTCATCTCTCAGAGACCATTAAAATGGTGGCGATGGAGGACAAATTCTATCTTTTCAGGTTACTGGGAAGATTAGCAAAGGGCTATTAAAAATGCCAGTGAGTACTCATCATTTTTGGCAAAAGCACTATGTTAAAACAACCATTCAATATTCTACAAAAACGATTATTCATAAATCAGTTCAGGCAATCATTCATTCATTCATGTTTATTGAGCACTTCTGTAAGTGCTCTGTATGAGGCACCATAGAGTATCAGTAGTTTTTTTCTGTTACTGCTTTCTTCTTTGTAATAATCTCACTAAGCAAGATATCAACATGAACTATTTTAGATGGTTATAAAAATATAAGCATAGTATATTTTCTTTAAATGTTTAAAAGTTAGAGACAGAAATAAGAACCATCTCCAAATATGAAAGTGATTTTCAGGGAAGTGAAATTATGTATGTCTTATGTTTTCTTCTTCATGTTTTATTTACATTTTCTAAACAATTTTTACAAATTTAAATGATTTGGGGATAATAAAAAGGACAACAAATTTTATTAGAATTTTAACAGTGTTTTGCTAATTCTGATAATCATCATTGCAATAATCAGTAATTGATTCCCACTGTACACTATTAGGGAGAAGGAAATGGCAACCCACTCCAGTGTTCTTGCCTGGAGAATCCCAGGGACGGCAGAGCCTGGTGGGCTGCCGTCTACGGGGTCGCACAGAGTCGGACACGACTGAAGCAACTTAGCAGCAGCAGTACACTATTAGGGGGCTTCCCAGGTGGCTCAGTGGTAAAGAACATGCCTGCCAATGCAAGAGATGGAGTTTTGATCCCTTGGAGGAGGAAATGGCAACCCACTCCAGTAATCTTGCCTAGAAAGGGAAATGCCACGGGCAGAGGAACCTGGAAGGCCACAGTCCATGGGGTCACAAAAAAGCTGGACACAACTCAGTGACTGAGCATGCACACATGTGCATTATAAATTGGGGGGGCAAAGGAGGAATAAGGGAAAAAAACCCTGTGCTTGAGAGTCTTTCAACAAACTTATGAAGGGAGATGCTTCTTTTATATGTCAGTGGTATCCTGCTATCTTTTTAATTTTCAAAAGGACAAAGGATAAAGCTTAAAGTTTAGAAATAAGGGACTATCAAAATCATGAGAAATAATAATATATATCTTTCTGAAGAGAAAATGAAATTCTCTTAAAAAAGGAAAAATTCTTAGAAATCTTCCTCAGGCTCCAAAGTTAAATATTATATATGTTTGCTCTCTTTGGATAAAGAGTTTTAAAAACTTAGTTTCATTTCAATTCTTTTCAATTCTAGTCTAATTATACTTCATGCTGACTCTAATTACCAGGTTAATGTGAACACTGATAGGCTTGTCCTTTCCAGGAATATTTACCATGTGACTGATAAGGTCATTTCCCAGATCTGTGATTATGGGACTAATATCCAAAGTAGACCAAAGATGAAATTGTGTAGAGATCTCCACCGTTATGGAATCTGTGACAAATGGCAGGTTGTCCTTATGTAAAGAATTGTTGCTGTTTAGCTGTGAGATGTCAGATGTCAATTGCTCTGAACCACAAATATAGAAACATCCTGAACTTAACAAAAACATTTTCTTAAGTATAAACTAATTCAGCCAGACTCACAGAATATTTCAGAATGTTGAGGTGTATCCAGGGTTTGGGAAGCTTCAGCAGAGCTGTGGGTTCTGAAGACAAAAGATTAGAGTTATGGTATTCAGCCACAGTGGGGGTATTTCTACCTATTGATGATATTGGACACCTGAATTGCCTTCTTTGTCAGTGCTGCAAAGGCCTCAGAACTTATATTTGTAGTCTGAGAACTGAGAAGGCTTGATGACAACTCGTACCTTTTTTTTTCCCAGCATGAAACCCAATTATACTTCAAGGGCTTATACCAGCAAAAATAATTATTTCTTTTCCAAAGTTGATTCAAATCATTATCATAGCTGTTGGGCCTGAAGTGGGGAGAAAATTACATAAGGTATTATTACATTTTTTAAAAGGAAAACAAAATGTAATGAATACTATTTACCCCCCAATTCCCTATCTTTGAAGACAAATTTTATATAAAAGGTATGCTTCTTATCAAATTAAAGTGGTTTTTATAATGGACTTGATTAGTTAATTTTAAAAAGAGGAAAATATACTTTATGTAATATGTATATGCTGATGTAAAGGTCCATCTAGTCAAGGCTATGGTTTTTCCTGTGGTCATGTATGGATGTGAGAGTTGGACTGTGAAGAAAGCTGAGCACTGAAGAATTGATGCTTTTAAACTGTGGTGTTGGAGAAGACTCTTGAGAGTTCCTTGAACTGCAAGGAGATCCAACCAGTCCATTCTAAAGGAGATCAGTCCTGGGTGTTCTTTGGAAGGAATGATGCCTAAGCTGAAACTCCAGTACTTTGGCCACCTCATGCGAAGAGTTGACTCATTGGAAAAGACCCTGATGCTGGGAGGGATTGGGGGCAGGAGGAAAAGGGGACGACAGAGGATGAGATGGCTGGATGGCATCACTGACTCGATGGACGTGAGTATGAGTGAACTCCGGGATTTGGTGATGGACAGGGCGGCCTGGTTTGCTGCAATTCATGGGGTTGCAAAGAGTCAGACACGACCGAGCGACTGAATTGAACTGAACTGAACTGAACTGATGGTAAGAATGCAGTGTTATATAAAATGATCAGCAGGCAGTCATTTAGGTAATTCGTGGTGGTCAAACGAGGGTGGTATGGTGGACATCCATACCCTGCACTCAGGGATGCAAGCAGTGATGATTCCAACTCTGGGTCCTGGAAAATGTAAGGCCTACCTATTAAGTGGTGCTAGTGGTAAAGAACACGCCTGCCAGTTCAGGAGACATAAGAGATGCGTGTTCGATCCCTGGATCAGGAATATCCCCTGGAGGAGGGCACGACAACCCACTCCAGTTCTTGCCTGGAGAATCCCATGAACAGAGAGGAACCTGGTGGGCTACAGTTCATAATGTCACAAAGAGTCAGACACAACTGAATTGAATTAGCATGCATACATTGCAGTACAGTTTATTCCACAAATATTTCTGAGACTCTCTGGGCCAGGCTTCACACTTTATTGAGTAGATACCACCACAGAGGCAAACCTCTACTATCAAGGGGTTTGCAGCACAGTGGGGACAGTCATATACCAGCACCCTGATAGAGGCTACTATATGAGCCTTGAATAGGGGGTTCCTGATGTCCCTTGGGCAGTGGCATGAGGTTTTGTTTTTGTTGTTTTGTTTTCAATAGAGAGGACACTGAGGCTTAGAGGAGTCATACAAACAACAAGAGACAAAGCTGGGACTTGGAGCCCATGTCCTCTGCCCATAGTATGCCAACTCCTCTAGGGGTGGGAAGGTCTTGTTGAGCCATGAGGTGGACAAAGGAGGACAGAGATAGGTTGAAAAGATTTTTTTTTCTTTTTTAATATAAATTTATTTATTTTAATTGGAGGCTAATTACTGTACAATATTGTATTGGTTTTGCCATACATCAACATGCATCCGCCATGGGTGTACACGTGTTCCCCATCCTGAACCCCCTCCCACCTCCCTCCCCATACCATCCCAATGGGTCATTCCAGTGCATCAGCCCCAAGCATCCTGTATCATGCATCGAACCTGGACTGGCAATTCATTTCATATATGATATTATACATGTTTCAATGCCATTCTCCCAAATCATCCCACTCTCTCCCTCTCTCACAGAGTCCAAAAGACTGTTCTATACATCTGTGTCTCTTTTGCTGTCCCACATACAGCTAAGATGAGGTGGTAGTTCTAGAAGACCTTGTAGGTCTTCATAGAACCATTCAACTTCAGCTTCTTCAGCATTACTTGTTGGGGCATGGACTTGGATTACTGTAATATTGAATGGTTTGCCTTGTAAATAAACAGAGATCATTCTGTCATTTTTGAGATTGCACCCAAGGACTGCATTTCGGACTCTTGTTGACTATGAGGGCTACTCCATTTCTTCCAAGGGATTCTTGCCCACAGTAGTAGGTATAATGGCCATCTGAGTTAAATTCATCCATTCAAGTCCATTTTGGTTCATCGATTCCTAAAATGTCAGTGTTCAGTCTTGTCATCTCCTGTTTGACCACTTCCAATTTGCCTTGATTTATGGACTTAACATTCCAGGTTCCTGTGCAATATTGCTCATTACAGCATTGGGCTTTACTTCCATCACCAGTCACATCCACAACTGGGTGTTGTTTTTGCTTTGGCTTCTTCTCTTTATTCTTTCTGGAGTTATTTGTTCACCAGTCTCCCATAGCATGTTGGGCACCTACCGACCTGGGGAGTTCATCATTCTGTGTCCTCTCTTTTTGCCTTTTCATGCTGTTCATGGGGTTCTCAAGGCAAGAATACTGAAGTGGTTTGCCATTCCCTTCTCCAGTGGACCACGTTTTGTCAGAACTCTCCACCATGACCCATACATCTTGGGTGGCTCTCCATGGCATGGCTCATAGTGTCACTGAGTTAGACAAGGCTGTGGTCCATGTGATCAGTTTGGTTAGTTTTCCGTGATTTGATTTTCATTCTGTCTGCCCTCTGATGGATAAGGATAAGAGGCTTATGGAAGCTTCCTGATGGGAGACACTGACTGAAGGGGCCTTGTTCTTATGGGCAGGATCATGCTCAGTAAATCTTTAATCCAACTTTCTGTAGATATGTGGGGCTGTGTTCCCTCCCGGTTGTTTGATCTGAGGGCAAACTATGGTGGAGGTAATGAAGAAAATGGTGACCTTCAAAAGGTCCTGTGTACACAATGCCACACTTAGTGCCACACTCAGTGCCCTGGACCCTGTAAAAGAAGCAGAAGATATTATGAAGAGGTGGCAAGAATACACATAAGAACTATACAAAAAATATCTTCATGACCCAGGTAACCACGATGGTGTGATCACTCACCTAGAGCCAGACATCCTGGAATGGAAAGTCAAGTGGGCCTTAGGAAGCATCACTACGAAACAAGCTAATGGAGGTGATAGAATTCCAGTTGAGCTATTTAAAATCCTAAAAGATGATGCTGTGAAAGTGTTGCACTCAATATGCCAGCAGATTTGGAAAACTCAGCAGTGGCCACAGGACTGGAAAATGTCAGTTTTCATTCCAATCCTAAAGAAAGACAATGACAAAGAATGCTCAAACTACTGGACAATTGTACTCATTGCACACGCTAGCAAAGTAGTGCTCAAAATTCTCCAAGCCAGGCTTCAACTGTACGTGAACCATGAATTTCCAGTTGTTCAAGCTGGATTTAGAAAAGGCAGATGAACCAGAGATCAAATTGCCAACATCTGTTGGATCATCGAAAAAGCAAGAGAGTTCTGGAAAAACATCTATTTCTGCTTTATTGACTACACCAAAGCCTTGGACTGTGTGGATCACAACAAACTGAGGAAAATTCTTCATGAGATGGGAATACCAGACCACCTTACTTGCCTCCTGAGAAATCTGTTTGCAGGTCAAGAAGCACCAATTAGAACTGGATGTGAAACAACAGACTGGTTCCAAATCAGGAAAGTGGTATGTCAAGTTTGTATATTGTCACTTACTGCTTATTTAACTTATATGAAGAATGCATCATGTGAAATGCTGGGCTGGATGAAGCACAGCTGGGATCAAGATTGCCAGGAGAAATATCAATAACCTCAGATATGCAGATGACACCACCCTTATAGCAGAAAGGGAAGAAGAACAAAAAAGCCTCTTGATGAAAGTGAAAGAGCAGAGTGGAAAAGTTGGCTTAAAGCTCAACATTCAGAAAACTAAGATCATGGCATACAGTCCTATCACTTCATGGCAAATAGAAGGGGAAACAGCGGAAACAGTGAGAGACTTTATTTTTGGGGGCTCTGAAATCACTGCAGATGGTGACTGCAGTCATGAAATTAAAAGATGCTTGCTCCTTGGAAGAAAAGCTATGAGCAACCTAGACAGCATCTTAAAAAGCAGAGACATTACTTTGCTAACAAAGGTCTGTCTAATCAAGGCTATGGTTTTTCCAGTAGTCATTTACAGATGTAAGAGTTGCATTATAAAGAAAGCTGAGCACTGAAGAATTGATGCTTTTGAACTGTGGTGTTGGAGAAGACTCTTGAGAATCCCTTGAACTTCAAGGAGATCCAAGGAGTCCATCCTAAAGGAAATCAGTCCTGAATATTCATTAGAATGACTGGTGTTGAAACTGAAACTCCAATACTTTGGCCACCTAATTCGAAGAACTGACTCATTGGAAAAGACCTGATGCTGGGAAGGATTGAAGGCAGGAAGAGAGGGGGATGACAGAGGATGAGATGATTGGATGGCATCCTCAATGGCATCATCAGTGGCATGAGTTAGAGCAAGCTCCAGAAGTTGGTGATAGACAGGGAAGCCTGGTGTGCTGCAGTCCATGGCCTCACAAAGAGTTGGACACGACTGAGTAACTGAACTGAACTGTGAAGATGAGGTGACCAACTGAATGCTGATTATGACTGAAGGAATAAGTAGGGGTGACTCTTGGCTGGAACTCTACCTTGGGCAAGTAGGAAGATAGTGACACCCGCTACCAAGAAAGGGAGATGGAGTGGTGAGGAGTGGAACAGGAAATGTAGTAATGTCAGCTTTAGATCGATTGTGTTCCTACGGCTTATGCATCTAACTGATGTTTAAAGCTGACAGGAGAGGAGCATGAACAGGCAAATGGATTTTAAAAGCCTTTGGCATGCAGTTGGTGGTGTAAACTGTGTGCGAATATGACATTTTGTGAATTAGAAAAACCAGGATAAGTGGAACAGTCTAATGAGTTTCATCTTATTTAGAATCAAATATTTAAGGCAACCAAATTCTTTACTTTCAAAACTAAATGAAAACTAGTGATATTTAACATAAGATTTAACAAATGAACATTATTCAGGTAAAGAATTAAATACTTTCTTATTTATAAAGCTGGGAAACTTTCTTATTTAAAAAAAAAATTCTTCCTCCTTCAAGTGTCCTTGTTCCCCACCATTTCCCTGCAAAGGAATTCAGATTTGGTCATTTCTCATAGTACAGTTGTAAAGAAAGTGACCATCTGGTGATGTCCGTGTGTAGAGTCTTCTCTTGTGTTGTTGGAAGAGGGTGTTTATTACATGTTCTCTTGGCAAAACTCTATTAGCCTTTGACCTGCTTCATTTTGTACTCTAAGGCAAAATTTGCCTGTTACTCCAGGTATCTCTTGACTTCCTACTTTGCATTCCAGTCCTCTACAACAAAAAGGACATCTTTTTTGGGTGTTAGTTCTAGAAGGTCTTGTTGGCGTTCATAGAAACGTTCAACTTCAGCTTCTTCTGAAGGCATACATTTGGATTCTTATGGTATTGAAAGGTTTGCCTTGGAAACGAACAGAGATCATCCTGTCATTTTTGAGATTGCGTCCAAGTACTGCATTTTGGACTCTCTTGTTGACTATGATGGCTATTCCATTTCTCCTAAGGGATTCTTGCCCACAGTAGTAGATATAATGGTCATATGAGTTAAATCCACCCATTTCAGTCAGTTTTAGTTCACTGATTCCTAAAATGTCAATATTCAGTCTTGCCATCTCCTGTTTGACCACTTCCAATTTGTGTTGATTCATGGTAACATTCCAGGTTCCTGTGCAGTATTGTTCATTACAGCATCGGACTTTACTTTCATCACCAGTCACATCCACAACTGGGTGCTCTTTTTGCTTTGACTCCTTCTCTTCATTCTTTCTGGAGTTATTTGTTCACTGATCTCCCATAGTATGTCGGGCACCTACCAACCTGGGGAGTTCATCTTTCTGTGTTCTCTCTTTTTGCCTTTTCATGCTGTTCATGGGGTTCTCAAGGCAAGAATATTGAAGTGGTTTGCCATTCCCTTCTCCAGTGGACCATGTTTTGTCAGACCTCTCCACCATGACCCATACATCTTGGGTGGCCCTCCATGGCATGGCTCATAGTTCACTGAGTTAGATGAGGCTGTGGTCAGTTTGGTTAGTTTTCCATAATTGTGGTTTTCATTCTGTCTGCTGTCTGATGGATAAGGATAAGAGACTTATGGAAGCTTTCTGATGGGAGAGACTGACTAAGGGGGAAACTGGGTCTTGTTCTGATGGGTGGCACCATGCTCAGTGAATCTTGAATCCAATTTTCTGTAGATGGGCGGGGCTGTGTTTTCTCCTTGTTGTTTGACCTGAGACCAAACTACGGTGGAGGAAATGAAGAAAATGGTGACCTCCTTCAAAAGGTCCTGTGCAGATACTGCAGCACTCACTGCCCCCGACCTTGCAACAGGCCACCGTTGACGCACGCCTCCACCGGAGACTCCTGGACACTCTACACATGGACATCACCAGATGGTCAATATCCAAATCAGATTGATTATATTCTTTGCAGCCAAAGATGGAGAAGCTCTATACAGTCAGCAAAAACAGGACTGGGAAGTCACTGTGGCTCAGATCATGAACTCCTTATTGCCAAGTGGTCGTGAAGTCACTCAGTCATGTCCAACTCTTTGTGATCCCATGGACTGTAGTCTACCAGGCTTCTCTGTCCATGGGATTTTCCAGGCAAAAGTACTGGAGTGGGTTGCCATTGCCTTCTCCAGGGGATCTTCTTGCCCCAGGGATCGAACCAAGGTCTCCTGCATCACAGGCAGACGCTTTGAGATGCTTTATCCTCTGAGCCACCAGGGAAGCCCAAATTCAGACTTAAATTGAAGAAAGTAGGGAAAACCACTAGACAATTCAGGTATGATCTAAATCAAATCCCAAATGAGTATACAGTGGAAGTGACAAATAGATTCAAAGGATTAGATCTGATAGAGAATGCCTGAAGAACTATGGATGGAGGTTCATGACATTGTACAGGAGACAGGGATCAAGACCATCCCCAAGAAAAAGAAATGCAAAAAGGCAAAATGCTTGTCTGAGGAGGCCTTACAAATAGCTGAGAAAAGAAGAGAAGTTAAAGACAAAGGAGAAAAGGAAAGATATACCCATTTGAATGCAGAGTTCCAAAGAATAGCAAGGAGATATAAGAAAGTCTTCCTCAGCGATCAATGCAAAGAAAAGAATAAAATAATAGAATGAGAAAAACTAGAGATCTCTTCAAGAAAATTAGAGATACCAAGGGAATATTTCATGCAAAGTTTGGCACAATAAAGGACAGAAATGCTATGGACAGAAGCAGAAGAAATAAGAAGAGGTGGCAAGAATACACAGAGGAACTATATAAAAAAGATCTTTATGACCCAGATAATCATGATGGTGTAATCACTCACCTAGAGCTAGACATCCTGGAATGTGAAGTCATATGGGCCTTAGGAAGCATCCCTATGAACAAAGCTAGTGGAGATGATGGAATTCAAGTTGGGCTATTTCAAATCCTAAAAGATGATGCTGTGAAAGTGCTTCACTCAATATGCCAGCAAATTTGGAAAACTCAGCAGTGGCCACAGGACTGGAAAATGTCAGTTTTCATTCCAATCCCAAAGAAAGACAATGCCAAAGAATGCTCAAACTACTGGACAATTGTACTCATTGCACACGCTAGCAAAGTAGTGCTCAAAACTCTCCAAGCCAGGCTTCAGCAATATGTGAACCGTGAACTTTCAGATGTTCAAGCTGGATTTAGAAAAGGCAGATGAACCAGAGATCAAATTGCCAACATCTGTTGGATCATCGAAAAAGCAAGAGAGTTCCGGAAAAACATCTATTTCTGCTTTATTGACTACACCAAAGCCTTGGACTGTGTGGATCACAACAAACTGAGGAAAATTCTTCATGAGATGGGAATACCAGACCACCTTACTTGCCTCCTGAGAAATCTATTTGCAGGTCAAAAAGCACCAATTAGAACTGAATGTGGAACAACAGACTGGTTCCAAATCAGTAAAGTGGTATGTCAAGTTTGTATACTGTCACTTACTGCTTATTTAACTTATATGAAGAATGCATCATGTGAAATGCTGGGCTGGATGAAGCACAGCTGGGATCAAGATTGCCGGGAGAAATATCAATAACCTCAGATATGCAGATGACACCACCCTTATAGCAGAAAGGGAAGAAGAACTGAAGAGCCTCTTGATGAATGTGAAAGAACTAAAGAGCCTCTTGATGGAGAGTGAAAAAGTTGGCTTAAAACTCAGCATTCAGAAAACTAAGATCATGGCATGCAGTCCCATCACTTCATGCCAAATAGATGGGGAAACAGTGGAAACAGTGAAAGATTTTATTTTGGGGGGCTCCAAAACCACTGCAGATGGGGACTGCAGCCATAAAATTAAAAGATGCTTGCCTCTTGGAAGAAAAGCTATGACCAGCCTAGAAAGCATTTTAAAAAGTAGAGACATTACTTTGCCAACAAAGGTCTGTCTAGTCAAAGCTATTGTTTTTCCAGTAGTCATATATGGATGTGAGAATTGGATTATGAAGAAAGCTGAGCGCCGAAGAATCAATGCTTTTGAACTGTGGTGTTGGAAAAGACTCTTGAGAGTCCCTTGGACTTTAAGGAGATCCAAGGAGTCCATCCTAAAGAAAATCAGTCCTGAATATTCATTAGAAAGACTGGTGCTGAAGCTGAAACTCCATTACTTTGGCCAACTGATATTTAGAACTGACTCATTGGAAAAGACCTGAAGCTAGGAAAGATTGAAGGCAGGAGGAGAAAGGGATGACAGAGGATGGGATGGTTGGATAGCATCACTGACTCAATGGACATGAGTTAAAGCAAGCTCTGGGAATTGGTGATGGAGAAGCCTGGTGTGCTGCAGTCCATGGGGTGGCAAAGAGTTGGACATGACTGAGCGACTGAACTGAACTGAAGTAAAAGAAAGTGAAAGTCACTCAGTTACGTCTGACTCTTTGTGACCCAATAGACTGTATCCCTCCATTCTTCTCTGTCAATGGAATTTCCAGGCAAAAATACTGGAATGGGTTGCCATTTCCTTCTCCAGAGGATCTTCCCAACCCGAGAGTGAACCCAGGTCTCCTGCATTGCAGGCAAATTGTTTACCATCTGAGCCACCAGGGAAGTCACAGTGATAAAGAATCCACCTGCAGTGCAGGAGATGCAGGCTAAACTCCTGGGTCAGGAAGATCCACTGGAGAAAGAAAGGACAACCCACTCCAGTGTTCTTGCCTGCGAAATCCCACGTCCAGAGGAGCCCGCCAGGCTACAATCCACGGGGTCGCAAATAGTTGGATACGACTGAGCGGCTAAACAGCAACATCTACAGATGCTGCTGTGTTTCTTTTGTCACTTTATTTTTAGTTAAGACCCCATTTTTTCTATTTTCCCCTTTCTATCATTTATACATTCTAGGTAGTAATTATCTTATTTTGTTTGTACCTCTCAAAGCCTCTTTTTTGTATGTTGTTTTGTTTTGTTTTTATTGCTGTTTTTGTAGGTCTCTCCAGATAGTTCTGTTGTCTGTGCCTCTTTGCTCATCTTAAAAAGCATTCACATCCTATTCCCTGAAACTTGCAGTTTCCGCAGACTTAATCACTCCCTGTGAAACCTGCCCATTGTGACCTTCATCTCCTCTGGCCGACAGCACCCAGATGCTTCCTGTGAGACAAAGCGCAGGCACTGACTTGTGAGCTACAGGAAGCACTGTTCTTTTTTTTTTTTCTAGTTGAAAATGCTAAAATAGTGTAAAAATGCACTGTGTTATCTTTTGATTATTGGAAGGGTGGTTCTCATGCTTTTATATTTTCCTTCTCTTTGGTGACGAACTTCCTAACCATTCACATCAATTGCCAGCCCCATACCAGGGTCTGGATAGAAACCAGACACACAGGTGAACTTGGTCCTGCTTGTTGGTGTCTCCAATGAAAAATTTGGAATTTACAGACATAAAAACTGTAGACAAATTTTGATTGTGTCCTCTATCAGAGGAAACATTACCTATTTTTGAACAATGAGACCTATTTTAAAATTATTATTTAGAAATATAATTTGATGGCCACACTTAGATCTAAATGTGTCCGATTTTCTACAAGGCTTTAACACTTCCTGCACAATCGTGAGGCTGAACAGTTAAGAGGAAATGGTGATGAAATCATTTGTCACACTCCCCTGGTTAGGCTCCTCTACCCAGGAAAGACATGACATCACATCTTAGGCTGATACAATGCTAAAAGCACAGTCAGCAGGATGTCAACCTGTTTTTTCACACTCATTCGTTCAGTAAATATTCATGAGAGCCAATTTTTGTCAGGCAGTATGTTAAAGACTGGAGAAGGCAATGGCAACCCACTCCAGTACTCTTGCCTGGAAAACCCGATGGATGGAGGCGCTTGGTAGCCTGTAGTCCATGCGGTCACTAAGAGTTGGATACGACTGAGCAACTTCACTTTCACTTTTCACTTTCATGCATTGGAGGAGGAAATGGCAACCCACTCCAGTGTTCTTGCCTGGAGAATCCCAGGGACGGGGGAGCCTGGTGGGCTGCCGTCTATGGGGTCGCACAGAGTCGGACACGACTGAAGCGACTTAGCAGCAGCAGCAGCAGCATGTTAAAGACTGAGGATGAGTACAGTACGTTGGAGAGCTATGCAAGACATTGTGAGATCCTGGAGGAGAGAGATTCAACTCCACCTGGGGTATGGAGGGGGTTGCTGCTGTCAGAAAAGCTTTGGGAAATTATATTTAGCTCGTTGTCAAAGGTTGAGTAGAAGCTAGGCAGGGAGGCAGAGGTGAGGAGTTAATAAGAAGAGATAGGAATGGAGAGAGTCTGAGCAAAGTATGAGGGCAAAGAATTGAATGCTGTATGGGAAACAACAGTCATTTCAAGCTTTCTGAAATGTGGAGTGTGAGATTGAATGGTGAAAAATTAAAGGTATGAGATTGCATGGCTGGAAATGAGGGCATAGAGGTGGGCAAGGGACTGTGTTCCATGTCAAGAAAGTTGGACTTCATTCTGAGGAGCTAGGGCTCCATTAAAAAGACAGATATTTTAGATATAACTCCAGGGCTAGAGAAAACAAAATAAATGTAAATGAGGTGAGAGAGGAGGTTGCCACTGTGTTTAAGCGGAAACAAGAGACCTAGTTTTAAAGTTGTAGTTGAAACAAAACGGAGTTGAGGTAATGCAAAGTGTTTAAGCAGAGACAAGAGACCTAGGAATAAAGTAGTAGTTGGGGTAATACAAACAATTTTAAAAGTATTTTGAGGTAAAATCATCAGAGTTTTGTGATTTCACTGATTACATATGAAAATTAAGATAGATGGCAAAGTTAAGAATGATACCTAGGTTTCTAGTTTAAATATTTGTTTGAACAGCAGTATCATACACTAAGTAGAGAACATAGAACAGGCACAAAATTAAGGGAAATCTGATGAATTGTTTTGGACATGTTGAATTTGAAATTTTGTTGTTCATTCTTTGGACTTATCCAACATATAGTTCATCATATATATCCACTGGGAGATCAAAACCAAGAGTTTGAGCTTGGAAGCCATTAGTAGACATATGGTTCTTAAAACACAGGTGTGGGTGAAACCACAGTAGGAAGAGAATGTTGTAGATGGAGAAAAGTGCAGTAAAGCTCTGGATCTGAGCAATATTGAATGCTTGTGCAGAGAAAACAGGCAAAAGGAAGACTCACAGGAATAAGAAAGATCAGGAAGATGGCTCAGAGACCAAGCAGGTAGAGTTTTAAGAAGCAGGAGAGAGATGACCAACAGAATTAAAACAAAGTTGCCTTCCACAGATAAAGACTGAAAAATAGCCCTAGGATGTGGGAACTCAGAAGTTTCTTGGGAACTTAGGGAAGCAATGAGAACAATTTCAGTCTAGTCATGAAGCAGATGTTAGATTTTGCTGAGTTCTCAAGCAAATGGGAGTGTATGTTGTGCTTTTGAGATATTTGGAGAAAGGGTAAAAAAATGGAAGGGTATACCAGAAGATAGAAATTGGACCAAAGGAGATTAAAAAAAAAAAAGATTATGGAAGAGTCTTGTACATGTTTGAAGAATATTGAAAGAGGAAGAAGCCAGAAACTCACCCAAGCCTTCAGTGCCTTTGCTGTGCCACCTGACCCTACGGTGCTTCACTGTGAACAGAAACTCAGAAACTAGGGCCTCAATAGAGCAGAGTCTGGTTGATCCAGTTTTGGCAACCAGAGATGCTCACTAATGAAATATGTTGTGTTTCTGGTTAGCACATTGCTTGGGGGTGAGTTGGGTAATTAAATGAATTAGTTGAAGTGGTATGATCTAACTTCTTCATGTCTATAGAATGCTGCTGGGTTTTTTGAAAAAAAAAAAAAAAAAAAATTAGATGGAGATTGCTTCCCTTGTGGCTCAGCTGGTAAAGAATCCACCTGCAATGGATGAGACCTGGGTTCGATCCCTGGGTTGGGAAGATCCCCTGGAGAAGGGAAAGGCTCCCCAGTCTAGTATTCTGGCCTGGAGCATTCCATGGACTGCAGTCCCTGGGGTCACAAAGAGTCAGATACAGCTGAGTCACTTTCACTTTCACTTTCCTAAGTGAAGGTATTAATGAAAAAAATAAAAGCAGTAAAAACTGAATGTGTTGTCTAAAATGAAGATTTTTGGATTAAGTAATCTAGTTTTGCCCCTTATTAACATAGATGATTGAGGGTGACTTGCTTCT
This sequence comes from Bos indicus x Bos taurus, assembly GCF_003369695.1. Taxonomy (NCBI): domain Eukaryota; kingdom Metazoa; phylum Chordata; class Mammalia; order Artiodactyla; family Bovidae; genus Bos; species Bos indicus x Bos taurus. Next base: position 37,020,485 of record NC_040084.1, read on the forward strand.
ACTCTTTTTTTCCCTTTATTTTTGAAATAAAATTTCAACCTTAGGACTCCCTCTTAGAGTCTACTTTCTTTCATTTCTTTTATCTAAAAGAAAGGAGGTTTATCCTTAAAAAAAATATATAGTGATTCTAGATACCTAGGTGTCAAATCTAAGCAAAGGACTTTGGGTTACTCCTGCTTGGGCAGAGCCATAGAAGGACTTTGGTTTGGGGTGGGTGCGGGGAATGAGGGCATTTTCTATTTTGTGAACAAGACTAGTAATATTCACCATTTTTTAATATGCTACCTAGGCAGGACTTTAGGCTTTTAAGGATATTCTTATGCAGAAATATCACATTTTATCTGTGATAGATATATTCTTGAAAATTAGTAGATAAAATCTTGCTCAAATGCAGCAAAAGAGTTATTTAAAGAAAGCCTATAGCAAATCTTTTCTTAAACCCAAGGGGCATTTTTAAGTGGATCTATTGAGGAGATAGGCATTTTTGTGAATCGGGCTTTGTCACATGGAGGTTGAAGGACATCTGCAGTAGACAAAGCCCCACCACATACAGAAATCAGAGAACTTTAATCGGAGTCACCTCTACTTTACTTCAGTGAGTCAAGCTCTGATTAGCAGTAATAAATTCTGAAGATCAGGGCTGAGGTCTCCTGCATCCAAGGGTAATTCCACTGAGCTACTGGAGGATAAAGAAAGTAGGATGCCCCCCAGAATGTTTGTAAGGGGACTGAACTGGGGCCAATATAGTCTGGAGCACAGATGATCCTCAGCTTGGATGCAGACGATAAACAACCATAGCACAGAACAGTCTGAAGCACAATCACTGAACAGCTCTTGGGTCAAAGCTTCAAGATGATTCCATAGCACAAGGGCTGAGTGTTAAGTAGGGAGAGATTTTGCAAACATCAGATATATGTGTAAAGAGAACTGACATAGTTCTTTGATTTTATGATCTCTAAACATTGCTTTAATGTATATTTTAGTAGAATTAATTATCATATACTCTATCAGCCTTATAGCTAAATTTTATGAATGTAATTACATATGATTTGTTTGTGTTATCACTTTTGTATCACACCCTTTTTTTTAGCTTTCCTAGTTGCCCTTCCTTTACCTTTATTCTTAGCTTTAGTGTTAATGCCACCCTTTTCTGTTAGACATTGTCTTGGCATACCTTCTGTCAGCACCCTCTCTTTTGGACATTGTTTATGTTATGTTTCTCATTGACATGAAATATAAAACGCATAGAGAAAAATTTTATTCCTACCTTCAAATGCAGACGTTTAGTTGATACCCTGTTCTAGGCATGCATTTTGGTTTTTCTGCTTTTAAAGAATGACAGGCAATATTTTGCCATGCCTTAAAGTTAATACAAGACTTTCATATTCACTAGTCTGTTCGCTTTTCACAACTATCCTAAGACAAAGAGTTATGAGTTTTGTTTTTAAGAGTAGGAAACTGATGCTCTTGAAGATGATGCAACTCTGCATGAGTGGACAAAGTACCATGTCGTCAAAAGAATACTCTTGGGGAAGTCAATAGGCAATTCCCTCAAATAGACTTAATGAATTTCCATGGTTTGAAATAACAAGAAGGAGTGTTGGAAAGCAAGTGAGTTAAGGAAAAATAACAAAAAGCAGCAGCAGCAGTTACAGTCACATCTCAGGCCACCATGAGTTCCCTACGCAAGTGCCTTTTGACTGCCAGACATTACAGAACCCAGCCCCCCACCAATTCCCACTTTTTATCAGAAGCCTTTTTTTCCCCCAGAGTTCAAGATTGCAAAGAAGAGAATGAACATTTTGTATTCATTTAGTTTGTGCAAGGACAAAGATGGTGGGGCTTGGCTTGCAGCATTTGGCAGGTTGAGGGCTCCTGACTTCATTAACTATGAGGCTTTCACATGTGTACAAACATACACATATACAAACACATGTCTGCTGCTGCTGCTGCTGCTAAGTCGCTTCAGTCGTGTCCGACTCTGTGCAACCCCATAGATGGCAGCACACCAGGCTCCCCCATCCCTGGGATTCTCCAGGCAAGAACACTGGAGTGGGTTGCCATTTCCTTCTCCAGTGCATGAAAGTGAAGAGTCAAAGTGAAGTTGCTCAGTCGTATCCGACTCTTCTCGACCCCATGGACTGCAGCCCACCAGGCTCCTCCGTCCATGGGATTTTCCAGGCAAGAGTGCTGGTGTGGGGTGCCGTTGCCTTCTCTGAAACACATGTCTACAGATACATAAATCAAGTTAGTGAAAAGAAAAATTAGACAAAGTTGGTTAATTTTTTGTGTGTTCAGTCACTTAGTTGAGTCCAGCTCTTTGCGACCCTGTAGACTGTAGCCCATCAGGCTCCTCTGTCCATGAGGATTCTCCAGGCAAGAATACTGGAGTTGGTTGCTATGCCCTCCTCCAGGGGATCTTTCCAACCCAGGAATCGAACCTACGTGTCCTGCATTGCAGGAGGATTCTTTACCTGCTGAGCCATCATTTTAATTCATTTTAAACTTAACTAATAATTACCTTACATGTATCTAATCCTCTTCTTCTGAATAATTTATTTAAAAATGTATTACTGTTACAATGGAATATATCCAAGGAAATAATCCCTAGAAAATATTGGGCAAAACCATGCACTTCACATATTAATGAACCTTGAATGCCACCAAGACACAAAAGAGTAAAAGCAAACCTAGGCTGTGCTTCCTTGCATGTGAAGAATTCCAGTGAAGAAGGTGTGTATGGAGGGTGTCTGTTTAGTTAATTATAAAAACAAATTCTCAAGAAATTATCTTCTCCTTAAGTTCCTTCACTGTGTAACTGCTGATCTGGGCCCTGGCTGAGCTGGTTATGAAATAACTAGCCCAGAAGTAAACAGCACATGGCAGCTGCGGATTCTTTGGTAAATATCGCCGCATATTTGAGATGTGCTGGGGAACACAGAGCTCAGTGATTGCACCTCCAGGTGGGAAATATCTTTCGCTGTGATTTTCGTGCTGATCTGGAACATAGTTCAGGCAGAACAGTGAACTGCACATCGAGGCACCTCCTTTGGGAAAACTCATAATCACGGTAGCTATTTTTGCTCAGCACCCATCAACGACTGTGGAGTTCCATGCAGGATGATAGCACTTTTATCTCCTTAGCTTAGAAAGGCTGCCACGTGAATGCCAATGGATATATGAAATCACAAAATACCCTTCAAGGGTGAGGAATTCTGAAAGTGATCAATCAGGCGATAGATACATCAAAACAAGATTAATAACTTCTCCTAAAGGCATGCTCAGCAGTAGTAAACTATAGAGAGAAATTTTATTTGGATGAAAGATTCCAGGCTTTTACTGTGATGTTTTTTTCCCTAACTTCAGAAAATTAAAATCTATATTGAGCTTCTAGTGTTTAGAAATTTTTAAGCCTATAGGAATCATCATTGTTTAATTTGAACACAGGAACTGTGTTATGTTTGCCATAGACTAGGTTGGATTTGCTCACAGACTTTCAGGAACTCATAGGAAAGACAACGAAACATCACTTCACATCCTTCCGTATATGAGCACCTGGATTTCTCATCATTACTAGTGGGAACATAAAGTGGTATACCATTTTGTAAAACTGGCACTTTATAATAAAGAAACACCCTTCTTTCTTTATAAAGGGTGTTTATAAAGGTATATGACTTTGTAAAACTGGCAATTTCTAATAAAGAAACACCCTTCTTTTTCTTTACGAAGAAAAAGACCTTCATAAACCTATGAAATAAATAAATAAACCTATGAATGGTGGCTTTGTTCATAATGGCCCCCCCGTGGAAACAACCTAAATGACCATTACTATAATAGTGAATAAACCATCTGTGGCATATATATATATACACACACACACACACACACACACACACACACATAAATAAAATGTGACTACTACTCAGCAATGAAAACTGCTAATTTACTAATAAATTATTTGAACACAAGAATCCTGATGTAAAAAGTGAATGGATGATTCTGTTTACATAAAATTCAAGAGTAGGTCAAACTCATTTATGTTGATAGAAATCAGGATAGTGATTGTCTGCAAATGTGGGATGTTATGGATGGTGAAGGGACTGAAGAAATTTTCCAGAGTTGTGAAATACTATTTTAATCAGGTTACATTTGAAGTATAATGCACACTGAAGTTCATCAAGCTGTGTAACTAAGGTGTTTTATTGTTCAATATATAAATTATACTTTAAAGTACTATAAATACAAATTTAGAAAAACTCAAGATATTGTAAAGAAAAGAGAGATTATAATGGCAGTTTATGTTGAATCCTCAGGGGGGAAAACCTGAAGAAGTGGTAGAGGTGTTGAGGAAACAGTTTAATCTGCCTTTTGGTTGTGGTATTTTGGTTGAGGGAGGAGAGAGCTTGTGCATCGCTGCTGGGAAGAGTGGGAGGATGGAAATAAAGGTAGCCGAGGCTGGCATATGGATTCAGATCTCTAACTTAGAAAGAATGTGAGCACAGATATGTTTCTATACCTTAAGGGCCATATGATTTCAATACATCAAAAGAAGTACCTTTAGCAAGACAGTGTCCTCTAGAAGTAATAGAAATAATGGTGGACACGGGGGATGCTTGTCCTATATAAGGCTGGGAAAAGTTGTCCAAGTTATGTACAAGTCAGACTTGATTCAGAATGCATCTTTGGGGCAGGGATGTTATTTTAAAGAGGACTAAAAATTCTATATGAAAGACTAATAGATGAGTCAGAGACATTGAATATTAAAATTACTGTGGCTTCAGCTTTCTTTGAAACTGGTGAGTCTAAGGCTTTTGGGTTACATTCCAAAGAAGATAGTATGTGTGTATTTGTTTTCATTGAGTGCTCTTGGGCCCCCAAATCAGTGCTTAATGAGTTTGATGGGTTTGAGCATCAATTTTATTGCTATAATCTGTTAGAAGTTAGAACCTGACTTTCAATTTCCAGACTTTCAAAACAGTACAGGTGAGCTGGCCAGAAATTTTGTAAAATCCTGCAGCCAGTCCAGCAGTACCTGTTGAATGACTGAATCTCCATGACAGTAAATGACTATGCTCAGTAGGAGCTGATTCTACTGAATAGAACGGGCCATTTCTTTTAGAAAGTCTTCCTGATGGTCTCTGAGTCACCTTCAACAGTAGGACTGAGATATTTCTACCCACAGAGTGGCCTATAGCACCTGGCCAAGTTAAAAGCAGAAACCTTAATAAAGCCTATTTCCTTATCTATAAGAATGGTTTGTTTCCAAATAAGAAGTGACAAATACACATTAACTCAATCAATCTTCCCAAAGCAAAGGGGCAGGGATTTTGCCCAAATGTGGGTTTTCTCTCTGGACACTCAGGTAGTAAAGCTAACCCAATACATGAATTCTTAGCTCAGCATCAATCTGCAGGCATGAGTAAGAATTTCCAGGGTGTTAGATTAAATGTGTAAAATTATTTATTGCATAATAGAAGATATGGAAGTGATGGGAACACAAAGGACTATTGCAATTTTATATTTGAAAAATACCTCTAAACCCTAGGGACTTCCCTGGTGGCTCAGATGGTAAAGAATCTGCCTGCAATACAGGAGACCTGGGTTCTATCCCTAGGTCAGGAAGACCCCCTGGAGAAGAGAATGGCTACCCACTCAAGTAGTCTTGCCTGGAGAATTCCATGAACAGAGGAGCCTGGTGGGCTATGGTCCATGCGGTCACAGAAGAGTGGACATGAATGAGCAACTTTCACTTTCTGATCCACCACCAAGACTATTGTTTTGCTATAAAATTTTTTCTCAGCATAAAAATAAATTTCATCAAAATAATTAAAAACGTAAGAGAAGACAGTATGATGTAGTGAAAAGAACATAGGCTTTGGAATTAGCAGATTTGGATTTGAATTTTGTCTTCACCAGTTATAGTGACTCCGTTAGCATCAGTGCAGGTTACAATACTGTGTACTGTGGCCAGATCCCCCAGTAGCTGATGGCAGCAAACATTAGTACTCACTTGTGTTGCATGTTTTATTGGGTGGCCATGCCTCTGCTCTATAGTTTCTTTATAGCCCATATCTTGAGAGCATTGTTGGCCTCACGGGAGAGGGGAAAAAAGAGAGCCCATGATAGACAATGTTAGATTTCTACTCACTGGCTTAAACAAGGCACAGGGCCAAGCCTGACTCACTGTGGGTAGGATTGTATAATAGACTCATTGGAAGTAGCAGAAAATGGTCTGAATCTAATCTACTACAGTGATCTTAGTGAAGTTACTTCTCTAAATCTGTCTCCTCAGACTGTCAAACAAGGCTAATGATCCCTGTCTCTGCTGTAGTTCTCAGTAAACAGTTGTAAATTAAATGCTCTGAACAAATCTAGCTCTTTTTTTTCTTCTTTTGTGATGTTTGTGGATGAGCACTGATTTGCATTACTGTGAATTTCAGAGTTTAGAAATTAATTAATCTTCACAAGCTGTAATTTAGCAACTGTTTTTTTGGCCACATCTTACTATGTGCCCTGAAAATCATTAATTTGAAAGAAATATAGACCTTGCCATTTTTCTTTTAAAGTTTACTAACATAGCATTAGTTGCTCAGTCATATCTGACTCTTTGCGACCCCAAGACTGTAGTCCACCAGGCTCCTCTGTGCATAGGATTCTCCAGGCAAGAATACTGGAGCGGGTTGCCATTTCCTTCTCCAGGGGATCTTCCCAACCCAGGGATCCAACCTGGGTCTCCCATATTGCAGGCAGATTCATTACCATCTGAGCCACCAGGGAAAACCAAAATGAGCCCATGGGATTTCCCAGGCAAGAATATTGGGGTGGGTTGCCATCCCCTTCTTCAAGGGATCTTCCTGCTCAGGGATCAAACCTGAGTCTCCTGGATTGCTGGCAGACTCTTTACCATCTGAGGTACCAATATTAACAATTTGAATTACAAGTATGACAGTGTTTCCATTATGCTTTGTGTTTGAGAATATGGGAAAGTATAAGTGTTCCCATTATGCTTCATATATGAGAATATGGAAAGGAGATTAGCATTATTAGTCTCACTTTATAAATGAATTAGTTAAATGAATGAGTTGAATGAATTAGTACAATAATTTAAAAAATTCATTAATTCATTAGCAACATTTTAAGTTTTTTCTTCTGATTATAAAACAGTAATATGAATACATTATAGAAAACTGAAAACACAAAAAAAGATTTAGAAAGAAAGTAATCATGCATAATATTCCAAGAATATCCTGACTAACATTTTGTTATACTTAGATCATTGTTATCTTGTTCTCTCCATGTGTATTATGGCTATAATATTGCACAACCAGAATCATAAAGCATAGGTTTCTTTTTTTTTAATACTTGATTTCTTAATATGTTTTACTTTTCTGTCCATTAAAACATCATTTTCAAGGATGTTTAATATTCTTCTGTTACATACATATCATACATATGATGTTTCCACCATTGGAGATTTCATAAATTATTCAGCTTTCTACTCTTGATTATTTATCATTGTTTTTTGTTCTATTTTGTTTTGCAGTCAGTGCAGCACTGGATTTAACATCTTTGCATATATGTTTTTGTTTGCATTTGGAATTGTTTATTAAGTCTAAGGTTCTACAAAAATAATTAGGTCAGAGAATGTTTGAAGTACTTGATATGTATCACTACTGTGTTTTCCAAAAATTTTTGACAAACATTGTTGACTTTTTACCACATGCATATTACTAGTGGGACGAAGTTGGCAGTAGGTAGTGATGAGTTGAATTGGAAGATAGGATTCAGACATGAACAAGACCTCAAAGCAAATTTGGCCTAGGAAAGAAAATAAGGTTATAAATAAAAGTGGGGCATTGTGGAAATAATTGAGTGTGGGTTAAAACTGAGAGCAGCCAAGGTCAAGTTACTAAATGAAAACAGTAGCATTTTAAAATCCTAGCCCTAAGGAATGGTGCAAGGTTTTGTGTCCTAACAGATTTGGAAGACAGAGAACAGACTAGTCAGTGGGAGTGGTCTTGACCTTCCCCAAGGTCACAGAGTTTGATAAGGACCCAGGATCTGGGCCTTCTGATCCTGTGGTCAGTGTACTTTTCACCACATCACAGTGACTCTCACGACAAGGCACACACGCGTGTATTGAAGAGTCAAATTACCACACCAGACATGGTGTAACTGAGTGACGAAATGCATGACATAGACTCGTGCTTCCTGAGTCAGTGGTTCTCTATCCAGGGACTATGAGCTGGGTCAAGTAAATTTCAAAACAGTTACCGAAAATGTGCTTTTGCTTTGTTCCCATAACCTTCTGCCGATTGGCTCATTGTTTCCCACTAACCCCACCTCTGACCCAAGTCATCCATGAGAGGATTCTAACAGGCTGTTGCATCCTCAAAACTGCTGTTTCTTTTGATGTTCTCTTCCCCTTGCTCTCCAACAAGTCTTTTGCATGTGCCTCCTCACGTGTTGTGGGAGGCTCAGCACTTATGAGTCAGTTTTAAAAACTGAGCGTTACTCTGCACCAGCTCCTGGAAGCAGAGCTGTGAACAACAAAGGAACGTCTGCTCCTCAGAGGCTGAACTCTAATGAAGGGAGATAGACAAAAACTGAGCAATTTAATAGACACAGTAACTTCAGATAGTAAAAATATTTTAAAGAAAGTGACGACAAAGGGGATAGAAGGGTGGAGTGAGTTGGGAGATTAGGATTGACATACCCATGCTATTGATAATGTGTATAAAGCAGATAGCTAATGCAAACCTCCTGTATAGCACAGGGAACCTTACTGAATGCTTGGTGGAGACCTAAATGGGAAGGAAATCCAAAAAAGAGGGGATAAATATGTACATTTGGCTGACTCACTTTGCTGTACAGCAAAAAATAACACAACATTGTAAAGCAACTATACTTCAATAAAAATGTTAAAATGTAGATTAAAAGAAAGAAAATAAAGTAAACCAGATAATATGATAGAGGTGAAGCTTGAACCTTATCTCAGTCCATGGACAGGAAGGACTCTTTGAGGAGATGCCTTTTAGATGAGACCAGGATGGCAAGAAGGAGTTACCTTGTGAAGACTGGGGAAGAGCATTCTGTACAGGAAGGATGCCAGCTTCAAAGGCTCCAAATCAGGAACAGGCTTGGAATGTTCAAGAAATAGAAAAACAGTCTGTGTGCCTATAAGGTAGTGAGTGAGGGGGAGTAAAGGAAAAGACAATCTTAGACCTGGGCCAGGTCTAAGACATATCAAGTCTCTCTAGGGTAGTCTGAATCCTTCCTGCTAACATCAGATTTCCTCACCTTAGTTCACTCCCAGGTTAACATAGGAGGGATGTTTCTAAATGCAATCTGACTATACCACTATAGATTTCAAGTAACATGCAAGAAAGCCTCCCCAGAGCAAACAAAACCTCTCCTTATCTGGTCCAGCCTTGTTTCTTACCATCCTCTTCTCCTGTCTTCACATTCCTTCCCTCTTTATTCCCCCTTCTCATATTCACTTTTTCTCAAGCTGTCCAGAGCTTCTCCCTGCAAACAGATCATGCTTATTTTTGCACTTGTACCAGCATCCCCCTATGCCATGCACACGTGGTCTTTTTTCCCTCCTCTCCATGTCCCTTTAGTGCCCCTGATGCCGTGAGGGATGGAGCCAGCTGCCCTCCTGGGTGCCTTAGCAACTATTGTTGCTTCTGCTACACACATAGGACTTCTTACATCTCCCTCACTAGGGTGAAAGTTCTTGCAGGTAGGGTTTGAGTCTCATTTGCTTTTCTATTCCCACAATTAGAATGAGGGCAGTGCCAGGCACAGAGGAGGTGCTCTGTGAAAGTAGGTAAGAGGTCCTCATCTACTGTGGGTCTCAATAGGAGAAATATTTGGGCAGGAGGGGCTTTGAGGAACCCTTATGCCTTCTTCTGATGTGGAGGGCTGTGGCAATTTCATGGTCCCAGGAAATCTACTCAAAAAATGATGGTAGTGTCAGTCTTGGTTTATGAAGAAGATACTAAAAATCTCCCTAGTGCTCTGTCTAGACATGCGTGCGTGCTCAGTTGCTTCAGTCATGTCTGACTCTTTGCGACCCCATGGACTGTAGCCCGCCAGGCTCCTTTGTCCATGGAATTCTCCAGGCAAGAATGCTGGAGTGGGTTGCCATGTCCTCCTCCAGGGGATCTTCCCCATAGTTATTAAGGCTAAATAAATATTTCATAAATTAATGAATGAGCAAGTTAATGACTTCAAAGAGAAATTCTTTCCAAATCCAGATAACCTTGGCAAGGAATACAACCCTGATCCTCCCAAGAAAAGGAGAAGTATATTTTTCAAGGTTTTTTCTTATAGCAACATCAGAATTTATTTTGATATTTGGATTTTTCCCATTGAACCTGAGGCATTTGCTTGAACACTTCTCAGGGCACTTCACATATGGATCTTAAGTGTATTGTGTATGTGTGTGTTTGTGTGCCTGTTTATTTTCTTATGTTTGTGAACAGGAAATATTGTATTTACATGTCACTTAAGCTTTCTCAGAACTCCCTTCCTACAGTCCCAGGAACCTGCATCATACTGGAATGAACTATTTCCCGACAAACCCAGAGAACATACTGTCATGCTGACCCTTTTGTTTGTGTGAACAAACTATTTAAGGTAAACGTATCAGCACTGAGATGTCATTTCCTTAAGACTCAGGCTTTTTGTGTGGTTGATATGCTCATATCTGAGTGGATAGACTTTTAAAAATTAAAATACTGGCTAAACAAACCAAAGAAAAATATTTTGAGAAATATTAAGATTAAAGCTGATTGATTCATAAATATAAGAACTTGATCAAATATAATGTATCGTTATACATTATGATCTATTCAAAAATTCATCACAAAAGAGCAGATGTAATAGATATGATTGATATTACTTACCATCATCACATTTTTAAAAGTTCTGGAGATGAACTGAAAAAAGTGAGTGACTGAAGAAATGTGAAGGATGCTTTTATTCTTATTGTGACTTGGATGTTATGTGAAAATTGCAAAGTTATGACTAGTTCTCTGAAACTGGCAGAATAAAGATGATGTGTCTTGTATATATTATGAAAACCACAATTCTTGTAAAATGCATAAAACACTCAAATATGCAAGTGAATGTGGTGTTTCTTTTTTCTCCCATATTTTAGTGTCAAGCAATATAGATTCTATTTTTTTGGGTACACATACCCAAGCAGATCTCTCTTGGTGTGCAAATATACAAAATTATTTTTTAGCATTAAATAATATTGATCAAAAAAAAATTGCCACATCCATGACTGGAAAGTAGGAAGAGGTAAAAACAAAGGAAATTCTAAAAATACAATTTAAAGAATCCAATTCAATACCATAGGGGTGTGCCCAGGAATTAATATTTTTGTAGTGCTCCCCAGGTAATGCTGGAGCATAATCAGGTTTGGGAGGCACTGGCAAAACCTAGTTCTCTGTTCCTGGAATTAGATTTAACATCTGTCCGCATACCTCTGTACTAGGTAATAGTGCTAAACGGAGTCCTTAGCCCACAGCAAGAGAGAAGGGAGCAGGTACTTCTTACTTCCCTCATATAATGATAGGGACGTCTATGGTACATGGACATCGACTGGCTGCAACACCTAGCTTTCCCTGTTGGAACTGTCAGCTGACAGAGTTGTTGAGAAACATGGAGATTATTTTAGTGTAATTTGTCATTTCACAGTTGAGGATACCTATAGATAGTGAGGCAAGGTCACACAGATAGTTCTGGAAAGATTTGGGAGTAGAACTCAAGTTTCCTGAGACTTCAGTGCTTTTCTCATTAGGAAAAAAAAAAAAAAGCTGTTTATACTGAGACTTCAAAGAATAGACCTCTTTCCCTGTCACTTTACTAGACGTGCTGTTACCTATCCTCGGACCTCAGGTATTTCCTAATGTGGTAGACACCAGTTGTAATGCCAGCCTAATGCCTCTTCTTCCTTCTTTTGGTAAACACCCTTGGCTAGTGATTGTGAAAATGCTTTCTTCACTCTCTTCTGGTTTGAGTGCGTTCCCCCCAGCCCCTGGCCTGAGGGACGGCATGAGAGAGAGGGCATATCACCCAAACCAGAACACTTGGAGATTGAGTGTTTAGTTCCAGGAGGGTTGGACTTATCCAGGCCAGTGAGCATCAGTCAGGGAACTTGTTGGAACCACTGAGAAAGAGCTACTCTCTCCTTTGTGGTCCTTGTGGGCAAGAGTTGAGCTCCTGCTGCTGTTGGCCAGATTGGCAGCGGCTGGGGACACCCTGCCTGAGAATGAAGACAACATGGAAGAAAAAGTCATGTGGAGAAAGTGAGACTGATCCCTGGTGGCTCATCCAGAGTACCTGGGTCCCGCTACACCATTTCCACATCTACTCCTCGAGTTTTCACTTCAGTTCAGTTCAGTTCGGTTCAGTCACTCAGTCGTATCCGACTCTTTGCAAGCCCATGAATTGCAGCACGCCAGGCCTCCCTGTCCATCACCAACTCCAAGAGTTTACTCAGACTCATGTCCATCGAGTCAGTGATGCCATCCAGCCATCTCATCCTCTGTTGTCCCCTTTTCCTCCTGCCCCCAATCCCTCGCAGCATCAGGGTCTTTTCCAATGAGTCAACTCTTCGCATGAGGTGGCCAAAGTATTGGAGTTTCAGCTTTAGCATCAGTCCTTCCAATGAACACCCAGGACTGATCTCCTTTATGATGGACTGGTTGGATCTCCTTGCAGTCCAAAGGACTCTCAAGAGTCTTCTCCAACACCACAGTTCAAAAGCATCAATTCTTTGGTGCTCAGCTTTATTCACAATCCAACTCTCATATCCATACATGACCACTGGAAAAACCATAGCCTTGACTAGACGAACCTTTGTTGGAAAAGTAATATCTCTGCAAATATGCTACTGGAGATCAGTGGAGAAATAACTCCAGAAAGAATGAAGGGATGGAGCCAAAGCAAAAACAATACCCATTTGTAGATGTGACTGGTGATAGAAGCAAGGTCCAGTGCTGAAAAGAGCAATATTGCATAGGAACCTGGAATGTCAGGTCCATGAATCAAGGCAAATTGGAAGTGGTCAAAAAGGAGATGGCAAGAGTGAGCATTGACATTCTAGGAATCAGTTTTCACTTAGGTGTTGATAAATCGACCTGTGGCTTAAGCTGATTTGATTGGGTTTCTGTTAACCTGCACAAGAGAGAATTCTGCTGATACAATGGGTTCTGTCATTTTGCAGCTATTTCACCATTTCACTGTAATACTCATTCTTTATTTTTCCTTTTTAAGAGCTTTTTATTAGAAAAGACATAAAGGATTAGTTAGCCATGGTTGTCCTGTTTATCATTCACACAGACCAGTTGCCTGGTTATCAATAGCCCTGTCCTGACATGCATTACATTAAGCGTGAGGGAAAGTTTTTTTCATAACTGTTTACACATTGGGCTAGGCCCGGGAAATGTCATCAAACAAATATTCTTGCTTTTTTGGAATTTAACTTTTTGTGCAGGGAGTGATAATTAATGAAGAAAAATAAAAAATTAAACGTGTAAATTGTCCTGTGGATTAGAAGGTGAGAAGAATTATGTTAAAAATACCATCAACAAGAAAAAAACAGACTAGAGGGTACTAGAAATCCTGAGGGTGTGAGGATTGCAATTTAAAATAAAACTCATTTACTAAGTTACAACCTAGGAAAGACTTAGTGGTAAGGGAGTTGGACAGGTGGCCACCTGGCAAAAAGGTGTTTCAGGTTTTTAGGATAATCAGTGCCAAGACAAAAATGGAGTCTACCTGTAGTCTAGGAACAGCAAGGAAGCCAGGGTAGCTGCAAGAGCTAACAATGGAAAAATAAAGTCAGAAAGATCACAGAAGTTAGTTACATTTCATTTGCAGTTATCTATGAACACTTTGTCTTTTACTCTCTGAAATGGAGAGCAAGTGAAGTTTACTTTACTTTATTTTTAAGTTTTTATTATCCTATCCTACCCTATTCTATTTGATTCTTTTGGAGGAGTGACATGGTGTACTTTGCATTAAAAAAAAAAAAAAAAAGCCTGTGGGTATAGAGTGGAGAATAGTCTGGGTGTAAGTGTGGAAGCAGGGAGACTAGCTAGGAGGCTGTGGCAGAAAACGTCCACAGATGCTCGGCTCCACACTCAGTCTTCTAAACATTCCTCAGTGCCATGTGTCTGGAAGCTCACAAACTATTTTCCTCGACTCCCTCGCCAGCTGGTTTCCACATAGGAACTGCCGATGGAAAGCACGGTGGTAAAATGAATGTAAGAGGAAGAGAGCACCATTTATTCTTCTGCTTCTGGTTGCAGCTCCCGTCGAGATGGCAGTAGGAAACGTGGGTAACAGCACAAAGAGGAGGGAAAGGCCATCAGCTGATAAGGAGAGGAGTGCAAATGGAGCACGTTTGGGGCAGAAGTGGTGGGTGAATAGGAGTTCAAGTTTGGGCATGTGAAGTTTGAGATGCTGTCCTAGCAGAGTTGTCAGTAAGTGACTGGATAGTATGGAATTCAGGAACGAGATCTAAGCTGCAGATGTTACTTTGGAAGTCAGTGATGTTATTTAAAGCCGTGAGATGAAGATGACAGAAAAGGAAAATCACCGCTGGGATCCTGAGGCTCTCTAACATTCAGAGCTCAAGGAGAAAAAGAGAAAGCAGAAAAAGAGATAGGAAAAAGAATGAGTAATGATGATGAAAGCCTCAGACCTTGTCAAATCAGCTGATGAGTCAAAAAGATGAGGACCGAGAATGGAAGCTGGATTTAGCTATGTGGGGTGATTGCTGACCCTGATAAACGTAGTTTTTAAAGAGTGTGGGGGTGACAATCTTGGCACTGGTTTATTCATTCACTAATTCATTCAAAAGTACTTATTGAGCATGAGCATCTTCTTTGAGCCAGTCACTGAGAATTTGAGGTGAACATGAAAGACATTGCCCTGACATCTCCAAGTTAAGAGGATTCTACTGTAATTACAGGCTATGATATCAGGCAGGGATCAATTTCAAAACAGACCTTTACTACATGTGTGCGTGCTCAGAGGCATACACACCCTTGAAGACTGAAGAGAGCAAGAAAGACACAGGTTAAGGGAAGTTTACTGTAAGCCTGTAGGATGTATGAGAACACTCCCTGCCTCTATGGGCTAGGACTTGTTAACTACTGTTTATCTTGTGAGTGGCTGCATCTGGCATCTTTAAAAGGGGATTATCGACTCTCTTTTTGTTTTTATTTTGGGAAGTATTTGACCGGTTGCCATAATTTGATTTTAATCTGATTTTATCTCTGTAGTGCTTAGATAGTTTAATTGCTGGTTTGATCAGGCACCTAGAATGTGAATTGTTAGAAAAATAACATGCTGCATTCTTATAGTCAGGACTGTTTCCATGGATTCTTTTTCCTGAATACAAGCAGTTATTCATGACTCTCCAGGGACTAAAACTTGCAAAATAGTATTTTGTTCATCTAAATATTGTTTAATAGAAATCCTGTAAAGCAATATCTGAAATCCTAATATTTTCTTAGGTAAGTTTTGGCATGAGGTCCTATGCAATAGAATAATTGAAATTGAAACAAAACTTAAATGGTAGACATCCTAATATGTTTCATTATAATATGGCTCTTAAATATTAATCTCCTGTAATTTTTAATAGCAAAGTAATCACTAGGATATAATAAAAATGTTAATATAGCTTGAAAGTTATTTCTCTGTAGATAGGAGACCTCTGTAAAGAACAGAGAAATATCATTCTTGCAAATATAAAGCACATTAGTATTTTGGGTTTTCTGTTTGAATTCTGTAAACACTAGTAATAACCTATAAACAAATGCTCTTGGGCCACGAGAATATCAAACTGTGATAAAGTGTGTATATTTTGTTCATTCAGGCAATGAGATTGATCTCCAAAGAACTTGCCTTAACAAGCATCAGTATGACCCATTTTAAACTCGTTCCTGGTGTCCTAGCAAGCAGCTGAATACAACATACTTCTACATTCAGAAACCTGAAACACAAATGATTTGTATCTTAAACATATTTATTTCAAGAAAGGGATTCTTTCTCTGGGAATTTTTATCAGGAAGTGGGTGAATAGATGAGAAACTATGGCACTGTTGTAAAAAAATCAGTTACATATTTTTAAAAAACTGTCCATAATCAAATGACTTATTCTATTTTATAACATATCTAAAGTAAACTATAAGCTCCAAGTGATAAGAGCACACACATTAAAAATCAGAAAGTTCATGGCCTGGTTTTGGCTCAAAGAACTTGAAATAGCCAAACACAACCTTATATGGCCAGAGTGTTTGCCGTGTTTTCTTGGATTTCTTGGATTGGGCTTGTAATAGAGCCCCTGGAATTAGTGACTAGAATGAAAACTTCTTAGTTCCCTACCCACCCACCACCCCCACCAATTTATCCCTTCGCTCATCCCCCTTTCTCATTTGGTAACCATAAATTTTTTCCTATGTCTGTGAGTCTACTTCTGTTTTGTAAATAAGTTCATTTTTTGTATCTTTTTTTTTTTTAGACTCCACATATAAGCAATATTATATAATATTTGTCTTTCTCTGTCTGGCTGACTCAGTATGAATATCGCTAGGTCCATCCTTGTTATTGAGGTAGAAGAGGGAGAAATCAAACAATTCCTAATAGAAAAGTCAACAGAACTGAAGAAAAAAACTAAGACGTTTTTCTCTAGGTCATCTATGGTGAGAAAAGTTATTTTTTTGTTTTGCTTTAATTGTGTTGACTTTTCTATTGCTTCTTTCTGTCCTCTACTCTTGAAATGAAGATGAAAAATTTTTTCTAGGAGTATTAGGCATACTTTTAGCTTATTTCTACCCTCACATGTAACTCCAATCTGGACAGTTTATTAGTTGATGAGACATAATATTGCCTCATTTGTCAAGATTAGATTTGTGGGGAAGAATTACGGAAATATCCTCCCCTTTTACTCTTTGCATCAACGTGATTGTTAATTCACGTTTGGCAGTGTCTTCTGCAGGTTTAGAAGTGCTCTCAGAACACGCTGGGAAAGAAATGGCTCAGCATTCACTTCCATGCGTGTTCACTCAGCTGACAAAATTGATATAAATCAGGATCAGAAGAGGACTTTTCATTATTTAAATTGGAGAGAGTGATGTTCATTGGTTGCGCTTAACTGCTGAGGAGGCTTGGCTCAGATGGTAAAGAATGTGGGAGACCTGGTTCGATCCCTGGGTTTGGAAGACCCCCTGGACGAGGGCATGGCAACCCACTCCAGTATTCATGCCTGGAGAATCCCTGTGGACAGAGGAGCCTGGTGGGCTGTAGTCCATGGGGTTACAGAAAGTCTGATATGACTGAGTGACTAAGCATGCACACACACTGTGAGAGCTTTCCGAATTTTATTTCTTAGAATAACAGGTCTCCCACAGAGTGGAGTAGGAGTCAGAGAAAACCCAGAGGCTCATTCTAGCCCTTTGCTTCCTAATTACAACCAAAGGAGCTCTCCATTCTGCTCTTTTAATAGCAATGTGTTAAATTTGCAAACAGCACTACAAAATGAATTTGCTGTTTTAAAACTTAGCTTAGCATTCGAAGAGATAGGTCTTGTTAAATGAGCATCATAGGAGTGGGGATCTGAACCCAGATGTGCTAGAGTCTGATGATGGTTCCCACAAATCCATTCTCCCTTTTTTCTTTCCAGTGGCAGAACCCTGAACTCCCTCATCTCCTTCCATTTTAAAAGGCTGGCACAAGGCCACCCAACTAGCTTTATTTTCCAGTCTCCTTTGAACCAGCCCTGTGTCATACGACTAAGTCCAGAGGAGTGAGGTGTGAGCAGAAGTGATGTGTGCACATTCTTTAAAATATGTCAATTCTTTAAAAAAGGAAGTCCATTGCTATCTATTCTCTTCCCTTTCCAAGGGGACTCTCATAGCCACCTTAATCTCTAAAATGGAAGCTATAAGTTGAAGATGTCAGTGCCACCCCAGCAGATCTTAACTGCTTCTTTTGAACTATAACATGAGTGAAAAATAAAATTACATGTTGTCATGTGTGTGTGTGAGTGTGCTCTCAGTCGCTCAGTTGTGTCTGACTCTTTGAGACCCCCAGGGACTGCAGCCCGCCAGGCTCTTCTGTCCGTGGGGATTTTCCAGGCAAGAATACTGGAGTGGGTTGCCATGCCCTCCTCCAGGGGATCTTCCCAATGCAGGGATCAAACCAAGGTCTCCAACATTGCAAGTGGATTCTTTACTGTCTGAGCCACCAGGGAAGCCCATCTATTTTGAAGACCATCAAGTTCCTCTATTTTGAAGATTTTGCTAAGCTAGTAGTTCAGCCTTTACCCAAAGTAAAGTAACAAAGGTCATGCAAGATTCGTGAGGTCAGTTTCATTAGAAAGGCTGACTTTAAAGAATTTAATCTTCAATGTAATTGAGTTTTATCTCATGAAATAACATGGTACAGAGGAATATCACAGCAATCAGTGCTCTGCAGGCCAAAATGGATAGATTCCGGTCATTACTGTCCTTATTATTTGACACAGCACAAAAGAAGGGCAGGATGAAAGGCAGAGACACATCTAAACAAACAAACATGGGCAGGAATTAAGTGGAGGCGGTATTACGACACACAGGCCTAGGAGTTAGTGGGAACTGA
Organism: Bos indicus x Bos taurus; assembly: GCF_003369695.1. Classification (NCBI taxonomy): domain Eukaryota; kingdom Metazoa; phylum Chordata; class Mammalia; order Artiodactyla; family Bovidae; genus Bos; species Bos indicus x Bos taurus. The sequence goes on from NC_040084.1 coordinate 37,039,151, forward strand.
GGAGAGCCTGGAATGAAGAGAAATGTCCACAAACGGCATCTGAGAGAACTCTCTCATTATTTATCATTTTGTACTTTTGCTGCATCTTTCCTATAGGAAACTTCTGAGTCTTTACACAGTAATAACAGTTATCTTACTGACACCCTGGTGCTTCGTATGCTCTCCTGCTGCACAGGCATCTTCCTGTGGTCTCTTATCCAAGTGCTCCTTGCTGCTGCTGCTAAGTCACTTCAGTCGTGTCCGACTCTGTGAGACCCCATAGACGGCAGCCCACCAGGCTCCCCCGTCCCTGGGATTCTCCAGGCAAGAACACTGGAGTGGGTTGCCATTTCCTTCTCCAGTGCATGAAAGTGGAAAGTCAAAGTGAAGTCGCTCAGTCGTGTCTGACTCCTAGCGACCCCATGGACTGCAGCCCTACCAGGCTCCTCCGCCCATGGGATTTTCCAGGCAAGAGTACTGGAGTGGGGTGCCATTGCCTTCTCCAAGTGCTCCTTAGGGGTTATATTAAACTCACCCTCAGGAGCCCTGCCATGGCCCTACACTGAACACATTAAAACCAGAATTCCCTTTCTCTTCATAGAGGTTGCTTTCCCTATCTATTCTCTGTTTGTCAATGTTACTTTTTTTTTTTTTCCATTTTTCTCTGAAGTTTTTTGACTGCATGCGGTCTCCGTTATTTTGCTGGACTGTCTCTTGTTAAGAGGTACAGGCTTAGTTGCTCTGAGGTATGTGGAATTTTCCCGGACCAGGGATTGAACCCATGTCTCCTGAATTGGCAGGCAGATTCTTATCCACTGCACTACCAGGAAAGTCCTGAGATCTATTTTTTTTTTACTTTTCTTTCTCTTTCATCTAGCCAATGTCAATATACCCTCCTCTTCTTTCTTTAAACTGATTTTAGATTTATCCATTGCTTTCTGTTCTCACAGCCACCTACTTGGTCCAAGACCAGAACACATCAGACCCCACAGCCCCACAATCTTCTGTTTGGTCATAACCAGATTTTGTTTGTTCTCATATATTAAGATTGGAGAAATTACTCTGGAAGCTGCTCTTAGCATTTACTTCCTTCCTCACCACCCCATTACAGTTGGCTCCCATTTGTCTATTGCCTATAAGCCATATTTGCCTTCTTGCCAGGCCTTCCATAAACGGTGCTGATGAAGTGTGTTCTGGGGTAGTCAGTAAGCACAGGTTTTGGTGTCCTCCTGACCTAGCTTCAAATTCCAGTGTCACCACTTAATTACAGGCTCTGTGGTATGGCCATTTAAGCCTCAACTTATTATCTGAAAAGCTATGATAATGCCCCCTTGATAGGGCTTCCTGAGACATCTCAAATGGAGTGATATCTGGGATGTGTATGGAATAGTCCACAGCACACAGCGGGCACTCAGCTCATGTACTTCCTGTTGCCTTGCAGCCAGCACTCCCTCCCCCGTATCGTCCACATTAGATTCCTCCTCTCCTGGACCGCATCGTCTCCATTCCTTCCTTGGCATTTTCAGTGCCCTTCACCCTTTAACCCCTGCTGAAGTCCTACTTTCCTCCCAGATGCTTGTCTGAATTCTCACTGCTTCTGTCATTGACCGACATCAGTCATGTATTTTCTTCAGCTACAGTTCAAGTGCACCCCTTGAAAGGCAGGAATCATTCTTATACTTGGCTACTCTCTCCAGCATCTGGCTAACGTTGATCACCTATCATTCGCTCAACACTTAGCAATAGAGATATTAACATAGATGGGTTTACAAATATCACAAAAATAACACACTCATTTGACGTACTAGTTTACGAAACGTTTTGGAACACATGTGCCTAACTAGCCTTGCTGTTGTTATGGCCTCACATTCCTGTTTCTTTGCACTGTCTCCCACGGGACTTGACTTGAAGCAGTAATGGGAAGGCTATTTGGTGATGTGGGGCAGAGAAAAGGTGAAACCTAAGTGTTCAAGGGAAAAGGGGCAAAGGTAAGAAGAAAAGATATGAAACCGAGAGAAAGGAATGAAGGTCATGGAAAGGGCAGTAAGGTGAATTTATATAAGGCTGTCTCAGCATCATGCTGAATCCTGGATATCAACAGTTTCATCAAATTCCATTCATAAATCTGAAAAACTGGTGTTATCCTTGTATTAACAGATCTGTTATAGGTGAACTATTACACACATATGAAAGGTGGTACAAAAGTTTGCATTATGGATGAACGTGCATTGAGCCAATACTGACTCAGACACGTGGGGCTCCCAGAAGCCTTAGAAGAACTCTCAATCCCAGTCCAAGGCCTGGGATAGCCTGGGATAACCAGAGCACTGCAGATCTGTGGGCAGACTGGGTGACTTCGGAGTTTGGGGAAGTCAGCCTGACGGTGTAGAGTTCCAGGTTAAACTGGGAGTGATTTATCTGAGTCCCCAGCTTCAGTACCCTCTGGGCTTTACCTTTTCACTCTCTAATCTTTAAGGCTGACAAAAGCTCAGCTCAGTTTTGCTGCTATTTTATTTTTTCTAGATCAGCAAATGACTTCAGAGCAACAGTAGCTTTGTGTTTTGGTCTTTTACCTTTCTGGAATCTTGTCTTTCAGATTTTGGTCTAGTAATTCCTCAGTATCTTGTTATCTTTTTGATTATGATTATAAATATTTTGTTTGACTATTTTGCTTGTTTTTAATAGGAGTGTAAGTCTGAATTACTTACACTAATTATTAGAGGAAAACTTGTCATTGCATTTTTTTAGATGTAGAAATTGAAGTTTAAAGAGAGATATATATCCAGTAGAAAGAACCAGAACTTGAATCCAGTTTGGTCTTATCCTAAACTTTTTGCTCATTCTGTTCTGTCATTTAGACTAACAGATGAATGTAGTATAATTGCCTGTAGTTACTGTGTTGGGTAAAAATTATAAGAATTAATTTCTTATTTGCCTTCTTAGTTGTCTGCCTTTACTTCACTTTTAACCTGGGTTCACAACACTCTCTCCTCTAATAACATTAGTTACTAAAGTGAGTAAAGAAATAAGTTTAATAAAGACTGCTGGCAGTTACTGACTCTATGCATTGTGCATTAAAAAAAAATGGATTTTGGAGGGGGGGTTGTTTTAATCATGCACCTAGGAAATAAAACGACGGACTCAATCTCCATGGGGTTTTGAGCACTTAACCAATGTGATCTCGTTAATCCTCACAACACTACCTTGATGTCTCTGTTTCATAACAAGTGTAATTTTCCAATAGAAAGTGAGTGACTTGAATCTTGATTTTAAAAACTCTTCTTTTTGGATCCCCTGGCTGCTATCCACATGTCTGGGCTGCCTCTCCGTATTGACAGTTTTGCCATTTATCTAGCATGGCTTTCAAAAGTAAGACTTTATAAGACTCAAGGTAAAAAAAAAAAAAAATTAAAGGTGTGAAGCTAACAGGATGTATTAAAGGGATAGCATTAGGATGGTGCTTATGTATTACAGGTGGAATGGAAATTTCTCCTCATCTGATACAATGTGAATGTTGAACTGGAGACAGCTCACCCAACACCTGTCTTTTGATAAATATAGAAAATTGTGATTATGGATTTTCTGTTTCTATTATGTAGATAATTCCCTTAATTTTAAGCTATCACTTTTCAGTAATAAACAAATTGCAAGCTGTGTGTGTACTGTACTTTGAAACTGAAGAATTATATACTTTAATATTGTTTTTCATAATTAGGCAAGGAGAATAGACACTCCCGAGATTGAAAAGGCTCACCCAATGCCAGAGTTTTTCATAGTTCTAAAAAGGGTCAATAGGAGTATCTTTCTCAAACTTAAAAATCACACAAGCTCTTGTTCAAAGCTTGCCTGCGTGCCTTGTATCTAGACACCAGAACTGGTATATAGTGCTACTGCTAAGTCACTTCAGTTGTGTCCGACTCTGTGCGACCCAATAGACAGCAGCCCACCAGGCTCCCCCGTCCCTGGGGTTCTCCAGGCAAGAACACTGGAGTGGGTTGCCATTTCCTTCTCCAACGCATGAAAGTGAAAAGAGAAAGTGAAGTCGCTCAGTCGTGTCCAACCCTCAGCAATCCATGGACTGCAGCCTTCCAGGCTCCTCTGTCCATGGGATTTTCCAGGCAAGAGTACCAGAGTGGGGTGCCATTGCCTCCTCCAGAACTGGTGCATACTGGAGTCAGAAGTTTATCCCTGACCAACCCCCCAATCCCCCCCCCCGCTGCTACCAACACCCAGAACTTTTGACAGAAAAAGCCCCATATCCAAACCACGAAGAAGCAGGAAGCTCAGATTGCTTTTTTGCCACATCCTGGTAGTTGCAGTGTGAATCTTTTGTTAGGAAAGCTGAAAGATCACAATGGGATAACGCGTTAATTTCGTAATGCTTACGCGACAAGAAAAAAATGACTTGCACTGGTTGAGGGCCTCTCTAACAAAGTCAACCTGAATTAAGTATAATCAAATGATTAGGACAGCATAAAACACATGAACCAAACATTTTCTACCACCGAGTCCAACAGAATCTTGCTCCTCCTCACTATTTGTGAGTGTGATGGACAATACCAGAGCAAGATCTCATGATGAGATGAGGTTTGAAATAACATATTGTGGGGATTCAAACTTGCATTGTCTTTTTACCGGGGAATTATTCTTTCTGTTTCTGTTGTCAGGGCTTTGAAACATTTCTATTTCTCAGAGATATCATAGTTGCTATGGGACATTTCAGAGTTTAGATAATGGACACTGGAAGAAGCACACTGAGAGAAAAGATGGCTTCATGTTAAGAAAAGGCCTTGGGAGTGAGCAGAAACCACCGTGTGTTTGCATGTTAATGAGAGGGAGCAGGTGAGCACTGACAAACGGGGGCACAGAGGGTGGCTGGTGAGATGGCTGAGGGCTATGAAGCCCAGACGGTTTGCTATTAAATACAAGCTAATGGAGCGCTCCTTTAAGATTCTAACAGGCACCAGCGATCCATAGGAACCTAGGGGCTAGAAGTATTCACTTCCTTCCTTCTTTATAGTAGAATATTTCAGCTGGCGTTATAAAGTAATCAATGCTGAATTATTAAATAGAAATATCATTAATTTCAACATAAAGCACTTTAAGAGTAAGAAGTTGCTAAGGAATATTTAGATTTCAATAAGGTTCAGTGTCAGAATATCATCAAGAGTGCAGGGGTAAAGTCAGTGTGGAGACAAACAGCATTGGTTCAAGTCAGCCTCTCTAAGCCCTGGGACTGCGGGAAGTGACTCGTGCCCTTTCTGAGGCTCAGTTTTCTCAGTTATAAAATGGGGTTAATGTAGTTTTCCCCTCATTTGTTATAGTATAATCTTACATAGGTAATTTAGTGTTGTAAGCAAAGGTGAATAGATAAAAATCTGTGTTAAAAAATAATCTTCTCCCAAAGATTTCTAATTTCTGTCTTTTAAACAGCACTTTTTTGGCATATTTGAAATGTACAAGTCTTGACATAGGCACATTCTAGCAATCTACGTGTAATCATATCAAGTATTTGCCCTGTTCCCATGGTCTGTTTTTTCCCTCTCTTTTTTCTGTCAAGAAGCCTCAGGCCAGAACTAGGAGTCGCTACATCCCTTTAGGGAGACTCAGTCCCTGGCAGAGAGGAAGGCTGTGGCAGAGGGCATTCTTCAGGCCCCCCGCTTCTTTTTTTAATGTATTGCTTTTATTTATGTATGGCTGTGCTGGGTCTTCCTTTCTGTGCACAGGCTTCTCTAGTTGCGATGCACTGGCTTCCGGTTGCGGGGGCTTCCCTCATTGCACAGCGCAGGCTCAGGCGCGGGCTTCATTAGCTGTGGCATGTGGGCTCAGTAGCTGTGGTGCACGAGTTTAGTTGCTTCCTGGCGTGTGGGATCTTTCCAGATCAGGGATGGAACCTGTGTCCCCTGCACTGGCAGACAGATTCTTAACCACGGTACCATCAGGGAAGTCTAGCCTCTTTCTGTTGGATTCCTGCAACATGGGAAAGGTATGACTCCGAGGGTATGTGTGGAGTCAGGAGGAGCAGATGAAGCTCTAAGGCAGACACTGGGGAATTTTAGTAGCACTGTAGAAATTTAACCAATTGCCCATTCTCTAGTATGAAAATGATGTGGATATATTATAGGGCAGAATTCAAAATTCACATAAAGGCTTTAAAGAAAATTGGTATTTGAGGTTGGGATAATGTAAAATTCATAATGCAAAATTCAGAAGTATTTTACCTTGACATGGAGGTTATGTGAGGAAACTGTAGAGCAAGTCAGTTAGCTCTCTATTCCTAAAATCAGCTGCTGCCTCACCTGCCGTGCAGGACTACTCTTAGTTTTGTTGGGCTTTTCTAAAACTCATCTTAAGGAAGTACATGGTCTTTGATTTCTTTTTCTGATGAAACAGAAATGAGCTCTTTGCTTCCAATTGTGCTTTTTAAAATCTAACATGTCTCGCTGAATTGTTATTGCTATTCTTTATGCTTGCTAATTTAGTGCTTTATAATATTGTTTATTTTTCTCATCTTCTTTCCCTTCTCCCCCTTTTTATAACCAAACTGAGAATTAGCACTCTCCTGGCACTTATAGGAAATATATAATTAGCCATCTAATGCTATATTAGGCAACTGTTATTTTTATTATATATTCAGGGATTTTAGATAAGTAGATAAATTAAGGAAGAAAAATTCCCTACTTTTGAAGCTACACAATTTTAATTTGACCCTACATTCATTTTCTCAAGTTTAAATATTTTTGAGATGGAGGAGGAAAATAAAAACCAACAAATAAGTAAGCCCATTTGACTTGACATCTTGGATTATATTTGAACCATGTAGAGGTTTTAGCACATTTGAACCATTATGTCATTGAGTTATTTTAAAACAACTAGGAATCTTGATTTAAATTTGTATTTAAAAAGAAAGGATTGATTTTAATTGCTGGGTATAAATTATTTAAAGCATGGGTTGGCAAACTTCAGCCTGTGAGCTAAACCTGGTATGTGTTTTGTTTATGTACAGCCCAAGAATTAAAAATGGCTTTTACATTTTAAAGTGTTGTAAGAAGAACAACCAAAGGACAATATTCTATAGAGACTGTATGTGGTCCACAAAGCCTAAAGTATTTGTTATTTGGTTTTTTACAAGGAAAAGTTTGCTAACCACTGGTCTAATAGATTGCACAATATATTTTCTTTTAATTCCTTTTAATGCTCTCTGTTCCTGTTAACGTCCTCATCCTTTCTGGGACTCACTGCTGCTTGGTTGTCCAAACTGTTCATGGAGTATGTTTTGAGTTAATAAGCACAATGCATCATTACTCACAGAAAACCTGTGACTTCTGCTCCTTTCGTGGCTTCTTACAGTAACATTTCAAACCCAATCTCTAAGCTTTATGCTAATTGCAATGACTCTACACTGATCTTGAAAACAGTCTTGTCTTCTGGCCATCATTAATCCAGAATGTTATTAAGCAACCATTCTCATTAGTGAGTGGTAAAGAAAAGCAGTAACACTAAAGTTTGGAATACTGGTTAGTCCTCAAAATATATACATGCATGATGAAAAGAAAATCTTTTTCATAGTGAGGAAGAAGACATGAGAGAAGCTCAGGAATTAACCAGTTAAATAAAAAGCTTTTTTGCTTTGAGAAAGGAGGGAAACAAGGGCAATCCAGTGGTTTGGGAAATTGTATTGCTTTTTTCTTAAGTAGAAATGGACAGGTGAAAAACACAATCCTCTTTCTACATGAAAAGAGAAAACCAATTCTCAATTTCTCTTCCCCTCTCTCTCTTTTTTCTCATAACTAGTGGTTATTTACCCCTCAGAGTCCAGAACATGGGCTCCTGTAGACATTCTGGCTCCCAGATATCTGACTTTGATTTGTACCATTTCATGCAGGATTTCTTTGTTAACTGAAGAAAGGCAAACAGTCCAGTGCCAAGGAAAAGCAGTAAAGCTCAGAAAATAGATCTAAAGTAAGGTGATACTGAAACAAATAATAATACTTTTAAAAGCCAGAATAGTATTATAAACTATTATCATACACTTTCCCCACCCCACACCCTGCCCTTGTTTGTTTTTTAAAAAAACTTAGAATAGTTTTATGTGTGTCTACTATTAGGTAATAAATTTTACTCAGGAATTGGTTAAGTTCCAGATCATTCCATTTGCAGTTCTCCTAACTGCCTAGTGATGTTCTCATTTTGGCATTGATTATATGTGGAAATGAAGAAACAATGGGTCAGACTAATAGTTTTTACATAGACAGGCAAAGTTTGGGCAGGTTCCTTAAAAATTCCCTTCAGACTGCGGGAATAGTACAACCAACCACAAAGCCATTCCTGGAATATTTACTCTTGTCCAGCTCTGGAGAATTCTTGGTTGTCACATGGCCTTGGAGAAATGCGTGGTCTTGTTTCTTTGCTTAGGGGCCCCTTCCCATGGTGCCGGCTGCAGCTCTATGCTGACCTTTGATGGATGGTGACACCCATTTCCTGGCTGCCAGCTAACAACATCCTTGACTCTTCTTTGAAAGAAGCAAATCTCAGGGAGTGAATACTCAGCCAAAGGAAGTCAAGAGGAAAGGCAGAGATTGTAACGAAAGGAAAAAGTAAATTTGGTTACTTTGGGAAGAATACTGTAAAGCTGCAGATTCTGATGTATTCCATTTACTGCCAGATAAATGTTCAGAGGTGGGTAGTGTTAGAGAATGTATGATTAGCAAGATCAATCACTTATTTTCTTTAATATGCAATGCTGCATTGCAACTGGCAATGTACTAGGCTTGGAATCAAGAGATCTGGATCTGAGTCTTTGAATAGTTGTTCAAATAATAGTACATATGTCTGAAGATGTGCAGGATATTCTCTCCTCTCTAAGTTTCAAACTCCCCTTGAAGGCATTGATGTGAGACTGGAAATTTGGAAGAGTAGGGGAAAGGGAGAAGTTGCATCGCCTCTATTTGTTCCCCAACCACACAAATGAACGTGTGTGTGTGCATGTATGTGCATGGGCGCGCGCGCGCGCGCGCACACACACACACACACACACAGTGCTTCTGGCAGCCCCTCCAGCATCATTTGCTTATGAAGGTGTTTAGAATAATGCTTGCAGCACAGAATGTGCTCCAATTGTTGTTAGCTATTATTTTTCTTGTTTTATGCACAAAAATGTTTTGGCATTAGATTAATTTGGAAAGGCTGCAACCTCCCTCTGTTTTTCCCATGAGATTTATAATAAACGTGCTAAAGAGTTTTTTTCATTTAAAAAATCAGTTCAACTTTAGTGATTCCAACATTCTCTGAACCTATTTGAACACCAAACTTTCCCCCCTCAAATACACCAAATATTGTCTTGTAAAAGTGGGGTTCTACAGAAGATATTTTAGACAATGACAACCTAGTGAGACATCTGTGGAGAACTGCCTCTTTACTTTCTATATGACCTGAATGGGCTTTTAAGCTTCAATGATCCCCATTTTGGTTTCTTCATGACACTCAGTTTCTGTGGCAGATGCAGTTCAGGGCTACCCTCTATCATCCATGCCCTTGTATGATCCCCTCCTCATGAGTATGGCCAATAGAATATGGCAGAGGTGATGGATTGTCACTCCTGGGGTTATGTTTCATTATGAGACTCCATTTTAGCAGATTGGAGACAGAGAAAGAGACTGTCCCACTGACCTTGAAGAAGCAGTTGCTATGATGTGGCAGGGCAGTGTGAGCAGCTTAGAGGACCCAAGGGCCTCAATGATAGAGCAGATAGGAATCTAATTCTGCCAACAACCATGAGCTTGGAAGAGGATGTTGAGCTCCAGAAAGGAACATGGCCCATCTGACACCTGCATTATGAGACCCTAAGCAGAGGACTCCGTTACACCATACCCAAACTCCTGACCCATGGAAACTGAGATGTAATACATGTATGTTATTTTGAGCTGCTAAATTCAGTAATTCTGTAATTAGAGTAGCAATAGAAAACTAGTATAATTGCCTACCAAAACCCATTCCCCCTGTTTTTTCATTAATAATAAAACCTAAATTTCCTTCAAAATGTCAAGCTGTTCAGAAAAATACTTTACACTCCTGAATCTCTTTGCTGAAAAGGGAACAAAGGGAACATATCTAACCTAGGAGTTCCAAGTGGAAGTCTGATAAGGATTCTTGAAGGCTTGTTTTTCTAATGAAAGGGAAAAATACCCTGGTGTCTCCTTAGTTTTCCCCTTTGAACATATATCCTATGTAGGGAGCTGTGGCAGTCATACTGGGGCCAGGGATACATAGAGGTGACGGCCTTGACCTTGTTGAACCATTTAATCAATACTAGCTTCCGCCTAATTCCATAAATCTTATTATTTGAGAAAAAGAATTTCATGTATTAGTATGTTTAAGCTATGGTTTGTTGGGATTTCTGTTATGGTCGTATAAACACATTCTTTACGGTTAATATACTATATCATTTTAAAAAGAACCAAAAGACACAGACAAAACATCTTAGGACAGTGCCTGCCAGAGCGGCCCTTTCTCCCTCATACATATATGCACGTGTGCGTTTGCTCTCCTGCTTCTCTGCACTTTTACCCTCTTTCAGTCCTCTCTCTCATCCTTGCTCTATCTCCATTCATTTGTTCATTCATTCATGCAGCAAATATTTACTGAGCACATGCTAATTTCTGGTACTGTGCTAGGTCCTGAGGATGCAAACATAAATAAGACACACAGGTTTCCATTTTAACATTTCAGTCCTTGCCTCATTAGAATGAGAAGAGTTTAATGACTGATTGGCTGATAACATTTTAGTATGATTGAGTTCCATCTGCAATCTCAATATGTTTACGAATGAATGATTCTTGATCCAAATTGCCACAATGTCTTTACTCTCAGATACAAAAATCCCAGGTATTAGTGAGCAGATGATGGAGCTTTTCTTGGTGTGGGGTTGGAGGAAATATGTGCAAGCAGATGACTGACCTTGGACGACTTGTTATTAGTAATTTCTGGAGCCTTCCATGTGTTTTCTGATAGCTCTTTCTTATTCTCCACTTACCTGGCCACAGGACATTCTCTTTCTTGTCTTAAGGTACTCAAACCCTGACTCTTTCACCTCCCTTTTGGCTTCAAAATTCTCAGAAACATATCCTGATTTCAAGTAGATTTTATGTTCTTTACTGCATAACAGTGTTGTTGTACTATGAACCTCTTTATCTGGAAACACCACTATACAGGTCTCTAACTTATTTCTACTTTTGGTGATAATGACTCAAACCAGTAGTGTAACAGTGGAATGCACTCTCTTTGTTAAGATATTTCTGTGCCCTTAACTAATCATTTGCTACTTGTTTCATGTTTATGTGCTTTATTGCCCTTTATATATTGATTTGACCTATCTCAGACCAATTGAAGAGAGAAAGTCTGATGCAATTCCTGTCTTGCTGTATGCTGGAAGAAAATGAATTGTGATAATGGTGGTGATAGACTTTCTCTGAAGCTCTTGGTCACTAGACTTACCATCATTTAGGGTCTAACTAAAATATGCCCAACTCTTCTTTCCAGTACCAATTACAGAATGAAGCAGAAGTAAACCCAAAAGGGCATAAACTGTGTTGGAGATTATTTTTAGTTTGTGAACTTAAGCTAATTAACATTTGAATGGCCCAACCCTGATCATCTTAAAGACAAATAAAAAGGAGAGACTGAGGCACACCATCTGGCTGCCAGGAGGCCACTGTTATCATGGTCAGGAGAATGCACACATAGGGGCTCTGATGTTCTGTTTGCATGTCAATGGAATCAACACCAACCACTCTTTTCCACCTGCATTCAGAATCTATTAAGAAAGACACTCACCCATAGAAGTCAGGCAGTTGGAGCTGGAGAGCAAAATGTCACCCTTATCGCCAAGGCTGCTGCTGGGGTACCTCACGCTTAGTCTGCCAGGGAGGCCGGCTTGCTAATAACCTCAGAGCCTCTGTCAGCTCTGCTTGACTGCAGCCCCTCCTTTCTGGGGCCCACCTGAGTAACACTTACACAGCAGAGCAGGGCAGGCTGACAGATTTTGAAGGAAGAGCATACTCAGACCCTTCTCTCAAACCCACCAACAGAATACTCACTCCTCTTCCCAAGGCAGGAAGCTGAATGGGGCCATAGCTAGGGCGAAGCAAGTGAGGGCAGAGTTGTTTTTATGGAAGATTTTTATATTTTGTTCCTCTTGGATTTTTTGCATTTATTTTGATTTTTAAAAATATTGCATTAAATATTATTTTTCTCAATTATTGAGTTTTTGAGTGCATCCTTAAATTTCTTAATTGAGGTGAGTGCCTCAGTAGCCTTGTCTGAGTCTGAGCCTTGCAAGAAGATAAAAGGGTAAATGGATAGAGACCCTTCCAGATAGAAATATCAGGAGTAGGGACTGTATTCCTATCTGGTCGGATGTTTAGGAGCTTGATCAACTCTATTATCAACTCTACTGTAATTGTGCAGATACTCATAGTCACAGAAACTCTTTTTTCTTTAGTAAATATGTTGGATCTCTGTTGTTATAAAAGGAGAAGCAAAATAAGACAGGTATCGGAGATACTAGAAGATGATTATAATGTTCAGTAAAGCTACCAAATAACATTGGTTCTAATGGGCTTCAGAACCAAGTTGCCCTTTAAAACAAATACTTGATATGTCTTGCTTTTTCCCTAATTAGTATTCAGAAAATATTTGAGTGTGTATCCGAACATTATGAAAAATGTAAACACAGATTTGAACTTGTGGAATTTAATGCATGAATGTGTCCAACTAAGTCTTCAGGCTCTGACCATCAGAGGAACGGCCTGTTCTGTGACAAGTGTGTGCCTGCCTCTGGAACTCACAGCACATTCCAGGAAAATCATATCCTAACTAGTTTGGTTGTTTACTCCAAAGAGGGCATTTTTGCACTTCATTTTTCAACTCTAGTTTGTTTATATTGAGACAAAACATTCTCACACAGGAAGACACTAGACACTCTTTCTCAGTGGAGGGAGCATTCTCTTTTCGGGGTCAGGAACTTTATGTCTGCAAAGTTAATTATCACGAGACTGTAAACCAGGCCTTCAGGCTCCATGTCTGTGTCTCTGACCTTTGACAAGGGCACAGTGCCACCAGACATACCACAAGATATGCAAAGGACGGAGTCTAACTTGAATAGCCTTGTTAGCTTGTTTTCTGGTGCTAATATGAAGAGTCTCATCATAAACCATTTTGATGCATTTGAGAGAGCTCAGTTCAAAAGGTGAAATCACCTAGTATCAAAAATATTACCTTATTAATGGCCACATCTTAAATTCTTTCACTGGGACCTATAAACATTTAGCCTTTCACGTTTAGACAAGATCTAAGCAAGGCATTGGGCCAGGTTCATCAGTTTTGTAGTCTTATAAGCTTTGACAAATCAAAAACATTATTTCTGATTTATAGTTTACCTTTAGGTAATATCTAATATCATGGCAATTGGATGGGTTTAATCAATTACAAAAGTGTGATGATTCAAAAGAATTATTCTGAGTCTATAGCTTAGTTCTTGGTGGCTTTCACTAACTGACCACCTGGACCTCTGTTGTTCAGTGTGGCAGCACTAGCCATGTGTGGGCTACAGAGCACTTGAAACATGGCTTATCAGAACTGAGATATACTACGAGTATGAAATTCACAGGGGATTTATAGACTTAGTTGATATTTTGATTTTGAACAGTTAAATAAAAATCTATCCTCATTTATAATACCTGTTAACTTAATATTTGTGGCCAATATTCTAGTTCTGTTGGACAGTGCCATTCCTGATGTTTTGGAAGTAAACATCATGGAGAGAGACACTCATATACTTTGTACACTTATACTTCCTTTGAGTATTCCAGAAGCAGCACTAATATACACAAAACCCCTGTGAAGAAGGTAGGAAGTACATTTTACTAATGTTTCAAAAGAGAAAAAAAATAAGTTCGAAGAATGTTGTTATCATGACTGTGATTCACAAATCAGAAAAAGTTTGAGCTCATGCTTCAGAGAGTAAAACATTCAGGGTCAGCTGTTTCATGTATGACTAACTCTTCTTTGGGTCCAGTTTGAAAACAAAAATCTGGGGGAAGGGTGAAGAGTGCTGTGGACTTGGGAAGTTATGTATAGGTAATAATTTTTACAAAATACCTAACATACAGTCGGTCCTTAACAAATCTTTGCTCAATCAAGAAAAAGGGGCTTGTGAAGTTAGATTACACCAAAGTTAGAATACACAGAAGAACTGTACAAAAAGATCTTCATGACCCAGATAATCATGACAGTGTGATCACTCACCTACAGCCAGACATCCTGCAATGTGAAGTCAAGTGGGCCTTAGAAAGCATCACTACAAACAAAGCCAGTGGAGGTAATGGAATTCCAGGTGAGTTATTTCAAATCCTGAAAGATGATGCTGTGAAAGTGCTGCACTCAATATGCCAGCAAATTTGGAAAACTCAGCAGTGGCCACAGGACTGGAAAAGGTCAGTTTTCATTCCAATCCCAAAGAAAGGCAATGCCAAAGAATGCTCAAACTACCACACAATTGCACTCATCTCACATGCTAGTAAAGTAATGCTTAAAATTCTCCAAGCCAGGCTTCAGCAATACGTGAACCGTGAACTTCCAGATGTTCAAGCTGGTTTTAGAAAAGGCAGAGGAACCAGAGATCAAATTGCCAATATCCTCTGGATCATCAAAAAAGCAAGAGAGTTCCAGAAAAACATCTATTTCTGCTTTATTGACTATGCCAAAGCCTTTGACTGTGTGGACCACAACAAACTGGAAAATTCTGAAAGAGATGGGAATACCAGACCACCTGACCTGCCTCTTGAGAAACCTATATGCAGGCCAGGAAGCAACAGTTAGAACTGGACATGGAACAACAGACTGGTTCCAATTAGGAAAAGGAGTACGTCAAGGCTGTATATTGTCACCCTGCTTATTTAACTTATATGCAGAGTACATCATGAGAAATGCTGGGCTGGAAGAAGCACAACCTGGAGTCAAGACTGCCAGGAGAAATATCAACAACTTCAGATATGCGGATGACACCACTCTTATGGCAGAAAGTGAAGAGGATCTAAAAAGCCTCTTGATGAAGGTGAAAGAGGAGAGTGAAAAAGTTGGCTTAAAGCTCAACATTCAGAAAACGAAGATCATGGCATCTGGTCCCATCACTTCATGGGAAATAGATGGAAAAACAGTGGAACTAGCGTCAGACTTTACTTTTTGGGGCTTCAAAATCACTGCAGATGGTGACTGCAGCCATGATATTAAAAGACGCTTACTCCTTGGAAGGAAAGTTATGACCAACCTAGATAGCATATTGAAAAGCAGAGACATTACCTTGCCAACAAGGTCCGTCTAGTCAAGGCCCTGGTTTTTCCAGTGGTCACGTGTGGATGTGAAGGTTGGACTGTGAAGAAAGCTGAGTGCCGAAGAACTGATGCTTTGAACTGTGGTGTTGGAGAAGACGCTTGAGAGTCCCAACAGACTGCAAGGAGATCCACCCAGTCCATCCTAAAGGAGATCAGTCCTGGGTGTTCACTGGAACGACTGATGCTGAAGCTGAAACTCCAATACTTTGGCCACCTCATGCGAAGAGTTGACTCACTGGAAAAGACCCTGATGCCAGGAGGGATTGGGGGCAGGAGGAGAAGGGGATGACAGAGGATGAGATGGCTGGATGACATCACCGACTCGATGGATGTGAGTTTGGTAAACTCTGGGAGTTGGTTTTGAACAGGGAGGCCTGGCATGCTGCGATTCATGGGGTCGCAAAGAGTTGAACACAACTGAGTGACTGAACTGACTGACTGACTGAAGTTAGATTAAAAGCCTCCTGTTGCCAAATTACAATTGGCTGTACTGAGGGCCATGGCACAGTATGACAATTCAGCATCTCCTTACAGTAACAGTGGTCCCCATTTTACCATGGCATGGCTAGGCTAGGTCCAATGGCAGCCACAGAGTATGGGTTCACTGGCAAACGTCAAACATGAGGAGTCCAGGAAATAGTACTGGGGTGTAGAGTTGTGAGAGAGTAGAAGAGATGAGAGATCAGAGATTGGATGACATCAAGAAAGCATTTAAAATGCATTCTGTGTCAAGGATTCAAAAGGGCTGGGAAGTGAGGCTTCAAACTGATGAGTTGCAGGTTAATGGAAGAGCCACTTGCAGAGGTCAATGTAGGCACAGCACCTTGAACCTAATGGAAGAGTAGGTGCCGTGAGCTGAACTCTGGGAGGCAGAGCCTGGCTCAGCCAGGTCCTCTGGTCCACTTCTTGCCTGAGCAGTTAGTGGTTCTGGGTCATGTGCAGATTTGAATGTTCCAATGTCACTAGGATCTGACATCACTTGATGGCAGATTGGATGAGAGAGAGGCTGAACTTAGGTTCTGACAAACCTACTGGTTCAGGGTTTTACCATCCAAGATGTAAGCCAGGCTGCTTTAGTTGCTCAGCTGTGGTTCTGGATTAGAGGGAAAGGAGCAGAAGTGAGGGGCTTTGATACTCTCATGACTCTTTTCACCGCTGATTAAGAGAGCAAAATTCTCCTTTTTCCATATTATTAGATACTCAGCACAGGCTACTAGGTGATCCAGATGTGTGGTAGCGTGCCAAGTATTGTCAGTCACTCTAGTCACGTCCAACTGCTTTGTGATCCCATGGACTGTAGCCTGACAGGCTCCTCTGTCCATCGGATTTCCTAGGCAAGAATACTGGAGTGGATTGCCATTTCCTCCTCCAGGGGATCTTCCCAACTCAGGGACTGAACCTTTGTCTCCTGCATTGGCAGGCGGGTTCTTTACCACTGAGCCATCTGGGAAGCTCTAGATGTGTGGTTAAATACTCCTTTTTTTCTTTTTGGTCTTGGCTACTTGGAGGAACAAAAACAAAAGAAGATATTTGTCTTGTTTTATCATATGCAAGGACTATCTGCTTTTACTAGAAACAATTATCAAATAAGCTTAATTGAACTGATCTTGCCTCAAAATAACTGTAGAATAATAAACTTGAAAGCTATTTTATTTAACTTTGATACTGTAATATCTATACAATATCCAACAGACCAATGTTTTTATGGATCTCATCATGTGATCCTAAATTGGATTGAAATAATGACTTTGATGCCTTATTGATTTTTTCTTCCAGTTTTATTGAGATATAGTTGATAAATAGCACTGTGTAAGTTTAAGGTACACTGTTGTTCAGTCACTCAGCTATGTCCAACACTTTACAATCCCACGGACTGGACTACAACACACCAGGTTTCTCTGTCCTTCACCATCTCCCAGAGCTTGCTCAAACTCATGTACATTGCGTCGGTGATGCTGTGCAACCATCACATCCTCTATCATTCCCTTCTCCTGCCTTCAATCTTTCCTAGCATCAGGGTCTTCACATCAGGTAGTCAAAGTATTGGAACTTCATCCTCAGCATCAGTCCCTCCAATGAATATTTAGGATTGATTTCCTTTAGGTTGACTGGTTTGATCTCCTTGCAGTCCGAGGAACTCTCAAGAGTCTTCTCCAACACCACAGTTCAAAAACATCAATTCTTTGGTGCTCAGCATTCTCTATGGTCCAACTCTCACATCCATACATGGCTACTGGAAAAACCATAGCTTTGACTATATGGACCTTTGTCTGCAAAATAATGTCTCTGTTTTTTAATATACTATCTAGTTTTGTCATAGCTTTTCCTCCAAGGAGCAAACACTTTAATTTCATGGCTGCAGTCCCTATCCACAGTGATTTTGGAGCCCAAGAAAATAAAGTCTGTCACTGTTTCCATTGTTTCCCCCTCTATGTGCCATGAAGTGATGGAACCAGATGCCATGATCTTAGCTTTTTGAATGTTGAGTTTTAAGCCAGTTTTTTCACTCTCCTCTTTCACTGTCATCAAGAGGCTCTTTAGTTCTTCTTCACTTTCTGTCTTAAGGTTGGTGTCATCTGCTTATTTGAGGTTATTAATATGTCTCCCTACAATCTTAATTCCAACTTGTGCTTCATCCAGCCTGGCATTTTGCATGATGTACTCTGCATAGAAGTTAAGTAAGTGGGGTGACAATATACAGCCTTGATGTACTCCTTTCCCAGTTTGGAACCAGTCCTTTGTTCCATGTCCAGTTCTAACTGTTGATTCTTGATCTGCATACAGGTTTCGCAGGAGGGAGGTAAGGTGGTCTGGTATTCCCATCTCTTTAAGACTTTCCCTCAGTTTGTTGTGATCCACACAAAGGCTTCTGGCATAGTCAATGAAGCGGAAGTAGATGTTTTTATGGAATTCTCTTACTTTTTCTGTGATCCAGTAGATGTTTACAATTTGATCTCTGGTTCCTCTGCCTTTTCTAAATAGAGCTTGAACATCTGGAAGTTCTCAGTTCATGTACTTCTAAAGCCTCGCTTGGAGAATTTTGAGCACTACATTGCTAGCATGTGAGATTAGTGCAATTGTGCAGTAGTTTGAGCATTCTTTGGCATTGACCTTCTTTGGGATTAGAATGAAAACTGACCTCTTCCCATCCTGTGGCCACTGTCGAGTTTTCCAAATTTGCTGACATATTTAGTGCAGCACTTCAACAGCATCATCTTTCAGAATTTGAAATAGCTCAGCTGGAATTCCATCACCTCCACTAGCTGTGTTCGTAGTGATGCCTCCTAAGGTCCACTTGACTTCTGACTCCAAGATGTCTAGTCTAGGTAAGTGGTCACACCATCATGGTTATCTGGGTCATTAAAATCTTTTTTGTATAGTTCTTCTGTGTATTCTTGCCACTTCTTAATCTCTTTTGCTTCTGTTAGGTCCATACCATTTCTGTCCTTTATTTTGCTCATCTTTGCTTGAAATTTTCCTTCAGTATCTCTAATTTTCTGGAAGAGATCTCTATTCTTTCCCATTCTATTTTTTCCCCTCTATTTCTTTGCATTGTTCACTTAGGAAAGCTTTCTTATTTCTCCTTGCTGTTCTTTGGAACTCTGCATTCTGATTGGTATATCTTTTGCCTTTTGCTTCTCTTCTTTTCTCAGCTATTTGTTAGGCCTCTTCAGATAACCATTTTGCCTTTTTTTGCATTTCTTTTTTGGGGATTGTTTTGATCACCACCTCCTGTATAATGTGACAAACTTCTTTCCAAAGTTCTTCAGGCTATCTGAAGAACTCTGTCTATCAGATCTAATCCCTTTAATCTATTCTTCGCTTCCACTGTATAATCATAGGGTATTTGATTTAGGTCATATTTGAATGACCTAGTGGTTTTCCCTTCTTTAAGTATATATACGGTATAATCATGATGATTTACATACATCATGATTATCACAGTAAGTTTAGTAAACATCCATCATCTCATATAGAAATAAAATTAAAGACATAAAAATTATCTTATAATGAGAATTCTTAGGATATACTCTTAATAAGTTTCATATATAATATATGTAATGTTAATTATATTTATCATGTTGTACATTGTATCCCTGAACTTTCCCAGTGGCCCAGTGGTAAAGAATCTGCCTGCAATGCAGCGGTGGCAAGAGACGCAGATTTGATCTGGGTCAGGAAGATTCCCTGGAGGAGGGCATGGTAGCCCATTCCAGTGTTCTTTCCTGGAGAATCCCATGGACGGAGGAGTCTGGCAGGCTACAGTCCATAGGGTCACAAAGACTTGGACACTACTGAAGTGACTTAGCACACGCATGCACACATACACATTGTATCCCGCATGCTTGTTTATCTTATAAATGGAAGTTTGTACCCTTTCGTGCCTTACTGACTTTGACTAAATAGCAAAATTAACAGTTTAAGCAGTAGTTGTTTAAGAGATGTGACCACCTTGTTGCTCTGTGGGAACATATGGGGTCTTTATGCCATTCTTATTGATTTGAAATCGAATTTGTGACTCATATTAGTCTAACAACTGCTCTGGGACCATCATTAATGACTTAGTAATGGAGTTCAAATCAGAAGCAGTATTTTTTGTTTTCTCCAAGAATCTGAATTATACCTTCCTCCTAAATAATTTGCATGCACACTTGGTCTTTCTTAAAAAGATGGACTTGTCCTACTGCATTACTAGAAATGTGACAAGTTATAAAAATAGATACAGATCTGAGATTCTGCCACAATTTTCCTCAGTACTGGATTTATATCAAAAATGGACCTCTTCAAATTTTTGGTTACGGAACATCTGAACAAGCACAAATACTTCTACAACCCATAATTGCCAGTTTGGACCATAAAAAATGTATGGCTTTTTGTGGATTAAAGACTTAGATTTCAATACTGACTCTCCCCAACCTCCACTGCAAAATCCAGCAGTCTTATAAATACAACATAAATCCACATGCACTATAATTATTGTGGTCAATTATGCTAAACCAAGCACATAGTTTTTCCTCAAACATTTTCATAAGCAAGGAAAAAATTGCCTTCACAACTCATTTTTAGAGATGGGCTAACAAGTTCGGGTCATTTGAGAGCTGACTCACTTTTCTTTTTTGTCTCTACACTTAAGCCATGTTCACGTTTAGAGGAACCTAACTAAACTAGCTTTCTGTTACCTTGATTGGGACCAGATGAAAAGAGACTGAAAACAGGTCAGGGTTTTGACATCCTGAGGACATCTTTATAATAAGCAAACCCCTTGTAGTTTATGACCAGATACCTTCTCATGTAATGTAATTTTTTAAAAAACAGCTTTGAGGGAATATAATTTACATACCATAACATTCACCTATTGTAAGTGTACAATCTAAATATTTTTAGTAAATTTATACAACAGTATACACATTACCATATTTCAGTTTTAGAACATTTCATTACTCCTACAAGTTCCCTGTGTCCATCGACAGCTCACCTGTTTCTACTTCCAGTTCCAGACAACCACTGACTTGTGTTCTCTCCGTAGATTTGCTTTTTCTAGACATTTCACATAGGTAAATTGGATAGTAATTATGCCTCTTGTGTTTGACTTCTTTTTGGGGTACTCATATATGTTATAGCATGTATCATTTGCACCATCCTTTGTTGAATAACATGCCACATTAAAAAAAAATCCATTTACTAGTTGATGGACACTTACATTTTTGTCCAGTTTTTGGCCATTCTGAATAATGCTGCTATGAACATTCACTTATATGTATTTGGATGGACATATGTTTTCATTTCTCTTCCATGAATTCCAAAGAACTGACTCACTTTGCTCTATAGTAAGTTTGTATTTAAATTTTTAAGAAAGTATCAAACATTTTCTCAGTATGTAACTTGTTACATCCCCACCAACAATACATCCCCACTTGATATTTCCTGTACTTTGATTATAGGTTCTAATGGATGTAGAGTGGCATGTCATTGTAGTTTTAATTTGCATTTTCCGACAAAGAGTGTTTAACATCTTTCATGTGCTTAATCAACCATTTATATATCTTCTTTGGTGACATGACTTAACATTTTTGCCCATTTGTAAATTAGAGTGCCTGTCTTTTTATTATTAAGATGTAAGTGTTCTTTATATATATTGGATACAGGTCCTTTATCAGAGAAGTTTTCTTCTGGTCTGTGGCTTGCCTTTTTATTTTCAAATTCACTTGAGACAGTGAAGACAAGAAAAGATACGAATTCTGAACCATCCAGGCATGGAAATGCTGCTTTTACCCTTCATTTTCCCCCGTAAATGGTAGCTAGCAAAGAGGAAGAGAGAGTCATGTCCATGTGGCTTTGCAGACAACTTAGAGACCATGACCTGGACGTGGAGTGATCAGCTCTTTGGCCATGATATTTGTCAGGTTGTCTAAGCAATGTCTATATGTACTATGGCATGCTTAGGAAATAATTGAGGGGAAGGAAAATTGAGAAGAGTCAAGAAGGGGGTAGGAAAATAGAAACTGTTATGGAGAAGAGAGAACAAAGATAGTCATTGGCAGAAGCACAGTATGAGGAGCCTTCCTCTGTATCCTGACACTCATACGGGACCAGCCCATATTGTTCACTACTGTAAGACTTAGGACCTAACAGAATGCTTATCATTTAGTTGGCATTCCCTAGCGTGTGTATCAGTCGCTTAGTTGCGTCTGACTCTTTGCAACCCCGTGGACTGTAGCCCGCCAGTCTCCTCTGTCCATGGAATTCTTTAGGCAAGAATACTGGAGTGGGTTGCCATTTTCTCCTCCAGGGGATCTTCTCAACCCAGGGATCAAACTCGGGTTTCCTGCATTGAAGACAGATTCCTTACTGTCTGAGCCACCAGGGAAGCCCTGGCATTCCTTAAGTGTTTTAGAAATATGACTTACTGGAAGAAGGCTATCCATTAATTAAAAAAATGTCTTTGATTGATGTGATATCCTAGCCATGGTGTGAGGTCTTGGCCTCTGCCCTCAAGAAATACATAGAATACTTGGGAGGGGAAACATAATCAAATTATTAAAAGGAAAGCATGTTAAGTTCTGTAATAGATGAACAAAATCCTATGAAACAGTAGAAGAAGCTACTTGTGTTGTCTCAGGGCTTGGTGAAGAGTTCATAGAAAGCATGGCACTTGAGTTGGGAAGGCTATTGAAAGCATGGTGTGAAGAGTCATTTGAGAAAGGATGAGAATGGCGTAGTAGCTAGAGATACAACACATGGACAGAAAACATTGGGCACACATGTGGGGCTTTCAGGTCAGGCTAGAGGTTTCTTTCAGAGAAGGCAATGGCACCCCACTCCAGTACTCTTGCCTGGAAAATCCCATGGATGGGGGAGCCTGGTGGGCTGCAGTCCGTGGGGTCTCAAAGAGTCGGACACGACTGAGCGACTTCACTTTCATGCATTGGAGAAGGAAATGGCAGCCCACTCCAGTGCTCTTGCCTGGAGAATCCCAGGGACGGGGGAGCCTGGTGGGCTGCCGTCTATGGGGTCGCACAGAGTCGGACACGACTGAAGCGACTTAGCAGCAGCAGCAGAAGTTTCTTTATAGCCTGGGGCACTTGAAAAGCATTAGGGGTCCCTGTAAGTTCACCCTCTACCTTGCTATTAGAGCAATTTTCTTTAATATGTAAGTTTTATGATGTTAATACCCCTTGTAAGCCATAAAGCCACCCAACCATCACATGGGATTATGAAATATGAGCTTCCATAGACACCAGCATGAAAGTCCTATTGTGGAAGCATCAGTTCAAACAGGTCATTGAACTTCTATGGTGGCCTAAGCCCCATCTCCTGATTTCCATGCCCTGGTGTAATGCCCTCCTATACCATATTATTGATCTGTGTGACCAATAGAACACAGAGAGAGTGATAATATGTCACTTCTAAGGCTACATCATAAAACACACTGTGGTTCTGTCTTGGATGATTTGCTCTGGGAGAGCCAGTCACCATGTTGTAGGATATTCAAGTGGCCTATGGATTTCCCCAGGTAGTGAGGAATCTTAGTCACCAGCAATCATATGGGTGATTCAGCCTGGAGCTAGCCTGTCCAGCTCGTCACGTTGGATGGTTCTGGCCCCAGCTGGCCTCTTGAGTGCAACCTGACGAGAGATTCTGAGTCAAAGCCACCAATTTCTAGACCCACAGAAATTTTGAGATAATAAATGTTTAAGTCATTAAATTTTATGATAATTTTTTAGAGCAGTTGATAATAATACAGTCGTCAATCATATAGTCAGAGTTAGAAGAAATACTAGAGATTAAGTAAGGCAGGTGCTGATAATTGGGTTCAACATTTCCAATGAAGTTTGAAGAGATTTGTGGAGTCTTCCTCTACCTGCACTGAACACATTGAAACCTTACTATCCCTGACTTTAAGAGATATGGTGCTTGTCCAACCTTGCCTGTCTAATTAATGATAAGAACTCCATTTCCTGAACACAAGTCAGACTTTTACCACCATATTGTGCTAATGTCCATGAAAATGAATTAATTTAGGTGCCTCTTTAGTTTATAAGGGATACCCACCCATTTGCTGAAGATTAGTTATTGAGTTTGTTAAGAATTATTCATCTAGGAAGAAAATATTATACAGCTGAAGAGAGTGGGAGGCAGTTTGAATATTAATTGTGGTAGCTGAATAATGGCCCCCAAAGATATGTAGGTTGTATCCCTGGAGTCTAGGAAAGTTGCCTTATCTGGCAAAAGAGATTTTGCGGATGGAATTAAATTCAGTTAAGTCAATCAGTCATGTCCAACTCTTTCTCACTCCATGGACTGCAACATGCCAGGCCTCCCTGTCCATCACCAACTCCTGGAGCCTACTCAAACTCATGTCCATTGAGTTGGTGATGCCAGCCAACCATATCATCCTCTGTTGTCCACTTCTCTTCCCACCTTCAATCTTTCCCAGCAACAGGGTCTTTTCATATGAGTCAGTTCTTCACATGAGGTGGCCAGAGTAGTGGAGTTTCAGCTTCAGCATCAGTCCTTCCAATGAATACTCAAGACTGATTTCCTTTAGGATGGACTGGTTGGATCTCCTTGCAGTCCAAGGGACTCTCAAGAGTCTTCTCCAACACCACAGTTCAAAAGTACCAATTCTTTGGCACTTAGCTTTCTTAATAGTCCAACTCTCACATCCATGCATGACTACTGGAAAAAAGCAAAGCTTTGACTGCTGCTAAGTTGCTTCAGTCATGTCCGACTCTGTGCGACCCCATAGGCGGCAGCCCACCAGGCTCCCCTGTCCCTGAGATTCTCCAAGCAAGAATACTGGAGTGGGTTGCCATTTCCTTCTCCAATGCATGAAGTGAAAACTGAAAGTGAAGTCGCTCAGTCATGTCCGACTCTTCGCGACCCCATGGACTGCAGCCTACCAAGCTCCTCCATCCATGGGATTTTCCAGGCAAGAGTACCGGAGTGGGTTGCCATTGCCTTCTCTGAAAGCTTTGACTAGACAAACCTTTGTTGGCAAAGTAATGTCTCTGCTTTTAATATGCTGTCTAGGTTGCTCATAACTTTCTTTCCAAGGAGTAAGCGTCTTTTAATTTCATGGCTGCAGTCACCGTCTGCAGTGATTTTGGGGCCCCCCAAAACAAAGTCTGACACTGTTTCCACTGTTTCCCCATCTATTTGCCATGAAATGATGGGACTGGATGCCATGATCTTAGTTTTCTGAATGTTGAGCTTTAAACCAACTTTTTCACTCTCCTCTTTCACTTTCATCAACAGGCTCTTTAGTTCTTCTTCCCTTTCTGCCATAAGGGTGGTGTCATCTGCATATCTGAGGTTACTGATATTTCTCCCAGCAATCTTGATTCCAGCTGGTGCTTCCTCCAGCCCGCATTTCTCATGATGTACTCTGCATATAAGTTAAATAAGCAGGGTGACAATATACAGCCTTGATGGACTCCTTTTCCTATTTGGAACCAGTCTGTTGTTCCATGTCCAGTTCTAACTGTTGCTTCCTGATCGGCATATAGGTTTCTCAAGAGGCAGATCAGGTGGTCTGGTGTTCCCATCTCTTTCAGAATTTTCCACAGTTTATTGTGATCCACATAGTCAAAGGCTTTTTGGCATAGTCAATAAAGCAGAAATATATATTTTTCTGGAACTCTCTTGCCTTTTTGATGATCCAGCGGATGTTGGCAATTTGATCTCTGGTTCCTCTGCCTTTTCTAAAACCAGCTCGAACATCTAGAAGTTCACCGTTCACGTACTGTTGAAGCCTGGTTTGGAGAATTTTGAGCATTACTTTACTAGCGTGTGAGATGAGTGCAATTGTGCAGTAGTTTGAGCATTCTTTAGCATTGTCTTTCTTTGGAATTGGAATGAAAACTGACCTTTTCCAGTCCTGTGGCCACTGCTGAGTTTTCCAAATTTGCTGGCGTATTGAGTGCAGCATTTTCACAGCATTATCTTCCAGGATTTGAAATTGCTCAACTGGAATTCTACCACCTCCACTAGCTTTGTTCGTAGTGATGCTTCCTAAGGCCCACTTGACTTCACGTTCCAGGATGTCTGGCTCTAGGTGAGTGATCACACCATTGTGATTATCTGGGTCATGAAGATCTTTTTTGTATAGTTCTTCTGTGTGTTCTTGCCACCTCTTCTTAATATCTTCTGCTTCTGTAAGGTCCTTACCATTTCTGTCCTTTATTGAGCCCATCTTTCCATGAAATTAGGAATTAAATTAGGGATTTAAACTGGGGAGATTATCCTGGATTATCCAGGTAGGACCTAAATGTGTGCACAAGTGATCTCTTAAGAGGGAATCAGAAAGTGATTTGATAAAGAAGAGGAGAAGGCAATGAGATGGGAAAGAGGGAGAAAAAAGATACTGTGATTCAGGGCCATGGGCTAACGGAATGATGCATCAATCCTAAAATAGATGATTTTCCCCGTGAAGCTCCAGAAGGAACAAGCTTTGCTGCCCCTTTGATATTAGCCCACTGAGGCTGATTTTATGATCTAACCTCCTGAACTGTGAAAGAATAAATTTGCGTTATTTTAACCCACCGGGTTTGTTATAATTTGTTGTAACTGCCATAGGAAACTAATACATTAATCTTAGCTTCATCATGTCCTATTTCTGTTAGTTTATGTAAGACAATCTTTCTAAGACTCTGTCTTCTCATCTGTAAAATGGAACAATAAAATGTCTATTTCAAAGGTTTGTTGTTAGATTGAATGGGATCATTCATGCAAAATGCTCAGCATTGGACTTGGCACCTGGAGAGTTCTTTATAAACCTGGCTATTGGTTTAATTTGGTCTAGACAGGAACACTGCAACATTAAAAAAAAAATTATTGAAGTATAGTTCATTTGCAATGTTATTAATTTCTGCTCTACAGCAAAGTGACTCAAGATATACATATTCTTTTTCATATTCTTTCCTGTTATTTGTCACAGGATATTGGATATAGTTCTTTGTGCCATACAGTGGGACCTTGTTGTTTATCTATCCTATATATAATAGTTTGCCTCTGCTAATCGCAAACTTCCAATCCTTCCCTCCCCTCCTCGCCTCACTTGGCAACTGCAAGTCTGTTCTCTGTATTCTCTGTATCTGTGAGTCCGTTTCTGTTTCATAGATAAGTTCTTTTGTGTCATTTTAGATTCCACATATAAGTGATATTATTTGACATTTATCTTTCTGACTTACTTCACTTAGCATGTTAATCTCTAGGTCCATCCATATTGCTGCTAATAGCATTATTTCATTCTTTTTTGTGGTCGAGTAATACTCCATTGTATGTCACATTTTCTTTATCAATTCATCTGTTAATGGACATTTAGGTTGCTTTCATGTCCGGGCTATTGTAAATAGCGATGCATGAACATTGGAGTGCATTGTCTTTTTGGTTTTCTCCACATATATTCCAGGAGTGGAATTGCCAAATCATATGGTAGTTCTGTTGCTTTTCAAATTACAAAAGCGGCAACATTTTTTGTCTCCTTTTGAAAACGCAAGAAGCATACTAAATAGTCTTGGAATATAGAAAGGGTTGAATATTTATTAACTATTCTATTGGTACTGGCTTCCCTGGTGACTCAAATGGCAAATGCAATATAGGAGACCCTGGTTCAATCCCTTGGTGGGGAGATCCCCTGGAGAAGGAAATGGCAACCCACTCCAGTATTCTTGCCTGGAGAATTTCATGGACAGAGTTACCTGGAAGGCTACCGTCCAACGGATCACAAAGAGTCGACACAGTTGACAGACTAACTTTCAGTTCCATTCTATTGTTACTAGTCTGTGAGGAACCCTAAAGTCTGTTTATTTTACCCTCTCCAATTGTTCTTTCTCAAGGGTGTTGACTGCAAGATGAGGAAAAAGCACATAGATGGAATGAGTGGAAAATAAACCACGAATGAGAGATCTAACAAGGGTTTTGGAAAGGTTTCTCTGTTTATTACTTGTTTTCAGAGAACACCACACAGAACAGGTGAAAAGTTATCCTATTTATAAAGATCTCCAGAGAGGGAGAGTCTGCAAGTTTTCTTAGTAATTTCCCTTGGTACATATGAAGACTGCTCTTGATTTTCAATGACTGCACTGATGGCTGTACTTCTCTACAAAAATAAATTCTCCTCTACAAAAATAAAAAATAAGCAATGATTTTGTTTTTGAAAGCTGCTTGATATATAATGATGCCTTAAAGAGTCTACTACCAGAGCAGCCGTGTGTTCGTTACCTGGCCATCTGTCTGGTGCAGCTTCAGGACCACTGGAAGTGTGGAGCAGCCTAGATGTATGAGCCTTTCCTCTCCTTATTCTGGAATAAATTTCAAAGTTAAAAAAATGTGTAGTCATCGTATTTACTTATATTATTCATCCCTACAACTCAGTTTTCTGGAGGTGCTTGTGTTTCAGATTTCTACTGATTTAGTCTTTGTATTCTTTTGTTTCAATGTACTGACCACATTTGCATAGATTAAATGCTTTCTGTTTCTCTCTGAGCCCTGGTAGACTGGAATAAAATCTACATCATTCTCTTGGTAGAACTTCTTGTGCCTCATGATAAAGATGACACTATAAAATGAAGCAAGAGGAACATTTTTAAAATAGGGTCTGATCCGGTTAGACCTTCATTAGATATCCCTGCATTTACAGAATAATGAACTGAGGAATGAATCGTATCAGCATGACAAACAACTGACATAGTTGAGCCAGTGGTTTTTAAAGTCCCACAAAATCCTGGTCCTTTTAGTTGGAGATAACTATAAAAATAAATGAATTGGGCTCACTGACTGAGCTTCTAGTGCCTGACTGAGGTTCACCGAAAGGGCTAAAGTTCAACTTCTCTTCTATCTCTGAACATGCCTCAATCCTGGACATTAGTCCTCAGTCTCTGAATGCCAGGCTTGCCCGCTACTACTATGGTTAGCAGTACCTTAAGAGGAGGGAGCACCTTTTTCCTAATTTGACCTGGGTTGGTTAATACCTGTTGAGCTAGAAAGATGTATTACCTGGTGCAAGATGAAAGGCAGTCTGAAGTTAGCAGACCAGGTAGTCATTCTCTCTAAATGCAAAACCCCGACTGCCTAAATCAGTAATGAAAGCAGACAAGCAGACAATTGAAGTGAACTTGTTTGGTCAACAGAGATAGACAGCTGAGGCGGAATTCATCCCTACCTTACTGGGGTTTACTGCCTCCCAGGTGCCATCTAATGGTGGCTGTTTACCAGTAACCTTAGTAGGTCTTTTATGACAACTTTAAAGCAACAGATTCTAAACCATACAAAAATTACTTTCCCTCCTGTAGATGCTCTTAGTCTAAGGCAGGCAGGGGATGAAAACAGACACCTCCAGAAGGTGGTGTTTGACCTCCCTGCGAATAAGAGGCTCATGCCAGCCTTTCGCTTTTGTGAGGAATCAAAATTCAATATATAACCTGAAATCTCCTCAGTTTATTAAAGTCAGATCACAGGTTCCAGAAGGGAAGATGAAATTTTCATCTATCTTCACTCTACACTTAGATACTGTGTACAACTGCCTCAGCCAAAATCTTGTAGATTTTGATGCATTTTATCTGTTTACACAGATCAACAATGCTTGGCTACTCTCAACGGTAAACACTAAATCCTGTTTACAGAGGAAGGGCAGTGTCTGTGGGAAGCATGCGCACAGTGCTCCAGGCTCCTCTTCTTTTTCCTTTTTCAGAGACTCCAGGGGAAAATGGGTCTTTGCACCATTTTACCAGCAACCCTAAATCATGATTAATTTAAAGCCCTTTCTCTCCTTGGTTAGGCCTGACACAAGCAACTGCTTTTCTGTCACATTGATTTTTCTGTCCTTGCAGATTCAAAGCCAGGGTTGAGTCTTCCTAACAGGGTGAATTCTCTGACAAGGAAGTTTTGCAACCTAATTTACCGCTGGAGTCAAGCTTGTCAGTGAGTGCCAGAGGGGAACTGTCGCAATCCACTGGTTAAGTATGCATTTAATAGTGTTTATCCAAGCAAGTTTGTGATTTCTTCACTCTCTCCAACAAATATGTTATTTGTAATACCTATCTTCTGTAATCTAGGTGTTTGAAAAATGTCTCTAACGTGTGTGGGCTAGAATGCATTTTGTTTTTCTGTGAGTCTATTCATTGAACAAGGGCAGTCTCTGAGGAACCATCAGAAACTGCTTGCCATTTTTCCAAATCCTCTCTCTCTGCAGTGACCATGACTTAATCCTGAAGGAAAACAAGGTAATCTTTTCAAATAAACATTCTCAAGGATGTTTAGAGGGAACCCAATTGCTAGTATGCAGAACCCTCCCAGTGATTGAAAATAGTTACATTGAGGGAGTACAATTACAGTAAGCTGGAGTGTTTGTAAGCATTCGGTATTTTCAGATGATTAACAATAATAAGTTGAATTGCAAGAAAAGATATGTGTGTATGTGTGTGTGTGTATGTGAGTTCAGAGTCATCCAGGGTCTTTTTACTCAATGCTGTTGGTGGAAAATGAGGCAGAGGGAAATTAAAAGCTTTCACTAGGTAAGGAACATTGGCAATGTTTGAACCTAGGCCCATTAGGTTTCACTGGACTAACCTGCTTCTTGTGAAAGTAAATAAGAGAAGAAACATTTGATCATTAAGTGGAAAGAGAGCACTGAAACAAACACACTTGGTTGCATGCAGTTTATTAGTGCAAATTCCCAGTCTCAAGGAGCGTGGCCAGGAGCAGTGAAGACTTAGAGGAAGGGTTGAATAAACTCAAAATTACCTGGATGATAAAATCAACTAAATCAATGCAGAAAACATTTGCTGGAGTCTATCATATTACTTAGAACATGATTTTATATTTTTATAATATTCAAAACATTTGTCAAATACCTTTCTCTTTCCCTCTTTGGTCTATAGGCTTTTGAAAGATAGACCTCGTTTCTCATTTGGGCCTGAAGTCTCAAGATGGAAAGCTCATCCTGGCACAAATGAAGGCAGAAATGATGAAAGGGAATGAGTCTGGTCTTGATTTGACACTTTGATCTCCCATTGTTTGTGGCCTGATACTCTCTAATTTATTTATCTTTTGTTTAAGTTGCCTGTACAGTCAAAGCATCTTTTTATGTCGCTACCTATGCATGACATAAATGCATCATTACCTTGTTAAAAATCTTAGAGCAGTCTATTGTTTCTGTCCAGTAGAAGTGCAGTATGGGCCACATGTATAATGCAAAATTTTCTCATAGCCACATTAAAAAGTAAAAACAACAATATATCTTATGTGACTCAACATATCTAGAACATTACCTTTTCAATATATAAATATAAAATTATTAAGATACTTTACATTCCTTTTGCATACCAATTTTTTGGAATTTGGTATATATTTTAACTAATTAGGCATCTCAGTTCAGACCTACTTTCAGGCTATAATGCTGATGAACACATTCCTAGTGATCAATGGATACACAAGGCCATTGTGGTAAGAAGAGCTCTGTAGCCATATGTAAATGTAGGGTATGTTTCTCCCTGCTTAGCAAGCAACTGTGGTTTGGAAACAACACCATCCTCAGTGGTCTCTATGAAAACTTGGATTGACCAACCATCCCAATCTGACCAGGGTTTCCTGGGACATAGGGCTTGCAATGCAATCACCAGGACAGACCTGAGTAAACTAGAAAGGCTGATCATCCCATATTTAACCCATGCTTGTCCAATCGACATATGTTATCATCCTGGCCACTGTGCTGCTTAGAATAGTGGCCACCTTTGAGGCAAAAAGGGTTGAAGGCAGTGAAGTTGCTGCCTCTTGGCAACAACCTATGGATTAGTGGGGATTTTTTAAAATAGAAAGCAAAGACCTACTATTTTTTCTTCTTCTCTTACTCTCAGACCTTTGTGCTTTGCTTGTGTTGTGGTTATTGTACTCCATTCTACATGACTCTCCTGATGGATTATGACTCATTCTAGATATTGGAAAAATCTGAAGTTCACAAGATTTCCAACCTGTGGATTTAGGGACCCTTGGGAGATTGCAGAATTGCAAAATCAGGCATCTGAAAGTGCATCCATCCATTTATCTCTTCTTAATCAATGGATTCTAAAAGTGAAGTCATAGCATATGGATTATAACACTTTTTGACAGTTCCAAGAGAAGGAATGAATAAGCATTCAATACATGTTATTGAACTGCTAATATGTAACTTGACAAGGTTAAGTGCCCTATGTGAAGCACTTAACGTATTGCATAATATTTGGATTTCACATCAATCTTACAAGGTTGGCATTATTATCCTTGTTGTTTTGAAATAGAAAAATAAAATATATATAATTTTCTTTATTCATTATTCATCTAAAGTTCTTTTAAAAATTATGTTCTCAATGGATTTAGCATTTAGTGGAGAAAACAGGCTTCTGGGCATATGGCTGTTATGAGTATCTAAAGAGATAAGAAATACCCCTGGAGAGGAGAGAAGAGCAAGAACACTTAAGAGCAGAGGTTGGGAGTGGGCATGAGGCATAGAGGTGACCAGTGAAACTCCCCGGAAGCATTGTGCCTGATGCCTGACACATTAGTTTTTCTGCTGTATCGTAAATTTCTCTCCCTTGCCCAAGAGAGTTCCATTATTTTACAATGACAAATTTTTAGTTTATTTTTCTGCATCATAGTGACATAAGTGACAGAGCTCTGAATTATGAAGCAAAAGAGTTGGGTTCTCCACTAGGTTTTTGCTGGGGTCCAGCCCCAGCTGATCCAGGGTATTCGAAGGGGAGACAGTGTCAGCGAGGATCAGGATACAATAGCTTCAATTAGATATTAATTAGAGATATAAAGAGTAATAGAATGAGGATAGCTCAGTAGGAAAATTCAGTGGAGAAAAGAGGCTGAGTAGCTTGGTTTACGCGGGAGACCAATAAAACTTCAAGACAAGAAGTTTGCACCGCTTACGTAGGCCGCAGGCATCCTTCTGTTCTCCCGAAGGAGAGGAGACACTGAGGCCTCCCTGGTTGGATCTTAGAAGCCCAGGCATAATTAGTAAGCATGGCGGTTCCGCGCTCCAGATGGAGACTCAGCCAGAGTTTGAGAGAGAGAGTGACATGGGGAGACCAGTATTTCGAGAAACTGATCCCCATTCTTTATTTTCCGGGGTCTGTTTTTATACACCGAGGTGTTATACAAAAGTCACGTGGGGACAGCAGTCCTGACTTTTATTAAAGTCAGGTGCTTCATACAAATGTATACAGAGGTCTTAGGGGTGTTACATCATCTTCTGGCCAGGGGGGCCTGCTGACAATTTATGACCCTCTCCTTGTGACAGCAGTCAGTCAACACTTATTTCTCCAGGGGTGATTATTCTTAAAACAGATGCCACCCAAATAAAGTTACATTCCTATAGGGTGAGGGTGTAGTGGGTTTTAGTTAAGGAAAGAATTTACTTAGCCTAAGGTCTAACGTGATTTATATCAAAGGTTATACTTATTTCTTCTATATATTCATTAACGTGTGTAAGGGCAGGGGATGTGGAGACTTAGCAGTAAACATTGGCTCAACAAATGAAAAACCCTTCACCAATACAATTTCTAATCAGCCCATTATACTTATACTAATAGTTTTCTAACTTCTCCAAAGAACCTGTTTTTAGAAGGTTTAAAGCATCTCGTGCCTCTCACAGTTGGGAGGCTGTGAGCAATCACATGTGGCCGGACAAGCCTGTCAGGCAGGCTAGAGAACCTTCAGAGGAGTTTGTAGGTTGAAACACTCCTATCACGCCCAGGAATTATTATTAACTGGAGCTCTAAGTTAACCACTTCTCTGAAAGAAGAAGAGGTGGTGGGGGACAGCTCCCCATAAAGTCAGAGGTGTAGGTGAGAGCACAAAGTAGTAAAGTAGGCAGGCTCTGGTTATGGGGGTAGATGCTCGAGAATTTCCAGGGGGACTCCTGAGGCTCGATCCTGCCTTTGCATATATCGAGGTCCTTAGGTGAAGTCTCTTAAGTATTTGGGACTAGAGTTTCTTCACTTTTGAAGTAAGGCAGATCAGCCATTTTATCCACAACACTCTCCGTTCCAAACTTAAGACACTACGAGGCCTTCAGAGAGTCTTCCTTTTCCACTTTTACTGTTCTTCTATTAAGAATCATTACATGGAAACCACAGTTCAGAGGCATGAAATTGCAGCTGCGTGTAAAGGGAACTCAGCTAACAAGGAAAGTGTTTCATTTTGTATTATTTTTGCCAAGGTCAAAAATTCCTTCCATAGTCCCTGCAGGGTTTCTTCACTTAAGTATGGCCTAGGATGGACTAGTGAAGATTTGGCAAATCAGAGGAATAATGGCAAAGGGACAAAATTTTACCAAATGCCTCAACCTAGCATTACCAGATTCACAAGTGAAGAGTAATGAATTTAATCCACCATTTATTAGTACCTGAAAGTTTCCTATACAGAAGCCAAAACAAACAAACCTCACATTCTCACATGAGTGTACTTTGGTGACAGACCAAAATCTTAATCTTAGAATCTGGATTTTCTAAGAAATCAGCTTTCTTCTTGTGCTTAGCTGTGTTGTGCCTGGGAATGCATTTAGGTATCTAGCTATAAAATCAGGACAGAGGGAGAGAGAGGGAGACAGAAAGAGAAACTGTTGTGTTGTGTTCCCGATTTTAGCATAGTTTCCAGCTTGAAGATAGAAATCATTTATAAGATTACATTAAAAAATAGGAGGATGGAAAGGGAAAAACTATTGAACATGATCATATTTGTACACTTAGCCTTTCACACTGAAGTTTTTTTTTGGGCGGGGGAGTTTCAAAAAACTTAATGTTAGTTTTATGTTTTGATTTAAATGAAATGAAAACATTCCATGTTTTATGAACAAACATGGTAATTAACTTCCATTGTGTATTAACATACAAAGTAATATACATTAGTTGTAGAAGACTCTGCTTTCATAAATGGATATTTTTCAAATGGAATATTGAAGTTGATAGCTTTTTTCTCTGCCACTAACCATGTGATAGATTTGGCCACATGTAACTCAGCAGAAAGGTCCATTTACTGACCATATCATGATGCTCTTCCATATCCAGCTGTTTCTTAAAAGGATACTACTGCAGGTTTAATATTTAATATATAGCACACTGAATATTTAATATGGCACGCTTGGAAAGTCATCCAACTCCCCATGACAGAGTTACAGACATGGTGCACACTTATCCAGAGTCAGTACATCCAACATCTGTTTTCACCAGTTACTGGAAAACACTAGCATGAAAGTCTCTGGCATTTTCCACCTGAACTTTGCTACTGTAAATGTGGCCAGCCCACCTTCACACGACTTTGTGATTGGCATATAGGAGCCAGTGGAAGATATCATCAAGCCTTAGCAACAATTGTCACCAGCAACTTCCTGTTTAGTATGAGTACCACTCGTGACTACCACATTTATAAAGAACTCCACGCTTTCACCATACCGGAAACAGGTGTATCTCTAAGACTTGACTTCCTCTCTACATCTTGCCTTCCCAACTCTGTCCCTTCTCATCACCCTGCACCCCCACAGCTTAGGCTTGCTTCTCTTAGCTCAGGCTGCAAGTGGGCTCACTTTTATCTGCTTATAAAGCCAAGCATTAATTTTGTAAAACTGTTCTGCCACATATTTTAGCCTCTTCCTGTTTGAAATTAATCTGTATGTTAACAGCTTGCAAAGCCTTTGAAGCCAAGCTTTTGCACAAACTTACATCCACTGTGTTGCTAAGTCACCATATCAGTGTTATCTGCCTTGTCACCTAACCCACAAAGCAATAAGCAACTTAAACTTAGAAATTTAGGGTTCTTTCTTCCTCCATCTAAAGTACCAGATTTATATGCAAGAAAGGTGGCTTGGAGGCCTGGTAGTATGAACCATGGGATTATTAACTCTTGAGAGTTGCAAGAGTTACATGCATGCACATTGAGGATTACAATTTGCAATCGCATGCAAATTCCTGTTGCAAATCCTTTAAAATATTTGCCTTTTATACCTTTTGTCTGTTCCCTCCAGAAACTTTCTGCCCTCCAGCATATCATTTTTACATACAGAAAGGATGGTATTTGACCTGTTGAAAGGCTGGCCATGATGTTTAGTTCACTCATCCTGAGGCTGGTACAAAGGGAAGATCAAGCTTGCCCTTAGCTCTGCTGGGTCAGTCCCTGTCCCTGCTGCCCACTGTTCAACAACCTACCCTGACCCATCCCTTAAGGAACTTGGCAGAAAAGCCTCCCTTCTTTGTCTTGTGTTCATTCATTGGAGGTAAACTGCAGACCTACTAGCTACCCAGCACCTTGCTTCACTATGAGAATCACAGATAAATACGACATCTGGTTCCTGTTCTTAGACAGTCACCTCTGTTCATGCCCTTCTTGCCCTCGGGGCTCACAGTCTAATTGGCAATCTGCAGAAAGAGCTTTCTCTTTCTGGAACCCTCTACTGAATTATAAAAGTAGTTGGACTTTACCACCTTTTCTAGATTTGCTTTCGTTCATTCCCCTAAGCCCACCTATGTGGCAGCCAGATTGTACTGTTTAATATCCCCTGAACCCACCCTGCCTACAAAATTCATGGAAGAATTTTGGTCACTCTGTTGCCCATCACTAGGGATATAGTCCTTCTACTTAAAGGTTTATTTTAAATATATTTTCTTTTTGCCTGGATTAGATTCTTTTTTGCCTTTTTTGACTCAGAGTAAGTGACAGGGAAAAAAAAAACAACAATAAACTTTAGAGTCTAAAGGATCTCATTCTGCACTTGGGGTCTACTGCTTACTAACCATGCCCCATTGGAAAAGTTAAGGGGCCTCTCTGGGCCTCAGTTTCATCATCTGCAAAATGGAGAGAATAATACTGCAAAAGAGTTAAGGCTTTTTAATGAGGTAGTTTGCACAAACAGCTTAGCACAGTGTCTGGCACTTAGTGGGTACTTCTTAAATGCTAGTCAGCATCCCTTCTTGGAAACCTCCACTATTTTGTTTTGGGTCTACGTTTGTAGGATTATTTCCTACAAGTTGCTTAATAATCAGCACTACAATTTATTCACATGGGATTTCCTGTAACTTTGCACAGCAGCTTTGTACCCAGCAGATGCTTAGGCACCTTAGAAACATCACTGTGTTACTGTAAAAATACAGATAATTCTAGGTCTGTAAAGAGCAAACCTGTGCACAAAGCTCAAGCTCTTTAAAGCCTTTGCTGTGCCCAGCAAGGTTCCTGAGTGTAGGACAGTTACAGGGAGAGAGTGGCAGCTATATGTGCAGGCTCACGTAATTTAGGGCTGTGTGGTGACCTCTCCCTGAGGTCACACACGAAATGAATCGGGAGAAGAGAGAACAGAGGCACAACCAGCTGCTCTCAGATCCCTAGACATTCCAACAAGGGGGAGAGACTCAGTCTTCCCTGATTAATCTCTGATGATTTATTCTTTGGACGTCATTTAAAAGGAACATTTTAAAGTAAATTAATTGAACTCCCATGACCTTTTACCCTACTTGTATCATCAAAAGAAACTAGATCTTGAATTTTTTAAAATACCCTGTTTTCTGTGACTTACAAGCTACTGAGGAATCTCAGTTGGGTTTTCTTTCTTTCTTTCTTTCTTTTTTTTATAAATACAAATCCAGCTTTCTTGGCTGTAATTTCCCAAGTTTGAAAATCCCATTTTTTGGTCAATAGGTGTTGAGGGAAGGGTGTCATAGGGGTGAATAAATGATAAATATATAATCTAAGACACATAAAATGGGAAAGTATTAGGTTGGTGCAAATGTAATTATGGTTTTGGACTGTGAATTATATAACTAGGCTCAAACACACATTTTTGCCAATGAGAAATAAGTTTTTGTTTATTCCTGTAACATAAAAATCCATGCTTTGGACTTTAACGAACTCTTGGAAAGCATTTTATGCCTCATGCTGGTTGTGGGAGAGTTTTCTCTGCAAAAAGTTGTCAAGATGCTTGAAGAAGTGGTAGTCGGTTGGCAAGAGGTCAGGTGAATATGGTGGATGAGGCAAAATTTCCTAGTCCAGTTTGTTCAACTTTTGA
Organism: Bos indicus x Bos taurus; assembly: GCF_003369695.1. Classification (NCBI taxonomy): domain Eukaryota; kingdom Metazoa; phylum Chordata; class Mammalia; order Artiodactyla; family Bovidae; genus Bos; species Bos indicus x Bos taurus. The sequence goes on from NC_040084.1 coordinate 37,077,056, forward strand.
AGTGCTGGTTGTGCAAACTGCAGTCAGGCGTTGTTGTGGAGAATTGGGCCCCTTCTGTTGCTCAATGCCAGCTGCAGGCATTGCAGTTTCCAGTGAATCATCAATTACTGAGCATACTTCTCACATGTAATGGTTTCCCTGGGGATTCAGGAGGCTGTAGTGGATCAGATGGGCAGCAGACCACCAAACCGTGACCATGACCTTTTTTTTTTTTGGTTCAAGTTTGGCTTTGGAAAGTGCTTTGGAGCTTCTTGATCCAACCACTGAGCTGGTCATCTTTGGTTGTCATATACAGTCCACTTTTCATCGCACATCACAATCAAGAAATGGTTTGTTGTCATGCAGAATAAGAGAAGATGACACTTCAAATCCATGATTTTTTGATTTGCAGTCAGCTTATGCGTGCATGCATGCCAAGTCACTTCAGTCGTGTCCAACTCTGCCACCCTATGGACTGTAGCCCACCAGGGGATTCTCCAGGCAAGAATTCCGGAGTGGGTTGCCATGCTATCCTCCAGGGGATATTCCTGACCCAGGGGCTGAATCTGCATCTCTTATGTCTCCTGCATTGGCAGGTGGGTTCTTTACTGTTAGTGCCACCTGGGACCCACTTAAGAGCTTTTTCACCTTTCCAATTTGCTTCAAATGCCAAATCACCCCATTGAGTTCTTTGGCAACTTCTTATGTAGTTATAAGATAATCAGTTTTGATGATACACTCAATGCTGCTGCTAAGTCGCTTCAGTCGTGTCCGACTCTGTGCGACCCCATAGGTGGCAGCCCACCAGGCTCCCCCGTCTCTGGGATTCTCCAGGCAAGAACACTGGAGTGGGTTGCCATTTCCTTCTCCAATGCATGAAAATGAAAAGTGAAAGTGAAGTCACTCAGTCGTGTCCGATCTTAGAGACCCCATAGACTGCAGCCTACCAGGCTCCTCCATCCATGGGATTTTCCAGGCAAGAGTACTGGAGTGGGTCGTGAGTTTGAAGATACTACAAATAAGCTTCTAGAACTGCAGCAGTAATGAAAGCACTGATATCCTACCAAGCACGGCGGGCTCTTTGGAACAGGCTTTTAAGACTTTGATTAACAGTCTGGAATCCTATGTTGGTGCTATGCAGCTAGCTCTTAGTGTAAAATATCACCTACCCTACACAATTTGCTTGCAGTTTAGCCCAAAGACTACTTCAGGCAGAGTCGTTAAAATGACACTCTGAGGAACCCATTCAAAGTTTGATTCCTCATTTTTATGAAATAGTGAAGAATTTTCTCTGGCCTTTAAAGAGTTATACAGACGGTCCCCAACTTTATGATGGTTCAACTTAGAATTCCTTGACCTCACAATGGTACAGAAGCAATATACCTTCAGTAGAAACTGAACTTGGAATTGTGAATTTTTATCTTTTCTTGGGCCCAGCAATATACAGTAGATACTGTCTCCTGATGCTGATCTATGGCCATGAGCTGTGTCTCCCAGTCAATCAGTGGTCATGGTGTAATAAAACCCATATATCCTAACCTTTCCTAACCATACAGCCACTCTGATTTTTACTTTCAGAACCTTATTCAATAAATTACATGAAAAATTCAATACTTTGTTATAAAACAGGCTTTTTTTTTGTTAGATGATTTTACCCAACTATAGGCTAATTTAAGTGTTCTGAGCATATTTAAGGTAGGTGAGCCAATGATTTTTAGTTAGTTAGCTGTATTAAATGCTTTTCAACTTATAATAGGTTTATTGGGATGTAACCCCATGGTAAGTCAAAGAAGATCTGGATTCCTTTCCATTTCATCATCTTTGCCTGATACTCATCGGCTCAGGGTCAGCCAACAAGTTTGAGGCATCAGCTGCCAACGCTGCTCATTAGAGGAAAAGCATCCTTCCCAGATCAACTATGCTGCTGCTCACAGAAAAAAATACCAAACAACTTCAGACATTTATCTTCCTTAAGAAGCTACAGGAAGGTGGGGGGTGCTGTTTTCTAAGTGGGAAAACAAACAAAACTATGGAAACACCATGGAGTCAAGAGTCAATGGGATCTGCAAAACAGATGCCTTAGTAATAAAAATAAATACACTTGAAACATATCCTCTGTTGAAATTTGTTTACACCAGGTTTTAAGAATGTAAGACTTAATTTATCTTGTAATAATACATGGCAAAATAGAAGGCTATTTTCAAAATTCTTTATCTGAAGTCAGGTTAGCTAGGTTGAATTCCGGCCTTGTCACTTATTGGTTGTTAAATTTAGGCAACTAAATCACTATATCTGAGTTTCTTCTATAAACTGGGTGTAAATATAGAAATCCCATAGGGCTGATGGGAGGGTTAAATGAGATAATGTATGTAGAAAGTATAAATATGTCTGTCCCACCATAGAAAGGGACAAATAATTTTTATATGCTGTTGCTATAACGAGTTTGAGTGAACTCCGGGAGTTGGTGATGGACAGGGAGGCCTGGCGTGCTGCAATTCACGGGGTCGCAAAGAGTTGGACACGACTGAGCAAGTGAACTGAACTGAATAACTATTATTGTTATTTATCACCATCATCATCGGTGTCATCTTCTTGTGATATATATATATATATATATATATATATATATTCATATATATATGAAATTATAGCAAACCATAAGGAGCCATAGCCAATGTGTTCCATTATATAGGTAAAAGAAAATGGTGTCCTTATGATTAAAAAAAAAAAAAAAGGAAATTAAGACCTCCCAACTAAATAGAGCAGAGCCACAGCTAGAACTCTGAACTCTTTCCATGGGGAGTGCCCTCTGGAGCTTGTGTCGGGAAACGAACTCCAGCATCACTTTAGTGCTGCTTTCACTGATACTCCTGCACCATTTTCCTGAGTCACGGGTTGCAAGTTACAAGCCTGTTTTCTCCTCACTTTCGCCTGAAGGCATTAGGTGTTGCAGGACAAAGTCACAGCCTGCACTTTCCTTTGTCCTGTAGTTAACTACTTACTCATGTCTGAACTCACATCTTTTGGACTCCAAACAGTTTACATACAGATTACCTCCATACTCACTCCTGTTTTTCTTCCTTCTCTTACCCTCATCCCTCTTTCTCGTTTTCTTCCTCCTCCTCCTTCCTCCTTTCTGTCTCCTTAACTCTTTCTCTAGACACCTTCAGCTATTTTCTAAGCTATTTTCAAATTATTTTCTTTTCTTTCTACTGTAAACAAGAAAAGATCTCCCCCTTCTTGTCAAATCTTTTCTTACCATTGAGACCTTTTGTTAATAGTCCACAATTCCTCCTTCACTGACTCATATATCTTATAATCTAGCATATATGTTTGCCAAACTTATTGGGATCTCTTGTTTGAAAGCCACCAAAAAAAAAAAAAAAAAAAGCCACTTCTTGTTGTACCCTTTTCTCAGCCCCTAACGCTCTTAGTCTCTCAAGCAGCATCATTATGGAACCTCATCTCTTGCCACACACTTTTCCCTTGGAATTCACTATATCTGGACCATCCTAATTGTCCTCCCAGTCATTTTTCATACTTCTCTGTCTTTAGTACTTACCTATTCTTTCTCACTCCATATTTTATTTTCAACTGATGGCTTTCAAAAAAGCCGTCATTCTAAAAATATCTCTATTTAAGCCCTATCCACAATCTCTCCTGTATTCCCTATCTGTATTAAGCATCTATAGTTTGAACTTTGTCTTCTCCCTAAAACCTTTTCATTTCCTTCTGATTTTTCTATTTCTTGTCCTAGTCATGAGTGGCTCTCAAGATATTTGAAGTGAAAATGGCTGGGACTAAATTTTGGCTTTGTCATTGACTATGTAGCTTAGGAGAAGCTCCTTAACTTCTCAGAATTTTGGCACATCGTACATAAAATGAGATTTCAGATGAGGAGTTATAACCAAACAGAGTGCCAAACTCACAAAGAAGATCTTGGGAAGTCATTTCCCCTGCCCACTCCCTATTCTTACCACACTAGACCTCCCTATCCCTTCCCCACTCCAGACTTCCAGTGCTGAAATCATATGGCGAGATTTGACTCTTTCCTCAGCCACATCTCCCATATGCAGCCTATCACCAGGTCCAGCTTCTTAGTAATTCCTTCATCCTTCCATTCCTATTTCCTTCACCATCTCCAGAGCATAGCTCTCATTCTTCATTACTGGATCATCACACCAATCTTCTGACCAGACTCACTGACACCAATTTCTTCCAACTTTCAGTCCACCCTGGACAATGACACCACATTCACCTTCTAACATTACTGCTTAAAATAATCATTTTCCCAAGGTAATTTAGCTAACAAGCAGAAAACAAAGATTGAGCCTAGACAGACAACTCTAAATCTATACTCGTAGCTATAAGCCTGTACTGAGTCAGTACCAATGTTTGGGCCTGGAATTCAATATCCATCATGATCTGACCCAGAGTACCTTTTCAGACTTTCTTTCCACCAGGCCTTTACATGAGTGTTTGATTTACTTTTACTACCTAAAATAACCTGTCTTTATCTCTCAGGGTTATTTATGCTGTAACAAGAAACTAACTCAGGTGGCTTAAAAGGTAAAGGAATGTATTGAGTTGGCCAAAAATTTCATTCAAGTTTGTCTGTAAGATGTTATGGAAAGCTCAAACAAATTTTTTGGCCAACCCAATATTATTTCATATAACAAACCCAGAAGTAGAATAGTTGTATGTTTAATATCATGGCTTAAGACCAAACCTAGGACCCAGATTCCTTCCTCTTCTTACTCCACTATGTTCAACATGATTTCATGTGAGATGCTCTTGTGTTTGCCAGTTGGTGCCTCAGTTTCAGGAAGCATGTACAGATATAACAACATCCAATGAAATGATTGAGTTGTGGCTCTTTCCTATAATAATTGGATAAATTTAGGCAAGTCATTTGACCACTCAGAACCCTATTCTGATCTATAAAATGGAAATGGATCATACCCTAACTTACAGTAAATACTTTTAAGCTTGGAGCTACTTAACAAACTCTCATGACCAGAACTCACAGATACTCTGCAACTCCATCTTGGCACACAAATCTACATATCAGCATTCTAACATCTGTTTATCCAGAAGTTAGTGGTTGGGGATTTACAGATATGAAGGATGGAGAGGAAGAAAATAAGAACTAGGAGAAAATGTCAACTAGGCTAGTGTGACCAGGGAATGGTAGTCCCTGGTAGTGAGCTGTACACTTACCTTTGCAATTAAGATCATTAGGAAATTGTTAGCACCAAATAGTAAATGATCAAATATTGTAATTTGTAAAAAAAAAAAAAATGGTGGAGGGGGGCACTTTTGTGAGGATATAATAATTAGGGAAGGAAGGAGAGAATCTTCCTGTCTTGTTACTGTTATTGACAACAATTCTATGGCTATGAGGCAATGGTTTCTGAACTTTCCTGGGTCAGGGACTTTTTGGAGTCTCTGATAAGAGGAACGGATCCTAGAAAAATTCCATGTATATGTGTGTGTGCTAAGTTGCTTCAGTTGTGTCTGACTCTGTGCAACCCTGTAGACTGTAGCCTGAGGGTATCCTCTGTCCATGGGGTTCACCAGGCAAAAATACTGGGGTGGGTTGCCATGCCCTCCTCCAGGGGATCTTCCCAACTTAGGGATTGATTCAGCATTTCTTGCATCTCCTGCATCGGCAGGCAGGTTCTTTACCACTAGCACCACCTGGCCAACCCCGACCATGTATATATTCAACCCCATTTTTGTCTACAGATCATCTGAAATCTTTTTAGAGAGGTGGTGATCCATGGATACCAGGGTAAGAGATCTGGCCATAAGGCAGAAATTGAACTTCCTTTATATATCACTCTGTTTTCTATTTTGTTTTGTTTTCATTTAATTTTCAATGGGATTGTCTCCCTGGGTCATAAGCAATCATGAGGGGCCTGGCATTATTCTAAGAACTTCCTTAACTGTTTTTTTTTCTTTTTCTTTTTTTAATTTTATTTTATTTTTAAACTTTACATAATTGTATTAGTTTTGCCAAATATCAAAATGAATCTGCCACAGGTATACATGTGTTCCCCATCCTGAACCCTCCTCCCTCCTCCCTCCCCATACCATCCCTCTGGGTCGTCCCAGTGCAATCCTGCAGGCTAGTGGGCTTCCCAGGTGGTGCACTGATGAAAAGCCCACCTCCCAATGCAGGAGACAAAAGAGATGCGGGTTTGATCCCTGGGGATTCCCTGTAGTAGGAAATGGCAACCCACTCCAGTGTTCTTACCAGAAAGATTGGACAGAGAGCCTGGCGGCTACAGTCCATGGAGTTGCCGAGTTGGACACAACTGAGCATCCACACGCAGGAGAGTTTGTGGTGTTTTTTTATGAAACACTGACTAATAACCAAGTCAAGTGTTTTGAATTGTTTCTAGATGAGTCTGGGGAGCCTGATTATAGGTTCTAACAGGAGACCATCAGCTACTTGATGCCTTTCACAACAGATTATAATGTACCCCCTGGTCAAGGCTGCCCTTTTCTCTAAGGTATACCCCTTCCTTAGTACCACCTGGGAGGGGACGACTGCACAGCACAGAGGAAGAAAGATCACTCTTAGAGTCCTCTCACATTCAGGGTGCCTTACAATATGTCAGACCACTATTAAGCCCAAGGTGTGTGGGTGTGCACGTATTTTAAAAAACATACAAAGAGTTTTGCTATTCAAGTTGAAAGAATGACAAAAAAAGCCAAAGTTTTATTGAGATCAGAGCAATTTCACAAAGATTTGTTTTTCCAGGTCATTAGAATTTCAATTCCTGATCTAGAAAAGAGATACATAGATCTATATTTATTCTGCTACCTCTTACAATAATGGATATTTAACTTTGATAACACTAGTAATCAATTCCCAGGAAGCAAGCTGTTTCTAGAACATCAAAAATTGCACAAATATTCTTTAAATAGGCTTCCCTGGTATCTCAGCTGGTAAAGAATCTACCTGCAATGCAGGAGACCCTGGATTGATTCCTGGGTCTGGAAGTCCCCTACAGAAGGCATAGGCTACCCACTCCAGTATTCTTGGGCTCCCTGATGGCTTAGTTGGTAAAGAATCTGCCTGCAATGTGGGAGACCTGGGTCCAATTCCTGGGTTGGGAAGATCCCCTGGAGAAGAAAACAGCTACCCACTTCAGTATTCTGGCTTGGAGAATTGCATGGACTGTATAGTCCATGGGGTTGCAAAGAGTTGGACATAGCTGAATGACTTTCACTTTCATTCTTTAAATAAGCTAAGTGTATAAATGGTTGAAATGCTAAAATTGAGGGATTCTGGGTTTATGATTAATGCTAATATTTGAAGCAGTTTTACAGAAGTGCATATAATTGGAAAAGCAGATTTGTTTGGGTAAAATCAAAGTATTTATTAGTAAAGTTCTCTGAGATACTTAGATGAAAGACACTGTAGAGGTATAAAATACCATTATCATTATCATCATCATTAATAGCCAGTCTAGTGCCCTAATGATTTTCTTGAAGTTGCTTTGTTGGTTTTTCATGCATTAACTTTTTGGACATGATTGCAATTAAGGCATTAGAAACTGATGATTTGGGTTAACTCTGAGAATAAGAAGAAAGCAAATTAAGCAAGCATCATCAAACCAAAAAACTCTTTAAGATGAGCAAATTTTCCATGCCTTAAGAGTAATTTAATATTTACTTCTAAATCTACCCCTTCATATAAATTAACATCCCAGAATGGGAGGTTGGTTACATCAGAGAAAAACAGAAATTATGCTAGATCTCATAATACAAGATAACTCCAGTATTTATGGATAATGATGATAGTTCAGGTTGCATTAAATTTGAATTTTAGCAAATCATGTCAAAAGGAATGACATTATCTTGTCCAAAATCAGAAAACCCAGTGACTCTGAAATTGGTTCTTGGAAATAGGTCCATATGGTTAGTTAATGTGTTTTGATGCTATCTGGGTGGTGTTCTGGAAAGCAAACTTGCTTTTTGCTACGAAGAAAAACTAGATTCCAAATATTTTCATAGTTCTTTTACTGAACATTGATATTTTGCTCTGCTTTCAATTTTTTTGTAGACATAGCCATTTTGAATGATGACATGTTCAGATAAAGTAATAGTTTTCCTGAAAGAATGATTATACCTCCAACTAAAAAATCAAATTTGGAAAAAAGAAATAGTCAGCAATAGAAAGAAGCCAATATGGCTTTTAAAGGAAAGTTTTGAGTCACTAAAAAAGAACTAGATATTTCCTATTAGTTACAAAGTGATTTTTAAAAACTATGTTAAAAGAAGCATAAAAAAACTGAAAAAAATGTTGCAAGCCATCTTTCATGAGCTTCCTTGTTATTAGGTCTTGGATGGATGATTTTACTACTAAAAAGCTGCATTACAAGTCTTGACAACTAAACTCCAGTAGAAAAAAGAAAAAGGTAAGTGGACCATATTGATAAAATAAAATTTCAAATTAAACAATGTTTAAAGGAAAAACTCCACCTTCAATTTAAAAAATTGTTTTAAAAAGACTTTCAAACATAAGCCAAAGCATTTTCCTACTTTAGAAAATAAAGTCTGTGTAGTCAAGAGTTTCTTTGATCATTGAAATGTCTAAACGTATCTAAAGATCATTATTTTAAAAATAAGTTTAATGTTCAAGATGGTAAATCTATTGCAGCAGTTTTTTTCAAATTGGAATGTTCTGATGTGTTTTTCAGTGTGTGTAAGTTCTATGAGAACTTTTTTTTTATGATTTTCTGTTTTCATTTCACTAAATTAAAAATGTATATTCAGTGTATGCCAGATCACCTAAAGATTGCTGTATGGACTCAGGGTTTCTATTTGTGTTACAACTGTTTCAACATTGAAAGTTCACCTAAGTAGTCAGTATCTAACTCTTCATGTCCTGTGACCAGTCTCATGGCAAAACAAGAATTGTCCCCAGATAGCCATTGAGATGCTTTTTGCCAGTTGTAACGTCAGAACTTTTCTTTTATGATAATGAATTACAATAGAAAAACCTTTTTATTGACTAAGCTTTTTAACAAATCGTGGTTGTTTATTTGATATTATAAAACTGGAGTCATGAAGACACTAACAAGAGTGAACTTACTACATAAATGAACTTGATGTTTTTTGCTATATGGAGTGCTACGTCAAAGATGATTTTACCATAATTGGTTACAGAGAATTGGTGGCAGTTTGGGACCTTCCCTTTTCACGTAGAGGAGTGGACACACGCAAATGAATAGAGCCTGAGAGGATGCAGTCAGAATACTCACCATATTCAGGCCAGGAGTGAAAGTCAGGTGTGGATCTGTCTTGTCTGGGTATGTTCAGGTACTTCTTGTTCAGTCGCTAAGTTATGTCTGACTGTCCCTCACCATCTCCCGGACTTTTCCCAAGTTCATGTCCATTGAATCGGTGATGCCATCCAAACATCTCATCCTCTGTTGCCTTCTTCTCCTTTTGCCTTCAATCTTTCCAGTATCAGGGTCTTTTCCAATGAGTCAGCTTTTCGAATCAGGTAGCCAATGTGTTGGAGCTTCAGCTTCATCATCAGTCCTTCCAATGAGTATTCAGGATTGATTACCGTTAGGATTGACTGGTTTGATCTTCTTGAGGCAGCTTGTAAATGTTCAATATTAGTAAATACAGAAGCAAATATAAGAAAAATATTTTTAAAATTCAGTGAAAATTTATTTTTTTTTACATTATTATATTTTGGGATTTACTGTTGCATTTTACCAATAATGGATTGATGGTAAAGATAAGTTAATGATCAAAAATTTCCCTTTTGATTGTACAATACTCAAGGTTGAAAAAATTGATATAGAGGAATTCAATTTAATTTAGACTCACTGTTGAACAAACAGTCAAAGTTATTTTTGAAATAAACAGCAAAACTTGATAACAGCATCTTCCCTCCTCCCACTCTCCCTCTCTCCCTTCCTTCCATCCATCCTTCTTCCCACCTTTTCTCCCTCCCTTCCTTCTTGTCTTTTGATCTATCTCACCCTCTCTTTTCTCTTCCCTTCTCTCCTTTTTACCCTTTTCTCCTGAAAGTTGAGAAAAGCAAGATAATACCCAGTTATTAATTCTGGATAATTGAGATATTATTTATCAAACTAAAAGAATTTCTAAAGCAAAAGTCATATACATTTTCTTTTTCCTTGAGTCTTTAAGTATCAAGAATGGTTTGAGTTTCAGGACATTTGGGCCATATTTTTTTCCCCTACTGATTTATTCAGATCATATTCATGTGAAGACTTAGCAAGTCGGTGTGAAATTAGACCCTAAGGCTGGGAAAGACTGAAGGCAGGAGGAGAAGGGAGCAACAGAGGATGAGATGATTGGATGGCATCACTGGCTCAATGGACATGAGTTTGAGCAAACTCTGGGAGATAGTGAAGGACAGGAAAGCCTGGCATGCCGCAGTTCATGGGGTCGCCAAGAATCGGACATGACTTAGTGACTGAACAACAAAAGTGAAATTAGAGTTCATTACTCTTCAGAGACCTAGGTGTCCCTGGAAACAACTTCCACTGAATTCTTCATTCTTTAAAAAGACATTAAAAAACTTAAATCTTTAAAAAAATTAATTCTTTAAAAAGATTAATTCAGCTCAGTTCAATAAATAATATTTGAGAATGTACTATATCCAAAACACTACACTAAGCCCTGGAGGTAAAAAGATAAGTTGGAAATTATTTCAGCTCCCAGGGAACTTAGAATCTGGTGTGGGATGTTAATATGGAGAATGGAAAGGTAAACATTAATTTAAAAAAATTATATATTTTATGATAATTTACTAGTGCTTCTTAATACTTTCTATAAAAACTTTCTGGTATTTTTTTTTTTGAACTAGATTTCTGAACTTATGAAAGAGTTACTTCTATTTTACTGGTTTCACAGTGTGAGAGAAGAGGCATCATTATTACATATGATATTCTTTGCAATATGAAAATGCCCTCAGGCTGGGATTCATGGATAATAGTGAAAGTAAAATAAGTAAAAAGTGAAACTGTGTTGAAAGAAGGCTGAATCCCACATGGACACATTAGCTAGTGTTGAGTGACAAATGATAGCAGTGTTTGGTCCTTTTCAGTCCTGGCGGCAGCAATGAGGAGCTCAGGTAGCCATAGGTGGTATGAGCCATTAAGGAGATGTTTCTGGAACAATCTCTGTGTTAAAAATAAAAATATAAGCCCAAACAGTACAGATTTAAGATAAAACTAAAAGTTAAACCTTAAATAACATAGCTCTTGATTATTTTGCTTTCATTTAAAAAAGTGCTCAATATTAATGGAAGGTGGAATATTTAATCTGCACTTAGAGCAGGACACATAACTTAGTAAAACAGCTATTCAGAACCAGAAAACAAAACAACAGCAACAACAAAAAACAACCATTGTGCTATCATTACTTATGTAATCAGATGTGAATAAGGACAAGAATATTTGCAGGGTGGGTGGTAGAGTGAAAGTGATGAGCCCAGAATGTCCTCTTTAGATCTGAGTTCATCAACTCTGTCTTGGTGGGTGGTAGTATCATGGAGAAAGTCTGTGGTCAAATAAGTTTGAGGAGCATTGGGATAAATACAGCTAAACAGACTTGTTTATTGTTGGACATTTTCTAGCCTTGCTGATGTGCCCTGTAGCTCTCCAGGAGGGGAACATTTTAGAGAGAATTCCCTAAACGCATTCAACTATGAAACACTTCTAGAAGAACTCACAGGGGAAGTGAGTCCTTGGAACATAGTTTTAGAAATGTCTATACTAGTGTAGAGCATGTGGAAAGCACTATTATTATTATTATTATTTTTATTTTAAAAGAAAAGAAATGAAGCCAATTTAATTATCTCCTGGGTCCAGCATGAAGTTAGGTAGGTGCTTGATATGTATTATCTCATTTCATCTCAATCCCTGTGATATATTGTTAATTTTCCCCTGCCATGCCCTTGACCATCCCCCAATTTCCAACTGCAGCTTAGGAAACTGAGGATCTAAGAGGTTTACCTGGTAAACCAGTAAGATTTAGGCTGGGGTTAAAATTTATAGTTTTTTAAAAGCTTGAATTTGGAAATTTTGACTTGCACCTGAAATAAGTTGAGTCATGAATTGCATCACATGATTGATTCATTGCTGAACTCAAGACACACTATGATGTGAAGCTCTGGTGGTACAGTGATGAAGATATAGCTCCTTCCTAAGAACTGAAAGTCTGGTGGGGAAAAGCAGGCCCGTGAATAAATAATATCAAGGCAGTATAGTAAGTGATCAAAACAGACTCGCACGCCTCTTTGCCTTTGTTCATAACATTTTCTCTCCACAAACTGCAGTGAACCTGAACCCTCCATCCCACCCTTTAACACCCATGAGAAGCTGTAAGACTGAATGGCAATGCATGTTCTCTATGAAGTATTTTCTAGGCACCTTGCCCTCTTCTCCTTTGGAATTAATTGTTCTTTATACTATGTTCCCGTTGCATTTTGCTTTTCCTCCACAAAAACTTAGTTTTCAAAGTGTGAACTGAGATGTATCTGATTATCTTTCCCTAGATTGGCAGTATTTTGAAGAGTGATATTATCTCAGATATTCTTAGAGCCACCAGTGCCCAAAGTAGTGCTTTGCTTGAATATAGCAGACCCAAAGTAAGTGGTTTTGTTTGGTTGCTTGACTGTTTTGAAATAAAATAAATTCTTTTTTTTTTTTAAGTTAAATTTTACCATTGTTGAAAAATCATTAGCAATGTGAACTTTAGCATCAAGAAAGTTCCTAGAGACAAAAAACTGTAGAATGTTCTTCCTGTTTTATTTTTTACTTCCGATCATTTTGTCATTAACTCATAGACTATGAGGAAACATCAGAGGAAATACGGCATGGACTATGTTGCTCATTAGGAAACCCACAAGAGCCTTCTCATGAACTATTAATAACAATCCAGTTCGATTATGAGGCAATTTTAGCAATTATGGAGAGAACATGAAGACTAGGAGGAAATCCCTCATAGAGCCTTTAGCATCAGTCTTTTTTGAAATCTTGAGTTATAGACAAGTCCCATGGGCATCTAAGGCAAGCCTGGGGAAAATGCAATTATTTTAACTAGTAATAATTAAATTAGCAAGAGTGTAGGCATTTACTTTTGTCAAATCTTGTTCAAACTTTAGAGACTTTGCAAGAGATTTAAATATATGAAAGGATCTTTCTTATCTGTTTGTAATCTGAAATTAGTTGCTTATTTAAAAAACAGTTGAAGTTGGGATATATGTGATTCTTGAACAATCAGCATAATGGGAGCCTAGTTATTTGTTTATTATAAATTATCAAATCTACATGGCAAGTTTAAAGCATAAATACATTGCCTCATACGTTTTAGCTTTTAAAAAGAGGAGGTATAAACAGTGAAGTGTCTCACAGTAAGTACAGGAATAAATACATAGAAATATAGGAAGGGGAAAGGTTTGTCAAACCTGTAACCATTTTGGTTTTACTTCAGCCATATTTTAACTCTAGATATTCCCTGAGAAAATTATTTAAAGCAGGAGTCAGCCTATTTTTTCTACAAAGAGCCAGATAGTAGATAAAGGCTTTGCAGGCTCCTACAGTCTTTACAACAACTATTTAACTCTGCCATCGCAGGGGGAAAAACAGCCACGGATTACACATAAATGAATGGGTCTGCCTGTATCCAATGAACAGTATTTACAAAAGCAGCCAGTGGGCTTGATTTAAAGCATTGACACTGCTCCACATCAAGGTTATCTGTGGGAAGTGACTGAATCTCTGAGTAGCCATCTCTAGCTTTGCAAGCTCGGAACAGGAACAGCTATCCCCTTCTTCGGAGAAATGCTCACCCCACATTCCCACTGCTATGATGTCAGAGTTTGTGTTCCCCTTTGACTGAGGGTCTTCTTTGGCTGATTCAACTCTTCCTCATTTAATGGATACATTTGTCGTTGTCCCATGCTAACGTGAGTTGTCCTTCTGTGTCTTGGTCCTGGCAGGGTCTTGCCAGTACAAATGAGTAGGCACCTCGCTGCTGAAGATGAGCCTGGCAGGGAAGAGGGGCAGCTGCCACCTCTTTGGCTTCACTGGTGCTCCAAGCTGAAGACTCCATCTTTTCCTCAGCTGAGGCCTTCCTGAGCTCGCACAGCTGTGGGAAGCTGAGATTCCCCCAAATGGACATGATTGTCAATGAGCAGTCATCTTCCCCTCCTTATAAAATCCCCCCGAAGTGGGATCTCTCCAGCTAATGCCACTCTGGGGGAGATATTTGGCACGCTCGCCCTTGATCCAGCCCACAGGTTGTAAACTTGATCACTTCTCCATGCTGTGCTGGAATTTACTCCCACTTGGCTGTTCTCCAAGTGTTGTAAACATCCTAATCCCTCCGGGAAGCTTTTGTAAAAAATATTTTGTTTCTCAAAGAAGTCATTGGTCCCCTTTCACAATCCTGAGCAGCATGGTCTTTGGGGAAACTTTAGCAGAAATGAGCGGGAGACACCCAGATGGGCCTGTTTCTTCTTGTCGCTTGAAGCATTGTCCGCTCTTGCCCACTGTGAGAGCCCTCCTCATGCTGGTGGATTTTCTGGTTGATGTTAAGCTTTGAACAATCCAAATCCCTCCATGATTTCGGGGGATTGTTTGAACTGTGTTACGGCGACAGGGTGGGCCCCCAAAGAGGATGTTCTTGGTCAGCATTCACCGATTCCTAAGGGCACACAGCTCAGCATGCTACATGTTTACTGAAACACCCCTGTGGTTTGTCAAACTGCAGTTAAGTTGATGTTGACTATTTTCCCGGGCACTCCCACTAAAAACAAAAACTGGGCTGATGGCTCAGAAACCAGTGACTCATGTGCATCCAACAGGAAGGAAACTAAAGGCAAGTCAAAATGAAAGCTGGAGAGAGCTCTAGTTATTTGTAAGTCCCACTGTATGATTATTAAACTTGTTCCCATTAATGAGATCTGTTAGTCCTGATTGAATTTGTGGTTTTATAAAAAGGGGATTATATATCTACCTCATTGAAGCTGAATATGAATTGTGCCATATAATAACAAATGATGATTTATGAGGGAATTTCCAAGCATGGATACTAAGATAAGTGGTTTTCTTTGATCATTATAACAAACTCTCAGGCAGGTATTGTCCCCATTTTGTGATGAGAAAAACTGAGGCTTAGAGAAGTCAGATAACAAGGCCTTGGTCAAACCAGCAACAAATGATGGAGTCAGGACCAAAATCTGTGGAAGTACCACACATAGCTCTAAACACCTGAAGGGAATGGGAGAATCATGAACTTACTGCCTTTTTTAGTGGGGGCCAGGTTTATGTTTTCCTGGACTAATGGAGTTTGCACCCTTGTTGAATACATTTGCAAACATATAATGCACAATTTCTCTGAGAACCCTAAATTAATGTTTTATCCTCCAAGACAGTGGATCTCAGCCAGGGGCAATTATTTCGAATCCCCATCCCCTTACCCATGAATATATGGAAATGCCTGGAGACATTTTTGGTCCTCACAACTGGGTGGGAGCTGCTATTGGCATGGATACAGAGGCCACAATTGCTGCTAAAATCCCACAGTGTACAAGATAGTCCTTCTCTCAGCAAAGAACTAACCTTGCAAAATGTCGATAGTGCCAGGTTTACGAAACTATTTTAGGGTGCTCTGGAAATTAATAGATTCTTGGAAAGATCAAGAACTTGGATAAGCAGAGCTAAACAGCTCATATCCATAGAGAATTCTATCTCTAGCAGTTTTCACATATCAGCCCCTTTAGCACGTCTCCAGCTAGACTGGTCTGTGATGTCACTGAATATTATAAAAAAGCCAAACTGATATCAAAATGGAGCTCCAGTGTTTCAGAGAAGATAACTTTGGCAGCCATGTTCCTTGTTTCTTGTTCTTTGGCAGCCATGTTTTTAAATCTTTTTTCATTCTTATGCTGGACATTTTTTCCAAAAAATGGCAATGTCTGAAACTATGCCTCTTCTTTTGAAATACAGCATATGCTTGTTTAAACGCTCCATGTAGCCAGAGTTCCAAACATGGGGCTTTTCACATTTGTTTCTCATCATTTTTGACAATTAGCCTCCCTTATTTCAATAAACACCTCACTCTTAAAGAGTAGTTCTTGAGTACCATTTATCTTTTCCTGGGTGGAGTTAAGATTTCCCATGAACAATCGTGTCACATTTTTCTTTGCAAAAATGTTTTTCCAAGTGTTTAACTCTGTGGGCAAACCTACAGGGTAGACAAAAAAGGATATCTTGAGAATTGAAAGTCTTCTCTAAGCTCCTGATGCTAATCCTTTAGTTTCCACATTAAGGAAACCCCCACCTCTCCCTGCCTCTGAAAGAAGTCAGGACTTAACATTAGGGATATAGTTTCACTTCAATACAGGCAAATAACATTCTTGTTGGCAACTATCCAGGAAATTTTAACCTAACATATATGCCTCTGAGTTCAATAATCTTTTACTATATCAACTTCGGAATTTGAAGAAAAACTAATAAAAAGTTAAAATAATTAACTTATAAACCTGTTGTTGCTGCTGCTGCTGCTGCTGCTAAATCACTTCAGTAGTGTCTGACTCTGTGCAACCCCATAGATGGCAGCCCACCAGGCTCCCCTGTCCCTGGGATTCTCC
Source organism: Bos indicus x Bos taurus (assembly GCF_003369695.1). Classification (NCBI taxonomy): domain Eukaryota; kingdom Metazoa; phylum Chordata; class Mammalia; order Artiodactyla; family Bovidae; genus Bos; species Bos indicus x Bos taurus. The sequence continues at coordinate 37,093,692 of NC_040084.1, forward strand.
AGGCAAGAACACTGGGGTGTGTTCCCATTTTCTTCCCCAATGCATGAAAGTGAAAAGTGAAAGTGAAGTCGCTCAGTTGTGTCCGACTCTTAGCGACCCCATGGACTGCAGCCTACCAGGCTCCTCCGTCCAAGGGATTTTCCAGGCAAGAGTACTGGAGTGGGGTGCCATTGCCTTCTCCATAAACCTGTTAGAAACACATAAATATTGATTGATACACTGTTACTTTTATGGGACCAATCAATTTAATTAAATAACATCATTTCTAAGTCTTGAAAAAGTTTGAAAATGGCTGATTGTTTTTATTGAGTTTTAAAATTGTGCTCTAAAAGTCATATTTAGGATTACTCATAGGTTATGAAAAAAAAATTTGAGGGGCACTTCTACATTGGTGTTTGAGAGACTGTTTTTAAGGCAGAAGGAGACTGGCTTCCAAGACTTCTATGCCAAAGACTTGCATAGAAAAGATGAAACCATAGTCTCCCCACTTCATCTTAACTTCATCAAAACCAGACAAAACCATGAAATTGAGTTTTCCTCCTTCCTAGTTCTTTACTGTCACATATTAGAGTCATCGTTTGTGTCTATATTCCTTTTTAAGAGGAAAAAAATCCAAAATTTACCAAAAAGAATTGGAATTGATCTCATTAGGAATGGGCATACAGAACCATACTAGGGACATATTGCCCCCAGAATTGGCCATGACAGTATCAGATGAAGGAAATGCTCTTTAGCTTATAAACATAGAATGCTGGTTTAGTCTGAGCAGTAATTGTTTTTTGCCCCACTTCTCTGACAGCTTGAGAAACAGAGTTCCTGGATTTGTGTTGTTTTCCTTGCTAAACCAAAATTGTGTGTGTGTGGGTGTGTGTGTCTATAAAATGCACAATCAATTACGTGGTTTATAGACATATAGGCAAACTCAGACAGCAGGTATAATATGTACCAGGGTTAGACATACCACTTGTTTTCCAAGGAATTTCTCAATTGGAAACTTAAGTTTCTCAGTCTGCCTTGTAAAGCTTCTTTCTCCTCTTCTTCTACTTCTTCCCCTCCATTTCCTCCTCCTCCTCCTCTTTGCTCGACTGCAATCAAAATGAGAAGATTTAAGGATAGTCGTTTACCTCCATCAGAGTGTGAATTTTACAAAGAACTATTTTATAGTCTGGATTTCTTGGTTGCGATTTTATTGGCTTGCCTAGCAGGCTGCTTCTCCCTGGAGAAATGAAGTCTTCAGACTTCTGGTTGGCAAAGTCTTTGAGTCCCTCTGCTGTGCTCCCCTTGGGGGATGGAAGTGTCTCAGGTTGGTCTACAGTGACTTTGCTCACTGAGCAGTGTGCTACTGTGCCATGGGGAGATGCCAACTGGCAGCCAGGCATGAGTGGTCTGGACAATTAGCAGGCTTCTGTTCAGTTGTTGGGCTTGTTGACTACAGAGCAAGCATGTCACTTAGATGAGAGGAATTTGGGCGTATGAAGGAACTGGCCAGGATCCAGTGGCAAAGGACTGGTCCTACCCCAGTCTCCATAAGCCCTCCAAATATACCAAATACATAAGACTCTGAATCAAAACAGAGAGCTTGCTCTGCATGCAAATTCAAGACAAGAAGGGTAGTACTTCTATTCCAAATAGATTTTGTCTGTAAGTCCCTTTTGATGTAGGAATGCTAAAACTGTTCATGTCAATAACTTCGGAGGGACTATTCCTAGATTTTAAAAAGTGAGTTACAGTTGGTGTTAAGCTCACTTGCTGATGTTTCTGTAGTAATGTTGAGCCTCCTTGGATTATATAGCTCTTGAGCAAAAAAGTTTACAAAAGTTTCTGGGATTATAAGGAGTTGAGCAAACACTGACTAGAGGCATCTTGGATAACCAGAAGACATATTTAGAGTTAAACTAGATTATTAACAGATGGTTGGGAAACATCTAGAAAAAGAAGCTGTGCTAGCTCAGAAATTCCGCAGATTCACTGAAAACAAATCGTACCAAAGAAACACCATTTCCTATTTAAATCAGCTTTGTTGAGTGGTAGATAAGAAAAATATTATAAGTACAGTGTTTCATTTTAGTAGGACATTTGATAGAGTCTCAGTTGAGATTGTTTTGCAATGAAACAATCATTGGATTTGGAGTCAGAAAACTGACCTGACTCCCACTTATCAGTTCCATGAACTTTCACAAGTATGTGGCTGTTCTGAAGCTAAATTTCTTCATCTCTTAAATTGGCATATTTACTTATGTATTTCCAATCTCATTCCAAAATTAATGAATGCTTGAGAGCAAGGTTAATAACTGTGGCTTGGATGAAGCTCTACTTAGATGATGAACTCACAGTGAGATAAAGAACTAGACTCATCAGTTATACCTCAATTAAAAAAATTTTTTTTAATCATTAGGAAAGAGAACTAGGTTTAAAGGCTATTGGTCAGTGGATCAATATTGGCTTTATATAAGGATCTTATTGAGGGTCCCACACAACTCTAACTTTTGTCTTGTTCAATGTATTATTGAAACATTTTGTAGAAATATAGAATTGATTATTAAAGTATACATAAATATGGGAGGATAGCTTCCAATTATAGAAACAAATTATCAAAATATTTTATACCTGCCAAGCTGAGCTAAACACAATGCCAGGTTTATTACACATAGACACATTATGCATAGATATATTTTTAAATTATAAAATGTCAGTAACATTATTATAAGATGGGAACTGACTACAATAGGAAATCAAGAAAAAAAGCACTAAGGAATTAAATTGAAAATAAGACAAACAGCAGAAAACTTCAGATGATTTCCTCCACTTGTGCAAAAATTTCACCTTATATCAATTAAACAAACATTCACTAAATTTTCCCAGTCCCTGACTTTGTGGAACTCATACTGAGCTAGGATTTGATACTATGATTTGATCCATGTTGTGATAAAGGTATGTAAAAGGTACAGTTGGAGCTGAGAAAGTGACATGGCTGAGACATTTTACTTGTGGTGTGCATATATATGTTTAGGTGTGAGTGTACCTGTATGGGTCAGGGGAAGCTCAGCAGGTTGTGCTGAGCTGGATTCTGAGGAATTGAAGTTATCTAGTTGGACAACATGGGGAAGAACATCCTGTATTAAGGAGATCATGGCATGGAAATGCATGGCATGGTTTAGGAGTATTAAAAGTTTTATATGACGAAAGCTTGGATTTGTGTATGAGCCAAGTTATGAATGGCTTTTTTTCAGTCATATATATATTCTCTTTCACATTCCTTTCTGGTATGATTTATTATAGGATATTGAGTATAGTGTCCTGTGCTAGACAATAGAACCTTACTGTTTATTTTATATATAGAAGTTGTATCTGTTAATCCCAACTCCTAATTTATCCCTTTTCCATCCTCTCTTCCCTTTGTTAACTACAAATTTATTTTCTGTGCCTGTGAGTCTATTTCTGTTTGTAAATAAGTTCATTTGCATCATATTTTAGATTCCATATATATATGTTATTCTGTGGCATTTGTCGTTTTCTGTCTGACTTCACTTAGTATGATAATCTCTAGGTTCATCCATGTTGCTATAAATGGCATTATTTTACTCTTTTTTATGGCTAAGTAGTATTCCATTGGATACATATACCACATCTTCTTTTTCCATTCATTCATCATGGATATTTAGGTTGTTTCCATGGGTTGGCTATTGTAAATAGTGCTATAATGAGCATTGGTGTGCATGTATATTTTCAAATTATGATTTTCTCTAGATATATGCCCAGGAGTGGGATTGTTGGATCATATGGCAACTCTATTTTTGGTTTTTTAAGGAACCTCCACACTGTTTTTCATAGTGGATGCACCAATTTACATTTTAATATACTAAATTATTTGAACTTAATCTTACAGGTGATGGGGAAAGCCTCACTGATTGGTGATCACTTGGTGGCATCACTGGATTTGTGTTTAAGAAAACAACTTTAAGGACTCAGTGCTGCATGGACAAGTCAGAAGAAGCTGGAAGCAGGGAAATATTTTAAGCAATAGGTTAGTTATGAGCTTTTGGTTGCAAAGGATAGAAATCTAAATTGATCTAGTTTGAGCAAAATAGAAAGTTGATTGGATCCTATAACTAAGTGAAGATGTAAAATAGGCTTTAAAAATGACTGTAAGAATCAATGACCTGAGCACTATTTGGATTTTCTTTTTCTATCTCTTGTCTTTAGTTTTTCCTGTGTCAGCTTCCTTCTCTCATGTGAAATTCTTTATTAGGCTTGATTTGTGACTACAAGCGGCTCTCTTCAGGGAGTTTCAATAATCTTGTATAAAGGCAAAGTTGGCTAGTTGGGTCATGTGCTCATCTATGGACAAATCACTCGGGCATGTGATGGGGTATTTTGACAGGCTTGGAGCTTACCTGCCTATCTAATGCCTACTTCTTATTGAGAACAGAACCCTGAGTTTGTTTTGGGATGTAGTGTGTCCAGCACCGTGCAATTTATCATGATTAGTTTAAGCCAAGCATTACAATTTTATTCTATATTTTCTTCAATTTTTATGTTTGCATGTGTGTATTTTGCAACTGAAGATATCCTTGAAACCTACTTCATTCCAATGAGATTTCCAGGAAAGTACGCTGCTTAAGTTTCTGGAAATCCATTTACTTTCTTGATAAAAATGATTGGAATTAACTGGGGCCCTCTTTCCTCCTCCTGCTTTTTTTTTTTTTTTCTTGACTTTAGAACACATATATAATTTGAGTTGCAGGAGCCAACTGGTGACCATGAGTTAACCTGCATGTGGGAAATGCCAAGAGAATTACAAAAGCATAGACCCAAGTTTTTTAGCCATTAAAACTAATGTGAGCAACTTTCTACCTCCAGCATTATTATTAGGTCAGAAAAACAAATCCTTGTTTGCTTAAGCTACTGTTAAACAGTTTTAATTACTTGCAACCAATTACCTTTTAAGTGTTATAGTACTTTTAGTCAAATACTTTGGCCATGGAGTAAGGTCAAGCGAGAAATTGACAACTGCTATTCAGAACACATCTAATAGGATGAGGGAGCAGAACCAGTTCCCCCCAAAGACAAGAGTGTGTGAAATTGTGATAGAAATTGTCTCTGTAGGGATCATTTTAAGTGTGGTGGAAAGAATGAGTGACAGGGTGAGCATGTCTCAAATATTCAAAGACATATGTATGGAAGAGGAATTAGACTGACTTATAATCTTGGTGTCATTTTTATCTCAGAGTAAGGCAGAAACATAAGGAGACCCTAAGATTTTGAGGTAGGATGTTTATAACTGAATAACCGCCAGGTAGAAACATTAAAGGTGAGTTTATCCTTAATTTTGTGGGATGTGGAGCTATGTTCTCTTGGGTATAGTGAAGAGAGCTTATAGCCTATATTTTATCACTGCCTTTTTGTTGCTTAGTGGCTCAGTCATGTCTGACTCTTTTGGGACCCCATGGACTGTAGCCCACCAGTCTCCTCGGTCCATGGGATTTCCCAGGCAAGAATACTGGAATGGGTTGCCATTTCCTTCTCTAGGAGATCTTCTCAACACAGGGACCAAACCCATGTCTCTGCATCTCCTGCGTTGCAGGCAGATTCGTTATCACTGAGCCACCAATGCCGCCTCCGTTTAATGCTGTCTGCTTATGTGCAAGGATTGTTGTTCAGTTGCTAAGTTGTGTCCAACTCTTTGTGACCCCATGGATTGCAGTGCATATACAGGTGGAGGGTGCTTGTTTGGTGGCCATGCTAAAGAGGAAGAAACTTATTCAAATTCTTTGCCACCTTTGACTATCTGATCTTCCAGATAAAAAATTTTTAGAAAACATAGAGAAAAAACCCAACATTTTCCAGGTCTTTCAACTTGTTTTCCATCTTTGTTTTTTTTTTAATTTTTTGTTTTATTTTATTTTTATTTTTTTAATATAAATTTATTTATTTTAATTGGAGGTTAATTACTTTACAATATTGTATTGGTTTTGCCATACATCAGCACATATTTGTGGCTGAGTGAAGAGCTGGCTCATTGGAAAAGACTCTAATGCTGGGAGGGATTGGAGGCAGGAGGAAAAGGGGATGACAGAGGATGAGATGAAGGGATGGCATCACTGACTCGATGGACGTGAGTCTCAGTGAACTCCGGGAGTTGGTGATGGACAGGGAGGCCTGGCGTGCTGTGATTCATGGGGTCGCAAAGAGTCGGACACGACTGAGCTAGGCTCAGGAGCTAGGTGCTCTGAGTTCAAATTTAACTTCACTTACTTATTTTGTGACCCTGGGCCAATTACTCAACATTGTGTATCTCAGTTTTCTCATAAGTAAAGGAGAAATAATAACAACAACAAGAATACCTATTTATATCAAAGGGCTGTTGTAAGGATTGAATAAGTTAATTCATGCAAAGTACTAAAAATAACATTGACTCACTGATGCTTTTCTTTCATTGACTTTTGCTATGTTTTATATAAAATAATTCACAGTTTAAAATAAAATTGGGAAATATTATTTCATATCTAGTATGTTTCAGACATTATTAGACCATATACAGAATATTAACCTTGCCCACCAAGAGTTCATAGTCTACTTGTGGAGACGAAGTACAAAACTCACAAGAAAAAAGAACACATGCGATTAGAAAGAGGAACGTGTATAACAGTGCAAGCAATGTCACATGGTGGTAACATCGTAAGGCAAATTATTGGTGTGTGGGCTTTTTATGTTTGCTGAATGAATTTGTGAAAAAACATTGGTAAAATTTAAGTGCTCATTTGATATCTCATTATAATTGATGCTGGGAGATGGCTTAAAAGAAAAACCGAATGTGAAAGGTAAAATAGACAGAGATTAAGGTAGACCTAACGTCTCCTAACGCATGAAAAATTACAGATTATGTGGGTCATTAATAAATAAGTAAAACATCAAGCAGCCTTCCAGCATTTGTGAAGAATTACTCTTGGAAACAGATAGGCTGGAAATATGGTCTGAATTTATGAGAAGTTTATGTATATATCTGATCCCAGGCCAGGAACAGATTCCAAGCATGTCCACAGAGTTGGTTGCACATGTGAGTGTCCTGGGAAGCCCAGCCATAATTCTCTTTCCCTGAGTTGTTCAGTCTCTGACTGAAATGTTCTTGGAAATGTAAATACGCCGAACACTGTAGAAATCAGAATGATTTATATGATTATTTTTCTATAGAGCCGTGTTTTAATCTTTATAGCAAATAGGGTTAGTATTTCTCAAGATTTGTTTACTCAATTCTGATTAAAGTTCTAATAGTGTTAAGAATCATTTACCTTTCTTCTAAGGCATTTTAATAGCTTTCACACTACTCAAAAATCACAGTTTACTGTGCTTCTGCAAAAGGAAACAGAAAAATAAATGGAAAGAGCCAGGCATGAAGTGAGTTAAACTGGAGAGTCCAGCCCCTAAATTCCAAGTATTTTAATGGATATTCTTGTTTTTCTCTGTGTTTTTAGGAAAAACTTGCTATCTCGAAATCTGAAATCACATTAGTTTGTAAAGGCTATTCTGTTAGAACTGGAGGTTCAAAAAGTCTTGGGTGAGAGGAAGCTTTTGAAATTCCACCTGCACAGAAATCTTTTCCACAGCCTGGCTGACAGTTGCTTGTCTCATCTCTAGCTGAGTCTTTCCCATAACAAGTACCTTATTTCTATACAAGTCCATTCTACTGTTGAATATCTGGTATCAAGTCTTCTATATACAATCCAAGTGTCATTTGCCTCTTCAGTCTCTGAATATTTGTAAGGTTATGTTTCTATTAAAACCCAAATTATGATGACCTTGAGTATCTATGGGACTTTGTAAGAGTCCGAGTCTTTTTAGAAAACTTGGGTATATTTTTCATTGCCCCCCACCCACAATGGTGTTGTTTCACATATGTTCTCATACAGATCCAGTCTAGTTCTTAACTCTGCCCCTTTAATCAATGTGCTACATTACTGGCTTAAACCCAGATGGTCCTTATAAAGTATCCACTCATTCAGGCCCAGCTGTCTGTTACTAATGATCACTACTTTGGAACTCCCATTTTTCCTTTGGCCATCCAACCTGAGTACAGAACAAAATCTTCATGTAGTTCTCTACAGCACAGGCTGTCATTTTCATGAAGATTTATCAACGATTTGGAATTATTTGCCATTAGATATACTTACCCTTGAGCCTGTAGGCCATAAAAGTCTCACAAAACACACCCTATGTAGCCCCTGGCTTTCTTCCTCCTGGCCAGATCAATTCATCTCACCAGTTGGAGCGTCCTCGGGTGCCCCAGTCACTAGGCCAAGAGAGAAAAAATTAACCTTTCACACCACTCTCAGATCTACATTATTCTGTCCTCACACCTGCTTTTTTCCCTAGGTAATTATCCTGTGAGATTCAAGGACAATTATGTTAATATGTAACAATCCAACATCAGTCATTTCCTAAAGTGTGAGTTTTTCAGTTTTATGAAATGTTAAGTAAAGGACCTTCTATCAGGAAAGGTTCTTGTTGGAATCAACAGAATGCAACTGTGGGTGACTTAAACAGGAAAGAACTTTGTCAGAGAGAAATCAGGTGGCTCTCAGAATCAGGCTTAGGTAACAGTGACCTGTGAGGTTAAACTGGAAGAAACAGTTCAGGCCCAGCTACAGTTGGGGTCTGCTTAGGAAGTTGTCCCCGGCACAGCCATCTCTGGACACTTGTTTTAGCCTTCAGCGTCAGACTCAGTCTTCTCTTACTTTTAGATGCTAAGCTAGTGCTATCGACTAGAAGTCCCCAGCAGAGTGACAGTATGTCGGCACTGTTCAACAAGTAGACACTAGTCAGGTGTAGTTATTGAGCACTTGAGATGTGGCTAGTGTGTCTGGAGATCTAAATTTTTAATTTTATTTGACTTTAACTAAAATAAATTTAAATAACCACATGTGGCTATTAGTTTACTATATTAGCTCAGTCCTAATCTATCAGAGCCTGTTATCTTGGGATTGTCAATTTTTTTTCCTGAAGCCACATTTCCAGGTGTAAAAAGAGCCACCTATATTTCTAATCCTTGACTCTCAGACCTCTGTATTTGACCTATGTGAAAAATAAATAGCATCCTCCCATAAGCATTGTGTATCAGCCATTGCACAGGGGTGGCATTAATGGGCTCTTCCAGCATTTAACAAGGCCAGGTGCACCTAGTGATCAGATAATGATAAGATCAGTAGATCTGTCCATGTTCATAGGTCTCAGTTAAACATTATAGCTCTGAAGTTAGACTTTCTAGATTAGAATTCTGGCTCAGCCACTTGCCCACTTGGTGACTTAAGTGACTTCACTAAAGCGTTTGTGCCTCGGTTTCTTCATGTATATGATGAGAGTACCCAACTCAAATAACACATAAATTCATATAAAATACAGAAAAACATCTAATACACTATAAGCTCTCAGTGATTGTTGGCTATTATTGTTATTAATGCTATAGATATCAAAATGATTTGCAACAAAAGTGGATACTAATCCATTAGAGACATGAATGGGTATATCTATGGAGCTACTGTGAATCAAAACACAGACTGGAAAGTTAGGGTCAAAAGACATGGTTAACTCAATGGCCTGACCTCTAGAAGGGAAATCTTTACCTTCTTAGTTGAGAATCTATCTTGTATTGTAAAATTATGCCTTTAAAAACAAGTAGTAAATTGTTTGATGATAAAACTTCTATTCTGTATGTTGAGAGATTTAAAAAAAATTGACTGCCAATTTAGAGTAGAGTGTAGAAACACACACAGTGAAGGAAACAGTGTCAATAAGACTAATCTGTGCTGACTCTGAAATACACATTAGCAGCTTTAGGAATTTGGAGAAGGCAATGGCACCCCACTCCAGTACTTTTGCCTGGAAAATCCCATGAACGGAGGAGCCTGGTGGGCTACAGTCCATGGGGTTGCAAAGAGTCAGACACGACTGAGCGACTTCACTTTCAACTTTTCACTTTCATGCATTGGAGAAGGAAATGGCAACCCACTCCAGTGTTCTTGCCTGGAGAATCCCAGGGACGGGGGAGCCTGGTGGGCTGCCGTCTATGGGGTCGCACAGAGTCGGACACAATTGACGAGACTTAGCAGCAGTAGCAGCAGCAGCTTTAGGAATTATTCCTGTCGTTATAGTGAGGGTTTTTATTTTTATAAAAACAGAAACCAAAAATGTAGAAGAGAACTCCAACATTCAGATTACTACATGGAGCTTTGCAGTGGTGAAAGAAATTGTGCTTGTCCTATGTTTAAACATTTATTTCAGTCTTGAACTCTGCTTAAACCTCACCATGGGCCTTCAGCAGCCAGAGTTTAGAACCACGAAGTCCTGTCTTAGGCAAGCTTTTATTGTTTCCTTTGCAAGAAGAAAAGAAACACAATAATTCCAATCTCTCAAAAATGGTTTCTTTTGTTTTTCTAAAAATTTTCAAAAAAAAAAAATTGAAGGAAGTATCTTGCTGTAATTTTTTGTGTGTATCCCTAGAAGACACTGTCTTAGCTAGCCAGCACAATTTTCCATCTGGTTTTAAAAACTAACAGAACTTATTTTAGAGAACTACCATATTAGAGGCAGCAAATGAAAGACTTATAATATGACTTATTCCACAGGAAAAAAAAACAACCTGGAGATTCTACTTCCTCATATGAGATCAATACAAGCGCCCCCACGTGCGTGTGTATATAAATTTTGCAAGTCTTCCACACATGTGTTTTTCAAATGCCACTAGCTTGTAGAAAATAGCAAATCCCCTAGTTTTCTAGGAACCAAATCAATAAGATGTGGAATCTTCATCAGTCAAAAGCCAAGTACTTTGAAGTATTCATGCATACCAGCTGGAAGAAACATACCATTGCTATACTTAAACCTAAACACATGTACTGCATGATATTATTACTAAATTGTGCATATTAAGGTTCACAAATTCCTGGGTGCAACTATGCATGTTTAGGCAATTTCTAGGCTGATAAAAAGTAAAAAAAAAAAAAGAGAGAGAGAGAGACAAGTGATATATAAATTGATGTTTTAATTTTTTTGTAGTGGATCTTCTAAATTAATATGATTTATGCTGAATACTTTAAAAATTGTTTTGAGTTGATTTCCTGATAATGAAGACGAGTTTTTCTCAATCCAGTTGCCTCGTGGTTCCATGAATGATGGCACTCATTTGTGAGACAGGTGGCCAAGGTGAGAGGAACTTTCATTTATGCAAAATTTTAGTTCTGTCACACTAATATGTTCATAGTATGAACCTTAAAAACGTTCACACTAATGCCATGTTTTACCCAACGTATGCATAAACCATATTGGAGAAGGAAATGGCAACCCACTCCAGTGTTCTTGCCTGGAGAATCCCAGGGATCGGGGAGCCTCGTGGGCTGTCGTCTCTGGTGTCGCACAGAGTCGGACACGACTGAAGCGACTTAGCAGCAGCAGCATGCATAAACTTAAAGCTGGAATATTTATATTTACTCACATTTTTCACAATTGTCTTTTGAAAGAAAAATTTACCTTTACACAGAATATTCTGTTTTGAAATAGTAACTGCTAGAGTCAACAAAGTGTGTCCTATTAGGGGATCAACTTGTCCTTATCCAGGAGGGTCAAGGGTCAAGGGAGCTAGTGGAGAAGTAACTAAGGAGACTCGATTTGTCTCTTCTCTTCCACTGAGTGGTAATGAGGTCCCTTCCCATCTCACTTTGTGTTAGAGACACAAGACTGTTTATCTCACTAGGGAATCTTCAAAAGACAAGGGGCTATTCTGGGAGAGCAGAGCAACTGATGGCCCTTTTTCCCTTAGATTTCTCTGGACATAAACTCCAAACATGAAACTTTCAAAGAAAAATAATCCTCTGAAACTGCATCTTATTTGCTTACAAATATCTTCTTCCCTCCTCTATCCCATCACTCATGGCTAGAACAGCCTCTTAGTACTGAAGGAAGGGATTGGAATGTAATTCAAAAGAGTTAATTCTCTGATGAATGAGAAACAGAATCTCAGAGGTTAATGAAGGCTTCTGGGGTTATTTCTTCTTGTTTTGGAAATAAAATAATAAGGACACATTATCAAAAAGAATTATATAAGCATGCTGCTAAGTCGCTTCAGCCGTGTCCGATTCTCTGCGACCCCATAGACGACAGCCCACCAGGCTCCCCCGTCCCTGGGATTCTCCAGGCAAGAACACTGGAGCGGGTTGCCATTTCCTTCATATTCTATTAAAATACAAAGGACCTGATAGAAATCCAACTGACCAAGAATCTTCCAAATAAATAGTAACCCTGGCAGCTGGGAGGACCAAGTCTAAATAGCTTTTGCGAGTACACACTGAGACTCTCTTCATAAGACAGCTTTATACAGTTTTAGCTGTTAGGTGGCTATTTTCTTTATAAAATCACAAATCAAGTGTTTTGCTTGAATGTCTAATTAACCTATTCCTCTCCTTTCATAACCCATGTTTTCAAACACACATGCAAACACAAATACATACCACACATAAGATTTGGTATGATACTGGTGTCACGTTTGAGTGTGAATAGCTAATTTTGGGAATCATTTAGCAAATCCATCATGAATAATGTCTTAATCCAGAGGGTTTGTTTTCTTTTTAAAATTTTTTCTTTTCCTTTTTTTTTTTTAAACACAAGCATTTAATTTCTGGTTTAAACATTACATGTTCTTGAGTAGGAATGAAGTGCCATGTAGCCTTTCAACACAGTTCTGAGTGTTTGACCTACCCTAGGAATATCTCCCTACTCCAAAGGAAAGGGTGGTCAAGATATTAAATTTATTCTTTAGAGGGTTAGTTGAGGTTTATTCTCTATCTTTTCCTCCCATGAAAATCTCTGGTGTCTGCTACCCCATGCTGGGGACCAGTAGACAAAAGCCTGGTGGTGAATCAAAAGTTGCAATTCAAGCCCTGAGAGAGAATTTCTATTAAAATGGACAACAGATGTGAACAAAGGAAAGAAATAGATCAAAGATGTGAACTCCATCCATGAGATTATTTGCAAACACAAAGCATGTAGGGTTTTTGTTATTTTTAACTTTTATCAATGCAAACTTCTGGGTGGAGGAGGAAATAACACCAAAAAAAAAAATAATAATAATAATGAAGGGAATAAGCAACCATAGAATAGAAAGAATCATGTCTGTGGAAAAGAATGGAATTTAAAAGAAAACATTTTTTGAGCACCTTGTTTATGTAGGCACTGGAGGGGATGCTGAGTAGAGACGCTTATAGCTTGACATGAGCTCTGCTTTGGAAAATCCAGAGTCCAGTGGAGAAGTCAAAATTAAAAAATAGCTTTAATGTAAGAGAAATGCAAGAATCCCAGAGGATGCAAAGTCAAATTATTCATTATATATGTTGATATAAAACTTTGGTATCCTTTTAAGAATTCTGAATTGTTTTCATAATTAAATAATGACCCAGCAATGGTTAGCCCTTGCATAAGAATTGAAACAATTTGGAAACAACTCAAGTAATTGTTGGCTTTTATGACTTATTCTTGTGCTGGAGAGTCTGAAGCAGTTCTGTAGAAGAAACAGTGGAGGCAGAGGATAGTGAATTCTAAGCCAGTGACTTTCAGCACCTTACCAGACTGCTACTTACACTTAGTCATTTCCTATAACTTCAAACTTCACTGCATCTCTCATTACTTCCTGACCAATTAGCATTCACACCTCGAGTGACAATGCCTTTTATTCGCTATTTGGCATTCCCAACCCCAAGTAAATACTCGCAAATCAGTACCTCTTAGTCCAGACTTCATAAGTCTTTGGATGCAATTTAGAGATTTCTTTTGAAAAGTTATTGGGTACTTGTTGATATAGCTTTCATTTTTATAATAAAATGTTAAGGCTGGTGACAACTGTAATTATCTTAAAATAGTCCTATAGCAATGATGAATGACACGATGATGGTGCTTACTTCAAATGCTCATCATGCAGATATCAAAAAATTTGGGGGGAGAAACTACCTGAGTTAGTAGAAGAAAATGGGAGAAAGTATTGGGCTTGTCCTTTCTTTAAAAATTTGTTTTCATTTTAAGAAGCATCAAGTTTAAATACACTAACTGCTATTTTAGGACCTTGAAAATGCTCTCAAGTCTATAGAATCATTTTGGAAGTCTCTTTTTTTGATAAGGATATTCACGTAAGTGTGGACTAAAAAAGATGCACAACTTGAGAGTTGTTAGTTAAGTTTTATTTGGGACAAAATGAGGACTGCAGCCCAGGAGACAGACCTCAGATAGCTCTGAGAAACGGCTCCAAAGGGGCAGTCAGAGGAGGTCAATATGTAAGATTTTGGTGAGGGGGGGAGTTCAATGCAAGCACTTACTATACAAAAGGTTTTCTGCTAGTCAGGAGAAGCTGATGTCACCATGAGGGGACTTAGTGATTTTCTAGATATAAAGAGGTGGAAGGATTGAAATCACGAAATCAGTTCTGAAGATATCTAACTATCTAAAGACCTGTTTGACCAGAGTCCCTTGAGCACAGAGTGCCTCACTACACCCTGAAATCCCTCAAGGGGTGTTGGAGGTCAACTGCAGCAGCACAGAGTTCAGTCTCCACAGAGGCAGATGGCAAACACCATTGTTGTTCAGTCACTGGCAAATGCTCTTGGCAAGTGCCGATTTGTAGTTGATAGGCAAGTGCCAATTTGTCGTTGACATAAGGAAAAAGAAGTCTGTAGTTAAAACTTTCCTGAACAGTGATCTCAAATGGCAGGGATCCCAAACCAAGTAAAAAAATTGTTTCAAATTCTAAATTAGAAAACAAATTAATTATTCTTCAATTTGTAACAAATTACAGTGACTCTATTGTAGCATTCAATTGTATTTTTATGTGCTAATTTCTTTTTTATGGTAGGCATTCACACTAATATTATTCAGTAAAGAGCATTGCCCTAGGAGGTTAAATGATTGTAAAGGCTGCTTCTAAAATTTTATATGTCCAAAGTTAATTCACAAAGTGGAAGATAAATTTATTTTTGATTTCTCTTATTCTGAGTAGCTAGGGCTAGTAAAAACAGATATTTAAACAAATGGAAGAAAAATAAACAGTATGATTTTCATTTATTTCTATGTAAAAGTAGATTTTATTTAGAAATCATCTGTTTTGTGACACAGTTTCCAAACATATACTGTGGTAAAAGTTAAGTTCTTACCTTTAAGTAATGTAACTTCAGGATAAACACCTTAATTAATTGGAAAGGGTAACATCCAGTTTTCCTACCCAGATAGAATGAAATAGGATATAAAGTAAAAAATCAATAGCACTTCAGAGTGATCAAATTATTTTCACAGTGAGTAGATGGATTCATGGGCAAAGTCAGCTTTAAAAGAGATAGGCAGCTACTTAAGGTTCACATGAAAGGAAGTTAGAAAGGGAATCCAACCTCACAACCCGGTGATTTTAATTATTTGTAATTATGAGGGATAGACTGAGGAAGAGCCTGTATAAAAGAAAATTATAGAAAAGAACCCCCCCAACCAACATTTCTTTTTCTAGTCACTTTCAACATACATCTTCTCACCATATTTTTTCAAAATTCCTATCTGCCTATAGGCAATGAAATTGTCCAAAGTCAGAATAACCTGTTCTTTTAATCTTCTTGATCTGATGAATATAGCAATATATCAAAGAGAAAGACCCAGTTTGTGGGAGAGAAGCAACATTCTGGAATAACATTTAATATGGATGATCAGTCCTTGAGAAACTAAAGACTAGTTATGCATAGTTATCAAGGGAAATTTGGAATGACAGGAATATCAGAAGAGTTTAAAGACCATTAAGAAAAGGTTGATGCACAATAGCTGAGTGTTCCATAATAGACTGGACATCGATGAAATGGGATGATTTTATGCCTGATTCCCATATGTTCATAAATGAAGCAAATCACACAAAAGAAACAAATTGCTTTCCCTCTTAGTGGATATCGTGGGTCCAAACCCTGGGTTCCATAAAGCGTATTTTCTTTTTCTCCAGTTCCACCTTCTCTCATGTCCTGCCTTGCACGTCACCCTTGAGAAGCCCTGAAGTGTTCATTGTGTCCTTACTCTCTTCAACCGTTTCCTCCAGTACACATTTATGCCACGCTAATCCTTAGGAAATTCTCTCTCTATGAAAAACTTTCTGTGTTTTATTGCCACCACTCATTTTTAATGTATGCAGTTCAGTCATTGTATTATATAGCAAAATTTCCCTGATCTCCTATTTGAACTTGGTTGCATCTTTGGGAACTCTTAAGTAAATCCTATGCAATTGCATATATGAAAATATCATCCATTTCCTTGTCTGTCTTCTTAAGTAAACTTTTAGCATGTCTCATATAGGTATAGCACATAGTACAAAAGAGTGCTCAGCATACACATGGTGAAATAAACCAAATATAATTGAAAGTTGCCCTGTATTAGAGTTTGTCAAAATGTTGTCCACTACCTGGTGGGTGTGTGCGTGCTCAGTGGCTTCAGTCGTGTCCAACTCTTTGCAACCCTATGGACTGTAGCCCATCAGGGTCCTCTGTCCATGGGATTCTCTAGGCAAGAATACTGGAGTGGGTTGCCATGCCCTCCTCCAGGGGATCTTCCCAACCCAGGGATTGAATCCGTGTCTCTTATGTCTCCTGCCTTGGCAAGTGGATTCTTTACCACTAGCTCCACCTGGAAAACTCCTCCCACTCCAGTGTAAGTAAGTGTTAATTGATCCGTCAAGTCTCATGCTTTTTGGCTTCCCTGGTGGCTCAGGTGGAAAAAAAAAAATCTGCCTGCAATGCAGGAGACCTGGGTTCGAGCCCTGGGTTGGGAAGATCTCCTGGAGAAGGAAATGGCAACCCACTCCAGTATTCTTGGCAACCCACTCCAGTATTCTTTGCAACCCCATGGACTACAGCCCACCAGGCTCCTCTGTCCATAAGATTTCCCAGGCAAAAATTCTGGAATGGGTTGCTAGTCCCTTCTCCTGTAAATAGTATTTTATACTCTGCAGTGAAATTATGTACAAAAATTGAGTAGGCGTTTAGAAGCTTCAACTACAATTTAATATTGTTGCAATATTTGAAGTCATGACTTGTCTCTATGAACAGGGTACAGTTCAGTTTGACTACTCTCAAACTTCTATGGTGTATAATATATGGCATGATGTGCATAATAATCATGTGTTATAAGAATGCATGACAACTGGGTTAGTCAGCTGTAACCCCAAAAGGTAGAGAAATATGAGAGAATATAAATATGTGTTTATTCTTACAACTTGTCATTTTCAATCATTATATTTTAATCAAGTTAAATTTCTAATATAATAACAAACAAAATATATTATTTATATATATTTCTCATTAATGTATGGTAAAAATAAGCTTCCCTGGATAATTTTTGGTTAAAAAAAAAGCCTTTCTCTAAATATGGCTATAGAAATACTTGAAATGATGCTGCTGATGATGGTGGGGATTCTACAGAAATAAAGATTGAAAGAGTTTCTGCTGCCTTTATTTGGAATAATGATTTGTCATATGCTGAGTTCCATTTTATAGCCATAAATGATTGTGGAATGCTGAAATCACAGTTGTTTATTAGTTAATATGTTTGGCTAAGGTAAAGAAATCATTCAAAGTCAAGTCAATAACATATGAATCATAAACCATAGGTTTAAAGCCAAAAGGATTCTAGAAAACAAAAGCTTAGAGAAGCAGATGTTTAATATTTCACATCTGTGTATTACTGATTTTAAGTCTTTTTGTAAAGTAGCACTTTGATAAAAATAAGAAATCATATACAACTACTGAAGTAGTAGTGAAGGCTGATTCAAAAATGCTTTCTTAGAAACATTGGAAAAATCTGCAAAGTAAGATTATGCATCTGTTTTTACTGATGTTTTTACTGATCTAAGTTTGATGTTTTCAGGAATTGCTTAATTCTATGGAAGGCCTAAGCATAGAATAAACACAACTCTCAGGGTATTTTTTTTTAATTTGCCCTTGACAAATGGACATATTATTAAAACAGCAATAAATTATTTAATTTATTATTAAAACAGCAATTCCTTTAGTATCTGTGCAATCTGAACATGTTGATAACGTGAAGGAAGAGTTTTTTTATCTTCATTAATGACAGTTAAATGCTAGCTCTAAACTGTATAAAAGTAAAACTACAATAGATTAAATTTTAAACAAATCTGGTTTGGGGTTTGTTTTGCAGAGGAGCATTGATATGATGATGTGTCCATTGTGGTAGAAAAATCTTCCCGAGTCACTATCTAGATTAGGAGCTTGGGTTAGGATGTAGGTAATGCACACAGAAGTCTTGCCATTAAAATAAAAACACATCTAGTGTAGACTCTTAGTGTAAGAGTACCCTAGCAATGGAGTAAGATTTGCAAGTTAGGTAAGTTTAATGTACTAAAGTAGAGACTATTCTCTTTATTATGATAATATGGAAACTGATTGTAAAGTACTGTTAGTGTACCCTGAGGTGAGAGGATGAAAGGGAGGAAATTCTGCCAAGACAGCTTAAACTATGAAATACATTCTTTGTGCATCTGCAAGATAAGAAACAGTTTGGTCCCAAATGTTTAAAGATGGGAATCGGACCACTGGAATTTCTTGTCTCTCTGTTTTTGTATTTTCAAATGATTTTAATACTTGCATGCATGTGAGGAAGGTATGCAACCTGCTTTTCAGTGGCTGATAAAATTGAAAAGCAAAAATAAAAGTTAAAAGCTTGAAAAGAATAGAACTTCTATAGATTATAATAGATTTTATGAAACAACAATTATTAGTAAAGCAGACAATGATCTTGATATTGCACATCTGTGAAAAGTTATCACCAAACACCTTACAAATTTAATAGAATGTTGCATTGTCTGTGATTCTGATAATCAGTTCAGTTCAGTTTATTTGCTCAGTCATGTCTGACTTTTTGTGACCCCATGGACTGCAGCACACCAGGCTTTCCTGTCCATCAACAACTCCCAGAACTTGCTCAGTGACATAAAGTCAGTGACATTATCCAACCATCTCATCCTCTGTTGTTGCCTTCTCCTCCTGCCTTCAATTTTTCCTGCATCAGGGTCTTTTCCAATGAGTCAGTTCTTTGCATCAGGTGGCCAAAGTATTGAAATTTAAGCATCAGTCCTTACAATGAATATTCAGGACTGATTTCCTTTAGGATTGACTGGTTTGATCTCCTTGCACTCCAAGGGACTCTCAAGAGTCTTCTCCAACACCACAGTTCAAAAGCATCAATTCTGTGCTCAGCTTTCTTTATGATCCAACTCTCCCATCCATACATGACTACTGGAAAAACTATAGCTTTGACTAGATGGACTTTTGTCGGCAAAGTAATGTCTCTGCTTTTTAATATTCCGTCTATTTTAGTTATAGCTTTTCTTCCAAGGAGCGAGTGTCTTTTAATTTCATGGCTGCAGTCACCATCTGCAGTGATTTTGGAGCCCAGAAAAATAAAGTCTGTCACAGTTTCCATTGTTTCCCCATCTATTTGCCATGAAGTGATGGGACCAGATGCCATGATCTTAGTTTTCTGAATGTTGAGCTTTAAGCCAACCTTTTCACTCTTCTCTTTCACTTTCATCAAGAGGCTCTTTAGTTCTTCTTCACTTTCTGCCGTAAGTGTTGTGTCATCTGCATGTCTGAGGCTATTGATATTTCTCCCGGCAACCTTGATTTCAGCTTGTGCTTCATCTACCCCAGCATTTCACATGATGTACTCTGTATATAAGTTAAATAAGCTAGGTGACAATATACAGCCTTGAGGTACTCCTTTCCCAATTTCGAACCAGTCTGTTGTTCCATGTCTGGTTCTAACTCTTCCATGTTGGTTCTAACTGATTCTAATAATAGAAAAGCCAGAATTATAGTTTATCTGTTTATATTTCTTTCATTATCCTAGTAATTTATCTTTATTTTATTGTTCATGTAAAGTTATAAATAAATTACTAATAGAAACAGTTCATTCACCATGAATCCTATGAGAACTGTTCTAGATCTGTGATACTCAAATTTGAAGGTGCATTTGAGTCACCTCAGGACCTTGTTAAAATCCAGCCTCCAATTCACAGATCTCAGGTGGGGTTAGGGAATCTGCATTTCCAATAGCTCGCAGTGATACTGATGCCCTTCCTTGGTCTGGGGACTACATTTCAAACTGCAACTTTCCAGATAATAGCTCTTGTCTTTCTTCAGAGAACATTTTTAGCTATTAAAGTCACTGCACACTCTTGTTTTATGGGAAAATGGTATTTAATTTTTGATTAAGCATTTAAAGTATAACAGGAGTATGTAGGGAGCTCCTAGGGACCAGGCAGTGTCTCTGCAGTTACCACAGAACCTGGTGGGCAGTGCCTCTGGTCTGATGGTGCGTAAGCTCAAAACTTGCTCAAGAGAAAAAGGAGGCCAGGGGAACTTTGCAATTTATCGATAGCATTTCCCTGGGAACTTAGCCACACTGTTTTTAAGTGAAGATATATCAAGCTCTTCATACCATATTTTCCCTAGTTTTTTGATCTGCTTCAAGTCATGCATGGGATAGGAGTCCCTCCACCCTGCAATTTCACTGAAGGCAAACTGGACATGGGTTTTTTTCCTATTGATTTATCCGTGTAAGTATCAGTGCAAAATGTAGAAATTTAAGGCTCTCTATGTTACTCACTTTTAGAGATTAATATATGATAAAATCCAGAAATTTCTTCATGAATAGTTGTATCTTCTAATGAGAATGAATGAGACTATGGTGTTTGACCAACGTTATGTCCCTTTAGTTCTAGGTAGTTTGCAGGCTAATGATATCAGTATTAAATATGTTAAATATAAAAATACAACCAAGATCCTTTGACATGAAAAGAAATGAGAGCATAAATCTACATAGTCTACAAATCAATATTTTAAAAAATAGTCTTTGTTGATTCGTAAACACAGTACAATGCACTTATGCAGAAAACTATGTGGAGAGCTCATGACTTTGAATATGAATAAATAAATAGATAAATGCAGATATAAAAAAGTATCCTAGCATAGTATCATTATGATTCTTCCAAAGAAGTACAATTTCTCAGTGTTATGCCAATTTATGTAAGTTACCTTGTTCTAGAAAACACATTCTTATCATTCCACCCTTATACTGATATTTGGTAGTGTTTATTATAGAAAAGGTGTTTCCCTGGTGGCTCAGCTGGTAAAGAATCCTCCTGCAATGCAGGAGACCTGGGTTTGATCCCTGGGTTGGGAAGATCCCCTGGAGAAGGGAACGGCTGCTCACTCCAGTATTCTGGCCTGGAGAATTCCGTGGACTGTATAGTCCATAGAGTCACAAAGAGTTGGACATGACTGAGAAACTTTCACGTTAAAGGACACTCTGATGGCAGACCCCAGACAAATATTATACATGCAGATAAAAGATCATTAAAATTTAAAAAATCTCATTTAGAATATTTGAAGAATGTTTGATACTATGAAGTAAAAAACTTTTCTTTTTACTTATCATTGAGCTTTTGTATATACCATTTGTATGTATCATTGAGCTTTTATATACCACATTTGTATACAAAGAAAGCTTACCAAAGAGCTTTCTTTGTATACAAATGTGGTATACATCACAGAATTAAACTTAAATGGTTATAAAAATGAATTGTGCCACTTTATAATAATTATCAACTCTCAAAGCAAAGTTAAAATTAAATTATAGCATGAAAATTCATAAAAGTATGCATAAATGTTAACAAATGTAATTGATTTATAGAAATTATATGGTCTGATTTGAAGAGAAATTCTAAAATAATAATGATAATAAAGAACTTCTAGACCTTTCTTTGTTGGCTAGCACACCAAGAAATCCCCATTCAACAATGCAACACTTAATAAAATGTCCAAGATGGACACATGGCTTTATTTTTCCAGCTCTCTCAAAATGGCATTTGAAGTTTTCTATATTTTTTCCCAAAATGTTTAAGACGAAATCCCTTTTTAGTCCGCATCATTTCCTATTTTTTCCAACGACAGTAAAATCTGATTATTAGCAAAACAACAGAGTGCTTTCTGGCAACCAGCTGTCACAGAGTCATGCTGGGCACGCCACAACACAATTGAATTGTAACAAGTAAAGAGAATATCTTTAAAAACTTTTACTTTCATAATGACCTTAAGTGATATACAAAGCTAAATTTAGAAATATTACATGAACATTGATCTAGGATTGAAAAATCTCTGAAGAAAGGAATCGTTTGTTGGATTGAGTGAATAATAATAAAATGTTACTTTCAAATAACTATCCACTTCCTTTGCATGTGTATATTTTTTTCATATTGTTAAATAATCCATCCCTTGTTTTTAAATACTCTATAGTGCTGGAATAGGGCCCATCGTGCTGGAAACTGGGACAGCGAAAAATGAACTCAGCAGAAAGCTCACACGGCCCAGTCTCAGATTCCAGAAGACCTCTGGTTAGGAAACTTTGGACCACTGGACAAAACCCCAAGAGGGATTGTCAGAAGATCCTCTGACCAATCCTGAGGAAATCTGATACACTGATGGAAGCAACTTTGTCTTGGATGGAAAAAGAAGAACCGGGTATGCAGTAGTCTCCAATTTTGAGACCATAGAGGCTAAGCCTCTGCCACCAGGTCAACAAGCTGCAACATGCAGTGCCAGTTCAACAAAGATATAAACTACAGCCGACCATGGAAAATATCATACACCCTTGGACACCGCTATAAAGACTCTGAGGCTTGAGACTAGCAATTGGGGGAGGCCCAATACCCCTCACTGTCCCAGTTCAGCAGGAAGTAGCCAGAAAGACCTCGATGCCCCTATTCCCAAAGAATTGGGCCTCCAATCTCTTGAGGGGGGAATGTTAGGTAGGTAGAATAGGGAAAAGGAGTCCAAAATGACGGTAGCTAAAAGACAAGGAAGGGAAAAGCCCGTGAAAATAGAATAAAAGAAGGTCCGAGGACCGGAGTGAGGACCTCAGGTAAAACAAACAACACTCCTGGCTGGCCCAATTTATATAGGACAGGCCCAGGGAGAGATAAACATATAAATAGAAGAACCAAAGCCAGCTCTCTCTCTCTCTCTCTCCCGCGCACTGGGGCGCTCTTCTTGTGTCTTTGAATCGATGTGCCCTCACGCCTTGAAGATTGATTTTCCTGCTATCTTCTAAATAAAATAGAGCTGTAACACTGAGCTGTAACACTGATTTGTCTAAGAGCTATAACACGGTCCATTCGAGACCTGAGAGCTATAACATGGTCTATCCAAGACCTGAGAGCTCTGACACTCCGAGGGGGCTTTAATGTCCGTCACTCCAAATCTTTGTTGTGACAAGACAAAGAGCCGAGGAACATACACTCGCGTGACAGCTCTTTGCATCAGGTGAAAGTATTGCACCAGGGTAGTACATCCTAAAGTGTGCCTTGGTGGCATATTGATTATTTTGAATTAAAGTTACTTAAGAGGTAACCACGGAGAAGGCAATGGCAACCCACTCCAGTACTCTTGCCTGGAAAATCCCATGGACAAAGGAGCCTGGTAGGCTACAGTCCATGGGGTCGGACACGACTGAGCAACTTCACTTTCATAGTTATTTTCATGATTTAATATTAAAATATGGCTTCCAGAGATCTCTGTTTTGTCAAAATTGATCCTTAACTTCTGAAAAGAATTGCTTTTTTTTTTTTTTTGCAGTTATCCAATACAGGTTGTTGTACCTATATGAATTTCTCTTGGGTTGACCAAAAAGTTCATTCAGAATAATTTTTTGGTCAACCCAATATCTGCTGGGATTCTCTGTTGGATTTTTATATTGTTGCAAATGCAATCATTCTTAAAGGAAATGTTGGGATATCTTTGTAAGAATGCTTCTCTATGGTGACGAACTTGTTGATGTTTCCCTTTATTTCCAATCTGACTTTAAAGTCTCCAGCCTTATTAACCTCATGCTTTGGATGTTGTAATTGTTGTGAAAAAGACAGTAGAGGAAAAGACCACTATGCATAATTAAGGTAGATAATAATGGACAAATAAGTGCCTCCTATGAACTTTGAGTGTGCCAGCAAACATGTCATTCACCATTTAACTGATCCCTTATAGAACAAGATTCTAAAAGTGGAACTGATGTTAACTGAAAATGGGTGTTTAGATATAGATTTTGTGAAAATGATTCTTAAGCTCCAATTCTCTGCTAATTTCATGTTAATTCTTAGTATTTGTGCCAAACTGGGGATAATTTAAGTCTACCATTTATGAATGTTTGCCATAAAGCAAATACTAAGTAAGTTGGTCCAAACATTATGTATTGTGATTTTTTTTCATGATTCATTTTTTAAAGCTACTGTGCTATGTACACATATTTTGAATGAAATAACAAACATGGATAGGCATTTCATTTATACAGGCTGCCTTAATTCAAGATGTGATATCCATCCATGGTAAACATTTACATTGTTAAACAGGCCTTTCCCAACATTTGAGGGGCAAGGATAAGAATAAAATTGTATACTAGACATATACCATGTGTCTAAATATTTAAAAGGTATAAACTGAGGTATCAACTTTTTAATTTATTCAAACTTCATACTCTGTCAAATATACTTTTTTATCAAAAGAATTTCTGCAAAGCTATAATTTTTTATATGCTGAAAGTTGAGATATCAAAGAAAATTGAATTATTATTGCACATATTTGAATATTCTGTTTATGAACCAAGTATGTTTGATGGCTAATAATATAAATACATGTTATTTATTTTAGCACATTTCTGCTCTAATGATGTTGCTATTATCAACATTTTTACATTATTTTTGTGTATTGGCAGTCACTATCTAAAGCCTTAAAAGTATACCCATTGAAAACATTTTTATCAAGATGCAAATTAAATATAAAATATTAAAAGTAGTTTTTATGTTTTCAAGAAAGTATATTTTCCCAAAATATTAAATTTGTCTACTAACATAAAGGCAAGTGCAATTTTTCATTTTCATATATCAAATATAATAAGTATTAAAATATTTAAATGTTTATTTTTTAAAATATATTTTAAAAAACTGATCTTTAAAAATTGAAATTTGTTAAATATTTTTGTTAAAACATTCTAACATTCAGTGTTCATCTAGTTGTCCTTAAATAGTCCTGTAAATAGTCAGGACTATTAGGTACATTACTTGACCACAGATACATAAATTTAAGGGTGATAGAAATTGTTTAATACTGCAAAAAGTTTATTGATCATCATTGCAACTTTTGTGTATCCAAGGTAATCTCTGAGTGCCTTCAGAACCACAAACTGAAACACAAAGAGAATCCTAAAAATGGATGCTTTCAGTGCTACTGGAAAATCATCATGCAAAACTTACTGCTTTCATACTATGTGAGAGGAAGAATTTAGTTAATTCATTTTTCTACTTTCTCCATGTGTTGGCCTCCCAAATCACTTTGAAGCAGTGTCCATCTCCAGTGTTGGCAATGACACATCTCACAGATATTTAAGCACTGTGGACTTCCATTTTGAGGGTATAGGGCAAACGATGGGTTAAAGTGTTTCCCTGGCACTTAAATGGTGCTGGTCAGGAAGACAGTTGTTTAGGGTTCCAGGTATAGCTCAGGGGCTCCAACTGAGCTCTGCCTTCTGAGTGACATAGTCTCTTATGTTCCTTTTAATCTAAGTTTTTTTCTGTCTGTGATATGCAGAATTTTTTAAAGTATATCTCCCAAGGCAGGGCCCTTCCTGCCCAGTTTTCCAGAGCAGAATTTCATTTTTTCCCAAGTATGACGCAGAGGGCCTAAGAAATCAGCTTGGGAATTCAGCTAAAAGTCGTACCAATCAAGACATTTTAATGATGGAGAAGTTCAAACTCACCTCAACTTGGATTTATTAACATTTAAAGGAAGAAAAGATACTTTGCAGGGTACCTAGTCTATGATTTGCATTTATATAAAGTATAATTTGCATGTTTTGGAATTAAATGGGCTGTGTGTAGAACATGGCCATTTACAACTAATATTTGTAGTTCCATACTAGTCACCTTCCTGTTAGAGGTGACCTGACATGACCTTGAAAAAATTCTCCTGCAAGAATTCCATGTGCTTTGCAAACTATTTTGTAGACTCATGTTTTAAATTAATTATATATACTTAACATGATATTAATTACCTCTATGAATTATAATTCTGTCAAGGGCAACACATTTTTATATTTAAAACAAGTAAAAAGAGACAGAGATGCTATCTATCCAAATGGCAAAAGTCTGGCAACTGGTAACTTATAGTATGAACCTGCCAAATATGTCCTGCTGCGTTACCATGTGGCCACCTGCCAAATAGCTCTGCATTGCATCCTCAATAAGTTTAACAAGAGGAAGTGGAAAGGGACTCAACTATAGTGCTATGGTTCAATTAATAAGCATTTGTTCAGAAAATCTTAATGATTTAAATTGAATATCCTGTCCAGTAGAATGTGCAGGCTTACAGCTTGACAAGAACACAGCTAATTCTATTTAGATATTTTAAAATACCTATTTTAAGGACATCACTTATTTATTAATTACATGCTTAGGATTCATATTTTAGATAAAGGGCACATGAAGTACAAGTTATTGAGAGTTGAGTTAATAGGAAGTGGAGCATACGCATAAATTCCTCCTCTGTTCCATTATTTATGATTTGGGGTTTAAACAAAGTGAATTTCTCAGAAGTAATGCTTCCATCAGAGTCTAGTGCTCCCATTCTTAAATCACTTACATGTAGGTATGTTTAAATGTCTGTAGTAAAACACATCACTCTTTTTGTTTTTCATATCCATAGGTTAAGAGAGTCCCTAAGTGAGGGGAATGAAAGCCTTATAGAATTGGGCATTTGGAGGAAAAAAAAAAAAAAAAACAAGAGAAATCATATAAAATATCCAAGAGAAATACATAGGATGGGAGTGGGAGGGAGGCTTAAGAGGGAGGTGATTTATGTATGCTTGATTCATGTTGTTATGCAGCAGAAACTAACACAGCATTGTAAACTAATTATCTTTCAATTAGAAGTTAAAGAAAAATACATAGAACAATAGGAAAGTTTAACTTCGAATCATGGCATATTTATGGTGAAAGTTGCCTGGTTATTGTTCAGTCACTAAGTTGTGTCCAACTCTTTGAGATCCCATGGACTGCAGTTTGCCAGGCATCCCTGTCCTTCACTATCTCCCAAAGTTTGTTAAAACTCATGTTCACTGAGATGGTGATGCTATCCAACCATTTCATCCTCTGTTTCCCCCTTCTCCTTCTGTCCTCAATCTTTCCCAGCATCAGGGTCTTTTCCAATGAGCTGGCTCTTCAAGTCAGGTGACCAAAGTATTGGAGCTTCAACTTCAGCATAAGTGGCCAAGTATTTGAGTTTCAGCTTCAGCATCAGTCCTTTCAATAAAATATTCAGGACTGATTTCCTTTCAGATGTCTGGTTTGATCTCCTTGTTGTCCAAGGGACTGTCAAGAGTCTCCTCCAATACTACAGTTCAAAAGCATCAAAGGAGAAAAGGAAAGATACACCCGTTTGAAAGCAGAGTTCCAAAGAATAGCAAAGAGAGATAAGAAAGCCTTCCTCAGTGATCAATGCAAAGAAATAGAGGAAAACAATAGAATGGGAAAGACTAGAAATCTCTTCAAGAAAATTAGAGATACCAAGGGAACATATAATGCAAAGATGGGCACAGTAAAGGACAGAATTGGTATGGTCCTAACAGAAGCAGAAGATATTAAGAAGTGGTGGCAAGAATACACAGAAGAACCATACAAAAAAGATCTTCATGACCCAGACAACCACAATGGTGTGATCTCTGGACTAGAGCCAGATATCCTGGAACATGAAGTCGAGTGGGCCTTAGGAAGCATCCCTACCAACAAAGCTAGTGGTGGTGATTGAATTCAATCACCAACTCCTGGAGCTTGCTCAAAGTCATGTCCATTGTGTCAGTGATGCCATCCACCCATCTCATCCTCTGTCATCCCCTTCTCCGCCTCAATCTTTCCCAGAACCAGGGTCTTTTCCAATGAGTCAGTTCTTTGCATCAGGTGGCCAAAGAATTGGCGTTTCAGCTTCAGCATTAGTCCTTCCGATGAATATTTAGGACTGATTTCCTTCAGGATGGACTGGTTGGATCTCCTTGCAGTGCAAGGGACTCTCCAAAGTTTTTCTCCAACACCACAGTTCAAAAGCATCAATTCTTCAGTGCTCAGCTTGCTTTATGGTCCAACTCTCCCATCCATACATGACTACTGGAAAAAACTAGCTTTGACTAGACAGACTTTCGTCAATAAAGTAATGTCTCTGCTTTTTAATATGTTGTCTAGGTTTGTCATAGCTTTTCTTCCAAGGAGCAAGCATCTTTTAATGTCACGGCTGCAATCACCATCTGCAGTGATTCTGGATCCCAAGAAAATAAAGTCCATCACAGTTTCCATTGTTTCCCCATCTATTTGCCATCAAGTGATGGGACCAGATGCCATGATCTTAGTTTCCTGAATGTTGAGTTTCAAGCCAGCTTTTTCACTCTCCTCTTTCACTTTCATCAAGAGGCTGTTCAGTTTCTTTTCACTTTCTGCCATAAAGGTGGTGTTATCTACATATCTGAAGCTACTGATATTTCTCCCAGCAATCCTGATTCCAACTTGTGTTTCATCCAGCCTGGCATTTCACATGATGTAGTCTGAATATAAATTAAATAAGTTAGTGACAATATACAGCCTTGAGGCACTCCTTTCCCAATTTGGAACCAGTCTGTTGTTCCATGTCTCGTTCTAACTGTTGCTTCCTGACCTGCATACAAATTTCTCAGGAGGTGGTCTGGTAGTCCCATCTCTTTCAGAATTTTCCACAGTTTGTGGTAATCCACACAGTCAAAGGCTTTGGCATAGTCAGTAAAGCAGAAGTAGATGTTTTTCTGGAATTATCTTGCTTTTCGATGATTCAGTGGATGTTGGCATTTGATCTCTGGTTCCTCTGCCTTTTCTAAATCCAGCTTGAACATTTGGAAGTTCTCAGTTCATGTACTGTTGAAGCCTTACTTGGAGAATTTGAGCATTACTTTGGTAGCGTATGAGATTAGTGCAATTGTGTGGTGTTTTGAAAAATTTTTGGCATTGCCTTTCTTTGGGATTGGAATGAAAACTATCCTCTTTCAGTCTTGTGGCTACTACTAAGTATTCCAAATTTGCTGGCATATTGAATGCAGCACTTTCAAGCATCATCTTTTAGGATTTGAAATAGCTCAGTTGGAATTTGTATTTGTATTGATGCTTCCTAAGGCCCACTTGACTTTGCATTCCAGGATGTCTGGCTCTTGGTGAGTGATCCCACCATCATGGTTTTCTGGGCCGTGAAGATCTTTTTTGTATAGTTCTTAAATGTAGTCTTGCCACCTCTTCTTTCATATCTTCTGCTTCTGTTAGGTCCATACCATTTATGTCCTTTATTGGGCCCATCTTTGTATGAAATGTTCCCTTGGTATCTCTAATGTTCTTGAAGAGATTTCTAGTCTTTCCCATTCCAATGTTTCCTCTATTCCTTTGCAATGATCACTTAGGAAGGCTTTCTTATCTCTCCTTGCTATTCTTTGGAACTCTGCATTCAGATGGATGTATCTTTCCTTTTCTTCTTTGCCTTTCACTTCTCTTCTTTTCTGAGCTATTTGTAAGGCCTCTTCATACAACCATTTTGCCTTTTTGCATTTCTTTTTCTTGGGGATGATCTTGATCACTGCCTCCTACACAATGTCATGAATCTCTGTCCATAGTTCTTCAGGCACTTTGTCTATCAAATCTAATCCCTTGAATCTATTTGTCACTTCCACTGTATACTCATTAGGGATTTGATTTAGGTCATACCTGAATGGTCTGAACTTCCCTGATGGCTCAAACAGTAAAGCGTCTGTCTACAATGTGGGAGACCCAGGTTCAAGCCCTGGGATGGGAAGATCCCCTGGAGAAGGAAATGGCAATCCACTCCATACTATTGCCTGGAAAAGTGGTTTTCCCTACTTTTTTCAATTTAAGTCTGAATTTGGCAATAAGGAGTTCATGATCTGAGTCACAGTCAGCTCCCGATCTTGTTTTTGCTGACTGTATAGAGCTTCTCCATCTTTGGCTGCAAAGAATATAATCAATCTGATTTCAGTGTTGACCATCTGGTGATGTCCATGTGTAGAGTTGTCTCTTGTGTTGCTGGAAGAGGGTGTTTGCTATGACCATTGCATTCTCTTGGCAAAATTCTGTTAGCCTTTGCTCTCCTTCATTTTGTACTCCAAGGCCAAACTTGCCTGTTATTCCAGGTATCTCTTGACTTCCTACTTTTGCATTCTAGTCCCCTATGATGAAAAGCACATTTTTTCTTTACTTAGTTAGTTCGATAAGGTCTTGTAGGTCCTCATAGAACTGTTCAACTTCAATTTCTTCAGCATTATTGGTTGGGACATAGACTTGGGTTACTGTGATATTGAATAATTTGCTTTGGAAATGAACAGAGATCATTCTGTCATTTTTGAGAGTGCACCCAATACTGCATTTCAGACTCTTTTGGATTATGAGGGTTACTCTATTTCTTCTAAGGGATTCTTGCCCACTCTTGTAGATATAATGGTCATCTGAGTTAAATTTGCCCATTCCCATCCATTTTAGTTCGCTGATTCCTAAAATGTTGATTCTCATGCTTGCTGTCTCCTGTTTGACCACTTCGAATTTACCTTGATTCATGGACCTAATATTCCAGGTTTCTATGCAACATTATTCTTTACAATATTGAATTTTACTTCCATCACCAGTCACATATACAACTGGGCATTGTTTTCACTTTGGCTCAGCCTCTTCATTCTTTCTGGTACTTTTTCTCCAGTAGCATATTGGGCACCAACCTGGGAAGTTCACCTTTCAGTGGCATGTTTTTGCCTTTTCATACTATTCATGGGGTTCTCAAGCCAAGAATACTGAAGTGGTTTGCCATTCCCTTCTCCAGTGGACTATGTTTTGTTAGAACTCTCCACCATGATCCATCTGTCTTAGGAGGCCCTGCATGGCCTGGCTCATAGCTTCATTGAGTTAGACAAGGCTGTAATCCAAGTGATCATTATGGTTAGTTTTTCTATGATTGTGGTTTCCATTCTGTCTGTCCTCAGGGAAGCCTCTTGATGACAGGGACTGTCTGTGGGGGAATCTGGGTCTTGCTCTGATGGGCAGGGCCATACTCAGTAAATCTTTAATCCAATTTTCTAGTGGTGGGTGGGGCTGTGTTTCCTGCCTATATTTTGGCCTAGGTAGGCGTAATGGCAGTCCTTCAAAAGGACTTATGCCAGGACCGTTGTATTCAGTGCCCCGACCCCAAGGCCGGCCACTGTTGAGCCACACCTCTGCTGGAGACTCCTGGACCCTCACGGACACATCTGGCTCAGTCTCTTGTCATGTCACTGCTCCTTTTTCCTGAGTTCTGGTGAACACAAGGTTTTGTTTGTGCCTTCCAAGAGTCTGTTTACCCAGTAGTGTGGAAGTTCTGTAATCACATCCCACTGGCCTTTAAAGTCAAATTCCCTGGGGGTTCCCAGTCCCTTTGTGGGATCCCCAGGTTGGGAAATCTGTTGTGGGCCCTAGAACTTGTGCAGCAGTGTGAGATCTTCTTGGTACAATTGCTCTCCAGTTTGTGGTTGTCTGTTCAGTGACTCTGTGGTGGGGCTTACACGCCATAGCCCCCAGTTTGGCTGCAGCCAGAAGCCCTGCTCCTGGGGCATGCCACTGTTGACCCGTGCCTCTGCAGGAGACACTCCGCTGCTCAAAGGCAGGTCTGGCTCAGTCTCTTGTGGAGTCGCTGGTTTCTGGTGCGCACATGGTTTTGTCTGAGCCCTCTGAGTGTCTCTGGCGGGTACAGGGTTTTATTCTAAACATGATTTTGCCCCTCCAACCATCTTGTTGGGGCTTCTCCTTTTCCCTTGGATGTGAGGAATCTTTTTTGGGGAATCTTTTTTTGGTGGGATCCACCATTCTCCTGTCAATGGTTGTTTGGTGGTTAGTTGCAATTTTTTTGGAGTTCTCACAGGAGAAAATGAGTGCATGCCCTTCTACTCTGCCATCTTGGGAAGCCATGAATAAATGTTTTCTAAGGGCAATTGAATTTACCCAGTGTATAGAAGTTGGAATTAAATTCAACAGACTGGTAAATTCTTTTGATCCCAGACAATAGCCTTAGGGAGTAAATGGCTCAAGATGGGAGAGAAGAGTAGGGCTTAGGTAGCACAGAGGAGTGGGTGTGCTGCCCCAGCTCTTTTTTTCTGCAGGCATTTACCCAGTTAAGGATATAGATAAAGGGATGAAGTCAATTTGGGCTCATCTTATGTATATTATCTCTAGCAAAATGTCACACACACGGCAGGCACCTGCATGGTGCTTCCATCGCTTTTAGTAGGAGCCTTAGGTGAATGTAGTTAATGGGGAGGTTTGGTATTAATTAAAACAACTTTTAGATTCATTTAAATATTTTCTGCTGTAATTTATTTATAACACCACATCTCTAGATTAGCAGCTAGAGATTGGTATTAACTTACTGGTATTTTTTGTAGGGTAACAGAGAGGGACAACAAGAGCAGCTATGTTTACATTTTCCTTTTTGTAGAAGTACTTCAATGATGAAATGATCAGATCTCAGTAAGTGCTCTTTCTATACTTGGTTACCAACAAAAATTAATTCTTCATATGTGAAATATGAGCAATGATGTAGCCTCATAGGGTCTTGAGGGAATTAAACAAGACAGTATCTAATGTTAGCATAATTCCTGGCTCAAAGTTGCAGATTAATTAATGATTCATTATGGTTGCAATATATATATATGTCTTGTTAAGAATAAACAATAGCAAAAGCAATAGTGGGTACCCACATTCCTGTGATGCTTTATTGAGTTCTTTAGATAATGAAGGAAACATGCTTAGGATTCTCTATATGATCAACATTCTTAGGATTTTCAAATATGTGGGTAATTGAAATGTTTGTATTTGAACCAAACAAAGAATAGAACAAACAAGTATTGTGTATTTTAATAAAGTGTTATCTAATTGATTCCATACCAAAATAGTTGAAGACTAGA
This sequence comes from Bos indicus x Bos taurus, assembly GCF_003369695.1. Taxonomy (NCBI): domain Eukaryota; kingdom Metazoa; phylum Chordata; class Mammalia; order Artiodactyla; family Bovidae; genus Bos; species Bos indicus x Bos taurus. The sequence goes on from NC_040084.1 coordinate 37,126,809, forward strand.
TAATGGATTCAAATAGCCTAATCATATGATCATCTTGATAAATTTGCAGAAAGAGAAGTTGATAAAATTCAATGTCCATTTATGATAACAAAGTGGATATGGGGGAACATGTGTATGTGTGCTGCTCAATCATGTCCAACTCTTTGCAACCCCATGGACTATAGCTTGCCAGGCTCCTCTGTCCATGGATTTTTTTCAGGCAAGAATACTAGAGTGGCTTGTTGTTTCCTCCTCCAGGGGACCTTTCTGACCCAGGGATCAAACCCGTATCTCCTGCATTGGCAAGTGGGTTATTTACCACTGTGCCACCTGGGAAGTCCACGGCAGTGGGGGGAGTATACCTCACGATAATAAAGGCCGCGTTTGACAATCTCACAACTAACATATTCAACCGTGAAAAGCTGAATACTTTACCTCTAAGATCAGGAACAAGGCAAGTATACCCATCCTTGCTATTTTCATTCAACATATTATTTGGAGCCCTAGCCACAGAAATCAGACAAGAAAAAGTGATAACAGACATCCAAATAGGGAAAGAAGTAAAACCGTTGTCATTTATAGATGACATTATACTATATATATAAAACCTTAAAGACTCCACAAAAGAACTATTAGAGCTAATAAATGAGTTCAGTAAGTTGTAGGATATAAAATCAACAAATAGAAATCTGTTGCATTTATATACATGAATATATATATATATAGTAGGATATTACTCAACAATGAAAAAGAAGGAAATCTTGTCATTTGTGACAGTGGGTAGACCTAGAGGGTATTATGCTAAGTGAACTAAGTCAGAAAGTAAAATACAGTATGATTTCATAGAATCTAAAAAACAAAGTAATGAACAAATAAAACAGAAAGAGACTCAAGTATAGAAAACAAGCTAGTGGTCACCAGACGGGTGAGAGTTGGTGGGTCTGGCAAATTGCTGAACGGGATTCAGAGGTAAACTCCAGTTACAAATAAGTCATAGGAATGTAATGTGCAGCATAGGAAATGTAAACAAAATATTGTAACAAACTTGCATGGTTACTGGACTTGTTATAGCAATCAATTCTTAATCTGCATAAGCATTAAACAGCTATGTGGTACTTGAAACTAACAATATTATATGCCAACTATACCACAATAAACTTTTTTAAGAAAAAGAATTCAAAATGACTTTAAGGTGGAATTACATCTTTTTTTTTTACACTTTGGAATAAAAAAAAATTATTGAAATATAGTTGATTTGCAATGTTGTGTTAGTTTCAGGTATACAGCAAAGTGATTATTTTATATAAATATATGTATCTTCATTTTTAAATTCTCTTCCATTATAAGTTATTAGAAGATATTGAGTATAGTTCCCTGTTCTATATAGTGGATACTTATTGGTTATCTTGGTTATCTATTTCATTTTTAGTAGTCTGTATGTTTTAATCTCAAATTCTTAGTCTATCCCTCCCCCCATCTTTGGTAACCATAAGTTTGTTTTCTGTGTCTGTGGATCAATTTCTGTTTTGCAAATAAGTTTATTGGCGTCATTTTTCTTAGATTCCACTTACAGTCAATATTGTGTGTTTGTCTTTGTCTGGCTTCACTTAGTATGAAAGGTCCATCCATGTTGCTGAAAATGGCATTATTTCATTCTTTTCTATGGCTGAGTAGTATTGTATATATGTACCACATCTTCTTTATCCATCTGTTGATGGACATTTAGGTTGCTTCCATATCTTGGCTTTTGTAAACAGTGCTACTGTGGACATTGAGGTGCGTGTATCTTTATGGATTATGTTTTCCTCCTGATAAATGCCTAGGAGTGGGATGGTAGGATCACAAGGTAGCTCTATTTTTAATTTTTTTAAGGAAACTTCATACAGTGTTCTATAGTGGCAACATCAATTTACATTCCTCCCAACAGTATACAGGGGTTCCTTTAAAGTCACTGGTCGTTAGCTGAACCTGAAGTTCTTTAAAACATTTTCTACTTATCTTTAGAACTTGTAATATATAAATGATAATATATAAACTAGACATTTGAAATAAAAACTTAAATACAGTTAGTCTTTACTATGAACATGTACACAGAAAATCATTGCTGTGAAATTTCTGAAGCTAGGAAATTTTCGTATTGCATTTGCTATAGTGAGAAGGGCTCTGCGATCAGCATCACAAGGCGTGTATTGTCATGATCATTCTACATCTAATACGCTTACCAAACCTGGTTCATTTGCCCCAAGCACAGCAAGGCAAACCTGGAGGTTTATAGCAGATAAAGGAGTCATTCACAAGGCAGCTAAGCTAGGAGACCAAAAAACATCTCACATCTACCTCTCCAAAGGCCAGGGACTCAGGATGCTTATGGGATAAAGCTGAGGTGTAGGGAGCAAGACTGGCAAAAGGTAACTGGAGACAAGAAAAAAGGTGGGCAAGGAGACTTCTGTGTAGACCCGCAACTGAGCTCTGGCTCCTTCAAGGTACGCTTGCTTGGAAAATGGCAGTGTTGGTGTGCTCTGAGGGTGGGCTTTTGGCCCTCTGAAGTCAAAAGTTCACCAAGTGGACAATTGCACGTGGACAGATGGAGGGCTCGTGGGCTTACCCAGTCTTAAACAGCTGGAGCTCCAGCAGGATGCTGCCAGCTCCAGGTTCTTAAAAAACAAGTTGGGCAAACGGCTTGGCACTTGGATAGTATGCCTGGAGAGCAAGTTTTTTATAAAAACAACCGAAGTGTGAGTGAGTGAAGGCAGGTTATAGGTGTAATGGATTTAACTGATGATTAACCTGGGCTTCAATACCAGGTAAGTTTCTTACTCTGAGACTCAGTATTCTTATGTTTAAAATGAAATCTGGTGCCTTTGTACTTTGCAGAATTAAATAAGATCATAGATGTGGAATGCTCTGAAAAAGGTGTCAAGTGTGGTAAAAAGGGGTTTACATGAGTGTTACTATGCTCTTGTTCAGCTCCTGCTATGCCAACTACTGTTGCAATGAAACCTAACTAGGCAGCATCATGGTTACCTAATTTTCAGGAACTGACTTCCCCAAACCTAACAAACATGACATGAAACACAATGCATATTGAGACCGTCTTGCTTTGCACCTCACTGAGAAGAGCATAATTTGGTCCACACACTAATTACTATCTTCCTCTTTACATATCAAAATTTGGCCCAGCCTATGAAGCCTGCGTGTTCCAACTGAAATTACCTCATTTTTCTCTGTTCTTTTCACAGGTGTTAGTGCAACTTGAGGACTAAATTATTTATCCTTTGCTTTGTATGCAAGCAAACTTCGGATCCTTAAGGGTAAAGTGTGTATTCAATGTATGATTTTACACCCAACAGAGTCTAGCAGAGTGCTTGGCCCCAAGTAGGCAGTGATGAGCAGGCATGTCTTTAATGGTGAGGATATGTTACAGGATTTGAAATCTCATCCAGCATACAATTTTTGTTAAGAGAGAGAGAAGCAAGGGAATGTTGGGGCAATTAGAAGATAGGAGATGAGCAAAAGATGAATTGAAAAAAATGGGTTTAACCAGTTTAAACAAGGACAGGGAACAATATTTTGTAATACCTATAAGGGAAAATAATCTGAAAAAAATGTATGTATGTATAATTGAATCACTTTGCTGCATACCCAAAACTAACAGAGCATTGTAAATGAGGTATATGTCAATTAAAAAAAAGAGAGAGAAAAAACAAAACTAAATTTCAGATCAGAACAGTTGCTCAGTCATGTCCGACTCTTTGCGACCCCATGAACCACAGCACGCCAGGCCTCCCTGTCCATCACCAACTCCTGGAGTTCACTCAGACTCATGTCCATCGAGTCAGTGATGCCATCCAGCCATCTCATCCTCTGTCATCCCCTTCTCCTCCTGCCCGCAATCCCTCCCAGCATCAGAGTTTTTTCCAATAAGTCAACTCTTTGCATGAGGTGGCCAAAGTACTGGAGTTTCAGCTTTAGCATCATTCCTTCCAAAGAAATCCCAGGGCTGATCTCCTTCAGAATGGACTGGTTGGATCTCCTTGCAGTCCAAGGGACTCTCAAGAGTCTTCTCCAACACCACAGTTCAAAAGCATCAATTCTTCAGCTCTCAGCCTTCTTCACAGTCCAACTCTCACGTCCATACATGACCACAGGAAAAACCATAGCCTTGACTAGATGGACCTTTGTTGGCTAAGTAATGTCTCTGCTTTTGAATATGCTATCTAGGTTGGTCATAACTTTCCTTCCAAGGAGTAAGCGTCTTTTAATTTCATGGCTGCAGTCACCATCTACAATGATTTTGGAGCCCAGAAAAATAAAGTCTGACACTGTTTCCACTGTTTCCCCATCTATTTCCCATGAAGTGATGGGACCAGATGCCATGATCTTCGTTTTCTGAATGTTGAGTTTTAAGCCAATTTTTTCACTCTCCTCTTTCACCTTCATCAAGAGGCTTTTTAGTTTCTCTTCACTTTCTACCATAAGGGTGGTGTCATCTGCATATCTGAGGTTATTGATATTTCTCCCGGCAACCTTGATTCCAGCTTGTGTTTCTTCCAGCCCAGCGTTTCTCATGATGTACTCTGCATAGAAGTTAAATAAGCAGGGTGACAATATACAGCCTTGACATACTCCTTTTCCTATTTGGAACCAGTCTGTTGTTCCATGTCCAGTTCTAACTGTTGCTTCCTGACCTGCATACAAATTTCTCAAGAGGCAGAACAGGTGGTCTGGTATTCCCATCTCTTTCAGAATTTTCCACAGTTTATTGTGATCCACACAGTCAAAGGCTTTGGCATAGTCAATAAAGCAGAAATAGATGTTTTTCTGGAATTCTCTTGCTTTTTCCATGATCCAGTGGATGTTGGCAATTTGATCTCTGGTTCCTCTGCCTTTTCTAAATCCAGCTTGAACATCAGGAAGTTCACGGTTCACATATTGCTGAAGCCTGGCTTGGAGAATTTTAAGCATTACTTTACTAGCGTGTGAGATGAGTGCAGTTGTGCGGTAGTTTGAGCATTCTTTGGCATTGCTTTTCTTTGGGATTGGAATGAAAACTGACCTTTTCCAGTCTTGTGGCCACTGCTGAGTTTTCCAAATTTGCTGGCATATTGAGTGCAGCACTTTCACAGCATCACCTTTCAGGATTTGGAATAGCTCAACTGGAATTCTATCACCTCCACTAGCTTTGTTCGTAGTGATGCTTTCTAAGGCCCACTTGACTTCACATTCCAGGATGTCTGGCTCTGGGTCAGTGATCACACCATCATGGTTATCTGGGTCGTGAAGATCTTTTTTGTACAGTTCTTCTGTGTATTCTTGCCACCTCTTCTTAATATCTTCTGCTTCTCTTAAGTCCATGCCATTTCTGTCCTTTTTCGAACCCATCTTTGCATGAAATGTTACTTTGGTATCTCTGATTTCCTTGAAGAGATCTCTAGTCTTTCCCATTCTGTTGTTTTCCTCTATTTCTTTGCATTGATCGCTGAAGAAGGCTTTCTTATCTCTTCTTGCCATTCTTTTGAACTCTGCATTCAGATGTTTATATCTTTCCTTTTCTTCTTTGCTTTTCGCTTCTCTTCTTTTCACAACTATTTGTAAGGCCTCCCCAGACAGCCATTTTGCTTTTTTGCATTTGTTTTCCATGGGGATGGTCTTGATCCCTGTCTCCTGTACAATGCCACGAACCTCATTCCATAGTTCATCAGGCACTCTATCTATGAGATCTAGGCCCTTAAATCTATTTCTCACTTCCACTGTATAATCATAAGGGATTTGATTTAGGTCATACCTGAATGTTCTAGTGGTTTTCCCTACTTTCTTCAATTTAAGTCTGAATTTGGCCATAAGGAGTTCATGATCTGAGCCACAGTCAGCTCCTGGTCTTGTTTTGCTGACTGTATAGAGCTTCTCCACCTTTGGCTGCAAAGAATATAATCAATTTGATTTCAGTGTTGACCATCTGGTGATATCCATGTATAGAGTCTTCTCTTGTGTTGTTGGAAGAGGGTGTTTGTTATGACCAGTGCATTTTCTTGGCAAAACTCTATTAGTCTTTGCCCTGCTTCATTCTGTACTCCAAGGCCAAATTTGCCTGTTACTCCAGGTGTTTCTTGACTTCCTACTTTTGCATTCCAGTCCCCTATAATGAAAAGGACATCTTTTTTGGGTGTTAGTTCTAAAAGGTCTTGTAGGTCTTCATAGAACCATTCAACTTTAGCTTCTTCAGCGTTACTGGTTGGGGCATACACTTAGATTACTGTGGTATTGAATGGTTTGCTTGGAAATGAACAGAGATCATTCTATTGTTTTTTGAGATTGCATCCAAGTACTGCATTTCGGACTCTTTTGTTGAACATGATGGCCACTCCATTTCTTCTAAGGGATTCCTGCCCTCAGTAGTAGATATAATGGTCATCAGAGTTAAATTCACCCATTCTAGTCCATTTGAGTTCGCTGATTCCTAGAATGTCGACATTCACTCTTGCCATCTCTTGTTTGACCACTTCCAATTTGCCTTGATTCATGGACCTGACATTCCAGGTTCCTATGCAGTATTGCTCTTTACAGCATCGGACCTTGCTTCTATCACAAGTCACATCCACAGCTGGGTATTGTTTTTGCTTTGGCTCCATGCCTTCATTCTTTCTGGAGTTATTTCTCCACTGATCTCCAGTAGCATATTGGGCACCTACTGACCTGGGGAGTTTCTCTTTCAGTATCCTATCACCTTGCCTTTTCATACTGTTTTTGGGGTTCTCAAGGCAAGAATACTGAAGTGGTTTGCCATTCCCTTCTCCAGTGGACCACATTCTGTCAGATCTCTCCACCATGACCCGCCCGTCTTGGGTTGCCCCACAGGCATGGCTTAGTTTCATTGAGTTAGACAAGGCTGTGGTCCTAGTGTGATTAGATTGACTAGTTTTCTGTGAGTATGGTTTCAGTGTGTCTGCCCTCTGATGCCCTCTTGTAACACCTACCGTCTTACTTGGGTTTCTCTTACCTTGGGTGTGGGTATCTCTTCACAGCTGCTCCAGCAAAGCGCAGCCAATGCTCCTTACCTTGGACGAGGGGTATCTCCTCACCACCGCCCTTCCTGACCTTCAAGGTGGGAATGCTCCTCTAGGTCCTCCTGTGCCCGCGCAGCCACAGCTAAACTAAGTTTAGACATGATGAATATGAGAGAACTGAAATGAAGGATTAATTCAAACCTGCAGGTCAAATTCAAAGATCTGTAACAGATTTTTTTTTTTAAACCAGGAAAGAACATATACTTTTATTAAACTACAATTTAAATCAGTTGTACAACAATCAAGTATCAAAGATGCAGTAAGATATGTGAAAAGAATGAAGAGAAGGGAACTATTATTTCACATGCATATTATGTGTCAGCATCTGGAAAAATGCTTTATATAAACTCCAGTTTAAGAGAAAGGATGTGGTTTTCTGTTAAGCTATAGATAATGCAAGGGTGAAAGCAACTCTAGGGATGATATTTGGATTAAGGAAGATGGTGCATTTCTGGGATTTAAAAGTTTTGTGGTGTTTTTCCTCCCTCCATATTAGGAGTTATAATACAGGACAAAATATCTGCCATTGCTTATTAAAAGAAAGCCCCAGAGTGCTGAAAAGAATAGCTAGTGACAGATACCAGGAAATATTTTCTATATTATTGTAAGATTTGCAAGGCATGTGCATGATCTCTGCAATTCATAAGCAAACAGAGAAATCATGCTGGGTTCTTTGACTTCTATCAAGCTCATCAAAGAAAGCAGAACAAAATGAATTGCAAAGACATATTTTTGAGGAGAGATGTTTGAACAATATATGAGATAACAAAATGAAAGGGAAGTTAATAGCCATGATTTTTTTTTTTCCCCCCTAGGAGGGGGAAGTCAAATAAATAGTCTTTTGTTTTTTTTTTTTTTTCTAAGAGAAATGTGAATTCTAATGAATCTTAAACTACATATCACCTTTGGGGAGCTATTAGTTTTTGAATGGAGTGGTTGATAGAATGACATTTTCCTATTGAATCTAGATAAGAATAGGCCAACACTGTAATTGTTTTCAGAAGTTTGAAGTCATCAGAAACGTATTTCAGTAGAGAATGTAAAAGAAAAATTATGTTTAAACCGTGGGAAAAAATACAGAAGTGACATTTTGAAAGGGAATGGGGTGTCATTTAAAGTTATTTCAATGATAGAGGAAAATTCCACTGGCTTTGATTCTCATAGCAGATTCTCTTTCCTCTCCTAGTCTGTGTTATCTTTGGGTTGGTTGGTATGCAGGTAAATTCTTGCTGTTTTCATCCTTGACTTCCAATCAGTCTCAGGATTTGTTTTCACATGTACTATCAATCAATACAGTAAAAGGCACACATTAATAAATAACTTGAACTTTCTTCTCCTCCTGGAGATTTAAGAAACGAACTAGCTTAAAAAATGCATAAGCCTGTCCATACTTGGTCGATATCTCTTTTATTTCCTTAAGTCAATTTTGTCAACTGCCAAACAAAAAAAATTATGAATTTATTAACACTTGAATGCATAATTTAGTCTCAGGCATGGAATGATCCAAAACAAACAAGCCAGTTTGTTTTTAGTTATATGAATTTTTGAATATACTACCTCATAAATCTAATACATTGCTGAACTTAAGAAAAAAAGTGTTGACACTTAAGGGGTCCACCATTAATTATCTCCCACTGCAGACATCATGACCTCCCTTTTTTCTATAGGATTTTTTTCCTCCTTATGGTGCTGTAAATATTTTGTGTATTTTTTTCTCCTGTTAGGCCTGTGGTGCTCCTCAGTGGTTATGGTCTCAGTAACTTTTCTAGGATATTCTGCCATTTCTATAAAGATGTTTGCTGTTACTTGTTTTCTAATATAAATCTGTAGTTGGTATTAGTATATTCAACTCTGCTAATGAGGAAATAGAGCTTTAGGCAGGTTGATTTGTGGACATAGTCATCTGAATTCCCAGTGATGCACTTGTTTTGGGGGATTGGCTGTAAACCGTGTTCTTTGCCTCTGCTCGTTCCTTTGCTGCAGGCTCATCTAGTAGGAATGATGCCATTTTCTGTGACTTCTGCCTTCATGATGCCTTGCTTGACTCTCCAGTCTAAACTGGGACCTCTAAACTCTCTTTTTCACCTTATACGTTCTCCTCAACATTTATAACATTTTGGAGTTCTACATTTGTGTGGCTACTAATGTGTATGTGTCACAAACTCTCCTATAATCCACGAGGGAAGGAACTGTGTTTCTAGTACCCACCACAGAAACAGATGCAGAGAGGGTGCTCGGTAAATATTCTTGAAGGTATGAGTTAAGGTGAGATTCAAACCCAAGTCTGTAGTACTCTAGAGTCATGGATTTACCCATTAAGGAGTGGTTGCAGGGCTCCCATGGTCAATCCTTGCATGTGGAGTTTTGAGGGCTGGTGGCTACCCTGTATGCTGTATCCTGAATTGTCGTATTGAGACTAGATTGGATGCTCATTGAGCTCATGCCCCATAGTTTACATTTATTGTAAGTAAAACATACAGTTGGTTGGTCTGCAGTAAATACTGAATGTCAAGAGCTGATCTTAAAGTGTAGGCTATCACAGAGCATTCTCTCTTTCATTAACGGTGTATTCCTACCACTGTTCCTTGGCATTCTAACTGATGATCATAATCATGATTGTGTCACCAGGCTGTGCATGGTGTTAATGTTTCCTTCTTTCTCCTTTATTTTAAGACATTTGGAGTGATCAAGCTTTCAAATCCTTGAAAAGGTGAACGTCACTGTCTATGGCAAGCTGCATATTTTATAATGTACCACACAACTTTGAAAGCAACACAGAAATTCAGAGTACTCAGATTGAAAAATGAACACTTTCTACGTTTAAAAGTGAATGAGTTTTACATATTTTTGGAGTTACACACATTTTTCTTCCCATTTATAAGAACCAGAACCCGTAGCTGGGCACAACGCAGGAGATTTAATACTATTCTGCTTTGGGTCTTTGTTGATTTTTCTTCCCACCCCCACTCCATCCCATCTACTTCATTCCTTTTGTTCTTCATAGTTTCGTGCTAACTTTGGGGCTGCAGACATGTCATAGATCACAGGGTTTTATATATGAGCTAAGAGCAAGAATGCTAAAATAATTTCTTTCTCAGGCCTTAAAGATAGATGGCAGGTCAAGACACTTGCGTTCATAGCCAAACATACTGAGGCACAGAGCAACATGGCAGTAATTTGAGTTGCAAGTGCCAAAACTGCTTGTTCAGCACTAACAAGAAATAGGAGAGCAGGATCAGTATAATCTCATATTCTTATTAAATTAAAAAAAAAGAAGCAGAGTAATGCCAAGGTTATGACATGAACTGACAAGACCAAAAAAAAAAAAAGAAACTCAGAAAACAAAACACACACAACTCAGAGTTTTTCAGATGCTTCATCTTCTATTTGCAGGCATGTGAAAGAATAAAAATAAGCCCCATGGCATGAGTTACAGATGAAGTATCTGCCTTTAGCTTGGAATTTCCTGGCATTTTTCAGCTTGTGACACAGACTTGATGTGATTAAACAAGGGCTTTTCTCCAAATGTAAAGTTTTTTTTCTTCTTGTTTCAAAGCTGAATCTAATATGCTCTAACTTTTTAAAATGGGAGCAGATGCCTCTGTTCTGTGAGCTGGCTACCAGACTCTCAGAAATAAGTGGCGAGTGGAGGCCTGTTCTGGTAGAGGTTAAGGAAACAGTCCTCCATATTTGTCTTTTAGAACTACACATTACCCCTGAGCTCCCAAGCAACAGGGCCCATGTCCCTCCACAAGATGAGGCTGGGCAGGGGGTGGCTTCCGTTGGATTGGATTTTCATTGGACTCCCTTGGAGAAGTCTCTGAAGAAGCACAGTCTTGGGGCCAAGCTCACCAGTGAGTGACAGCATCGCTGTCCCCAAGAGATGATAAGAAAGAAGGTCAGGGGGCACTTCTAGTGGGGGAGTACAAGATTGTCAAAATTACTGTTGTCATTTTCTTTTTCCTAAGCTGAAGGCATATTAAAAAGCAGAGACATTACTTTACCAACAAAGATCGATCTAGCCAAAGCTATGGTTTTTCCAATAGTCATGTATGGGTGTGACAGTTGGACTATAAAGAAAGCTGAGAGATGGGCTCGATAAAGGACAGAAATGGTAAGGACCTAACAGATGCAGAAGATATTAAGAAGAGGTGGCAAGAATACACAGAAGAACTGTACAAAAAAGATCTTCACGACCCAGATAATCACAATGGTGTGGTCACTGACCTAGAGCCAGACATCCTGGAATGTGAAGTCAAGTGGGCCTTAGAAAGCATCACTATGAACAAAGCTAGTGGAGGTGACGGAATTCCAGTGGAGCTATTCCAAATCGAAAGGTGATGCTGTGAAAGTGCTGCACTCAATATGCCAGCAAATTTGGAAAACTCAGCAGTGGCCACAAGACTGGAAAACGTGAGTTTTCATTCCAATCCCAAAGAAAGGCAATGTCAAAGAATGCTCAAACTACCGCACAATTGCACTCATCTCACATGCTAGTAAAGTAATGCTCAAAATTCTCCAAGCCAGGCTTCAGCAATATGTGAACCGTGAACTTCCTGATGTTCAAGCTGGATTTAGAAAAGGCAGAGGAACCAGAGATCAAATTGCCAACATCTGCTGGATCATGGAAAAAGCAAGAGAGTTCCAGAAAACATCTATTTCTGCTTTATTGACTATGCCAAAGCCTTTGACTGTGTGGATCACAATAAACTGTGGAAAATTCTGAAAGAGATGGGAATACTAGACCACCTGACCTGCCTCTTGAGAAATTTGTATGCAGGTCAGGAAGCAACAGTTAGAACTGGACATGGAACAACAAACTGGTTCCAAATAGGAAAAGGAGTATGTCAAGGCTGTATATTGTCACCCTGCTTATTTAACTTCTATGCAGAGTACATCATGAGAAACGCTGGGCTGGAAGAAACACAAGCTGGAATCAAGATTGCCGGGAGAAATATCAATAGCCTCAGATATGCAGATGACACCACCCTTATGGCAGAAAGTGAAGAAGAACTAAAAAGCCTCTTGATGAAGGTGAAAGAGGAGAGTGAAAAAGTTGGCTTAAAGCTCAACATTCAGAAAACGAAGATCATGGCATCTGGTCCCATCACTTCATGGGAAATAGATGGGGAAACAGTGGAAACAATGTCAGACTTTATTTTTCTGGGCTCCAAAATCACTGCAGATGGTGACTGCAGCCATGAAATTAAAAGACACTTACTTCTTGGAAGGAAAGTTATGACCAACCTAGATAGCATATTCAAAAGCAGAGACATTACTTAGCCAACAAAGGTCCGTCTAGTCAAGGCTATGGTTTTTCCTGTGGTCATGTATGGACGTGAGAGTTGGACCGTGAAGAAGGCTGAGTGCCGAAGAATTGATGCTTTTGAGCTGTGGTGTTGGAGAAGACTCTTGAGAGTCCCTTGGACTGCAAGGAGATCCAACCAGTCCATTCTGAAGGAGATCAGCCCTGGAATTTCTTTGTAAGGAATGATGCTAAAGCTGAAACTCCAGTACTTTGGCCACCTCATGCAAAGAGTTGACTCACTGGAAAAGACTGATGCTGGGAGGGACTGGGGGCAAGAGGAGAAGGGGACGACAGAGGATGAGATGGCTGGATGGCATCACTGACTCGATGGACGTGAGTCTGAGTGAACTCCGGGAGTTGGTGATGGACAGGGAGGCCTAGCGTGCTGCAATTCATGGGGTCACAAAGAGTCGACATGACTGAGTGACTGAACTGAACTGAACTGAGCACCGAATAATTGACACTTTTGAACTTGGTGTTGGAGAATAATCTTGAGAGTCCCTTGGACTGCAAGGAGATCCAACCAGTCCGTCCTAAAGAAAATCAGTTTTGAATATTCATTGAAAGGACTGATGCGGAAGCTGAAACTCCAGTACTTTGGCCACATGATGCGAAGAGCCTGATGCTGGGAAAGATTGAAGGTGGGAGGAGAAAGAGATGACGGAGGATGAGATGGTTGGATGGTATCACTGACTCGATGGATATGAGGTTGAGTAGGCTGGGAGAGTTGGTGATGGACAGGGAAGCCTGGCGTGCTGCAGTCCATGGGATCACAAAGAGTTGGACATGACTGAGCAACTGAACTGAACTGAAAGCTGAAGGGGTGCTACAGAAATGGGGAAAGTTAGGCTGAGTGAAGTGGTGAACAGTCTGGCAATCTCCTGGATATGCCTGGGTCTGGTCCTGGGGCAGGGGCAGCCAGGATTCTCTGCATCCTTGGTACTTTGTGGGATGAGTCATGTAGGGATGGGAAATAGGGCCAGCCCCTGGTAAGATCAGCCCCACCCCTGAGGTAGTGACTGTCATCATCACTGAGGAGCACAGACTGGACTAGGAAACTCTGTCCTGAGCAGCCAACAGAAAATCATGGGGGGATGCAGAATGGGACCAGAGACAAACCTTATACGAGTCCTTCCTTCTGCAGGGAGAGTGAAGGGAGCTAAGGAATACTCCTTGCTTTCTCTTCAGCTGCTGTGATCTTGAACATATGCAGTGAACGTAAATATGTGCTTGAAACCATCTGAAGAAGGTCCCCTGCCCCTAAACTGTTCCAATGTCAAATGTCACCACTTAGTGATATATTTGCAATCATAAATAATGCTTTCATAATATTAATAATAATTAAGTATTATACTTGAGTTCTCTTGGTTTAGGTTTTTGTGAATCTATTGTGTTTTTGATTTGTGGTTTCCCTGATTTTTTAGGATGTTAACCCATTACTATATCTACTTGCTTTGACTGGGAGTTATACAGACTCAAATACCATTCTTCTTTTTACCATCTTGATCTCTCTCTCCAATAATAATCAAGCAATAATTCAATTAATCTGGTGAGGGTTGGAGGGAAGGAATCTGTATCTCAGGTTAGCTATAGATTGTTGTTTAATAAAATTTTCTCTACCTGTACATCAGCTCTATAAAGGAAAGTAAACTATTGATTGATGGAAGGATTGCAGATTTATTTGAGTGGTCTATGACTAGGATCTCGAAGAATTCTTATCCCACTGATGTGACCATGCACACATCACCAAGCTTCCTGGGGCTCAGATTTGTTGTCTGTGTAAGAGAAGTGTGGACATGGTGGCCAACTTGGATGATTTCTAAGGTTCTTTCTGGGTCTGGGTCTGATATTCTATGGGGAAATGATTCTGAGAAGGAGGCAGGGGGCTTGAGAAGCACAGGACGTGGGGTCTGCAAGGAGATTCGAAGTGGTGCAGAGTGTTTCAGGTAAGTGGTTTTCTATTGATAAAGATTACATTTCTCTAAAAAAATTTGACTGGAATCTATACTTCTTTGTTTTCACGTTCTTTTGGGCTTACTCTTTACAAAGAAATACCATCCACAGTCTTGGATGGTGTGTGTGTGTGAAACAGAATAGTATAAATGTCACGCAGAAATGTGCTAAAATTGATTTAAGGCCATGCTCTAGTATATGACCTGTAAAAACATTTGAAACCCCTAAAATATGAAACCTGAAAGTCCACAGAAGCAGCTCAATCTAACAACACCTTCACAGACAATATTTATCTTGGTAAAATGTTGATAACATTAAGGAATTAGTCATGAAAACATCATTGCACTTTCCCTTAGAAGCTTTAAAAAATGATGGGCCTAGAAGAGTTAGACTCTGACACACAGGGACTGAGTGGGAAGGTAGAGAAATTTTCCAGAAGAGCAGAGTCACTTAAGCAGTAGGCTATCAAAGGTGACATACAGCAGAATTAGTCGCTCCCTTTTAATGCTCCTGAAGTGTTTTCTTGGGGCCTGTTACAGCCATTACCAAATATCTCACCTGTAATACATTCAGCTGTGAACATGACTGTCTCTCCTATCCTCTGATGACTCCTCAAGGAAGGGAACATGGTCATTTACTTCTCTCCCCTCCAGAACCACTGTTCCAAAGACTAAAACTCAGACCACTGAAACCACTCATGCCTGTTAGTCTCTGAACTAGCTTGCCCAATTACCTGAAATTTTCACTCAGAAGTATAATTATCATCTCAGACTTGACGCTCTAAACAGAGCTCTTGCTTTCTACCTCAGCTTCTTCCGAATTGGCTGTGTCTCCATTTCAGTAGTTGGCATAACTCTCCACCTAGTCATTCAACCCTGGAGAAGGCAATGGCACCCCACTCCAGTACTCTTGCCTGGAAAATCCCATGGATGGAGGAACCTGGTAGGCTGCAGTCCGTGGGGTTGCTAAGAGTCGGACACGACTGAGCGACTTCACTTTGACTTTTCAGTTTCATGCATTGGAGAAGGAAATGGCAACCCACTCCAGTGTTCTTGCCTTGAGAATCCCAGGGACGGGGGAGCCTGGTGGGCTGCAGTCTATGGGGTCGCACAGAGTCGGACACGACTGAAGTGAGTTAGCAATAGCAGCAGTCATTCAACCCAAACCCCCCAAACTATCCTTGATTCTTTTTGCCGTTTACAGCCTGACCTCTGATTCTTCAGCACCATCAGCAAAACTTATCCTGAAACCACCCACTCGTCTTCCCTTCTTATGACCACTTTACTTCAAGCCAAATTGAAGACTACTATGACAGCATGTTTCAGTTTCTATGCTCAGCCCAAACCATTCTCCATGTAGCAGCCAGAGTGATCTTTTGAGAAGTTAGACCTAAGTAGGTCACTTTGGTGTGCCCTGGATTCCTGTTGCATTTAGAATAAAATATGAAATTTGTCCCGGAGGCGTGCTCTGGCATGTCTTGCTGTGTGCCCTGGCGGTCTTAGTTCTTTGACTTCCTCTTGAGCTAGTCCACCCGTCACTCACTGTCCTTTATTCACACAGGCCATCTCTGGTTGTGAACATAGCACTCCGCCATTCACTTGTTTTCTTTAGCAGCAGATTCTCTGCTTCATGAACCTCAGGGGGCTGGCTCCTTCATATCAGTCTGCTGTCCGCCCAAACGTCTATTCTTTAGTGTGTTCTTAACTGACCATCCTGCCTAAATTAGCATCCACCCCTGATACCTCTTATCTCTATTACATCATCCTGCTTTGTTTTACTTGGAGCATTTATCACTAGTAAACATTATTATTTGTGCATTTTTTATGTGCTTACTTATTATTTTCAGCTGTGTCCCTCATGTGGAAGGCCTATATGAGCAGGAAACGTGCCTGTTTTGTTCTTCATTGAAGTCAGTCCTAGAACAGCACCTAGGTCATAATTGTTCAGTTGCCAAGTTGCGTCCAACTTTTTGTGACTCCAAAGACTGTAGACAGCCAGGCTTCCCTTTCTTTCACTGTCTCCCAGGATTTGCTCAAATTCATGTCCATTGAATCAATGATGCTATCCACTGGAGGGGGTGCCATGCCCTCCTCCAGGGAAACTACCTGACCCAGGGATCAAATCACCGTCTCTTATGTTTCCTGCATTGGCAGGCAAATTCTTTATCACTAGAGCCACCTATGAAGACCTTAGGACATAGTAGTGCTCCATAAATAAATGACGACTGAATAAGTGAATCCATCCATATTTCTAGCTCCATTCCTGAACTCTGCCTTTAGTGAGAAGTGTATGATGACCCTTTTGATATGGAAATCAGTGAGGGTGGTGAGAGAAGACAAGAAAGGCATAAAACGTGGCCTTGCTTCCCTTACCTGTCTCACCCCTCCTCAAGACATCAGAGTGTGTGGGAGGTGAGCTACATGCTGTTGCTGGGAGGTCTGAGCAGCCCCTTCTATTCCCACTTTTGTTAGCATCATAGTTTGATCAGTGAAATCAGAAGTGACACATTAGGAGTAGAAAAGGAAACAGGAAGTTTAAAGTTCATGTCCTGAGCTTCTCAGGAGTTATTTTACTGGGCTCACCATTCTTACTGGTTTAGACGAAACTGAGGGTGTTTTGGAAGGCTGATTTTGTTCTTGGGCCTCTGGATAAAGGGAAATGGCTTTGGTGCATTGAGTTTCTCTGATCTACACACACATGCACATGCATATGTGCGCACGCGCGTGCACACACACACACACACACACACACACACAGTATGAGGCCTTGACCTTCAGAGGGCACTCATATCTATGTAATTTGGGACATACCAGGACTCTCTCTCTGATATCTAAAAGCTTGAAATATATTTGGGAAGGTGACATATGCACAAGGAATATGAGATACTTATTTAAGGAAAAGACTTAAATACTACAAATTGTTACAATGTATGTGAACAGTGATGATTCAAAAAGCAAAGAGAAATAACTATGAGTAAAAATTATTAAGTCTTCATCCACATTTTCCCAAGCTATGTAAAACCATAGGGGATTCAGTGAGGCTGCAGAAAATAGTTTTCTCAATACACTGGAATTAAATATTCACCAGGGTTTTTTTTGCAACTTGTTGCAAGATCTGAAGTTGAATCACATTCAATTAGTAACAGTTAATATAACCAATATGTCAATTAAATTTTAAAATAATGAACTAATGGATAGAGTGTTTTTACATTCTTAAATATGAAGATTTTTAGAAGAAAAAAATGAGTATTTGTCTTTCTGCAGACATATTTATCTCTTTGCTTTTTAGAACTTATTTTCCAAATAGAGATCATATAATTCCTTTATTATTTTTCTCACATACCCTGCCTTTCTTTACCTTTTATCAACTCAGAAAGAAAGAGAAATCAACATACATTTATTTTCTTTTAAGTTCAGTGGCTCTAATGAAAATCTTGGAAGGAGAGAAATTTGAAACCAGTTGTTTCATGGTAATTGTAGGTTTATCTGGTAACTTTCAGGGCTCTCCAGGTGGCTCAGTGGTAAAGAATCCACCTGCCAATGCAGGAGACACATGAGACACAGTTTTGATCCCTGGGTCACAAAGATCTCCTAGAGGAGGAAATGTCAACCCACTCTGGTACTCTTGCCAGGAAAATTCCAAGGAGAGAGGAGCCTGATGAGCTACAGTCCATGGGGTTGCAGAGAGTCAGACCAGACAGGCTCGTGCTGTGCTCTTGGTAACACGCAAGGTCACTTTGCACATAAATGTACATAACTGTGGGTACATAATTGTGGATGAGATCCTGACTGGCTCTGGTTTATCAAACAAGCTTTTGCAATGTGCTATGCGCTGTTCTCCACAGCTCTTCTGTAAGCTGACTGGCCCTCAAGAGCTTCCTTTCCAAGTTGCACAGGCTCTTTCGAATCATTACAGAACATTGTTAGTCTTGTATGGACTTTGCCTTCATGCTCTTTAGGACTTTATTGCTCTAATATGATCTATTTTTTAAAAGGAAAATCCCTGTGACTTGAGAAAATACAAAGTAAATGCAGGACAAAGCAACTTGGTTAATATAAGCTCTTCTCTGAAAAAGATGATGAAAACCTGCCATTTGATTATTTAGGCAAATTTGACGTATTTCAGCCTTCATTCATTTATACTTCTTCAATAGGTAATTTTTTATCAAAGACTACTAGGTCAAGAATTTCTAGGGTCATCCCTGCATAAGACATTTATGGGTTGAGTAGCTTTTATAACTGACTTCTTTATCAGAAAGACTTCATAGGCAGCTGCATATTTTATTGCCTTTCCCCATTCTAGTTAACAAGAGAGAATAATCCATTGAGAAATGCATAAATACATATTCAGCTTATACTGTGACAATTTAAAAAGTGTTTCTGGAAATGCCATGAACATTTTATGGATTGTGAACTCTTTCAATTTCCAAATTTATAACATAACCGTAAAAGCTTTGAAGACCTTTAGGGGGGGAAATAAAAGCTCACTTCTTCCTTAAAACTTATGTCTGAAACTGATTAGTCTCATGAAATGCCCCTTTATGTAGGAGAAAACTTTAGAAAACCTAGGACTTACCATTGAGTCAAGACCATTTATATCTTAAGCTATGTTTGTTTATACCTGGCACAGTCACCCTGGCTTAGACATCTCTTTTATGATCCCTGGTTTTAAGTGGTTAGTGTACAGAGCTGCGTGTATAGGAGAGCATTCAGTGTTTATGTTTGTCCTGGCATGTCACTTCAGTGAATTCTCCCAGGGTAAGTGGGGAGAAGGACCTGAGGCCTTTACCTGATGTATAACTAACCTGATCCCAGAGCAGACAGGGCGCCTTTTAAGGCAACTGCTGAGATGTATCCTATCAACTCTTACCACAGCTCAGTACTGCTTGTTAGTTTCCAGTATTATTCGTTTGATATAATGCAATGATATTCCTATTTTACTGCTTCCTGGAGCTATTCCAAGCAATAGCTTAATTTGCATAACAAGTATACTGTTTCATCTTTATGTGACTTTTCTTTCCCTTTGTGAGGTCCTTCACATACATAGTGTGCTTGAAGATTAAAAATCTCTTGGCACAGCAAAGCCATTGCTGTCTATTTACTTTAAACAGAAGCTCAAGAAAAATATTGATTAACTACAGTGGCACTGTCTTCCTATTTTAGCATGACTACTAATATGACTATTAATGTTAATAGAGAGTTCCAGAAAAACATCTACTTCTGTTTTACTGACTATGCCAAAGCCTTTGACTGTGTGGATCGCAACAAACTGGAAAATTCTTAAAGAGATGAGAATACCAGACCACCTTATCTACCTCCTGAGAAATCTGTATGCAGGTAAAGAAACAACAGTTAGAATTGGACATGGAACAACAGACTGGTTCCAAATCAGGAAAGGAGTACATCAAGGCTGTATATTGTCACCCTTCTTATTTAACTTATATGCAGAGTACAACATGTAAAATGCCAGGCTGGATGAAGCACAAGCTGGAATAAAGATTGCCAGGAGAAATATCAATAACCTCAGATATGCAGATGATACCACCTTTATGGCAGAAAGCATGGAAGAACTAAAGAGCCTCTTGATGAAAGTGAAAGAGGAGAGTGAAAAAGTTGGCTTAAAACTCAACATTCAGAAAACTAAGATCATGGCATCTGGTCCCATCACTTCATGGCAAATAGATGGAGAAACAATGGAAACAGTGACAGATTTTATTTTTGGGGGCTCCAAAATCACTGCAGATGATGACTGCAGCCATGAAATTAAAAGATGCTTGGTCCTTGGAAGAAAACTTATGACCATCCTAGACAGCATATTACAAAGCAGAGACATTA
Organism: Bos indicus x Bos taurus; assembly: GCF_003369695.1. Classification (NCBI taxonomy): domain Eukaryota; kingdom Metazoa; phylum Chordata; class Mammalia; order Artiodactyla; family Bovidae; genus Bos; species Bos indicus x Bos taurus. The sequence goes on from NC_040084.1 coordinate 37,146,947, forward strand.
CTTTAGCAGCAAAGGTCTGTCTAGTCAAAGCTATGGTTTTTCCAGTAGTCATGTATGGATGGGAGACTTGGACCATAAAGAAAGCTGAGCTCCAAAGAATTGATTCTTTTGAACTGTGGTGTTGGAGAAAACTCTCGAGAGTCCCTTGGACTGCAAGGAGATCAAACCAGTCCATCCTAAAGGAAATTAGTCCTGACTATTCATTGGAAGGACTGATGCTGAAGCTGAAACTCCAATACTTTGGCACCTGATGCGAAGAACTGACTCATCGGAAAAGACCCTGATGCTGGGAAAGATTGAAGGCAGGAGGAGAAGGGGATGGCAGGAGGAGAAGGGGATGACAGGATGAGATGGTTGGATAGCATGACTGACTTGATGGACATGAGTTTGAGCAGGCTCCAGGAGTTGGTGATGGACAGGAAAGCCTGACGTGCTGCAGTCCACAGGGTTGCAAAGAGTCAGACACGACTGAGTGACTGAACTGAACTGAGTCTGACTACAAATGTATGTGTGTAAGTTTTTTCTTTCTTCCTCTATCCTATAGTAGTAAAAATAATGTAGACTTCAGAATACAGAAAGAAATCCTTGGTAATTTAAATCTTGCTCATCTTAAATTGACTTTGCTTGCTAGTTTTAAATTGGTATATGTAATTGTTAAAGTGCAGGATCATTATATAGCTCCAATCCATGAAAAACATGAGTTCCCATCAGAAACAATTGAAAGATAAAGAGAAGGAACTGTTTGATAGAGGAGAGCTGATGTGACCAGTCTTAATATTTCTATATTTCAAAATCCTAAGAGATCTTTGGTTCAAGGGTTCCTGCATGGTGGCAGGCTTATGTTTCAGGCAGGGTGGCACTCTTTGTATTATTTCTATAATGAAAGGTGTTGTAGTTCCCAAATTTCCTTATCCTTTGTGAGTGAAAAGAAATGGGACTTCTATTTTACACATTTATTCATTCCCATTATGTTTCTAATGTTTTTGTTAACTGTTAGACAATGTAGTCAGTCATAAGGTACACATAATTTCTATTTCTATTGCAGAAACTGGGGTTCAAAGAAGATAAGCAAATGTTCATGGGCACAGTTATTAAGAAAAAACTGGAATTTACATGTAGGTCTCTGACTATAAAATCCAGATTCTTTCTTTTGAGGGATGCTGTCAGTGAACCCAAGGTCTTTTGCCTTCTTTCAGTATTCTTCATGCTTTAAATATTTAATCATCCTTTAACATTTTTCTGAATGCACTCCCAAGTTTTCTAAGTTCCATTACGGGTGAGACCCAGGTCTGTCAGAGCCCTCTAATAAAGGAAAAATTCATCTCTGAAAGAAGGTCCTACCTGGGGCAGAGAACACCATATAACATAGTTCTCCAAACATTTTCAGTGAAGCAGAGTTAATATAAGTGCCGAGGTCAGGCTTAAAGTGGAGCAGCAAGGGAATGAATGCCCCCATTGGCCATCTGCGGCCCAAGGAAAGTGGGCAATTTGGCTTTAGCCATTGTGTTTGTAACTGTATATGGAGTCAGAGGATCTGGCCTGAGGAAACTCAAGGAAACTGAGACTTAACTGGATTTAAACTGAATTTATCTGATGAGTTTGGGGAATCAATGTGCCCAGTTTGATTTGCCTGTAGGTTTATTTAGCTTCAGGGGTGGGTGACGGTGTTAGTGCTAGAGCCTTTGTGTGGTGGAAATTTCCCTGAACTTACCTGCTGTACAGGGTGCACAGACTGAGGGGCTGCGGCAAAACTGAAGAAGCTGGAAGGTCTCAGCGAGCTCGTGAGAGGGAGGGGTAACAGGGTTTGCAGTGACTCCGCGTGGCATGGTGTGGGGGTAGAATGGTCTCCCATGTCTGTGGGGAGTGTAGCACGCTCTGGCATATGCAGCTGGCAGTGCCAGGGGCATCAGGGCCTCTTTCCAGGAGCATTGAAGGTACTGTCAGCAATGGTGGAGGCCTGGCATGTTGGTAAGGGATAGAGGAGCATTAGGAAGGAATGCCCTGGGGCCTATAGTCCATTTGAGTGGCATATCTGAGATGGCTTCTGGAACCCCCAGAAATATTTGGAGGAGATGTTGCAGGGACATCATCACCCTGTGTGTGGAGGTGGGTCAGGTTTGGCTTATTACTTTTATCTCCTAACCTGACCACAGCTGCATCCATGATACAGTGAGCCAGAGGAACATTTGGGTCGTAATTAGTGGAGAGTGTTAAGAATTCAAGGAAACCAGAGGGTAATAGGTCTTCACATTGCAAGGGCAGGACCCACTGTTTTCTGACCATGGTTTGATGCTGGTGATACAGCATAGTGACGTGTCACATGGCTTCTAGGACTCTACCCTGAAAGCCTTAGTCAGCTCCAGGTTTCCTTCAGAAGGGAAAGAGTTTGTATTGTTTCTTTTGTATTTTTAAGACACTCAAACCAAAGTCTTTTCTGTTTTCTGTCTTGTGCTTTATGTAACCAGAAATTACTACTGTGTCAGAATACATTAATGAAGAGAATACCTTTAAGTCTGCAGTTTTTGCTGTTGATTGATTTTGTGTGTGTGTGCCTCAATTCAGAATTCCTCCTGTGCAAGTTCTATGTAGAAGAGTTTTTTTTTTTTTGTATGTTTTTTTTCTTTTTTTAAATCATCTGTTCTGTACCTTAAATGTTGAATACAGTGTAGCTTCAATCATCTCATCAGAAATTCTGTTAAAAAAAAAAAAAGAGAAATTCTGTTGATTGTTGGGGAAGAGTTAGTCCAGCTTATACCTTGTTGACCTACGATCAGGACATCAACTACCTTTGCAAAAGGTCCAGTATAATTACAGATTCAATAGAAAACCTAAAATAAAGAAGAAGAGGAAAAGTTGGAACAGGGCAGAATGTGTGTATGTGGAGACGTAAGTTGTATATCTCCCTTCTCAGTTCCAGATGGCAACTAGAATCCTCAGTCACATTTTTGAACATGCATCCCTCCAAAATGGATTAAAAGAAATGATGTATAGTTAGAGTATCTAAGACCAGAGCTTTAGAAATATGAGTGAGAAACCCGCGGTTAGACAATGGCAAATGACTCTAGGATGAAAATATGACTGTTTATTTCAGTTATACTTCATGTAGGAAAAAAAACAAAACAAAACTGTCTCTCTTATTTTGGTAAGGCAAAATATTTAACCCAGCACTTTCCAAAATGTGTTCTGAGAAGTATCAGTCTGGCCAGATGCCAACCAGAAACCAGTTTTTCAGAGTTTTATGGCTTCATAAGTTTGGGAGGTACTGTTACAAAAAGCAAATCACATTTAGGAACTCTTAGAATTTGCAACGGAGAAGGCAATGGCACCCCACTCCAGTACTCTTGCTTGGAAAATCCCATGCATGGACGGAGGAGCCTGGTGGGTTACAGTCCCTTGGGTCACTAACAGTCGGACACGACTGAGTGACTTCACTTTCACTTTTCACTTTCATTCATTGGAGAAGGAAATGGGAACCCATTCCAGTGTTCTTGCCTTGAGACTCCCAGGGGCGGGGGAGCCTGGTGGGCTGCCATCTATGGGGTCGCACACAACTGAAGTGACTTAGCAGCAGCAGCAGCAGCAGCACAATTTGCAAGACTAATAAACCAATATATTCTATAACCCCCAGTCAGGGGAAATAGCTCACACACACTGTGCTTTTCTCTGAGGTCATTTTTTAGGGGAGTGAAACCACTTTGAGAAATGTGGGTTTACTCACTGAGAAGGAGTAACTCAACCAGGCAAATTAAGGATCAAGACAACTAACAGAAAAACTACCTTTCCCATTGAAATCATTAGCAAATTAAACAGTGATAGGATTCTTCATGGCTACGTATTTTGGTCTGAGTTAGTTTCCAAAAAGTTACCGAGAACAAGTGCCTCTTAAATATAAGATACTGGTTTTGGTGCTCATAAAAACTTCCTAGAAAATCAAGCTTTTACACTAAAACTATACAATTGACCTGAAGAAGTTACTGTTCCCTCCTTAAAATGAAAGTTAGTCACTTAGTCGTGTCCTACTCTTTGTGATCCCATGGACTGTAGCCTGCCCAGCGCCTCTGTCCATGAAAATCTCCAGGCAAGAGTACTGGAGTCAGTTGACACTTCCTTCTCCAGGGAATCTTCTCGATCCAGGCATAGAACCCTGGTCTCCTGTATTGCAGGGAGATTCTTTACCAACTGAGCCTCCTTAGGAGATCTAAGAAACAAAGAAAATGGCTGAGGATGTTTCTAGCTGATAAGAGAAGAATTAGCAGGTGTCGTGTGAGTGCTGACATTATCTCTTGATTGCTGAGATGTCTATTTCAGAGACATCCACCTCAAATAAACATATTGCCAGCTATATGACACAGTGACCAATAAAACAACTAGGAAGAAACCAGGTTGCCCCACTTATTAAGTTCCCCTTTTAGAAAGCCCTGTATAACTTAGATAGCTATCTACTTGAGTGATCCTGCTTATCCCTTCTTTAAATCTGATAAAGAATGAACCTGTGACACCCTGAAAGAAAATGAAAGTTGTTCATTTGTGTCCGACTCTTTGTGACCCCATGGACTATACAGTCCATGGAATTCTCCAGGCCAGAATACCAGAGTGGGTAGCTGTTCCTGTCTCCAGGAGATCTTCCCAACCCAGAGATCGAACCCAGGTCTACCATATTACAGGTGGATTCTTTACCAGCTGAGTCACCAGGGAAGCCCAAGAATACTGGAGTGGGTAGCCTATCCCTTCCGCAGGGGATCGTCCCGACCCAGGAATCGAACCAGGGTCCACCTGCATTGCAAGCAGGTTCTTTACCAGCTGAGCTCCCTGGGAAGCCCTTGTGAAATCCTAGGTGCCCCATTCTCCAACCCCAGTAAAAGGCAGAGACTTAAGTTTCCACTGCCTCAGTTTCTCTCTGTGACCTCACTGGCTCGTGGATGTTCTAGGTGCTCCTCTGAATAATCTTGTTCTTCAGTTTCCTAATGATTTTTTTGTGTGGGTGTGTCTTATAGTCATAATGATCTCAGGGACTGGCCCAGCCACAACATTGGGAAAAACTGGGGGAAATGTCTATTGGAGGCTCGCCCCAACATGTATGGTCCAAGGGATACCCCACGATTTCTAGTTGATAGCATTGCTATCAATAGGCTGAAACTTCCCCAGTGGCTCAGCAGTAAAGAATCCACCTGCAATACAGGAGACACTGGTTCAGTCCTTGCGTTGGGAAGATCACCTGGAGGAGGACATAGCAACCCACTCTAGTATTCTTGTCTAGAGAATCTCATGGACAGAGGAAGTTGGCAGTTTATGGTCCATGGGGTTGCAAAGATTCGGACACAACTGAAGTGATTGAGCATGCACAATGATGGTAAGTAACGTGACTTAGGAATTCTCTGTCTACATAGGAGTCAGTCCCTCCCAACATTTTCAACCCCTCATATTGGGGCACATCCTTCAGGGCTGAGAACATGGAATTTCCAGGTTCTGCTTGGTGCTTGTCTAGACAGACTGCCACAGGTGCTGAATGCCAGGCTGGGTTCAAGATTTGTCTTCTGGGGAATCTGTAAACATTGCTCTATGTACCAAAAAAACAGAACTTGATAATGTCCAAAGACAGCTGAAGTAGAAGTTTATTTAAAAAATCCATTATGCAAGAAATTCTAACTCAAAAGCAATAACTAAGAAACATTTAGAAAATCAGGCAAATGTGCTCTGTAAGACAATGCAATACTAGAGGCATCTTCATCCCCTGGTTATGGGGATGGGACTTTGAGAGGTGTGAACATTGCCTAATTTGGAGAAAGTGTGGCAGTCCAAGCTAGGAGCACAAATAGAGGCTATGGAGCCCTCCCCTGGGCCTTAAAGCAGGAAGCAGTGGAGACAGACCATGTTCTCCATCATTTCAAAGGCCCCGAGTTCACCCTCAGAAACTCACTGGAGGAAAAGCCAGGAAAATGCCTACATCTTCACCCTCTCTAGTTTCTCATTATAGTTTTCTATTTTTTCCTCTCTCAGGTCATAAAATATAATGTAAAACCAAGATGGATTGTAACAGAGGATGATCCAGATATGTAACTAATTCCTGCAACTTAAGATCTTTAGACTTCCTAGAAATAAGTTTTCCACTTTATTATATGAAAAATTAAGGTAATGTAAAATTTATGCTTTACAGACAATTCATAATTAGCTGAAATTGTGACCTTTTCTAATACTCACATGTGAATGACATCATTCTTAAAACTACTTAGGGTTTGTCTTAATGTTTTTCTAGAGGTTAGTGGTATAAAGCATTGTAGGTCATGTGGAATTTTAATTTTGAATCATGAGAAAAAATATTTTGCCTATAATAGGATCATTACTTTTTTTCTTTCCTTTGAATATGAGCTACAAGGAGAATAAGAGAAAAAAAAAACATGTTCAATGTTCTGTTAGTGAAAATAATTTTGATAAACGTTATAGCTAAAGATTAGAATTCTGTTTAATACCTTTAATACAAATTGAGGGTACTTTAATACTTTTGCATATCATTATTCATTGATATTTCTAAATGTAATTACGTGAAAGCCTGTTGCCATCTAAGAATAAATAATGCAAGTATGTTTGAATTTCTGTACATTTCACACTTTACCAAGTGAGTATATTTCAAATGACAACTCTGTCCTAGAATAAGGAATACTCAGATTGATGGAAATTTGATTTTAATTGTAAGCATAACATCAAGGAATACGGACACATTTTATAATTGTTTTTATATCACTCAGGAAGTCCTGAATGAGTCTCTGGGAAAGTGTGCAAGAGACAAAGGAAGAGAAGATTAATAGTGTTTTTCAAGAATCTTATGGCTCAGTTGGAAGAAGAAAATAAGTGTGTGGAAAGCTACATGATTAACAAGAAGAGTAAAAGTAAAAGGTAAGATGAATAATAAAGACATGACTTATTAATGGAGTTCAGAGGAGGGAGAAAGAGGACCACATGAGAGTGAAAGTGTTTGAACCTGACCAAAAGGATAGGAAAGATTGTATAAGAGAGGACCACTTCCAGTCTTTGCATGTGTGAGAGAGTGAGACTATGGAAAGATTGTAGCAGCAACAGGACACTCTGATTTTAATGCAGGGGCTAGTGAATAATACAGTTTCTTTGGAGTCAAGAATGTTTAGAGGTGGAGAGCTATATTTCTGAAAAGGAAAATGAGGTTGGATTATGGAGAATCTTGAGTGCCAGACCAAATTTAAACTTTGTAATATAATGTGAGAGCACGGGAATACAATGACATCAGTTGATTTTAGGAAGAGTGACTAATGTGTGGGAGAAGAAGGGAAAACTAGAGGCAAGGGATATAGCTATTTGTCTGCTGGTGTTGGCCGACCAAACTCTGGACCACTGAGTTAGATGGTGGTCATGGAAGAATGGGAGGGAAGCTGAGACTGCATGATTGTAATTGAAAGTGGGAAATAGAGGAATCAGTGATAACTGTTTCTGAGGACACCATGAACTGGCTCTCTTTAAGTACCATAGAAATGAAAGCTGCAGTGCATTTTGACCATGAGTTGACACATTAACTGGCTCTTAGGGGTAAAAGTGAGATCAAGTAACTTTGGTCAAGTCTTCTGTTTTTAGTGAAGTTTGTGTATCCCTAATTTATGGACATGGTCATTCAAAATCAAGGAGACTGAGGAGTCACATTGGCAGCAACTCGTTGTCTGGGCTCTGAAAGCATGGCCCTGGGCCCTGCCATATTGCCTTTCCCCAGAAGAGGTGTTATTATAGGTGGGAGCAAAGATCTTAGGATGATATTTTAAGTGTGTGGATATCAATATCTGGAATTTTATTGCAATAACTTAAAATATAAAATGAAAATTGCAGCATGCTCAGCTGCATATTTCCAGTCGAATGCAATGCTTTTGCATACCCAAAGGATTTGAGGACAGTTTTCTATTTCAAAAACATATTTTCTTAGCAATTTCATGAAAACTTAGTGTAGCGATGTCTGTCTGTCTGTCTCTCTCCCTAAAAAATATCCTGATCATTTCTGAGTGAATTGTTTCTGAGAAGTGTAAAGCAGCTCAATCTTGTTTATGAAAAGAATGTGAGAGAAGTTCTAAATTTCTCCAAGGGTTCTGCACAGCACTGTTGTATTATTACAACCTCAATATCCTGTGTTAGCAACACTTACTGAACTCGTCACATTTTAGTTTTATGGGAGAGCAGTGAATGTAAAAGGCACATAAAACCCACAGCCAAATGGTTGACATCTGACCTTTAATCATCTCCTAGACTCTCCCTTAGTAACATACGCCTCCTCTTCTCTCCATACACAGTGGGTATATTAACTGCTTCTTAACTTATTAAGCATCATGGTGTTGTTTAAAAAAAGAAATCACTGGCTTTCTTGATCCTGGGGCCTTCTGCACCCCTCTTTTTTGTTTTTTACCACTTCACTTATTTTCTGATGTTTGGCCCTTCAAATTGCCACTTCCTTTGTGATTAAAATTAAGATTTGGAACCTCAAGCAAAGGTATTAAAAATAACATATTGAACACTCACAAGATCAAGAAGAAACTGAGTAGTTTGTCTTGAATTTTGAAACTCTGTCACCAATTATATAGTTCTTAATTTTTACTAATATATGAATAATTATATAACTTGAAATTAAGAAGTATATATATATGTGGCAGAAAATTAAAGAATTCAAGATGGAATTTGTAGGAAGGGACCTCAGAAGAGCCTGTCCATCCATCACTTGACAGGGATGAAGGTTGAGAAGTTTGGAGGTTGTCACTAATGTCTTATGGCTACTTATGGTTGAGCTGGGACCAGAACCCTCTTGAGCCCAAAACTGCTCCCATACAACTTTGCCCTCAGATATGACATCTCTGTCAGATAGACAATGCTGTGCCTTAACTATACAAAGCTTGAACAGGAGTGCCACACTCTGCAGAGTAAACCTGGAACTAGATCCCATCTATGAAGCAAATCTCTTGTTTGCTGTCTCAGTTTCATGAATGTGCATGAAGTATGGCTCACAGACACTCCCACCTGCCTTGGTTTTGCCTCCATGGGATGAGAAGGGGTATAAAAGTCTGGAAACCTGACCCACCTCAGTCCATAAAAAGGCTTTTGTCTGGTAACCTATCCACAAGTGATTCATTAATAGGCGATTGAAAGATTTTTTTTTTTTTTTGGTCAGGAACTCTCCTTTTCCCCCCTTTTATAGAAATGAACAATTTGAAACACAACTAAAGTATAAGATTGTATCAACCCCACTTCAAAATAGTTCTATCTGCTATACAAAAAGATATTTATTTCTTATGATGAAATATTTGTTAGCTCTTGCATAAGTATCCCCTGAATTAAATATACCATTTGCTTTGTCAAAAGTGCAGTACAAAAAGTTCTTTACAAAATATTTTTGTGCATCCAAAAATAGTAGTTCAGTTAGTTAAAAAAATTTTTTTAACTCTAATTCTGTGTTTCTAGTAGATGAATAATTATATGCTTCAGGTCAGATGGTGTTGTGATTTCATTTATTGATGTTCAAAATAAATTAGTAACTCAACTTGGGATTTTTGTCATTTATTCTTTAGTGCTTACTAAAGATAAGTACTAGCATTTTTTAAAAAGTGCTTCCTTATGTGTGGGTTACATTTCACTTCTATAGTATTCTTCCCAAGGATCATATGTTATGTTTGACCTTTTAATAACTGACTTCAAATAAGAAAAAGTAATGGCATTAAACTACATTCAACATTTATTAATATAGCATTTAAACTCAAGGAAAATGCCAGACTCCAACATTCTGACAATGAAAATTCATCCTAATCAGCCTTTGTCTCTACCCTTTGTAAGAAAAGCAAGAAACTGGGACACGTTCTATGCTACTCTGAATCACAGCAAGTACCACCCACTTGTGAAGTTAAAAGTCTTTTCATCATATTTACTTTGTATTTAAAAAATAGGTATAGGTTCTCTCCAATTGCCTCTCCAAGTTGTGGCCTGAAAGAATCAATAGACAAAAACATGAATCATCACCAAGGGCTTGATCCCATTCACAAGGAAATATAAGATAGGTTATATTTAGTGGTGGTGGTGATATTTATAACTGCCTCAAAGTCACTCAGGTAGAATCCCCACAAACATTTTAATATTAAATTTCAACTCTCTTTATAATTGCTTATATGCCTTTAAGACTCTACCTCACTTGGTAAACACAAGACTTAAGCCTTCAACCTTCTCAAAGTAGCCTGGGCAAGCCATTCAGATGAAGGTCTTGATTAACACACTCTCTCTCCAGGTCTGCTCTAACAAAAAAAGCATTTCCTGGAAACCCGCCCACAGATTGTGGGACTATTTTTAGTAGCTCACCTCCCAGTAAAGGCAGCTATTAGATATCCTGCCCCTTTCAGGTGCAGTAAAATAGAACATAAAAGAGTGTAATTGAATGATTACAGCTAAGGACTGTAACCAGGAGCCTAGGGTCTCTCTCCTGCTGGGCACTCTGGGACATGCCTCTGAGAGCCTTCCTCCGCCCACTGCCAGGTGAAACCTACACAAGGCACCGCCTGTGCCCTGCAGAAGTGATGCCACCTCAAAAAAGGCACTGCTGGGCTTGTTCTCTGTTCACACACATAGCATGGAAAAGAAAGGAAGGGGAATTTGTTTCTTTAGAGAGATCCTGTGCATTCCTGTAATTATCTTAACAGTCTCAGGAGGTAGCTGGGTAGTATCATTCTCTCTACCACGCACAGAGCTTATCCATCAGTGGTTTGTGTACTGCTGAAGGACACATGGCTAACACGCAGCAAAGCTGAGTTTAAGCCGAATCCATGCTATTCCTCTCTACTTTTGCAGAGGAAACTGACAAACAAGCCCTAGAACAAGGTGATTGAATCATTTATTGTCCAAAGCAGAACGGGAGGTGACATAGGAAAGAAAAATTTTCCCATGAAAAGCCTCATCCTCTAGGAGGAAAAAGAAGGTGGGACTTCCAGGGAAATATGTAGCTGAGTAGGAGGTAGTGAGTGTCCAAACACTGACTCAGAGCTGATGCTGATCATTTCTGTTTCCCCCGACTGTGGGCTAGTTTGGACTTTAGTCACTGGAGCAGAGAGCTGTGATGGAAAATGAACTTTCAAGGGCTGTTTATCTCATTAAGCAATGTTTCTTCTGTCTCCTCATACTCTAAATGTTTTGTTTATTTTAGGGGAGAATTTTTTTTTTTAATTCAAGCTGAAAAAATTTGGCTTGCAAACCTTTGCATGTTTATGAAGGGCAAAGACTATATACATTTTGAATCCCTGTAGCCTCTATGACATAAAAATAGTTAACCAAGTGTGAGATGATCTCCCCAGTCACAATGCAGGGAAAGCATTGTGGATACCTAGTAACTAGCCAACATTAGCAGTTAGTCGGAGAAGGCAATGGCACCCCACTCCAGTACTCTTGCCTGGAAAATCTCATGGACGGAGGAGCCTGGTGGGCTGCAGTCCATGGGGTCGCTGAGAGTCGGACACGACTGAGTGACTTCACTTTGACTTTTCACTTTCATGCACTGGAGAAGGAAATGGCAACCCACTCCAGTGTTCTTGCCTGGAGAATCCCAGGGACGGGGGAGCCTGGTGGGCTGCCGTCTATGGGGTCACACAGAGTTGGACACGACTCAAGTGACTTAGCAGCAGCAGCAGCAATTAGTAGCAATTAAGGCGTGGTGGCATCAAGTTAAGGCTTTAAGCATTTGGAATCAGTCTGGTGCTGGTACTCATAGGCCCTCAGATCTCTGAAGAGAAGGAACAGCTACTTTGTGGTTACTTCCTGGAATGGAATCATTTTAGAACCAAAGATTTGTTGAACATTTTGCACATAGTTTTTTGTTTGTTTGCTTTTATACCAGTTTGTGTCTTGTTGCAATTGCTTCACCCATGCAGAAGACACCCTTTTATTTAAACCATGAAATCTGACTGTAGTTTTGAAAGTGAGTGAAAATAATCTGCTAGCAGAAAATAATTCTCAACAAAATCGATGCTTGTTTTTGTTTTGGCCAGAGCCCTTTTCAGGATGCACTGTGTATGATAAGGCAGAGGTTAATGGAAGCCTGTGCTTTAAAGGAGACATTTAGAGATAACAGAATGGGAAGGAATCAAGAAAATGTACCCGCATAGGACCAAAGAAAAATGGATATCCACTTGTTAATGACTGTTGAGGGCATCAGTGTGGTTGGAGTCTAGATCAGTCAACATGGGCTACCTTATGCCATGATGCCCAAATATTCCAGAACCTCAGTGCGTGAACAGGAAAACTTGACTGATCAGTCATATTGCCCGTTATTATTGACTGGGCTTTACTCTGCAGAATCCTAGTCATTCCAGGCAGAGCAGCCTCTACCTGGAAACACGCTAGTGACCACAGCAGAGGGGAAAAGTGTGGTTCTGCGTGGGAGTGACCATGTTGCTTCTGGTTGCTATTGACTTTTGTAAATCGTACGTCAAGCCTCATTTCCAAGGAACCAGGAAGCATAACCCTTTCCCAGGGAGGGAAAGCAAGCCTCAGTAACTGATGATACAATCTATCACAGAGTCCAGTAAATAATTGATGCTTAGAGTTAAGCAGTCTGAGTAATGAAGAAGTTAAATGAGTCTCTATACACTTCATTCAACAAATATATATTAGATTCTTTAAATATTAGGCAGTGTACTGAGTACTATTTTATAAGGCAGGTAGATGATAATATGTGTTCATCAAGCATTTGCACTTAAAGGAATACATTTTATCTATCTAAGAAGAAAGTTTGTGTGGGTTAGCTCATTTCCCTGAGACAAAGCAAAGACATAATATGAACTGTTTTAGTTCTGTAGTGAGGCATTGCAGATTACTATAGGTTATAAAAACTCAAGTTGCTTATAAAACTCAAGGTTGTTACATCACAGTTTCTGTAGGTCAGTGGCTTAACACGGTGTGACTGGCTTCTCCGCTCAGTGTCCCATCAGGCTGAAACAAGGTGTCAGCTGAGGTGTTCATCTGGCGCTTGGGGTCCTCACTGTGGTTAGCAGAAGCCATTTCCTGTGGTTGTAGAATTCAGGTTCTGGTTTTCCTGCTGGTCATTGTCTGGGCCCCTTTCAGTCCTAGGGGCCACCCTGGGCTCCCTGCCCTGTGGCCTCCACAGGCCATTCACATTTGTTTACTTTCTGCCAGGCCAGCCGAAGTGCATATCCCTGACTTCTTCCGGTTTGACCAACTGGAGAAAAGGTTCTGCTTTTAAGTGCTGTGTGACTGGTTCAGATCCACCTAGGTAACCTCACTATTTTAAGGAGAGCTGATTTGGGATCTTAATGACATCTGCAGAAACCCTTCATGGATTAACCCTTCACTAGATGAGTATTTGATTGAATTATTGGGATCTATGTTATGTGAACACTAGACTCTGGGCATTAGGGCGCCTGGTCCCAGGGCAGGGACGTGGGGGTTAGTGCGACTTGCGTGGGGCAGGACAGATGAAAGGCCTGCTCTAGTGTCATGTGGTTCTCCTGAGTGAGAACTAGACTTATTTAGATTGATATCTAATTCAGGGCATTTTGTGATTAGTAAAAGCCTGGCTCTGCGCTTCTGATGTGGTTTCTCTAAGAGTTGCACTGAATGTAATCCTTTAAATGCTAAGAGGGTTAGCATCTGGAAAGGGTAGCAACTGAAGTAGTCAAGAGTTCTGGCAGGAAACAGACAGTGTTCTCAAACTTGGTAATTGGGGAAAGTTTAATGAAAAAGGCTTCCCCCGCCCCCGTTCTTCCTTCCTTCCCTCTCTCAGCTGTAGGCAGAGTTTAGGAATCAACAAGCTATAGTACAGTACCTCCCCGGGGCCAGAAGGGAGAAGGAGGAGGTGTGGGACCAGAAATCTGGAGTGGTGAGACAGGTGGAGAGGGACACCTGACTGGAACTGTGGCCTTTCGTGGAACGATCCAACCAATCCATGGAAATTGAGCAGGGTCTTGGTGGGGAGTAAGTAGCTTGAGTGCATTCTCCTCTCACCCTCTTATATTTAGCCAAGAGGGCAAAAGAGGCTGTTGGTTCAGTCCTCAGAGCCCAGCCTCCTGGGGCGAGAACATGGTGGGGAAGGGAGCAGATCTAGAAGGACGAACAAGAAATATGCAGCCCAGTTACCAAAGAATGTTTCTTGGCTGTGATCAGGGTCACGGGCTCTGTTGTGACTTGCAGCTGTAGGGTTTCTTCATCTGTGTTTCATAGAATGCTTTGGTGAGCTTGATTATAACTCACATCCCATTAAACTCACTCATTCGTATGTATGGGTGTCTTTCTGCTATCTTGAACTTACTGAGTGCAAGGGTCATATCATATTCATCTTTTTACCTACAGTACCTGTGTGCTTGGCTCAGAGGCGGTGATTAACAAATGCTTGTGGAATTATATGAAACCAGTGGTAAATTATTATCAAAGACCTACAAATCGATTTGATATTAGAGGTCTAAACAAATATATACTGTTTCAATTGCTCTCTAAGATGTTCTAGTCCATGTGAGCTGAGAGAGAAGGTGCGCTTACCATTGTTGCAACAAGTCTTACCCTATGACAAGTTGATGTTCCACTTCATTCTCTTCTTAAAGGTCAGCAATTCCAGACTATCCTACATACACATATTCCATTCAATAAGTATTAAAATCGATCAACACAGAAGGACAAGAAAAGGTAGGGTAAATGAGATAGCTTGGAACTACTTGTAATCAAATGGCAGCTGGCTGTCTATCTCTTGATGGCCTTAGAATGAGAGGGTTGATGTCCTGTCTTCCTGCCATTATCACATGTGATTCTGGCTGCCAGCAGGAGGGGCTATGCTTAGTCTATGGAAAAACTGTTTTCTCCTGATTTATTTTTTAACATTTTTTCAAAGCTAGGTAAACATAAATGTGGTCAATTTGATTTATGATCATTGTTTTGATTCCTATAGAATCACATGCTGAAGAATCTCAGGGACTGAGAGTCTGGAGAAAAATGTAAATGTCATAATTTTGTTAATTGTTTTAGCATGTGTTTCTTCCACATGTCTAAAAGCAACTGTAATTGAGGATTGTGGTTTCTGGGGCACAGCCAAAATTACAATGTGACTAACAACTGAGGAGAATATTGTGGGATGTCATGTGCTATTGGATCTTTTGTCTTTTTTTTTTTAAATTAACCTCTGCCAAAGTGAGTATTTTCCAGTATTTAAGTATGTTACTGGAGTATGAAAAGAAGAATTGTATGAAATTCTTTTGTCTGAAAATACAAATTGAATTCTAAGATTGGTGTTTTTCATCAGATAAAAAAATAACATATAAAACTCATTTTTAAATTCTGTGACTATTCCATCCTGGAGTTTCCTATTTCAAAAATTGGATTTGTGGAAAAAAAACCCAGCTCTCATTAAACATTTCAATGATAAGAGTCTTTCTCAAGGAAACAAATATCAGGAAATTCAAATACAGGTAAGAAACCATAATCTGCCCTCACCTTCTTGCCCCAAAGCATAATAACTCTATTGAGAATGCCTGAAACCAGTGGGTGATCTGACCCTGAGGCTTCATATACAATTTCTTATTTTTATGACAGGAATTTCACAACTTCAAGGCAAAGTTGAAAAACAGTCTATTTCTCCACTTAAGCAAGTGATCAGGTTGCTGCAGGAACAAAGCAAAGGGCTGAGCTCACATGCTCAGCCAGGAGCTCTCTTGCAAGCTTCCTGGTTTGGGATAGACTGCAAATGCTATTAGTATATTTCCTGGTATTTCAGCCTTCTGCGAATTGCACAGTAACTAGATCTTTGAACAACGAGCATCTGGTAGCCAGAATCCCACAAAAACGTTCCCATATTTTTCAGAACTGTCTGCTTGTTTGGGGGCTGTTGTCTCATTGTTTTATACTATTCCTTCTGTTTCTCTCCCCACATGTCTGTAATTCACAAATATTTTTGTCACATTTAAAACTGACTCTAAATAAGTGACTAAGCTGATTGTTGGTGCGTCCAGCAGGTCATAGGAAGCTGTTGCTGACATGGTCTCTTCATTTTCCTGACACACTCACACCCCCTCCTTTATCCAGGCCGACTTGCCCCACAGCTGCTGTGAGCTGCAGAAGCAAATGGAAAGTCTATCCTGTCAGTGGCTGGAGAAAAGGTTCCAAAGTATCATCTGGAGTAAAATCAGATAGAAAATCAAAGTGCAGAGAGCAGAGGAAGAAAGGACAGCTAAGATAAGGGTTCTAGTGTCTTCATGGAACTGTGTAAGGGCTTTGAAGAGCTTGAATTGTTATGTAAAAATCTGCCAAATGATCATGTACAATGTTTTTTTTTTTTTTTTCTAAAAAGAGTTTACATTATATGCTCAAGGAGTTTGGTTAATATTAAATTTTATAATCAAGAGAGAAGGAAGATTAAAGATCAGTAAGAAATAATAAAAGTAGGCTACATAGAAGGAAATAAGGACAATCAGTTCAGTTCAGTTCAGTTGCTCAGTCGTGTCCAACTCTTTGTGACCTCATGAATCGCAGCACGCCAGGCCTCCCTGTCCATCACCGACTCCGGGAGTTCACTCAGACTCACGTCCATCAAGTCAGTGGTGCCATCCAGCCATCTCATCCTCTGTCGTCCCCTTCTCCTCCTGCCCCCAATCCCTCCCAGCATCAGAGTCTTTTCCAATGAGTCAACTCTTCGCATGAGGTGGCCAAAGTACTGGAGTTTCAGCTTTAGCATCATTCCTTCCAAAGAAATCCCAGGGCTGATCTCCATTAGAATGGACTGGTTGGATCTCCTTGCAGTCCAAGGGACTCTCAAGAGTCTTCTCCAACACCACAGTTCAAAAGCATCAATTCTTCGGTGCTCAGCTTTCTTCACAGTTCAACTCTCACGTCCATACATGACCACTGGAAAAACCATAGCCTTGACTAGATGGACCTTTGTTGGCAAAGTAATGTCTCTGCTTTTGAATATGCTGTCTAGGTTGGTCATAACTTTCCTTCCAAGGAGTAAACGTCTTTTAATTTCATGGCTGCAGTCACCATCTGCAGTGATTTTGGAGCCCAGAAAAATAAAGTTTGACACTGTTTCTGCTGTTTCCCCATCTATTTCCCATGAAGGATAGCCCTTTACTCTTCTCATCAGTTACTTTAGACTTGACCTTGTGAGCTGGCATGTAAGGATACCATTTATACAGCAAACACACATCTAATTTAGAGATGAGAAAATGAAGGTATAGAGAGGTTAACAATGTGTGTGCAAGCTCAGTCACTTAGCTAATAAGTATCAACCATAGGCTCTGGGGGCTGCTCTTAATCACTAGTTTAAACCAAGAGGCTTTCTCTTTTTTTCTCTTGATATGTGTTATAGCATTTTTTTTTTTTTTATAATCTGGAGGATAAAGTTATACACCAAACTGTTATTCTGGGTGTCGCAATTATGGGTGATTTAAAATTTTATCCTTACCTGCATTTTATATAAAATTATTTTCTTATTTCTAAGAAATTAAAGTTCAAGATTGTTAATCCCTCATCAACAAAGGGCACCAAGACTATAAACAAGAAAGAAGAGTTTGGTATTAATCTATAATGACTACCATTATAGTGAAATGTGACTTGTTCATAGTAATTAGGAAGATGCTTAATGAAATCAGTGAATTATAAACATCCCAACAAAGAGTAATTTTAATGTAAATTTACAGTACTGGACTAAATAAATACCTTTTATTTCTGTAACATGTACACTGATGCCCCATGACCATGTGTCTTGGTTGTATCTTCATAGGCACCAAGAAATGGGGACCTGGGCTAGTTATGTGATAATTTCTGCTTTGAAAAATTTCCAGGTAAAACCCATCTTGGTGGAGATCTTAAGGAGCTGATTCATCCATTACTTATTTGCCACAACAGACTAAACACAGGGACTTCTCTGATGGTCCAGTGTTTACAACTTCATCTCCAGTGCAGAGGGTGTGGGTTTGATTCCTGGTTAGAGAGGTGAGATCCCACATTCCTCATGGCCAAAAATCCAAAACATAAGACAGAAGCAGTGTTGTAAAAAAGTTCAATAAAGACTTTAAAAATGATCCACATCAAAAAAATCTCAAAAAAAAAAAAAAAAGACTTAAAGAAAATCTGCACTTTTCTATCAATTATCTTTTCAGTGGAGGCAGTTGAACAGTTCTTTGAGGCAGGGATCCTGGTTAGGCTTATTTCCACAAAAGGATCTAAAACTAAATAATTACCCCTTCCCAAATCCTGACGTGTAGGCTGCTCCTTCAACCAATCCACTCAGGATGTGGACCTTCTACTCTCCATTCAGACTTTGACTCTCCACAGAGAATGAAACTGGATGGCCTCCAGCCCCTTTCTCCGAAGCCCTGCTGAGGAAGTGACCCTTCGGAGGGTGGTTTGAAGATGATTCCCTGGGCCCTCAAATTTCTCTGCATGCATCAGGCCAGACCACTGAAGAGCAAGCAGTATCACTCAGACCACATTGTCTTACCCCATTCAGAATTATTATTCCCTAAGCTTTCGTGGCATGTCCTATGAAACTATCAGCCACCTGACTATGTTTCCAGATGTCATCTACTACTTAGGCAAGAGTACACTTCTAAAATATTACCTGAAAAATTGTTCAGATTTAGTACTAGGAATTTTTTTTTTCTTTGATGAAGTGATTTGTTTCTTTCTAACAATAAGAATATTTGTGGAGGGGGAGGCCTGGAGAATCCCAGGGATGGGGGAGCCTGGTGGGCTGCTGTCTATGGGGTCGCACAGAGTCGGACATGACTGAAGCAACTTAGCAGCAGCAGCAGCAGAATGAGGTTGAGTGTCTCTGGGAGAAGCCAAGATGACTTTCTACTGAAATTCTCACTGAGTTGTCAGTGCTCCAGGTTTGATGAGACTCAGTGAAGCCAATTCACTCTGCTCAAACTTCTAAAAGTCAGAATCCTAATGTGGAATGCCATTGTCCTTCATCTGAGGTCTTTTCCTGCCATCTTTAAGTTTGCTGAAAAAACACAAGAAGCAGAACCAAGAGAGATGGACAATTTTAAGAGAAATTCTTTTGGGCTTAGGGTCTAGTGCATTGTCCTGGCCAATAAAACATTCATTTCTCTGTAATTCAAGGCCAAATTTTTTCTCCTTCCAGGGTGATGCTGGATAACCCTGTACCATCTTCTGTGTCATTAGCTTTCTCTTGAGTTGGTACAGGAGGAACATCCCCTTTCTAGTCGTATAGTGGTTTTCCCAGGTGAACAAAATATATTGTTAGGATTCCTCTTAATATAGCCTATACCATCATAGATTTGCCTTGTTATGTTAAATTTTAGTTTAACCTTAGTTTGGATATTTCAAAGTCTTGTGTGTGTGTATTTATATCTATGTAAATGTAAAATTTATATAAATGTATCTCTCACAGCTGACAGATCACACTGATGGTTGTGAATTTTACTGAGCACACTCAGAGGGCAAACTTCTTTCAAAATCGGGGTGTTGAGGTGTGCACATCAGTATTTTCTTCATTACTACCAAAAAGATTATGTAACTCATTTTATCTCCTGTTGTTTCTACTCAAAAAAAAAAAAAAAAAAAAAAACCAACTTACAAGGAGTTAAGTTTAGATCATGTAGAAATTTATAAGCCCTTAGAACCCTTGTGATATTTATTGAAGTTTGGCCTTAAATAATCTATTCTCAGTTATATTTACTTTCATCTTTTTATTGTTTTGATTTTTGTAAGTCTATTCACAGTCATCTGTAAACAGAAGTGAGGCAAAGAACATAACAGACAAACGAAGGAACAAATCACCTGTTTACTCAGCCCCTCTATTTAGGATGTGGCAGTCTTCTATGTTCTGTTGGGTAAAATCAGAAATCCTCATTAATATACAAATTTTCCATTGGTGAAATGAGAAATACTATAAACTTTTATAGTAAAATATAATTTAAATATGAATAAAAATATTAGAAGTCAAATTCTGCTCTTTAAAATGATCAGTTTATGGAGTATTCTAGTAATTAAATACATTATCTAAGAGTTATCTTTAATTTTAGGCATAAATTGTACGTATGTACCTATATGTGTATGTGTATATATATATATATATATATATATAAAGAGAAAGAGAGCGAGAGAGAGAGGGGGTATATATAATGTCAGTAGTATGGGTGTGTATTCATATATAATAGAAGTAGATTTTATACTAAGATCTGTTCAGACTTTTTGCAGTTACTCTAAGCAATCAAGTATCATTGGTGAGAACTGCGAGGGAACTAATCCTCTGAACTTTTATATTCTTGTTTCAATTCTAGATAATGAGAGGTTGAAAACTTTAAGAACAGATGCATACCATGTGCTATGTTCTGTGCAAAAGTAGACAAAAGTTACTGCGTGTGTCTACAGAGATAGAAATCGTACACCCCATTTTGTTGCTAATTAGACATGAGAGAAGATGGCTTTCATACAAACATCAAGTTCTTCTTGTTGCTTCCATCTCCGTCAGTGTCAAGTTTCTGATTATTTCTAAGAGCTTCTTGAAGAAGGCATTAGGAACAGACAATTCATCACGTTCCCAGTATTAATCTGTGAAACAGTGATGGGACTGATGATCTAATACAGTTAGCAAAAACACCACCGTGCATTTTATCTTCCCTCCCCCCCCCCCCGCCATCACAGGAAATGGGGAAGGGACTCTTTTTCCAGTAGTGAAGAACAAAGGCAGTTTGGGGGAGTGGGTTGGATTTCATATATTACCCTCTGCAAGGTTTTTTTTCCCTAGAAGACTGTAGTCAACACACAAAAATGCACAATGGGTATAATAGTTGAGCAAATTTATGTCTTTAATTATGTATTTCAATAGAGTTTACTTTTAGGAATAGTTTTGTGAATGCTATAAATAAATTATAAATGGAAGAATTACACTGAGAATGAAAAGAACTTTGAAAATAAATATTGGCATAATCCAGCTATTATGAAAAAGGAATGGATCCAATTAAAAAATGGTGGCAGGTCTCATCTTGATATCCTATTCTTTTCTAAATTTTATTTAATTCATAATGTGTTAGTTTCAAGTGTACAACAAAATAATTGTTACGCATATGTGTTTTCAGATTCTTTTACATTATAGATGATCACAGGATATTGAAATCAGTTCCCTGTGCTATAAGTAGGTGCTTGTAGTTTACCTCTTTTATATATGTGTGTGTTAGTCGCTCAGTTATGTCTGACTCTTTGTGACCCCACGAACTGTAGCCTGCCAGGCTCCTCTGTCCATGGATTCTCCAGACAAGGATACTGGAGTGCGTTGCCATTTCTTCTCCAGGGGATCTTCCCAACCCAGAGATTGACCCTGGGTCTCTTGCATTGCAGGCAGATTCTTTGCCATCTGAGCCACCAGGGTGATACCCTTATATAGAGTAGTACATATGTGTTAATCCCAAATTCCTTATTTATCTCTCCTCACACCAATTCCCTTTGGTAATTGAAAGTTTGTTTCTGTCTGTGAGTCTATTTCTGTTTTTAAAATAAGTTCATTTGTATCATTTTTTTATATTCCACATATAAATGATAGATATGATATTGATCTTTTTCTGTCTGACTTCACTTATGATACTTCACTTAATATAATAATCTCTAGGTCCATCCATGTTGCTGCAAATGGCATGATTTCATTCTTATGACTAGTATTTTATATATGTATATATACACACACACACATATGTATATGTATTTATACACCACATCTTCCATTCATCTGTTGACTGACATTTAGGTCCATTTATATCAGTGAGTACCAGAGAACATTGATCCAGTGTCTAGGGATGATGCCTGACCCATTTTCCTAAAAAATTTATCCCATAATTTGACAATTAATAGACCAATAATAGCAATGAAGAAAATTGCATTTCTTCCTTTCCTCATAGCTAAGACTAGTGGGTATAGCCATGTAGAGGATTTTCAGGGCTGATGACTATCTTTAGAAATTTGGGGCCCATTCATGTCCTTTGTGCTTTCTCCACTGACAAAGTGAAAGTGAAAGTGAAGTAGCTCAGTCGTGTCCAACTCTTTGTGACCCCATGGACTGTAACCTACCAGGCTCCTCTGTCCATGGGATTTTCCAGGCAACAGTACTGGAATGGATTGCCCATTTCCTTCTCCAGGGGATCTTCCCGACCCAGGGATCGAACCCAGGTCTCCCACGTTGCAGACAGACGCTTTACCGTCTGAGCCACCAGGGAAGTCCACTGACAAAGTACATACTTTTACATCTGACCAACAAGGGAAGCCTTTTGCAGGAAAAGAATGGCAGAGTGTGAGGACACTGGGAAAAGAGTGTTATGTGTGGCCAGCACCACCAAAGTTATCCATCTCTAAAATCAGATTGGTGTTCCAAGCTCTGCCAGTCCTAAACTGTGTGATTTCAAAAAGACTTTTTTAAAGTGATGTTTTTTTCCCTAACTAAGCTTCAGACATTTTGAAAATCAGAAAGAAGTATTTCTTTCTTCTGAATCATTGACCAACTACTCCCAACTGATTCAGCATGCAGAATGTGCTTGCTGTTTACTTGATCTGCTGCAGAAAAGCTCCCCTGGAAGGCTAGTCCCTTAACTGAAACTGGCTAGGAAACTATCACTAATCAAAGGAACTCAAGAAGTTATTACCATACTGTCATCATCCGTGCATTAAGGGGTCTATTAGCAATTGCTAAGGCATCTGTCTTTCCAGATTCAACACAAGCCACTCTGGCACTGGAAGAAATAGAAAACACCTGGATAACCAAGAGGGCATCGAGCAGTGCAAGTACCTATCTCCCTGAGACAGCGCCATTTGTATATTACTTTAGATAACTTTAGATAGCCACAATAACATAACCAATGGTTTGTGGTCATCACCACTTATGAGAAGGCAACAGTTCATTAAGGATTCAAGCAAACTGCCATATTGACTCAGGGATCAAGATGTGACAAAAAGTATACTTTCCTTCCCAAAAAAGCAATGAAGGATAATTTCTTTCAGTTGAAAAAACTGAGTATTTATTATGTTCAAAATACTATGTTAGATCATTGGGACTTACAGAATTCTGCAAAACAATTCTTTTTTTCACAACTTAACTGGTAGTTGTGAGAGTCCTAAATAATTTTAATTCCAAGTAAAGTGAAAGTAAGCATTACTGACTGGTTAGACATTCAAAGGGAAGGCTGATCTCTTGGATTACTCTCATGAGTGTGGGGAACCTTGAAGAAGTGATGTTTGAACCAGGCCTTGAAAGATAAAATTTGGGAGGAGGAATGGAAGAGAGAATAAAAGAGTGAACTTGTTCTTAGATGGAGGGACCAGTGTAAACAAAGGCAGAGGGGCAAGGAAATTTAAGAAATGATAAGGTTAGTTTTCTGAAACAGGAGAGTTATAAAATGGGATTGAAAAAGAAAGCTAAATAAGTGGATTGTTTTGAGAGCATATGGAGCCTTGGATATTAGACTAATGAGTTTGTGATTTAGTAAGGGATTGTCTGTAATAGGGAAATGTTGAGAGGTTTTAAACTGTGGGAAGATGTGATAGCAACCCGTGTTGTAGTATTTGCAATTAGAGAGAGGCATATGTCAGTGTTCATCAGCTTTTTCTTCATTATCGCCCTGATAAGGAGCATTTGTAGACATCAGCCTGATATTTCACAGGTTTCCCATACAGTCATGTTCATTGAGAGCAGATCTATTGCATCTTGTTTCCATCAATGGCCAGGATATTCTTTTTTTCTTATCTTTTTTAATTTCCTTTAGTGTGTTTGAGCCTTGAGTAGCTGTTGAGATAGAGCAATCTAACATCATTAGGTACTTGGTGAGTGTCATAGGAGTAAAATTGCAAAAATGAGACTTCCCTAGTTTTGAACCCAATGAAAAGCTGTGTAATGTTTGAATCAGATTTTTTAAAAAGAAGTTACCATTGTTATAAAAATATCATAACAAACAGCAGGTTGCAAGCATATTTAGATCATTCTTACTGAAGAAAATAAACATTTATTGCCAACTGTGTAAGGGCAGATTTGATGACTGATGGAAAAATCACAGTGCTTTGTCAGTTCACATAAATAAAAATTCATCAAAGGAACATGTGTTGATGAGTGCAGTCTGGTTTGAACTGAAACCGCAGTGCATTCTTGGGCAACAGCTAAAGTACCTGAGCCTCATTAAAAAATCTCCAGCACATTATCTAACCATATAAACAATCCTTCCTAAGCTGTGTAATGAATCTCATCAGAAATGCTCAGGGATGACTAAGGTGGCCTCTATTTACCTTGAGAAAAACATATCTGGGTGCCCAAGAAAGTCTGATGAGTACTTAAGAAATATGATCTGAGTTCACTTTTGCAATAGATGCTCAACAAATTGATCTGGGACCAGATGAGTGTGTACCAGACCCTAAGGAAAACAACAACCATTGGCTGCTCAGCTTTCTCTGATAATCATTGTTCAGTGAAAAAGGATAGAATGTGATATTTTCTCTGGTGAGGATTCCACCCTTGGGCCACCCCAATCTAAACGCCCTCTGTGCTGTCGATGAACTGATGAGATTTGGCAAGCTGGCGTGTGAATCTGGTGGCCAGGTGTCTTGGTGTGGTTGAGACAGGAGCTAACAGATTCGACATGCAGGAATATTGCTCCCAGATGCTCCCCCAAGGGAAAGAACAACTTTCTTTCAGTGACCTGTCCTTTCAAGATGAGTCCTATGGTGCAGGCACTGCAATTAATTAGCTTTGTGAGAGGAAGCAATGCATCATGGGTGCCTTTCTGCCAGAAAAAATAAGCAGTTCCAGAGGGTGCTGCCGGTTTCTTAGTAAAATCCAATGGTCTGTGTCTGGAGGTTGTCCAAGGTAAATCAAATAAAGAAATCTTCAGATATTGAGGCGATAAGGAAGAAAGAACACAGTAAGGAGAGTGGTGCTGATTTTGAACTGAAGAGAAACCCAACAGGCAAAGCCATGTCACAGATAGTCATAGCCCTTGCTGCCAAAGTCTGCGGAAAAATACAACCAGAATTCGATGCCCCTGATGTCAGTGCTGTGATGTCCAGAGCCCCATAGCCTGTCAGTTCTCAAATACTATTGTATCACTTGGAAACAAATATCTGTCTGACAGTATTTTGACATTTATATGTTTAAGAGACTTTGTTACTCAATATGAATTGCATTAGCAAAGCTTTTTCAGCTTGTCATTTCAGCAGAGTTCTCAGCGTTCTTCCTGTCTTCCAAACTCTAGAATGAAATGCCTATCTTGTCAACCGCTTTCATGATTCCAGATTACACATCCTGAAAAATGAAACCATCTCTATGCAGAACTGGATTGACAACATCTGAATCCATGTCGGTAATGAAACAGTTTAGGCAAAGTAACACAGATACTGGGCAGGCATGGGTTATGTTGCCCAGATTTCAGGGAAACGAACCCAAGTCATGACTCTCTCATCCTCTAAGGGTTTCTGTCCTATACCCAGTGTCTAAGAGGAAAGTTTGACTGGTCCCTTCTTGGAATATAAATGTATTTTATTCATTCATTCTATTACGTGGAAGTATTATTGTTTACTTCCCCAAAATTAGATTTCTGTGTTTCTATTTCTCATTGTTCATTTTTAGCCTTCTATATCATCTCTTCGGAGAAGGCAATGGCACCCCACTCCAGTACTCTTGCATGGAAAATCCATGGACAGAGGAGCCTGGTAGGCTGCAGTCCATGGGGTTGCTAAGAGTCGGGCACAACTGAGTGACTTCACTTTCACTTTTCTCTTTCATGCATTGGAGAAGGAAATGGCAACCCACTCCAGTATTCTTGCCTGGAGAATCCCAGGGACGGGGGAGCCTGGTGGGCTGCTGTCTATGGGGTCGCACAGAGTTGGACATGACTGAAGCGACTTAGCATAGCATAGCATAGCATAGCATATCATCTCTTGGAGCTTCCCAGGTGGCTCGGTGGTTAACACTCACCTGCCAAAGCAGGGGACAGAGTTCAATCCTTGGGTTGGGAACATGCCCTGGAGGAGAAAATGGCAACCCAGTGTTCTTGCCTGGAGAATTCCATGGACAGAGGAGCCTGGTGGGCTACAGTCCATGGGGCTGCAAAAGAGTTGGAAATGACTGAGCGACTGAGCCTGCACACATACATCATCTCTTTATTACTCTGAAAAGCAGTAAAGAAGTAACTCTGCTGTGTGAAAAATATGTCCTATTGCAGGTTCTGGTTAGGGTCATCTGGGACAATTCTGATAATATTTCAAATATTCCATACTCCTCATTTCAGGTTACATAAACCTTCCTTTTTATTAGATTTCAAAGAGAAAAAAGAAAAAGTAATGTGTTTAACTCCTGGGATTTAAAAACCTGTAATTAATTTGAACCAAGCTGTATTACTTTTTGCAAGGCTCTCTTTTAAAATTTTTGTTGGTTTATTAAAAAAAAATAAAAAAGACTTTTACAGTTTTCTTTTAGAAATAGTATGGATTAACTGGCCTTAGTACTTCTGTGGGGCTTCCCTGGTGACTCAGATGGTAAAGAATTTGCTTGCAGTGTGGGAGACCTGGGTTCAGTGCCTGGGTTGGGAAGATCCCCTGGAGAAGAGAATGGCAGTCCATTTCAGTATTCTTGCTGAATACTGAATACTTGCTGAATACATGGAGAATCCCCATGGATAGAGGAGCCTGGTGGGCTACAGTCCATAGAGTCACAAAGAGTCAGACATGACTGAGTGACTAAGCACAGTACTTCTTTATTATATTAATTTTATATTATACTGTATATAAATTTCCATTCTTTAATTTTGCTTTGAAGCTTGTTTCAGTGATCATTTTATTGTCTTTCAGCTCTGAATCCACCCTTCTCTGCCCTGCTTTGGGAAAATGAACTGGACCCTGTAAACATTTTTCCTTTGCTGCTGGTGTGATGCTCAACTTTGCCAATAGAGGGCACTAGAGGGATACTACAAGTTGATAGTGCCAGGTTGATACTTCCCTCCCGGTTCCAGGCTTCCATTTGTTATTCAGCGTGGAAGTCTGGAAGTTCCAGCTACATTCTCAGGGTACACTTTCATCAACCAGGGGCTGCTTCTGAGTACCTCTTATAGACCATATCTGTGGTAGCTTTGATTGAACTCTCAGACCACACCGTCTTTGAAGAAATCTGCATTTCAGTTTGGGGTCCCTTTCCCTCAGCTAAGAGGTAGTAGCTGCCTTTTTGCACAGCGAAACTCCAGACTGCTTAGAGTTCTCTTTTAGTCCTTTTAGTAGTTCACCTCCTTTTATGAATTAATAATTACTTATATTACTTTATTTTCTATTCAAACTACTGATCTGATTTCTGTCTCCTGACAGGACCCTTACTGATGCAAGTTGTTTACAGATATTCTTAATATATACATATCTAATCCATCTAAATAGTTTTTAAATTTTCCAAGAGAGGGGGAGACCCTTGCTTCTGTATTTGTAATGTTTTTATTCCTTTCAAAACTTTGTATAATATTCCATATTAATTGGGCTTCCCTGGTAGGTCAGTTGGTAAAGAATCTACCTGCAATGCAGGAGAGCCCAGTTCAATTCCTGGATCAGGAAGATCTTCTGGAGAAGAGATAGACTACCCACTCCAGTATTCTGGTCTGGAGAATCCCCATGGACAGAGGAGCCTGGTGGGCTACAGTCCACAGGGTCGCAAAGAGTCGGACATGACTGTCTTTCACTTTTACACACTGACTTTCACTTTTGCCACATTAATTAGACTTCTGACCAACAATGATGAATAAGACATGGACGTCAAGAATCTCATTGTCCAGTAGGAGAGAGACACAAACAAACTAGTAACTTTAGAATGTGATAGATACGCCAGAGAAGAATGTGCCCGGTGTGGTGACCCCACCCTGGGGATGGGATGGACCTCACTGAGCAGTTCTCACTGAGCTGAGTTTCTGAGATTGAAAAGAGGGGTGGTCCCATAGATTAGGGAGGAAAGGGCAATACAGACAGAGGGAAGATGTGAAGTTTCAGGAATCCATGAAGCAAGACAAGGCCAACTGGAGGAATGTCAAGTAGTACACTATTGTAACCTAAGGGAAGTGTGTGAGTGTATGTTTGCGGAACTATAATGTGAGTAGGGGAGGAGGCGGCATTGACAGTGGTGGGAAAATGAGGCTGAGAGAGAGGAGTGGGTTAGCTCCAGACCAGACTGGACTTTGCATGTCCTGCTAAAAAGTTTGGATTTTATCATGGACAACTACAAGCTTAAAGAACTCAAGGAATATAAAGAATATAGAGACAAAGTTATTAGTTTTTTGCACCAAGTATATTTAATCCTTTACAATGTCGAATACATTTTTGAAGGATTCAAAGAAATTCAAATCTTTAGCCTCACCTTGGAGTTAAAAGAGGGAGATTTAAGTGTTAGGAAGGAATAAGAAGCACTAAATTGACAGCTAAAGAGCAAAGTGTGCCCTGGGGTGCCTTGAGGCAGGAGAAACTGGGTAATTAAGAAGTAGAACTGTCTGGTAGGGCCCTTGGGCACCTAACTTTCTTCCTCTGTCTCCATTGTCCTTTTCTCTACATCTGTAGGGACTGTTCCTCTCATCTTTGAAAACTCAGCTCAGTGACAACTGTTCTGTGAGGTGTATTCGATCCCCATCCCAGCCCCACCCGATACGGGGCCCCACCACAAACATATCAAGTACATTCTTCTATGGTGGTATCTTCGTACTTGAATAGTAAAAGGTTGCTTGTTGGTATGCAGAGTTACTTGCTTGTAGATATGTAGAGGGACTGCATTGTAGGGAAAGAACAACCTTTTAGTAAAGGGAAGCATGATGTCAGAGTGATTTTGGTAGCAGGAGAGAACTTTTGAAGCTGAAGCTCCACCTGATGCCGACTTATTGGAAATGATCCTGATGCTGGGAAAGAGTGAGAGCTGGAGGAGAAGGTGGCAGCAGAGGATAAGATGGTTAGATAGCCTCACTGACTCAGTGGACATGAATTTGAGCAAACTCTGGGAGGTAGTAAAGGACAGGGAAGCTTGGTGTGCTGCAGTCCATGGGGTTGCGCAACTTAGCAACTGAATAACAACAAGGTGGATTTTTACTGGTAGATTGCTGATTATAAAGATTTTTCTATGTTGTTAGCAACAATGAATGGAAGGGAAGAAACCAAAGATGAAAACCAGATGCTGTTGAAATGTTCTTTTGTATCGATTTGCAAAGTATATTTCAAGTGTTGAGATGCTACATGTTTTGGTTGTTGGTTGGAAAGATGTAAAGAGTATTTGTATTTAATTTTCATGGATGCTCTCTCCTTGGTAGCTCAGTTGGTAAAGAATCTGCCTGTAAGGTGGGAGGCCTGGGTTCGATTCCTGGGTTGGGAAGATCCACTGCAGAAGGGATAGGCTACCCACTCCAGTATTCTTGGGCTTCCCTGGTGGCTCAGCTGGTAAAGAATCTGCCTGCAATGTGGGATACCTGGGTTCGATCCCTGGATTGGGAAGATCCCCTGGAGAAGGGAACAGCTACCCACTCCAGTATTTTGGCCTATAGAATTCCATGGACTGTATAGTCCATGGGGTTGCAAAGAGTTGGACATGACTGAGCAACTTTCACTTCACTATCTCCAAAAGAAACAAGCCACAACACACCAAATGTCATAAATCAGAATGTCATGCTGAAAAGTGTTTCACATTTCCATTTCTCCCTTAGGAAATGGTTGACCTCAGAATAGGAATTCAGAAATCTCCCTGCCTGCTTCTTTGCCACTAAGAAAACCGACACTGGTTCCCCAAACCCCTGATTAAGAAAGAAGCTGGAAGAACAAGCAGGAGTGTTTTGAGACTGCGAGTACCCCTGCCAAAACCCAGTGGGAGTGTCTCTGGAGAAATGAAGGTCATAGAAGTTTAAAAGTTTGATTATTTTTCAAAGTTTTTGCTACCTTCCCAGTAAATAGTACCTTCCATTCTTCATTCTTACTACCCAATTTTCATTTATCACCCAATAATTCTTTTATTAAGACCTAGAGGATTATTATTTTCAAGGATGGGTGAATTTAATTGCCTTGCTGTCTCCCACAACTTTGCCAAAGTATCTCAGGGATCAAAGTTCTTCTCATCTCCCACCTCCCAGAATATATTCTCTTTTATTATGAAGCATGAAACCTGGACTACCTTGAATCAAATGTATGAGAGGAGAAAAATGCATCAGGGCAAAGTGATCACTCAGTTCTAGGCTTGTTTCTGTGAAGGCCTCACCAGTTCTGACCATTGGAAAGTTATTTAATCTCTCTGTCTTGTCTTTTTAATTAGTAACTGTGGATATTAACATTTTTCTCTGACTCCTTATAAGATTTTTGTCCAGATGAAATGAAATAATAGCCATTGAGAGTCATTTTGAAAAACTACGGTGTTACCAAAATGTAAGAAATCCTTCTGTTATCCTGGTTACAGTAACCCTCATGATTAAGAAGTGTAGATGGTAGAGTTTAGAAAGATTTGCTGGGTATGATGAGATGGGGCCTCACAACATACACAGGGGCCTGTGTGTTTTGCTTCTCTTTGTGCGTGTACAGTGATCTACCGGCTAGTGGACCAGTGATCTCCTGCATGGCTGCATCTTCATCTTTCCTCATTCATTAACAACTATTTATTAAATGCCTATCGTGTACAAGAAGGACTTCCCTGGTGGCTCAGGTGGCAAAGAATCCACCTGCAATGCCGGAGACCTGGGTTTGATCCCTGGGTTGGGAAGATCCCCTGAAGGAGGGCATGGCAACCCATTCTAGTATTCTTGCCTGAGAATTCCATGAATGGAGGAGACTGGTGGACTTCTAGTCCATGGGGTCCACACAGAGTCAGATATGACTGAGCAACTAAGCACAGCTCAGTACAACATGTAACAGGAAAGGTTTCTAGATACTGGACATACTGCTTAAAGGAAAGAGACAATGCAGCTTATACCCTAATTAGAGGAGACATAAAATAAACAAGTGAATACACTGTATGGCAGATGGCATTAAGTGCTTTGGAGGTAAATAAAGCAGGAAAGCAGAATGTTAGACAGGGTGTGGGGCATTACGGCCAACTAGCCAAATCTTGCCCATGGCTTTGTTTTGCAAATACTAACCATGACCATTCATTTATATCTTGTCTGCTGCTGCCTTGAGTAAGTAGTTGAGATGGAGAGCAGTTTTTTTTTTTTTTTTTTTTTTTTACCATGAAGCAAACAATATTTACTCTTTGGCTTTGTGCACAAACTGTTTGAAGCTCCTGGTATAGGCCTTTGTAGGCCATCTCAAAGACTTGGATTTTTACCCTGAGTGAAATGGGATACCCATGGAGGGTTTGTGGAGTAACATGATCCAGATTATGTTTTAGAAAAGTTTGTCCTAGTGCCTCTTATGAGACTAGATTCTGGGGGCAGGAATGGAAGCACAGAGACCAGTTAGATGGCAGTTGCAGTGATGTAAGGAGAGTGACTCACTCCAGGGTAGAAAGTATAAGAAGAGGGCATGAGTATAAAGTTGGTTTCCAGATGAAATTTTAAGGTAATACAGTGACGGGTTTTGGCCTGAACAACTGGAAGGGTGGAATTGCCATCAGCAGAAATGCAGAAGCTGCCAGAGGAGCAGGTCTGGGGATAGAAGTGAGGTTTGGTTTGTACATAGTGAGTTTGCACTATTGCACAGCCCTCGAAATAGTTGTGCCAGTGAGGCAGGCGACTGGATAGTGCTGGAATTCTGAGGAGAGGGCAGTGTTGGGGATAAAACAGTCTCACAGTTATCACTGTATAGTGGTTGATCAGTGCCATAGGACAAAGCAAAATCACTTCCTTGGCTTTACTGCTCTGCTGTGCTTTGGCCATTAGTGCCCAGACAGACTCTGTATTTGCTGGAAAGATAAGGGAAAACTGTTTGGGTACAGAGTGTGGTGCCTGTGTATTTCTTGATAGCTCTACAAGTCATTGTCCTCAAGCTACATTTAGCTTAAAGGAAGTAGGAAAGGGAAACATTCGAAATTTAAAAATGATACATTGAGCTTAGCTTTGAAAAGCAAAAATCCTGCAAGATGTATGTCTGCTTCCAGCGTGCATGATGCTCAGTTTCTCGGTTGTGTCCAACTCTTTGTGACGCCATGGACTATAGCCCACTAGTCTCCTCTGTCCTTGGGATTTTCTGGGCAAGAATACTGGCGTGTGTTGCCATTCCCCTCTCCAAGAGGGTAGGATAACTTGTCCCAGGTGCACTTTTTCTCAGAATAGGTAAACAAGAGTAGGAGAAGTTCCATTTAGTTAAAACCTACTGGATTCCAGGAGTTTTACAAACAATAATTCATTCCACAGCTCTCCTGTTGAATTTTGAAAAATTGGGCTGCAGTTATTCCAATATATCTATCATTTTATTCCTCCAGATGGATATTCAGTGAAGATAATTTCTGGCTCTCACCATTTCACTCTCTCTTCTAACAGAGAGAAATTGAAAAAAAAGTCCCAAATTAGTGCAAACACATTCCTGACTTTCAAAAAGGTTCACTTTCAGGTCACTTCTAAATTAACTTTCTATTTAATTAGAACAGGTTGGTCCAGCCCACTAACTGCTGTTCCAGTTCCAAGGCTAAATATAGTTCCGTAAAGCATCAACTTAAAAAGTATCTGCAGTGTAAATCCCCTGGTACTGTAATGATTATTTTTATTTAAAATAGGCACATTTGTAACCATGGTCTGTGTAAGATGAGGGGACAGAGTGTACATTGTTCAGCTCTCTAGGTTAAAGTGCATAGCATAGATATCTACTACACATGGCTGAGGACAGAAGAGAGGCAATCTGCTGACTGAGTCACTGATCTGGAATTGCTCCCTATTACCTAGAACCGGGTTTCTCAACCATGGCACTACTGACATTTTGGGCCAGGTAGTTCTTTGCTTGGATGGTGGGCTGTGCTCCATAGAATACTGAGCAACATCTCTGACCTCTACCCTCTTGCTACTGATTGCAGCCATTCATTTTCTAGTTGTGATAACCAAGTGTCTCTAGAGATTGCCAGATGCTTCTGGGGGAGCAGTGGGTGTTGAGAACCACTTACACAGAGGGTAAGTTCTGTTTCCTTAGTTTGGCATTGGAAATTTTCTGCGATTTACCTTCAAGTGTTTTCAAGCTTTCCCTCCATAAATCTACCTTAAAATGCCCGGTCTACTTATCATTCTCCTTAAAAGTTTTTTTCCTTTTGGAGTTGGTGCCTCTGTAAATGCTTACCCACTTCCCACTATGGAATTCTATCCCTTTCTTCTAGCCAAATACTATCAATGTGTATAAATATGATGTAGTCCTTTGTGTTTCATGAAACAATAGCATCAAGTCATAGAAACTGAAGGAGGGTAGCCCAGTTATTTTGCAGGTGAGGACAATGAAGTCAGGGAAGCCACTGTTGACTGAGGTCACGGGGGCTCCATGGGGAGCAGGCAGTACATGCAGAACCCTTCCTCTAAGTCTGCTGTGCCTGCCATCCCACCAGCTTCCAGGATGTCTCTGGTCCCATTTTACTTTCACCCTGAAACTCTTAGAGATTTTGTTCTTATGATTCACTTTCGTAATCAGAGTCCTTTCACACTGAAACATAAACATGCCGTTTAATACATGAATGAGATACAAGGTTACACACATAGACATGATAGAAAGAAACAATTTCATAGATTTACCATAATTCAGTAGTAGAAATTATATTTTTGGAGATTTTTTTTAAATAAATAAATTTATTATTATTTTTTAATTGTCCCACAGGACTCTGAGGCTCTATTCCTTTCTTTCTTCTGTAACTTAAACTTTGTATTTGGTATTGGAGTACAGCCAATTCACAATGTTGTGGTAGTTTCAGGTGAACAGCGAAAGGACTCCCATGCATATCCATGTATCCATTCTTCCCCCAAACCCCTGGAGGGGAATTTTTTTAAACTCAATATTTTATTAAAAGTTCCTCACATTAGCACTGTCCAATAAAAATATGAGACAGATATGTAAAAGTAATAGTTTCTTGTAGTCACATTTAAAAAAAGTAAAAGGAAACAGGAATATAATTTCATTAAAATTTATTTTAATTAACCCCATTATGTCCAAAATGGCAAATAGATGGGGAAACAGTGGAAACAGTGGCTGACTTTATTTTCCTGGGCTCCAAAATCACTGCAGATGGTGATTGCAGCCATGAAATTGAAAGACACTTACTCTTTGGAAGGAAAGTTATGACCAACCTAGACAGCATATTGAAAAGCAGAGACATTACTTTGCCAACAAAGGTCCGTCTAGTCAAGGCTATGGTTTTTCCAGTGGTCATGTATGGATGTGAGAGTTGGACTGTGAAGAAAGCTGAGTGCCGAAGAATTGATGCTTTTGAACTGTGGTGTTGGAGAAGACTCTTGAGAGTCCCCTGGACTGGAAGGAGATCCAACCAGTCCATTCTGAAGGAGATCAGTCCTGGGTGTTCATTGGTGGGACTGATGCTGAGGCTGAAACTCCCATACTTTGGCCACCTCATGCGAAGAATTGACTAATTTGAGAAGACCCTGATGCTGGGAAAGATTGAGGGCAGGAGGAAAAGGGGATGACAGAGGATGAGATGGTTGGATGGCATCACTGACTCAATGCACATGGGTTTGTATGGACTCTGGGAGTTGGTGATGGACAGGGAGGCCTGTTGTGCTGCGGTTCATGGGGTTGCAAAGAGTCGGACACGACTGAGTGACTGAACTGAACTGAATGTCCAAAATATTTTTTCACCATGTAATCATCATAAAAATTGTTAATGAACTATTTTACATTCTTTTCTCTGTATAAAGTCTTTGAAATCTGGTGTGTATTTTATAGTTACTCATACGTCAGTCAGAGAAGGATATGGCACCCCACTCCAGTACTCTTGCCTGGAAAATCCCATGGACGGAGGGGCCTGGTAGGCTACAGTCCATGGGGTCACAAAGAGTAGGACACAACTGAACGACTTCACTTTCACTTTTCCCTTGCATGCATTGGAGAAGGAAATGGCAACCCACTCCAGTGTTCTTGCCTGGAAAATCCCAGGGACGGCAGAGCCTGGTGGGTTGCCATCTATGGGGTCGCACAGAGTCGGACACGACTGACTCGACTCAGCGGCAGCAGCAGCAGCCGTCAGTACAGAGTAGATGCATTGAAATGCTCAGTGTGCTAGTGGCCTGTAGCATCCTGCAGTGTGCATTACACTCACATGGCTCTCCTCACCTCACGGATACTCTTGTGTATGAACTACTTGATTATCAGACCAAATGCAGTCTTTCCCCCCTATACCTGCTCCTCAGAACTCTCTATCTGGACTAGTATCAGCCACCTTCATCTGAGCTGGACACCTCTGTACCATCGTGGCTCACGGTCCCCATCTTGAGCCTTTTTTTTTTTAAACACTGTCATCTGATGGATCTCCAGCTGCTGTCAGTGTTGACACAAAAGCTTCTCAACTCACTCTCTCTCTGGTTTCCACCCTACCTGAGGTTATAAATGGCTTCCTAGTCCATTTCCATTTGTGTAGCCTCTCACCCTGTCCACCGGTCTCTACACTTATGTGATATGTAATCATTGATCTGACTATTTTCTTCCCCACATTTCCCATAGATTTAAGGATTCAGTCCCAGGATTCAGTGAAGCAAGCAAGCACCATGCAGTCAGCCTTCTCGTCCCCGGCTGCCCATGTGGACCTTGTTCCAGCACCGCAGGTCCCCCTCTGTTCCCTGACGACACTGTGCACTTGACTCACTTTTGCTTGCGACTTTGTTGCTCTGTCCTAGGCAGCCTTTACCGTCTTTACCTTGACTTTGATTGTGGAGACCTTAACTTGTGTAACTAAAGTCAAATGTACCTTAAATATAAAAAGCTTCCAAACTGCCTGAGAACATGCCATCACAGATAAAAGCATGTCCATTTCTTTTCTTATAATTACATGTATGTATGTCTGCTTTTGCTGGTAGGTTATAAACACCAGAAGGCTGATTTTGTTTTATTCATCTATATTTCATAAGATGTAGAATCTGAAAGTGGGATTGTCTCACAGTAGGAAGTCCCCCAGTTTCTTTTCAGTTGAGATGACTATTTCTGTCTTGTAAGATTCAAAACGAGTCATGGGTCATGGTCCAAGGGCCTCCTCTTCATCCTTGAGTCCGTAGTATGTTGCCCATCCTACACACCCATTCGCACCTGCATAGGGACAGACACCATGACAAGACTCAGGCGCTTTCTCATGTGCGTGGACATAGATGACAGCAACTCGTTAGAAACGAAACCCACCTTAACCAACCCCGTGGAACTCTGGCTAGGAAGAAACTACTCAGCTGCCCAATGCTTGGTTTTAGCTAGTGTTGTAAAATCAAATCTTTTGAACAAAGTTATTGACAATTTGAAATATTGAGTCTTTAGGGTCTCACCGTTTTTAAATTGCCAGGCCTAAATTTTGGTGCTAGCCCATGGGCAGAAAAAAAAACCAAAAAGTTCATCAAAAAATAGGGAGAGGGAAGTTGTTGAAAAATATCACACGGAATCATAAATACCTATTTAATATTAAATTTTAGTAGTTATGTCTGTATTCCAGTAGAAATGATATTTTATTATTTAATTAAATGTAATACTATTTTTAGGCATTGGTTTGGGAGCTGGCAGTGTCAGGTGGTATATATTTAAGGAGTAATAGGGTTAAGTGCGGAGAAGGCGATGGCACCCCACTCCAGTACTCTTGCCTGGAAAATCCCATGGACGAAGGAGCCTGGAAGGCTGCAGTCCATGGGGTTGCGAAGAGTCGGACACGACTGAGCGACTTCACTTTCACTTTTCACTTTCATGCATTGGAGAAGGAAATGGCAACCACTCCAGTGTTCTTGCCTGGAGAATCCCAGGGACCGGGGGAGCCTGATGGGCTGCCGTCTATGGGGTCACACAGAGTCAGACACGACTGAAGTGAGTTAGCAGTAGCAGCAGGGTTAAGTGGGCTGTGACTTGCTTCCAGGTAATTTGGTGATGGGAGGAGGTATGGGTGACATTTAGTTGTTTATATCAACCAGCGTGAAAACCAAACATAAAGGTAAATTGTTAACTGTAAAAGATATTTTCATTCTTTAGGCATGTTCCTGTGGCTAAGGCTAAAATGAACCTATTTGAGATCTTCTTTAAATAGAAATTTTTAGTAATTTTAAATAGCAAGTACAATAGATATTAAAGGATGTCATGATTTCATATTATTTTTAATGGCTGAAAGAAAATGGTCTAATATTGAATTAATAGCATTCTATACTATGTATTTCCTTTATTTAGAAATATTTTGTATGTTAAATATCAACCTGTTGTGTTATACTTGAAATTAGTAAAAGTCAGAAATTGATTCATAAAAGATGTTCCAGTTTGAATTCTGGATTCTTTTTAGACATGTTAGAATTTTCAAGATTATTTTTTCTAGTACACACCTATGACCCACATACAACCTTCTACTTGACCCAGATTCAAAACCCAGTCCTTTCAAAAGATTCAGGGAAGTTTGTTTTTTATCTGCACTTGATGTAAGGAGTGCTTCACTTAAATAGTAATTGCTCCTGTGAAGCAATCAATTCGAGGTAATTCTAGTTACTGCTCTTGTATGGAGAACAAAGACACACAAAAATACACAGACACAATCTGGGTGAGGTTACCTGGCTCAAGGGCTTTTCTGTATTACGACCAAAGGGGTTTTATTGTCTGTTCCCTTGGATAATGTATTTTTCCTCTAAGCATTGTAAAGACTAAAAAGGTTTAGGGAGAGAAGGAGGAAGATAGTACTAGCATTACGGAATTCATGTGTTGTGTTAGGCAGTGTTTCGAGTTCTTTACGTGAATTACTTCGATTTATAAAAATTTTGAGTTAGGTATCGTTTTTTCCCCTAACCCTTAATTTAAAGATGAAGAAAATGAGGTTTGGAAAACTTAAGACATTTGTCCAAAGTCTCAGAGTTAACATGCTGTGGAGCTGGGATTCAGCCCATGTCCCTACCGCAGCAGGCGACCTCCACCATGACAAGATGAGGCTCCCAGAATGCAACGTGCCACTGACGTTTACTAAGGGTGAACTTTAGCAGGCTTAAGTAGACATCCCCGGTGTATGCTGCAGCTAGCTTGTATCAGCCTACAAGAGCTGGTTGCTGAATTTTCAAGTGATGGTTGTTACATACAGACATGTTGTTGTCACTAAGTCCAACTCTTTTGTGACCCCATGGACTATAGCCCACGAGCCTCTTCTGTCTGTTAATACAAAAACCCATAAACTCAAATTCTAATAAATTTTTTGAAAGATAGTAAAAACTAAAAACATCACTTCTAAATTACTTACCGCAGTTTGCCATTGCCTCTGCTTGAGATTACTTGTATCTGTCGCATGTGCGTGGAGGAGATGTAATACTATATGATGTGCTGCTGCGCTCTTGTCTCAACTCCACCTCCAAGGACCTCGTGTTGACTGCTCGACATTAGCCGTGGGACCATTAGCCATGGGAGGAGCATTTGGACCATGGAGCTAAGTAAACACTACAGATCTGTACCTTCCACCCTGAGAAGGTCACTTGTTACTATTTACCAGCACACTACTGTGCACAGCACTTGGAGTTGATATGCACACCTCAATTCTTTGATGCTTTCTGTTTCTGTGAACTCGGGAGCATTCACTGTGTGTGCGTCAGCTGTTTACAGTACACACTTCTGCCACCCTCATTCAATGTATACCTCTTAAAGTAGCCATAAGGTAGATGTCATCATTCCCATTTTGTAGATAAGAAACTGAGATTTAAAGTAAAAATAACATTCCCAAGTTCATACAATTAGTAAGTAGTGGAACATAAGCTTGATTCTATGCTTTGTGAATCCACATTTCACAATTCCACAGCTATTGTGGGGACAGTCCAGGAGGCAGTTGTAGTCAAGGAAAAGCATTTTATTAATGCCATACATTTTCTTTCTATTTTACTACTACTGTATTCATTTGAATGAATAATCAGCACATCTGTTGGAATGCAACATGACAGTTTGTAACGTTGAATAGAAAAGTCAAGGCTAGAAGAGAGGATAAGAGGAGATTTAGAGGAAAAAGCACAAAACACATGGCAATTCATACTAGCTGTCTCATACAAAAAATAAAAGTTTATAATGTCCCTACCCTACAAACTGGGCTACACAACACATCGCCCCATTCTGGGGATACAGTGTTCCAACAATAACTTTATTAAGGACAGAAAGAGCTGAAGGCATCTATTCTTGAGTCAATTTTACTATGAGATTCTCACCTGATACTTTGTAATATAGAGCCATGGCTTCTTTCCAAGAGGACATTTTAGAGGGGCTTAGTGGACAACCTTAGTTTTTATCATTTCAACAGGTAATTTTATAGGTCAGTAGCACAAACCCTAAAGTTTCAATGGTTTAATACAAGACCCCTGAGTGAACACAGTTTACTTCTTGCTCCCATCATAATCTGATACAGATCAGGTGTTTGTGGCTTAGTGTCCCTCTAGTTATATCTCTGGGAGTCAGCTACTTCCATTTGCAATGTCTCTATTTCAGAGTTCTTCACTTCCAGCTAAGGCGTCTATGGAGAATTCCCATTTTCCTTAGCTTCATGAAGCTGAGCTTTCACTCACATTCTTATCACTGTGCCCTCATTCACATGGCCACAACCTGTTTATAAGTGAAAGTCACTCAGTCGTGTCCGACCTTTTGCTACCCCATGGACTGTGTCCATGGAATTCTCCAGGCCAGAATACTGGAGTGGGTAGCCTTTCCCTTCTGCAGGGGATCTTTCCAACCCAGGGATTAAACCCAGGTCTCCTGCATTGCAGGCGGATTCTTTACCAGCTGAACCACAAGATACAGTTAATTTCAGAGAGCACATTGATGGTTGGTGCTAGGGACCATCTTCTCCATGTTCCCTAGAGCCTAAAAAGCTTTCTTTTATTCCATCCACTCTTACTTTACTCTCAAGTCAAAGTAGATTTCTGTCTGCCAAACACACCAGAAGAAATAAAGCATGACATTAAGACTACTGTATTTCTGTTCCTCTTCATAATGGCAAGATTTTGACAATGTAGTCTGAAGTCAGTGTAGCTATTAAGCAGCTTTGCTTGCAGAGCCTTCTGTAACACAAAGACTAATCAGAGTTCTCATTATACTTGCTCCTTGGCATTTAAGTTCAGGAATTAAAGAAAAATATTGGAGAAATCTATCATACTGTTTTTATAGTTTAGCCAGTGAACCACTCAGTTGCTCACACTTAATTTTGTTCTTTATGTGGTTTATGTAAATTCTCGTTTCTTTTAATTAGTAATGCTAAATATTTTATTGACATGTTTAACTTCTGCCCATTTTGGTGGGTTCTTGTACACTATCTTTTGGAACTCCCGAGGCCCAGTATAAAATTTGCCCTTGTAGATTAATGCACAATCATCAATGGTTACTGCTTCAGAGTAGCCAAATAACCATTAACTATTAAGTATTAATGTGAGGTTTATGAAAAACCATTTCTAATCTTTGCCTCAAATCTCACACAAAATACAATGAAAGGACAGAGAATGGTTTTCTGAGAAATAAGGAAATTCCTGGGACACAGGGCTCTGTAAGCTAAAACTGGGAAAGTTCCAAGCAAACCACAACCGGTCAGTCACCTTATGCAGGTTCCTCCTTGAAACACAGATTTGGTTTCTTCTAACTGACTTTGTGTTTTTATCTTGGGCCCCAGCCCCTGTCCTACAAGTGGGAAAGAGACTTTATAAGGTAGTGTCCTAGGCATATACAGGAGAAGAAAATCAAGCATTTCATCGAAGTAGATTCATGATGAATTTGTTTGGGTCACTGGAAGTTTCATCTTGGCAGAGAAGATTCACCATAAGTGTTTCAGCGGAGGAAGTTTCCAGTTTTCACAATTGGGTCTTTGTATCTAAAAAGTTTCTCTCTTGATTTTAAATTAAGATAATGTATGAAATTATTCTCCACTAGTTATTCCAACTTGGCTTTCAAACTAGCAATTTTTTTTTTTCATAGCAAAGAAGGAAACTAAATAACAACACAGAGAGAGGAACTTTTGACCTGACAATCAAAGCTTGTGCCATTCAAACCTCTCTTCTCCATCCCTTTTGATGGTAGCTGGCATATTTCAATTTTCTTTTCCAGTGGCCTCAGCAAAAGAGAAGAAAGGTTGAAACTGCTCATATGGCATTTAAAAATTATAACTTCAGCAAGTTTGCTTAAGAAAAATGGACTTTGCTTTTAAAATGACCTCTCTTCCCATTTTAGTAAAAATTTGTATTACCCTAAAATATTCTGTCCCTTATATGAAATGTAAGGCCTTGTTGTCATTTCATCAGCCCTCTCTGGCCCTGCTCTGCAGAAATTCACTGACAGGTTATTTTCTCTCAGCAAACACGTGGCTCTAAGTTATAAAGATAAAATTAAATGTCATGTAAAGTCATAGGAAAGTCTAATTCACCTCCAAACAGTGAACAGAGGAAAGAAAAGTTAGATTTTATAGAGTGCTTTGTGGTCCCTTAGGTATAGTTAAGTCAGATTGAGAATAAAGGGAGCCTCAAAGAAAGCAGAGTTGAGACAGATGGAAACAGAGGGTAGATGAAAATAAAGGGGCTGGGAGAGCCGGAGAGCCTGTAGTGATGACATCATTGAGCATGGATCTCACCATGTCTAATCCACCCCTTGAACTTTTCAGATAACGTCAACTCATATTTCCTTTTGTTCTTAGCCAGTCTGCTTCCAAACAAAAGATTTCTGACTGACAAGCTCTCTCAGGAAAGGTTGCATTCTAATTGTTGACTTTTGTGCAGCTCTCCGGGACTGGAAGCATGATTGAGTGACACCCTCTCAATTTTGTTCCCTTGCAATGCAAATTCTTATTTATTCATTTACTCAAACAGCCTCATGCGAAGAGTTGACTCTTTGGAAAAGACCCTGATGCTGGGAGGGATTGAGGGCAGGAGGAGAGGGGGATGACAGAGGATGAGATGGCTGGATGGCATCACCGACTCGATGGACATGAGTGTGAGTGAACTCCGGGACATGGTGATGGACAGGGAGGCCTGGCATGCTGCAGTTCATAGGGTCACAAAGAGTCGGACACAACTGAGCGACTGAACTGAACTGAATTCAAACAGTAAATACACATGTTTTCTGAACCCGTAGAAGAGGCAAGGATAAGGGCTGATGGGGGGATGAAGGACACAAGCTCTGGGGTGGACTGATTGCCCAAATCTGCAGTTTTTCTACTTATGTGACTTTGTGATTGGCTCGTCCCTCAGCCAACTGACTCATGACAAGATTGTTTTAAGAATTTAAAAGAATACTTGTAAGATATAAGGTATTGAAAATGGCAGGTACCTTATAACTGACCTATCATTAATAATTAATAATATTGATATTGTCATTTTGGATACGTACAAAATATTCAGCTAGTGTCTTCAAAGGAAAGGACACAGGTTCACAACAAGAAGTCGTAAGTGCAGGCTGTAAAATGAACACACTCAGTGGTTCATTCAGTTCAGTTGCTCAGTCGTGTCCGACTCTGCGACCCCATGAACTGCAACATGCCAGGCCTCCCTGTCCATCACCAACTCCCAGAGTCTACCCAAACCCATGTCCATTGAATCAGTGATGCCATCCAACCATCTCATCCTCTGTCATCCCCTTTTCCTCCTGCCCTCAATCATGATGCAATCATCTGCATATCTGAGGTTACTGATGTTTCTCCCAGCAATCTTGAGTCCAACTTGTGCTTCCTCCAGCTTGTGCTTCCTTGTGGCTTAGGTATAATTTCAAGTAAATTAGAGGTCTTTTTATCTTTTTTATGAAGGCATTTCCCCACATTTTCTTCTAGTATTCTTGTGCTTTAATGTTTTTTATGTTCCAGTCCTCATTAATTAGGCATTGAACCTAATATGCAGTGGGAAGGACAGATCCATTCCCATATCATGCACTGATTTGCTATATGCAGTATATAATGAATTATCATTTGTATTTAGTCTATTTCAGGACTCTATCTCATAACTCTTTTTCCACATGTCAGTATGAAGCTGTTTTAAATATTAAATCTTTATAATCTACTTAAATAGTTGGTTTAATCTTTGCTGGTTGTCCTCTTTCAGAGCTTTGCTGGCAACTCGTTTGCTTAATTTTCTATGCAAAATTTAAAGTCATCTTGTCTATTTATACCCTCCCCATAAAGCTGATATTTTTATTATGCATTCTAAGTCACTTCAGTCCTGTCCGACTCCTTGTGACCCTGTAACTGTAACTCACCAGGCTCCTCTGTCCATGGACTTTCCCAGGCAAGAATACTGGTGTTGGTTGCCATTTCCTTCTCAGGGAATCCCCCTTCAGGGGATCTTCCTGACCCAGGGATCAAACCCAGGTCTCTCATGTCTCCTACGCTAGCAGGCAGGTTCTTTAACACTAGCCCCACTGACTGTATTAAATTTAGAATTAAGTTTGAGAGAATTAATATCTTTATTATTGAAAAGGTGGTCTTTCAAGAGCACACAATGTGTCTTTCTGTTTGCTTAAGTCTACTTTGAAGTCTTCCAGTGTTTTAAAAGTTTGCTTCATATAAGTGTGAAGCATTTCTTAAGTTTATTCCTAGGTTTTTTTCCTCCTGTGTTGCTTTTGTAAGATAAAGTAATGTCTTCAGTGTTCTAAGCATATAGCCATATATCTACAAATAGTTGAAAAATGAACTCTTTTAAAACTTGTATACTTCTAAATTCTGTTTCTGTTTGTATTGGTCAGTGCCTCTATCACAGTGCTAAGTGATAGAGGGGTAAGAGAATCTTTGTCTTGTTTCTAATCATTAAGAATGTGTATAAATGAGCTGGCTGAACAGTCTCTGTAAGACTAATGCTAGAGTTTGACATCCACAAATCAGACAGTCAGGTAGGGGAGATGGATGTAAAGAAGGAAGAACGAGGACAAGCTGGAATTCACAGGTACAGTCGGGGACCTATGAAGATGGACTGAAACACGTGTAATTCCAGGAATTGTTGGTATCCTTCCCTTCAGAGCTGAACAGATGCCTGGCCCTCGGGCCACACTTAAAGACAAACCAGTAGGGAGGCTTACTATAGTCTATTATCTTATTATTAGTGACCTTATTTAGTGCTGTTTACCTACTTTGCACAACTGGGATGAGAAGGGAGCCTGTTCATGTATCTCACTCTTACTTGTTATTCAGGACAGATTTGCTATTTTTTTTTCTTGCCATTGTATTCACCATTTCCCTTTGTTAATCTTCCTCTCTGCTTCCATCACTCTGGGAAATCTGTTCTTTATTACGCTGTTTAGCACTTGTTCTCCCTTCTGCTGATAACTGTACCCTGAATTTCGTCTGGGTGCCACCTTTTCTCCCTTCCTTGGTCCCTGGACTTCAGGTCGAGTTGATTCAGGCTCCCCTGATTCAGGGTGAGAACATGGCTCATATCTGGTCAGTCATATTCCCATGGGTATGGCAATTTACTCAAAGATGAACAACTAACCTAATCAGAACCAATATAATAGAGCAACATTTGATTGGAATTCTTGAAGAATATACTTACATTGGAAGTAAAATTAAGAGAAAATGGAAGCTAACTTGTCTCCTGTGGAGCCTAGAAGCAAAGCCATCAGTTGGAAGACAGCAGAGATGAAAAGATCAGGATCTTTTGATTTTATTTGAGCCCTAAATCCAGCTATGTGTGAAGTAAGCTCCACCCATGAGCTTTTCAGTTATAGAAGCCAATAAATTTTCACTTTCCTCAATCAATTTTGGGTTAAGTTTTCTATCATTTCTGACCCAAACAATATGCCTAAGGCATATAACCAACAGATGTTCAAGTACGTCCATTGATTATAACTGTGATTCCCTTTTCCATGTTCATAGCTACTCCATATATACTGCCCTCTAGCCTTATTCTAT
Source organism: Bos indicus x Bos taurus (assembly GCF_003369695.1). NCBI lineage: Eukaryota > Metazoa > Chordata > Mammalia > Artiodactyla > Bovidae > Bos > Bos indicus x Bos taurus. Next base: position 37,191,885 of record NC_040084.1, read on the forward strand.
GGAGAAGGCAATGGCACCCCACTCCAGTACTCTTGCCTGAAAAATCCCAAGGATGGAGGAGCCTGGTGCATTGTAATCCATGGGGTGGCTAAGACTCGGACACGACTGAGCAACTTCACTTTCACTTTTCACTTTCATGCATTGGAGGAAGAAATGGCAAGCCACTCCAGTGTTCCTGCCTGGAGAATCCCAGGGACGGGGGAGCCTGGTGGGCTGCCATCTATGGGGTCGCACAGAGTCGGACACGACTGAAGTGACTCAGCAGCAGCAGCAGCAGCCTTATTCTATGAACACCTTTAGAGCAAGGAGTGATTTTAAATTTCTTATCCTCAGGGATGATTATTAATATATTTTGCAAATATCAGGGACACAAATAATGTTTGTTGAGTGAAAGAAAAAATAAGTTAAATGTTCTTTTTGTCCAGTGAATTCTTTTGTGCCTGGTAAGTAGCTAAGTTAAACACCCGCCATTTCCATGTCTTGCCAGTGTTCTCATCCTTTCTTCTTTGGGCTGTGTGCTTTTTAGTGTTTGTTTTAATTGGTGAGAAATTGCCTGATTCTTTACCTTTCTATTTTTTACCTTCAGAAGCTTGCCCTTTTCTTTTTGATTTGTGTCACACAGCCACCTGTGTTATTACTTATTCAGTTTTTTAATCTTTGATTACATTATGTATTTTGTTTTCTTTCTTGATAGTAATTCAGTCATTTAAGTTGTTTTCTATGAGCATTTCCACCCACTTACAGGATCTCTTACTGAATTCACTTCCTGACACCTGGGAGTATTATTTACCATCTATCTTTTAATATGCATTTAAGGCTATTTTCTACGAAGCCCAGATGACAACTGAGTGAAATTACACCCTATGAATCTTCCTAAAGATGAGGGAAATAGACAACCCCCTCTTTGTGCAATTAGTTATTCACTGAAAATATGTCAGATGGGCATTGTGTGTCTGATTGTGAGCTAGGTGTACTGAGAGATATAAAGATGGAAAACACGGGCCCTGCCCTTTTAGAGCAAAGTAAATATAAAATGAGGCAAAGGGAAAAACTGCTGCACAAATGTATGAAAATTCAGTGAAGAAGTGAGAGAGAAATGAATACATTTGACTTGGAACTCAAAGATGATCCAACCCAGGCCATGAATTGTGAGTGAGAATTTTAACTGTGGGGCCTGACACCCCGTGGAGGAAATGGTAAGAATAAAGGTATGGAAGTCTCTGTTCTCAACCCAGTGCTTCATTTTTGCCATGGTAGATGCTGGGAAGAAAGTCGTTGGTAAAATGGCAGAAATTCCTGCCATCATGGCATTTATATTTCAGTGGGGATGATGGACAATAATTAAGATAACTAAGAAGGATAGGTAGCATTTTAGACAGTGGTAAGTATTTAGCAACAAATAAATCAGGAAGGGTAATAGAAGATGTTAGGATTTGAAATTTCTGATAAGATAGTCATAGCAAATGAGAGAGATCTAAGTACTCTCAATTTTTGCAGTTGGAATCTGAGGCTTAGCAGGCTAACATTGACTGATACCAGTTTTGGCTGCTGGGCACTTCCTCTTCCTGACTATGAGCTGCCAGCCAGTCAGGAAGGGCTGAGGTGGGAGGCGAACATGGATATGATGCTGCCTCTGCCCTCGGGACCTTACAGGGAGGGAAGACAGAGCTCATACCATTGTCACCTATGATATAAAGTGATTATGAAAGTGCTGGGAAGGATGGTGAAACTGAGAAGTGCTTAAGTAGGAATTCCATTTATCACCAAAAGTGGCAAAGAGCCAGAAAAGTATTCAGTCCTATAGAATTCTAAAAACAGTTCAACGGAAGAAGAATAGCTAGCTGGTCACGGTGGCTTTTTGAATTTTCTTTCATTCTTTTAGTATGAATATGAAACAATAACCTAAAACAATTGAGAAAAAAGACAGACTTGCAGGTAGCATCTTGGAATACGTGTTACTTGAAGCTTGTGAGTGAAGTGAGGTACAGTCTTTGACTCCCTTGGGTAGTAGGATAGTGGTCACCCCAACACAGCGGCAAGCTTCACGTGGGCACTGGCAGCCAGAAACACAGGGCCCTTGTCTGGCGTCTTATTCCTGATGTCCTTGCCTGTCAGTCAGCCTCCAGCCACCTGGGTTCTTTCCATTATGTTTTTGTTCCTTGTAATAAAGTGGATTTTCTTTCTCAGAGAATGAGCATAAAGATACCCAGAAAATAAAGCCAGGTGCCCGTTCGCAAGGCTGTAGGAAGCCAGCGTGCAGATGAGGCTTCTCGGCCTGTCCTGTAATTTCCCCCAGAGGAAAATGCTGCCGCTGACATGAATAGCAGAGGCCAGACAATGATTCTTAGGGAAGATAAACAGGCCTGTGACTCCCTCCTGACGGCTCCCACTCCTCTCCTCAATGAGCGATCATGGACCAAAAGGTCAGGGGGATAATTCTGCACCTGCAGCCTGGGACAGCCAGGCTCAGTCCTCGCACAGAACTCTCCCATAATTGATGCTAATTATTATTGAACCAAATGCACCCTTTCATAGAGGGGCATGTGCGAGGCTCTGTCACTGTTGGGGTGATTTTACCAAGAGCAAGTTTATAATTCTTTGCACAGATGAACACACACTTAAGGAGACCCAAGTATTGCATAAAGGTTCTTCATAGAGAATATTATCATTAGAAAGTCCTGCAGCTTTATAACGAGATGTTCGGGACTCAGGTGAATGACAAATGCTACCCAGTACCAGGGCCAGAATACTGAGTGGAGGAGTATGATTTATTCATAGGGGCTTAAACTCCACTGCTGGGCCTCTGGGCTGCTTGTGAGATTTTGCACCCTGCCATCTGGACTCTGAGACAGGTTAACAACAACTTTGGGGACCTTGGAACCCACTGGGGATTTGCTTTTATGGACATCCATCTGCTTTCTGATGGCTTTAATGAGAGTAGGGGCCCAGTGAAGAGGATGAAGAATGGAAAAGAAATGGAAGAGAATTCACCCAGCTGTACATAAAGCAGGATTGACTTCAGCAGAACACCAGTGTGGAAGTGGGAACTTGCCCTTCACATTAACCACTGCCTGTTTTGGAGAAGAGTTTTAAACAATGTTACATTTTCTTTTTTCAATGTATCAGTTCTATTTTTCCTCTCTTTTGATGATAAATGACTGGTTTTTAAAGAGTGTCCTTACATATAAAAATAGTATTGCTTGTGAGAGTTTGCACCCTGCCATCTGGACCCTAAGACAGGTTAACAACAACTTTGGAGACCTTGGAACCCACTTGGCTAATTCTTCAAATATACTTTCACGCCCTACCCAGGAATTCTAATTATACATAAATGTGCATACAAAGGGATAGAGTATGCTCAAATTTACAGTTTTATTATAACCATACCCCTTAAGCCAACTATTGATTGGAGGGAAAAGAGTCACATAGTCACTCATTCATCAGAAAATTATTGCACCCAGACTATATTCTGGGGCTTTTTCCTGGATTCTGAACCAAAGATGAGGAAAACCTTATCCTTCTCATTATTTTTCTTTCAGTATCAGAAAGATGTTCCTCCACTATCATCTAGCTTGCATTGTTTCCAGTGAAAACTGTCAGTCTTAGTTTTGCTCCTTTGTAGGTAGTCAGTGTGTCTTTTAATTTTTTTTCCTGGCTGCTTTTAAGATTTCTTCTTTATTCATTATGAGCAATTTAACTATGTTAGGCTTTGGTGTAATTTTTTTCAGGTTTCTTATGCTTGGGTTCATTGAACTTTTTGGATGTATTGTTTTATTGTTTTTTTATCAAATGTGATAGATTTTTGTTCATTAATTCTTCAAATATACTTTCACCCCCTACCCAGGAACTCTCAGTTCAGTTCACTTACTCAGTCATGTCTGACTCTTTGGGACCCCATGAATAGCAGCACGCCAGGCCTCCCTGTCCACCAACTCCCCGAGTTCACTCAAACTCACATCTATCGAGTCGGTGATGCCATCCAGCCATCTCATCCTCTGTCGTCCCCTTTTCCTCCTGCCTCCAATCCCTCCCAGCATCAGGGTCTTTTCCAATGAGTCAACTCTTCGCATGAGGTGGCCAAAGTATTGGAGTTTCAGCCTCAGCATCAGTCCTTCCAATTAACACCCAGGACTGATCTCCTTTAGAATGGACCGGTTGGATCTCCTTCCAGTCCAAGGGACTCAAGAGTCTTCTCCAATACCACAGTTCAAAAGCATCAATTCTTTGGTGCTCAGCCTTCTTCACAGTCCAACTCTCACATCCATACATGACCACTGGAAAAACTGTAGCTTTGACTAGACTGACCTTTGTTGGCAAAGTAATGTCTCTGCTTTTGAATATGCTATCTAGGTTGGTCATAACTTTCCTTCCAAGGAGTAAGCGTCTTTTAATTTCCTGGCTGCAGTCACCCTCTGCAGTGATTTTGGAGCCCAAAAAATAAAGTCTGACACTGTTTCCCCATCTATTTCCCATGAAGTGATGGGACCAGATGCCATGATCTTAGTTTTCTGAATGTTGAGCTTTAAGCCAACTTTTTCACTCTCCTCTTTCACTTTCATCAAGAGACTTTTTAGTTCGTCTTCACTTTCTGCCATAAGGGTAGTGTCATCTGCTTATCTGAGGTTATTGACATTTCTCCCAGGAACTCTAATTATACATAAATGCTCAAAGTTGGTCCACAGTTTGTTAATGTTCTGTGCTTAGTCATTCAATCCTGTCTGACTCTTTGTGACCCCATGGACTATAGCCCTCCAGGCTCCTCTGTCTTTGATTGATTGTCTTTGAGGATTCTCCAGGCAAGAACACTGGAGTGGGTTGTCATGCCCTCCTCCAGGGGATCTTTCCATCCCAGGGATCAAACCGAGGTCTCCAGCATTGCAGCCCAATTCTTTACCATCTGAGCCACCAGTTTGCTCATACTGTATTCATTTTTTCAGCCTTCTTTTGCTCCATTTAAAATTTTTTGATAATTTATATTGCCATATCTTTAAGTTCACTAATTTTTTTCCTACACTATTTAATCTGTTGTTAATCCTGTCCTTCGGATGTATTTTTCATCTCCAGAAGTTCTATTTGTACTTTCTTTGTATCTCCCATGTCTCTTTTAACAGGCTCATGCTTCCCTCTACCTTTTTTGAATATACAGAATATAGTTATAATAATATAATAATCCTTATATCCTTTCTACTCATTTTGTCATCTGAGTAATTTGAGTCTGTTTCCATTAATTAATTTTTCTGCTCTTGAAAGGCCTGATTCTTTGCAATTCTGGTGATTTTTATTTAATGAGTTTACTTTTTTGAGTAAGGAATATTTCTTTAAATGTTCTTGAGTTTTTTTGAGGGGATTCAGCCAAGTTTTTACTTGATTCTTTTAAACCTTTTATTTTTTTTTTTGTTAGATGGAACAAGAATGTCATTTGAGCTAGGAAAAATTTTGCTCCACTATTCAGGCAAAACCCTTCTGAGTACTCTATTTAATGTCCTATGTATTTAAATTTATTTATTTTAATTGGAGGCTAATTACTTTACAATATTGTATTGGTTTTATGGGAATTCTCCACTGTAGCTTGTGGGAACATGAACTATTCTTAGACTTGTGTAATCTCTAAAAATTGTTCCCCCTGCTTTGGTGAATCTTTCTCTAGCCAGGGTCAGTTTCCTCATAGGCATGTGCCGATTAGTTCTTAGTTAAAGCCTTAAGGGTCTTCTGTATATCTCCAAAACTGTTTTTCTCCATTCTGGGCCTCCACCCTGGGAATTTTACCCACGTTGATCTCTCTATATCCTCAACTCTGTCCTCTCAATCTTTGAACCTGCTTCTGAATCACATGGGGTGCCTGCTGAAAAATGGAGATTCTGAGGTTACCCACATAAATTGAATTATAATTTCTGGAGATGAGGCCCAGAATATAGGTTGATCACACAATGCTATTGATTTCTGAGAACCACAACCCTGAGGAAATCTTTCTCAAGGTTTATCAGTTGCCATCTCCAACAGTCTTCTCTGGATCTCAAGTCTCCTTGACTTTGTCTGATATACAGTCGTACTCATTCTCCCCTCTTGGATGTCCTCAGGATTGTAGTATATTAAAACAGCTATTTGAGACTTATCCTAGCTGAACAGTCAACCAATCTGGGGCCTAGGAGAGGAAAAACTTGGCCCATAACTTAAGAGACTCAAGTTTTGGACTGAGGGGGTACCACCGACTTGCCTCAATTACATTGGGTCTTTATTTATGATTCCCCATCTGAAAAATGAAAAATAACAATTATATCTACCATACCAAGTGGCTATAATAATCAAATTAAAATGGAAAGAATGCTAGACATACTATAAATACCTCTCAACTTTTTCTATATATGTGTTTCAGCTCTTTGTCCTTTGTATCTACATTCTGAGTATACCTTAAGGAGATATTCCAGCTTATGTGTTCTGTCTTCTTCTCCATCCAGTATACCACTCAGCACATTAACTGTTTTTATTTTTTAAACTTTGTGGTCAAGGTTTTCTAAGATCTCTAGTTTTGTTTTTTTTTTTCATAGAATGAGTTAAATATCAACTAAAACCTCTCTGAGGATATAAATTATACCTATATATTGCATATAAGCTGTCTACTGTTTATTTTAACTCGGTTTCTGTGAGTGTTCTTTAATTTGGTGAATATGACACTTTCTGTGTGTGTGGTGCTGGTTTTCTTCGAATCTTAGTGAATCTTGATTGTTCATATTTGCACATGATAATCAATGTTTAATTGTGAACATATATTCTGATTAGAGTAGCTTTCTCTGAAAATCGTGTGGAAGGATAAGGAAGTTTTCTGCCACAGTGTGCGTCTGCTAAGTCAGTTGTGACTGACTCTTCACGACCCCATGGACTATAGCCCCCCAGACTCCTCTGTCTGTGGGAGTCTCCAGGCAAGAATACTGGAGTGGGTTGCCATTTCCTCCTCCAGGGGATCTTCCCAACCCAGGGATTGAACCTGAGTCTCTTATGTCTCCTACATTGGCAGACGGGTTCTTTACTACTAGCGCCACTTATGTCATTAATAGGGAGCTGCTACGGTGTGGAGGCTGCCTATTCATTCCACAGTCTTAAATTAGTTGGGGGTACTGCTTTATTTCTCTAGGTACAATATTTATTCTGGGAGTCTTTTATGCCAAAAACACACAGTTTCAGAAAATCTTGTATTTATGCGTTAGCACAGGAAACTAAAGTCTACTATCCTCCTTGTTTATTTCTTTCTCTGGTTTTCTTATGGAAAGTGACATTTCATTAGTCTTTACTCTATTTTTCTCTGTACTTTGATAAGAGTGCTAAAATTGCTAACCTGGATGATCATTCAAATTTTCAAGATCTAGATTTTCTTTGGAGGGAGTGCAAGAAAGGGTATTTGGAGGAATCATATCTACTATCTGTTGCTTAGCATAAGTGGGCATAAAAAGGGTCAGTGGATCCTAGTTATTCAGAATCTGTTGCTTCAGTTTCTCTGTTTATTTTTTAAGGTCCTGTTGTCTGTTGACTCTGAGCTTTGTTTATATGTGAAGTTGCTTAACAGTAATTTTCTCATCTGTGTGTTTGGACTGTTGTTTTCTCCAGTTTTGTTTCTCTGACATTCTGACTCCATCTGCTTCCTATCTTTCAGGGATTCCTCAAAATTTCCTGGGAGCTGGTAGTGTTCTTTCTGTTTGTGACAGTTTTTGTTAATTTGTTTCTTTCAGAACATTTAAAGATGTATGTGCTTGGCCCCAGTCCTGAAGTAATCTTTACCATAGTATCTCTAGTTTTAACAATTTAGGAGAAAAAGTTCAGTAACTTAAATATGCTTCTAGAGATTTTTTTTATCTTATATGTCCCCAGATTTTGAATTCACAGCTTATTTGGAACTTGTAATCATCTTTACATGATTGCCTTAAAGAATATCTTTTATCTGATCTCATAATTGGTTGATGAGTTAAAAAGTTGCCTGAAACACATAATAATAAAAATGATACATGGATTGATACATTTTGTTTCACTGTGGATATACACACCTACATTCTTGTGTCAGTCTTTTGATTGCCATCCATGTTCTTTTTGAGTATGTCAGTCAGTCAGTTCAGTCGCTCAGTCGTGTCTGATTCTGCAACCCCATGAATTGCAGCACGCCAGGCCTCCCTGTCCATCACCAACTCCCCGAGTTCACTCAAACTCACATCCATCGAGTCAGTGATGCCATCCAGCCATCTCATCCTCTGTCGTCCCCTTCTCCTCCTGCCCCCAATCCCTCCCAGCATCAGGGTCTTTTCCAATGAGTCAACTCTTCGCATGAGGTGGCCAAAGTACTGGAGTTTCAGCTTTAGCATCATTCCTTCCAAAGAACACCCAGGACTGATCTCCTTTAGGATGGACTGGTTGGATCTCCTTGCAGTCCAAGGGACTCTCAAGAGTCTTCTCCAATACCACAGTTCAAAAGCATCAATTCTTCAGTGCTCAGCCTTCTTCACAGTCCAACTCTCACATCCATACATGACCACTGGAAAAACCATAGCCTTGACTAGATGGACCTTTGTTGGCAAAGGAATGTCTCTGGTTTTTAATACTCTGTCTAGGTTGGTCATAACTTTCCTTCCAAGGAGTAAGCGTCTTTTAATTTCATGGCTACAATCACCATCTGTAGTGATTTTGGAGGCCCCCAAAATAAAGTCTGACACTGTTTCCACTGTTTCCCCATCTATTTGCCATGAAGTGATGGGGCCAGATGTCTGATCTTCGTTTTCTGAATGTTGAGCTTTAAGCCAAGTTTTTCACTCTCCTCTTTCACTTTCATCAAGAGGCTTTTTAGTTCCTCTTCACTTTCTGCCATAAGGGTGGTGTCATCTGCATATCTGAGGTTATTGATATTTTTCCTGGCAATCTTGATTCCAGCTTGTGCTTCTTCCAGCCCAGTATTTCTCATGATGTACTCTTCATATAAGTTAAATTATCAGGGTGACAATATACAGCCTTGATGTACTCCTTTTCCTATTTGGTGAGTATAGACAACCTGTTTATGGGCTTCCCAGGTGGCTTCATGGTAAAAGAATCCTTCCACCAATGCAGAAGATGTGGGTTCAATTCCTGGATTGGTAAGATCCCCTGGAGGAGGAAATGGCAACCCACTCCAGTATTCTTACCTAGGAAATCCCAAGGACAGAGGAACTTGATGGGCTGTAGTCCTGAGGGTTGCAAAGAGTCAGACACAACTGGGCAACTGAGCCTGCATGCACACAACCTGTTTATAATTCCAATCCATCTTTCTTTCATAAACATGCCCATAAGGTATCATCTGTTTTCCAGCTTCAATTTCTCCACAATGTACAAGAAGTTAAAACCATGTGAGTGGAGGATTCCTCTGTATCTATCCATCCCCTTCTCCCAATCAGTCATAGTTGCCTAGCCCACACTTATTTTACAATAATTATTTTAACAATTCTCCTTATTGCATTCCTTCAAAATAATCCTTATTTACACAACTCTTTGTACTGTTAAAATAATCCTTATTGAAACAACTCTTTGGACTCTTATTTATTTATAAGAAGAAAAGAAAGACAGATATTTATTTATATATTTATTTATACATTTGCCATAATAAGTATAGTAGGCATAAACGGTTTTGAAGCTAAAATAACTAATTCTTATGAACATATACTTTAATTGATAGGTATAAAAATGCAAGGGACTTTTTAATAATGAAAAATCTCAGCTGTGAGTGTTCAGAGATTGTGAGCATGCTGCTATGTTTAAAACAGGAAGAGAACTCTGGTTGATCTGAAAATTATGTAAAATGGACACTTGTTAAAAAGGCTTTGTTATGAATGTGCTATCATCATTTATTTCACCAAAAGTTTTAGGCATTCTGCTAGGCTTTGGGGATATAGAGATCAATATGATGAAAAAAATGGATACAAAAAGAAATGAAATATAGCAACAGCCTCAGAGACAGGTTAGTGTATGCATATGTGATAAAGAGGGCATCATTATTAGTGGGAAAGGAACCAACTGTTTAGTAAATGATGTTGAGAAAATTATTCACTTTATGGAGAAAAATGAAAGGGGATCCCTATATATTGCCACATACAATAGTAGACTACAGATGGACTGAAATATTTAAGTGTGAAAGACAAAATTGGAAGAATAAAAGAAAATATAGGATAATATCTTTGTGATTAAGAGACGGAGGGGGGGGAAACTTCTTAAATAAAACTTAAAGTACAAACCATGAAATGAAATGTTATTTTATATCAAAATTAAGCATTTCTGTTCTGTGAGGCATTTAATGGGCTATGTAATAAACAGCAAAAATGGAAGGATGTATTTCAAATGCCTAAATCTGGGAATGGATTAATATGTAGAATACACAAAAACCTTCTGAAAATGATCAACAACAACAACAAAAATCCTAATAGAAATATGGACAATGATGTAGATAAGAGAAACCACCAAAAGACTAAGTATATGAAATGATTCTGAAACACAGTACTAATCCAAGAAATGCAAATTAAAAACAGAAATATAATTTTGAATTGCTGGAAAGGCAAGATTTGGGAAGTAAGCAATGCCAAGTGTTGGAGAGGATGTAAATGTATTGATAGTCTCATGTGCTGTGGGTAGGAGGGTTGACAGATTAAGCCATTTTGGAAAGAATATTTTCATACTCCTTAGTTAAATAAGAATGTAAAGTTCCTGTGACCCAGAAATTCATCTCTTGAAATATGTATATATTTAACATATGTGTATATACACACATACGTTATACATATGTGTGTGCTGCTAAGTCACTACAGTCGTGTCTGACTCTGTGCGACCCCATAGACAGAAGCCCACCAGGCTCCCCTGTCCCTGGGATTCTCCAGGCAAGAACACTGGAGTGGGTTGCCATTTCCTTCTCCAATGCGTGAAATTGAAAACTGAAAGTGAAGTCGCTCAGTCGTGTCTGACTCTTAGCGACCCCATGGACTGCAGCCTACTAGGCTCCTCTGTCCATGGGATTTTCCAGGCAAGAGTACTGGAGTGGGGTGCCATTGCTTTCTCCATACATATGTGTGTACATACATATAAAATGTGGTAGCGGTATCGTTAAGTCATGTCTGACTCTTGCAACGCCTTGGTCTGTAGCCCGCTAGGCTCCTCTCTCCATGGGATTTCCCAGGCAAGAATACTAGAGTGGGTTGCTATTTCCTACCCCAGGGGATCTTCCTGACCCTGGAATCAAACCCAGGTCTCCTGCATTGCAGGTGGATTTATATGTGTGTAGATATATGTTTGGGCTTCCCTGGTGGCTCAGCAGTAAAGAATCTGCTTGGAATTCAGGACACCTGGATTCAATCCCTGGGTGGGAAGATCCCTTGGAGAAGGGAATGACTACCTACTCCAGTATTCTTACCTGGAGAATTCCATGGACAAGGGGTCTGGCAGGCTATAGTCCATGGGGTTCATTGTACATATACACACGCTAAAGAAATTCTCATGAGGCCTAAAGGGGCTTGTAAATGAATGCATGTTGGTGTATTACTGTGGTGGTGAAGATTTGGAAACAACCAGTAAATGTCTTGGGAGAACAAATAGGTAACTTGTGGCAACTGTTTACCAGAGAACATTGTGCATCAGTTAGAAGCAATTGATATTGTATGTACATGCGGAACCAGCAGTTCAGTTCAGTCACTCAGTCGTGTCCAACTCTTTGTGACCCCATGAACTGCAGCACTCCAGGCCTCCCTGTCCATCACCAACTCTCAGAGTCCACACAAATCCATGTCCATTGAGTCTGTGATGCCATCCAACCATCTCATCCTCCATCATCCCTTTCTCCTCCTGCCCTCAATCTTTCCCAGCATTGGAGTCTTTTCAAATGAGTCAGCTCTTTGCATCAGGTGGCCAAAGTATTGGAGTTTCAGCTTCAACATCAGTCCTTCCAATGCACACCGAGGACTGGTCTCCTTTAGGATGGACTGGTTGGATCTCCTTGCAGTCCAAGGGACTCTCAAGAGTCTTCTCCAACACCACAGTTCAAAAGCATCAATTCTTCTGTGCTCAGCTTTCTTTATAGTCCAAGTCTCACATCCATACATGACCACTGGAAAAACCATGGCCTTGACTAGACGGATCTTTGTTGGCAAAGTAATGTCTCTGCTATTTAATATGCTGTCTATTTTGGTCATAACTTTCCTTCCAAGGAGTAAGCATCTTTTAATTTCATGGCTGCAGTCACCATCTGCAGTGATTTTGGAGCCCAAAAAATAAAGTCTGACGCTGTTTCCACTGTTTCCCCATCTATTTCCCATGAAGTGATGGGACCAGATGCCATGATCTTCGTTTTCTGAATGTTGAGCTAAGCCGACTTTTTCACTCTCCTCTTTCACATTCATCAAGAGGCTTTTTGGTTCTTCTTCACTTTCTGCCATAAGGGTGGTGTCATCTGCATATCTGAGGTTATTCATATTTCTCCCAGCAATCTTGATTCCAGCTTGTGCTTCATCCAGCCCAGACTTTCTCATGATGTACTCTGCATATAAGTTAAATAAACAGGGTGACAATATACAGCCTTGACATACTCCTTTTCCTATTTGGAACCAGTCTGTTGTTCCATGTCCATTTCTAACCGTTGCTTCCTGACCTGCATACAGGTTCCTCAAGAGACAGGTCAGGTGGTCTGGTATTCCCATCTCTTTCAGAATTTTCCACAGTTTATTGTGATCCACACAGTCAAAGGCTTTGACATAGTCAATAAGGCAGAAATAAATGTTTTTCTGGAACTCTCTTGCTTTATCGATGATCTAGTGGATGTTGGCAATTTGATCTCTGGTTCCTCTGCCTTTTCTAAAACCAGCTTGAACATCAGGAAGTTCACGGTTCACGTATTGCTGAAGCCTGGCTTGGGGAATTTTGAGCATTACTTTACTAGCATGTGAGATGAACGAAATTGTGCAGTAGTTTGAGCATTCTTTGGCATTGCCTTTCTTTGGGATTGGAATGAAAACTGACCTTTTCCAGTCCTGTGGACACTGCTGAGTTTTCCAAATTTGCTGGCATATTGAGTGCAGCACTTTCACAGCATCATCTTTCCATGGATGGATCTTAAAAATATATTGAGTAAGCAAATCAAAACACAGAATTAGTTAACAAATTAAAACCTAGAATGTAACACAATATCACTTATAAAAATTCTAAAATACACATAAAACACGGAACAACAGAAACACAAATTCAAGAGTGTGCATTTTCACTTTATACAGTTGCCTATGGATGGCAGAGGAGTTGTAGTTCTATACAGAGACTAAGTAAATGAGTAAATAAATAGGTAAAATTTGGCAGTGGGTGATCTTAAGATGACCATGGGTGACAACGGGCAATGTATTCAGAAGCAGGATTAACTCAGCCTTCCTCACTTGAGATCCAAATTACTTAAAAGAAAAGAAACCCGTATAAAACATAAATCTATTCCTCAGAGGACTCATGGATTGTCAAAGTCATCAGAATAATAGAATATAGCAATGATCATGATAGAGAGAAGTGCAGCATTTGGCCAAACATCACTAATGCAGTTAATTTTATGTCAAATGGACTGAGCCATAGGTACCTAGGTATTTAATCAAACATCTTAGAGTGTGTGTGTGTGTGTGTGTGTGTTTCTGGATGAGGCTAACATTTGAATCAGTGGATTGAGTAGAGCAGATTGTCCTCCCTGTTACGAGTGGACCAAATCCAATCAGTTGAAGGGCTGAATAGAACCAGAAAGCTGAGTAACAGGGAGCCCCTTTTGCCTGAATGCCTTCAAACTGAGATGTTTTTTTCCCAGTCTTTAGACTCAAACTGAAACATCCACTTTCCTGAGTTTCCGGTTTGTGGACTATAGTCCCGAGGATTTCATAATCACATGAGCTGATTCCTTATATTAAATCTCTTTATATGTAATATGTTTACATCCTTTTGGTTCTATTTCTCTAGAGTACCCTCACTAATGTAGTCACAACTGTCCCAAGGTCCTTCTCTTGTATAGCGCTGACCTTATGAATGCTCAATTCTATCCTGGAAATCCAGCCCTCACATTTGTATTCCAGGCAAGAAGCCAAAGAAGAATTGGAAAGCCAACTTCCAGCCAAGTTGACTCACCGTACAATTTGTGCCACTTGCTACTGGCCAGTTCTGTAGCTATTTTATCTGCAAAGGCAGGTGGGAAATGTAGTTTTTCAGTGTGGTACAGTGCCATGCCCAGGAGAAAGTAGGTTCTACTCTTTAGGAAGAAGTGTTTGAATGATGGATTCGTCCTTAGTGGTCTGTCTCAGCAACCAATGCCTTTGCACACAGTTGGCATTCCAGAAATACTAATTGAATCAAAATTTTAAATTTTCATAAAATTATCCTGTATCATAGAATTGTAGAGAAACAAAATACTGATCTTTGAGCCTTATTACTCTGCTTTTGTTTTGATTAATTCTTGCATGAATCAGTTAAAACATACATTCAAAAAAATGCTGTTGAGTGACTTTCATGTTGTTGTTGGTAGCAGTCACTCAGTCGTGTCCAACTCTTTGAGACGCCATGGTCTGCAGCAAAATAGTTTTCCCTGTCCATTGTCTCCTGGAGTTTGCTCTAACTCATGTCCATTGACTTGGTGATGCCATCCAACCATCTCATCCTGTGTCATCCCCTTCTCCTCCTGCCTTCAATCTTTCCCAGAATCAGTCTTTTCCAATGAGTCAGTTCTTTGCATCAGGTGGCCAAAGTATTGGAGTTTCAGCTTCAGTATCAGTCCTTCCGGTGAATATTTAGGGTTGATTTACTTTAGGATGGACTAGTTTGATCTCCTTGTTGACCAAGGGACTCTCAAGAGTCTTCACCAGAACCACAGTTCAAAAGCATCAATTCTTCAGTCTTCAACCTTCTTTATGGGCCAACTCTGACATCTGTGCATGACTACTGGAAAAACCATAGCTTTGACCAGACGGACCTTTGTAAGCAAACTGATGTCTCTGCTTTTTAATATGCTATCTAGGTTTTCTTCCAAGGAGCAAATGTCTTTTAATTTCATGGCTGCAGTCACTGTCCACAGTGATTTTGGAGCCAAGAAAATGAAGTCTGTCACTGTTTTCATTTTTTCCCACCTATTTGCCATGAAGTGATAGGATCAAAAGCCATGATCTTAGTTTTTTAAATATTGAGTTTTAAACCAGCTTTTTCACTCTCCTCTTTCACCTTTATCAAGAGGCTCTTTAGTTCCTCTTTGCTTTCTGCCATTAGGGTGGTGTCATCTGCTTATCTGAGGTTACTGATATTTCTCCCAGCAATTTTGATTCAAGCTTGTACTTCATCCAGCCCAGCATTTCACATGAGGTATTCTGTGTATAAGTTAAGTAAGCAGGGTGACAATATACAGCCTTGTCTTAACTCCTTTCCAAATTTTGAACTAGTCCATTGTTCCATGTCCAGTTCTAACTGTTGCTTCTTGACCTGCATACAGATTCTCAGGAGGCAGGTAAGATGGTTCTGGTATTCCCATCTCTTTCAGAATTTTCCAGTTTGTTGTGATCCACACAGTCAAAGGTTTCAGCATAGTCAATGAAGCAGACACATGCATTTTTGTGGAATGCTCTTACTTTTTCAGTAATCCAATGAATGTTGACAATTTGATCTCTGGTTCCTCTTCCTTTTCTAAATTCAGGTTGTGCATCTGGAGTTTCTCGGTTCTTGTAGTGTTGAAGCCTGGCTTGAAGGATTTGAGCATTACCTTGCTAGCATGTGAAATGAATGCAATTGTGTGGTAGTTTGAACATTTTTTGGCATTGCCTTTCTTTGGGATTGGAATGAAAACTGATCTTTTCCAGTCCTGTGGCCACTGCTGATTTTTCCAAACTGGCTGGCCTATTGAATGCATCACTTTAACAGCATCACCTTTTAGGATTTGAAACAGTTTAACTGGAATCCCATCACCTCCACTATTTTTGTTCATAGTGATGCTTCCTAAGGATCACTGGACTTCACACTCTAGGATGTGTGGTTCTATGTGAGTGGTCACACCATCGTGGTTATTTGGATCATTAAGACATTTTTTGTACCATTCTTCTGTGTATTCTTGCCACCTCTTCTTAATATCTTCTGCTTGTGTTAGGTCCATACCACTTCTGTCCTTTATTGTGCCCATCTTTGCATAAAATATTCCCTTGGCATCTATAATTTTCTGGAAGAGATCTCTAGTCTTTCCCATTCTACTGTTTTCTCTATTTCTTTGTACTGTTCAGTTAAGAAGGCTTTCTTATCTCTCCTTGCTACTCTTTGGGACTCTGCATTCAGATGGATTTATCTTTCCTTTTCGCCTTTGTTTTTTGCTTCTCTTTTGTGTACTGTGAGTTTTTCAATTAAGTTAATGATTTATTGTAGAAGAATCTTTAGCAGACAAAAGGTAAAATTTTATCAGGCAGATAGAAATGATATATACATATAAATTATGTAAGTGTAAGTCAGTACTTCTAAATGGTTCTAACATGTTTGAAAATACATACATTTTCAAGAAGTATAAATACTACCTCATTGATCTTACCATATTAACTGGCTGAGAAAAATTTTTTTTTGTTGAAAGTAAAAGCTTAATTTAATCCTCAGCTCTGAGTTATCATGAAATATAAACAAATGGACACTATGTGATGAAAGCTTTACCTGTACAAATATATTTACTCCCATATATATTATAAATGCATATATTTTATGCATTTTAAAGATAGTTTTTTTTTCAGTGTTAGTTTGTGATACATTTATTGACTATTTTATACATTTTTGTACAAAATATACAAAATTCAGAGCAGAGAGAATGGCAGACTCCTTGACTTAATCTTGCAAATCAACATTGTATGCTTAAGGGATGGTATGGGGAGGGAGGTGGAAGAGGGGTTCGGGATAGGGAACATGTGTACACCCGTGGCGATTCATGTTGATGTATGGCAAAACCAATACAATATTATACATTAAAAAAAAAATTGTGACATGACTGTAAAAAACAAAACAAAAAAACATTGTATGCTTAGAAAAGAGGTGGGTCAATACAATAATTCATTTGTCATATTGATGCACTAGAAGTCAGTTATATTTAAAACACACGCACACACGCACAGCACTTAATGGCATAAGGTTAAAAGCAAAATCGGCCAAACTAGCTTACTCATGGAAAAGAGAAAACTCACTTAACCACTGCAGAAATGACACTTCCTGATTTTGCAAAGAGGTCACGAGTGGGCCACCTCAGCTCCTGCCTTGGGATAATTCCCTGTGAGTGACGCTATTGCTGGACATGCAAACTCTGGTAGAAGGGTCTCCAGGGCTATGGGATCCCATGGCAATGGGCTGATAGAAGCGGCTCGGCCCTCTGCTGCCAAAGCTCTTTGCCAGGCTGTGAAGAGTGAGAAGGTTGTATAAACTATGATTAGTTCTTGGTATTAATAGCTGGGAAACGTGTTGCTCATCTACAAATGCCACTTGTCCACTCTGCATATTTGCTGGTCTACTTTGTCATCCATATTAGTCAACCATTGCCACCCTCTTCTTACCATCTCACACAGAGAATGGGAATCTGTGACGTAAGAAATGGTCACTGCAATTAGACTATTTCAAAAAACAAATAACACGGAATGTCATATGCAGAAAGAATTGATATAGGTATCTAAAATGTTTGTAATTTCTCACAGTTGAGAGAATCAGTTTTCTGACTTTAATATTAAATAATAGAAAGTAAATTTTAGCTTTTGATGACAATTTATTTTTCTACTCTGTAATGTATTTAACACTGAGAATATATTTGACTCTAAGTAAAATTCTAGTTCATGATCTGAGCCACAATCAGCTCCCAGTCTTGTTTTTGTTGACTGCATAGAGCTTCTCCATCTTTGGCTGTAAAGAATATAATCAATCTGATTTCGGTGTTGACCATCTGGTGATGTCCATGTGTAGAGTCTTCTCTTGTGTTGTTGGAAGAGAGTGTTTGCTATGACCAGTGCTTTCTCTTGGCAAAACTCTATTAGCCTTTGCCCTGCTTCATTCCGTACTCCAAGGCCAAATTTGCCTGTTACTCCAGGTGTTTCTTGACTTCCTACTTTTGCATTCCAGTCCCCTATAATGAAAAGGACGTCTTTTTTAGGTGTTAGTTCTAACAGGTCTTGTAGGTCTTCATAGAACCATTCAACTTCAGCTTCTTCAGCATTACTGGTTGGGGCACAGACTTGGATTACTGTGATATTGAATGGTTTGCCTTGGAAATGAACAGAGATCATTCTGTCGTTTTTGAAATTGCATCCAAGTACTGCATTTCGGACTCTTTTGTTAACCATGATGGCTACTCCATTTCTTCTAAGGGATTCCAGCCCACAGTAGTAGATATAATGGTCATCTGAATTAAATTATAGAAAACGCACTGGTCATAGCAAACACCGTCTTCCAACAACACAAGAGAAGACTCTACACATGGACATCACCAAATGGTCAACACTGAAATCAGATTGATTATATTCTTTGCAGCCAAAGATGGAGAAGCTCTATACAGTCAACAAAAACAAGACCGGGAGCTGACTGTGGCTCAGATCATGAACTCCTTATTGCCAAATTCAGACTTAAATTGAAGAAAGTAGGGAAACCACTAGACCATTTAGGTATGACCTAAATCAAATCCCTTATAATTATACAGTAGAAGTGAGAAATAGATTTAAGGGACTAGATCAGATAGACAGAGTGCCTGATGAACTATGGACAGAGGTTCATGACATTATACAGGAGACAGGGATCAAGACCATGCCCATGGAAAAGAAATGCAAAAAAGCAAAATGGCTGTCTGGGAAGGCCTTACAAATAGCTGTGAAAAGAAGAGAAGCAAAAAGCAAAGGAGAAAAGGAAAGATATAGGCATCTGAATGCAGAGTTCCAAAGAATAGCAAGGAGAGATAAAAAGCCTTCCACAGTGATCAATGCAAACAAAAAGAGGAAAAAAACAGAATGGGAAAGACTAGAGATCTCAAGAAAATTAGAGACACCAAGGGAACATTTCATGCAAAGATGGGCTCGATAAAGGACAGAAATGGTATAGACCTAACAGAAGCAGAAGATATGAAGAAGAGGTGGCAAGAATACACAGAAGAACTGTACAAAAAAGATCTTCATGACCCAGATAATCACGATGGTGTGATCACTGACCTACAGCCAGACATCCTGGAATGTGAAGTCAGGTGGGCCTTAGAAAGCATCATTACGAACAAAGCTAGTGGAGGTGATGGAATTCCAGTTGAGCTATTTCAAATCCTGAAAGATGATGTTGTGAAAGTGCTGTACTCAATATGCCAGCAAATTTGGAAAACTCAGCAGTGGCCACAGGACTGGAAAGGGTCAGTTTTCATTCCAATCCCAAAGAAAGGGAATGCCAAGGAATGCTCAAACTACCACACAACTGCACTCATCTCACACGCTAGTAAAGTAATGCTCAAAATTCTCCAAGCCAGGCTTCAGAAATATGTGAACTGTGGTCTTCCAGATGTTCAAGCTGGTTTTAGAAGGAAAAGGAGGAAGCAGAGGAAGCAGAGGAAGCAGAGATCAAATTGCCAACATCCGCTGGATCATGGAAAAAGCAAGAGAGTTCCAGAAAAACATCTATTTCTGCTTTATTGACTACTCCAAAGCCTTTGACTGTGTGGATCCCAATAAACTGTGGAGAATTCTGAAAGAGATGGGAATGCCAGACCACCTGATCTGCCTCTTGAGAAACCTATATGCAGGTCAGGAAGCAACAGTTAGAACTGAACATGGAACAACAAACTAGTTCCAAATAGGAAAAGGAGTACATCAAGGCTGTATATTGTCACCCTATTTATTTAACTTACATGCCGAGTACATCATGAGAAATGCTGGGCTGGAAGAAGCACAATCTGGGTCAAGATTGCCGGGAGAAATATCAATAACCTCAGATATGCAGATGACACCATCCTTATGGCAGAAAGTGAAGAGGAACTAAAAAGCCTCTTGATGAAAGTGAAAGAGGAGAGTGAAAAAGTTGGCTTAAAGCTCAACATTCAGAAAACGAAGATCATGACATCTGGTGCCATCACTTCATGGGAAATAGATGGGGAAACAGTGGAAACAGTGTCAGACTTTATTTTTCTGGGCTCCAAAATCACTGCAGATGGTGACTGCAGCCATGAAATTAAAAGACACTTACTCCTTGGAAGGAAAGTTATGACCAACCTAGATAGCATATTGAAAAGCAGAGACATTACTTTGCCAACAAAGGTCCGTCTAGTCAAGGCTATGGTTTTTCTAGTGGATATGTACAGATGTGAGAGTTGGACTGTGAAGAAGGCTGAGCGCCGAAGAATTGATGCTTTTGAACTGTGGTATTGGAGAAGACTCTTGAGAGTCCCTTGGCCTGCAAGGAGATCCAACCAGTCCATTCTGAAGGAGATCAGCCCTGGGATTTCTTGGAAGGAATGATGCTAAAGCTGAAACTCCAGTACTTTGGCCACCTCATGCGAAGAGTTGACTCATTGGAAAAGACCCTGATGCTGAGAGGGATTGGGGGCAGCAGGAGAAGGGGACGACAGAGGATGAGATGGCTGGATGGCATCACCAACTGGATGGATGTGAGTTTGAGTGAACTCCGGGAGTTGGTGATGGACAGGGAGGCCTGGCGTGCTGTGATTCATGGGGTCACAAAGAGTCGACCACAACTGAGTGACTGAACTGAACTGAAAATTCTAGTGTTTTGTCCAAATTAGTTTAGACTAAACTAGAAATAAATTCTTAGAATTTATTTATAAAACAACACATTTTAATAATATTCCCTTTGTCTCTATAAAGAACAAAATATATAAAGAATGATAAAAGCTACGTTTAAATGGCAACAAATGAAAAAACTCCCAGTTCCTTACTATTCTGTAATTCAGTCAATATGATTACACTGTTTTTGAGATTAGCTCTTTGCAAACTTTCTCACAGAAACTATTACTTGAGAAATGAATATTGTAAGGTAACTACTATCAAAAAAGAAAGAGAGTTCCAGAAAAACATCTACTTCTGCTTTATTGACTATGCCAAAGCATTTGACTGTGTGAATCACAACAAACTGTGGAAAAATTTTTAAGAGATGTGAATACCAGACCACCTTACCTGCTTCTTGAGAAATCTGTATGCAGTTCAGAAGCAACAGTTAGAACTGGACATGGAACAACAGACTGGTTCCAAATCAGGAAAGGAGAACGTCAATGAGTTTGTATACAATGAGTTTGAGTACGCTCCAGGAGTTGCCAATAGACAGAGAAGCCTGGTGTGATGCAGTCCATGGGTTTGCAGGGAGTCGGACACAACTGAGTGACTGAACTGAACTGAACTACTATCTGGTATTTGGTCCATAATTCTGGAAGTAAAAGACTGAAATCCAGCTTCGTGAATGAGTTTGACTAAAATTTGTAGCAAAGATTCAAGCAATAATTTTGTATTACTTTTCATGAGAAAGTGATATATTTCAAAACACAATTCTCATAGCATTACCTTAGCAAAGCAGGGTGATATTTAGTGCTATCTTCCCCACGTTAAGTTCCAGAAGAATGAATCCAAATGGATAGTGAAGTGACCACCTAGGGTAGCTAAAACACATTTTTTTTTTTTTTTTAAGAATAATATCCCTAATGAGGTGGATGAAACTGGAGCCTATTATACAGAGCGAAGTAAGCCAGAAGGAAAAACACCAATACAGTATACTAATGCATATATATGGAATTTAGAAAGATGATAACAATAACCCTGTGTACGAGACAGCAAAAGAGACACTGATGTATGGAACAGTCTTACGGACTCTGTGGGAGAGGGAGAGGGTGGGAAGATTTGGGAGAATGGCATTGAAACATGTAAAATATCATGTATGAAACGAGATGCCAGTCCAGGTTCAATGCACGATACTGGATGCTTAGGGCTAGTGCACTGGGATGACCCAGAGGGATGGTATGGGGAGGGAGGAGGGAGGAGGGTTCAGGATGGGGAGCACATGTATACCTGTGATGGATTCATTTTGATATTTGGCAAAACTAATACAATTATGTAAAGTTTAAAAATAAAATTAAAAAAAAAAAAAGAATAATATCCCTGGTATCTGGACTTTTAAGCTATAAGATTTTTTAATGTCCCTTTTGGGGTCCTCAATTAGAGAAGACAATGGCACCCCACTCCAGTACTTTTGCCTGGAAAATCCCATGGACAGAGGAGCCTGGTAGGCTGCAGTCCATGGGTTGCTAAGAGTCGGACACGACTGAGCGACTTCACTTTCACTTTTCACTTTCATGCATTGGAGAAGGAAATGGCAAACTACTCCAGTGTTCTTGCCTGGAGAATCCTAGGGACGGTGGAGTCTGGTGGGCTGCCGTCTATGGGGTCACACAGAGTCAGACATGGCTGAAGTGACTTCAATAACCTGTATGTTACGTGGCCATCTGAGCATTTCTTACCTAAAGACCGACCTTGCAACCAATTGCTCAAAACATCTGTGTTAAAGAATCACTGCTTAACAGTACTTGAAAAGTGAATTATTTTGGGTACTTGTCATCCAATTAAGTCAGGTCTAATTAGGACAGCAGCTCTGTCTAAATTGGGTTGACTAGGATCTCTAGCACTGCCCTCTGGTGGCAAGCTTTGCTCACCCAGTCTCACAGGCATGATTGGTGGCTCCTTTGTCAAGTCAGCTGAGCGAAGCTTTTAGAATGCCTTCAAATTGGTGTCCTTATTCAATAGCTCTTCCTCTTGGGCACTGGATTTCAAAACATCATTTCCAGACTAGAAACATCAACATCACTTGGAATTTGTTAAAATCCTAACATTTTGGTGGGGCTACCGCATACTGTCTGAATCAGAAATTCTAGAGGTAGAGAACAGTGCTCTGGATTTTGTTTTAACAAGCAGTTCAGATGATTCTGATGTCCACTAAAGTTTGAGAACCACTGTCTTCCTGTTTTGTCCAGTGATTTGAACTCTTCAGAAACACCCAAACCAAAATGTTTTGCCAGAGCCCCAACTTCTTTCCCTTAGTCTCTTAGCCTTCACAAAGACCAGAATTGTATGTTTCAGTTCAGTTCAGTCGCTCAGTCATGTCCGACTCTTTGCGACCCCATGGACTGCAGCATGCCAGGCCTCCCTGTCCATCACCAACTCTGGAGTTTACTCAAACTCATGTCAATTGAGTCAGTTTGCTTAATAGTAAATTTAAGCAATTGTAACAGTGCTGTTTTGAGCATTTGTTTTTACGCATCTCTGCTTGTGTGTATATTTCTACAGTATAAATTTCTAGATGGTAAATTGCTGAGTCAAAGAGTATACATGTAAATATTAATATATTTACTCTTTGCAACCCCATGGACTGTAACCTGCCAGGCTTCTCTGTCCATGGGATTTCCCAGGTAAGAATACTGAAGTGAGTTTCCATTCTCTTTTCAAGGGGATCTTTCTGAGCCAGGGATTGAACCCAGGTCTCCTGCATTGCAGGTAGATTCTTACCAATGAGTCACCAGGGAAGCCCCAAAAATAACAAATTAAAAATTAATATATTTCCTTATTTCCTGTATTCTTGATGCTCTGGAATCTGGAGCCTTTCTGAACCTGGAGAGACTATTCCTCCGAGGGTCATCTAGTTTCAAGAGAGAGCAACAATTTGCCTGCAAACTCACTTTTAATATATAAATCAATCAATCTAAAGCCCATTCTCTGAACTCTATTTTGTTCTTACACTCCAGCAGGAAACATTCCTCTGACTTGCTTATCCTATAGCACAGAACCCACAGAAAATTTTCAAACTATCCAGTCCTAAGTCTGCTCAGCTAGCATACTCTGCCTTGCCATGAACTCTGATACCAGAATACTTGGGTTTAAATTCCAGCATCTCTGCTTCCTGGGTATGTGGATTTTTTCCTTGGTAAGTTATTTGATTGGTCCATTGACTCAATTTTTTCATCAGAATATGGTTGATAATAACAAAATCTACCTCACAGAGTTTTAAATATTAATACACATAGAATACTTTTAACAATACATAGCATGTAGTAACCACTTGCTATTATTTTTGGTCAACTTATTTAATCCTCAAAAAATTTGAAATAGTTTAATCTTCATAAAGAACATTTGTAAAAGCCTATCTATTATATTCCTAGCAAAATGGAATAATTGAACAATTTTTATTAAAATTGTATTTAAGTTAAACTGTATTGAGATTGAATAATATTTTGAATATTTTCCCACCTAATTGTTCAGTCTCTCAGTTGTGTCCAACTCTTTGTGACCATATGGACTGCAGCACACCAGGCTTCCCTGTCCTTCGCCAATTCCTGCAGTTTGTTCAAACTCATGTCCATTGAGTCAGTGATGCCATACAACCACCTCTGATGCCATATAACCATCTCATCCTCTGTTGTGCCCAGCTCTTCCTGCCTTCAGTCTAATAGATTTTAAAAATAATCTCTATTAGCCTTTTTTTTTTTTTAGTTATAAGGATGATTGAAAAATTTTAGGGTATTTTGAGGCTTTGATTACCTTTTGCTGTGAAATATTTATTTTTTTCTCTTTTTGTTATTTATTGTTTGACTAATGAATATTAGTCCAGTATTTAAAATTGAAGATCTTTTTGTGATTATATCTTAACATTTTTATACCAGTATTAGCCAAACATTTAAAATTTTATAGGGCCAACTGGTAATGCTTTTCATTTATGATTCCTGGCTTTATTTGTTTAAAAGTCTCCTATATTTTCTTCAAGTACTATAAATGAAGTATTCCTTCATTTACAATTAGGTCCTTTTAAGCTGGGTTTTGACCACCTTAAAGTTGCTTTTTTTTTTTTCAATATTCCAACAAGCCAATGTCTGTATGGTCATAAAAATTCCCTGAAACTTTCTTTGTTAATTTGTTCCTAGTCTCACCTCCTTGAGAAGGCAATGGCACCCCACTCCAGTACTCTTGCCGGGAAAATCCCATGGATGGAGGAGCTTGGTAGGCTACAGTCCATGGGGTCACTAAGAGTCAGACATGACTGAGCGACTTCACTTTCACTTTTCACTTTCCTGCATTGGAGAAGGAAATGGCAACCCACTCCAGTGTTCTTGCCTGGAGAATCCCAGGGACAGGGGAGCCTGGTGGGCTGCCGTCTATGGGGTCGCACAGAGTTGGACACGACTGAAGCGACTTAGCAGCAGCAGCAGCAGTCTCACCTCCAATCCTTTTTAGCATTTTCCCATATGTGAAATATAGGATAGACTCTCTTACCTTGGGAATATCTCAAAAGAAATTTATTTAAGGAGTCTATCCATCTCAACCATTGACATAGAAATCTGTTTGCAAGTTAAATTTTCTGTGATGACAATGGTCAAATCTCTGTATGTCCTGGACTTCACCCACCTGACCAAATAGATAAATTGATTTCTAATGTTCTTTTCCAAGAGTCCCAATCATGCTAATCATTTCTGCAAATCCAAAGACAACGTGTTCACCACTGGGGCCTTCCTGCTTGGCTCTGCCTCATTCTTCCATTTTTTTCTTTCACTGATACTCATACTGTTATACTGAAAAGTGATTTCTACTCAGTGGGGATTTTTTCTGATCACTATCCAAATCCTCTTCTCTGCCTCATATTTCTACTGATTTATTCATTAATTTAAATATTACAGTACTGATTAATTATAAAGGGCTTTTCAATGGCAGGCACTTGCGATACCTCAATGATGCAAATCCCAATGGCAGAGGTTCGTGTTCTTATGAAGATTTCGTCTCAGAATTGTTATGGTGTCTGGAACACAGCATGTACATGTATGTGCATAAATAATGAAATGTGCTTGTAGATAATTGGTTGGAAATGTTAACTGATTTGGATGCAGCTACGTTCTCTCTCTGTGTGTATGCTTTTTGATTAAATTAATAGGCTTAATTGTCTGAAACACTTTTAAGTTGCAGATAAATTGAGCTGATAGTACAGAGTTCACATATACCTCTTCTCCTGCCCCCATCATCAATTTTTCCTATTATTAACATCTTGCATTAGTGTGGTCTATTTTGTTGTAAGTGATTAACCCATATTGATATACTACCATTAAAGTCCATGGTTTATATCAGGGTTTACTCTTTGTGTTGTGCATTTCTACGCATCTTGACAAATATATATTGTGATGGTATCTATAATTGCAGTATCATACAGAATAATTTTACTACTCTGAAAATCCCTTTTGGGAACCTATTCTTTTTTCTCTTCCTCCCCACCCTCAAACCCTTAACCCCTGGGAATTACTGATCTTTTTACTCGATGGTTTTGCCTTTTCCAGCATATTGTAGACTTGGACTCAGACCGTATGTAAGCTTTTCAGGTTTATTTCTTTCATTTATCAATATGCATTTATAGGCACTGGCACCCCACTCCAGTACTCTTGCCTGGAAAATCCCATGGACGGAGGAGCCTGATAGTCTGTAGTCCATGGGGTCGCAAAGAGTCGGACACGACTGAGCGACTTTTTCATTTTCATCCATTGGAGGAGGAAATGGCAACCCACTCCAGTGTTCTTGCCTGGAGAATCCCAGGGACGGGGCAGCCTGGTGGGCTGCCGTCTATGGGGTCGCACAGAGTCGGACACAACTGAAGCGACTTAGCAGTAGCAGCAGTAGCAGTGCTTAGTCGCTCAGTCATGTCTGACTCTTTGTGACCCCATGGACTGTAGCCTGCCAGGCTTCTCTGACCATGGGAATTCTCCAGGCAAGAATAGAGTGGGTTGCCATGTATCCTTTAGGGGATCTTCCCAACCCAAGGATAGAACCCAGGTCTCACACATTGCAGCCCAGTTCTTTACCATCTGAATCACCAGGGAAACACAAAGCAGTAGTACTGAGTCATCCCCAGCTCTGTGAAGTGAAAGTTGCTCAGTCGTGTCTGACTCTTTGGGACCCCACGGACTATACAGTCCAGGCCAGAATACTGGAATGGGTAGACTTTCCATTCTCCAGGGATCTTCCCAACCCGGGGATCAAACCCAGGTCTCCCACATTCAGTTCAGTTCAGTTCAGTCTCTCAGTCATGTCTGACTCTTTGGGACCCCATGAACCACAGCACGCCAGGCTTCCCTGTCCATCACCAACTCCCGGAGTCTGCCCAAACCCATGTCCATTGAGTCAGTGATGCCATCCAACTATCTCATCCTTTGTCATCCCCTTTTCCTCCCACCTTCAATCTTTCCCAGCATCAGAGTCTTTTCAACTGAGTCAGCTCTTCCCATCAGGTGGCCAAAGTATTGGAGCTTCAGATTCAACATCAGTCCTTCCAGTGAACACGCAGGACTGATTTCCTTTAGAATGAACTGGCTGTGTCTCCTTGCAGTCCAAGGGACTCTCAAGAGTCTTCTCCAACACCACAGTTCAAAAGCATCAATTCTGCGCTCAGCTTTCTTTATAGTGCAACTCTCACATCCATATATGACTACTGGAAAAACCATAGCCTTGACTAGTTGGACCTTTGCTAACAAAGTAATGTTTCAGATTTTAATATGCTGTCTAGGTCGGTCATAACTTTCCTTCCAAGGAGTAAGCGTCTTTTAATTTCATGGCTGCAATCACCATCTGCAGTGATTTTGGAGACCCAAAAAATAAAGTCAGCCACTGTTTCCACTGTTTCCCCATCTATCTCCCATGAAGTGATGGGACCAGATGCCATGATCTTCGTTTTCTGAATGTTGAGCTTTAAGCCAACTTTTTCACTCTCCTCTTTCACCTTCATCAAGAGGCTTTTTAGTTCCTCTTCACCTTCTGCCATAAGGGTGGTGTCATCTGCATATCTGATGTTATTGGTATTTCTCCTGGCATTCTTGATACCAGCTTATGCTTCATTCAGCCCAGCGTTTCTCATGATGTACTTTGCATATAAGTTAAATAAGTAGGGTGACAATATACAGCCTTGATGGTCTCCTTTTCCTATTTGGAACCAGTCTGTTGTTCCATATCCAGTCTAACTGTTGCTTCTTGACCTGCATACGGGTTTCTCAAGAGGCAGGTCAGGTGGTCTGATATTCCCATCTCCTGTAGAATTTTCCACAGTTTGTTGTAGTCCACACAGTCAAAGGCTTTGGCATAGTCAATAAAGCAGAAATAGATGTTTTTCTGGAACTCTTGCTTTTTTGATGATCCAGTGGATGTTGGCATTTTGATCTCTGGTTTCTCTGCCTTTTCTAAAACCAGCTTGAACATCTGGAAGTTCACAGTTCACATATTGCTGAAGTCTGGCTTGGAGAATTTTGAGCATTATTTACTAGTGTGTGAGATGAGTGCAATTGTGCAGTAGTTTGAGCATTCTTTGGCATTGCCTTTCTTTGGGATTGGAATGAAAACTGACCTTTTCCTGTCCTGTGGCCACTGCTGAGTTTTCCAAATTTGCTGGCATATTGAGTGCAGCACTTTCACAGCATCATCTTTCAGGATTTGGAATAGCTCAACTGGAATTTCATCACCTCCACTAGCTTAGTCTGTAGTGATGCTTTCTAAGGCCCACCTGACTTCACATTCCAGGATGTCTGGCTCTAGGTGAGTGATGACACCATCGTGATTATCTGGGTCATGAAGATCGTTTTGTATAGTTCTTCTGTGTATTCTTGCCACCTCTTCTTCATATATTCTGCTTCTGTTAGGTCTATACCATTTCTGTCCTTTATTGAGCCCATCTTTGCATGAAATGTTCTCTTTTTAATCTCTAATTTTCTTGAAGAGATCTCTAGTCTTTCCCATTCTATTTCTTTCCTCTATTTCCTTGCATTGATCGCTGAGGAAGACTTTCTTATCAGTCCTTGCTATTCTTTGGATCTCTGCATTCAAATGGGTATATCTTTCCTTTTCTCCTTTGCTTTTTGCTTCTCTTCTTTTCACAGCTATTTGTAAGGCCTCCTCAGACAGCCATTTTGCTTTTTTGCATTTCTTTTTCTTGGGGATGGTCTTGATCCCTGTCCCCTGTACAGTGTCACGAACCTCCGTCCATAGTTCATCAGGCAATCTATCAGGTCTCATCCCTTAAATCTATTTCTCACTTCTACTCTATAATCATTAGGGATTTGATCTAGGTCATACCTGAATGGTCTAGTGGTTTTCCCCACTTTCTTCAATTTAAGTCTGAATTTGGCAATAAGGAGTTCATGATGAGCCACAGTCAGCTCCCGGTCTTGTTTTTGCTGACTGTATAGAGCTTCTCCATATTTGGCTGCAAAGAATATAATCAATCTGATTTCGTGTTGACCATCTGGTGATGTCTGTGTGTAGAGTCTTCTCTTGTGTTGTTGGAAGAAGGTGTTTGCAATGACCAGTGTGCTCTCTTGGCAGAACTCTATTAGTCTTTGCCCTGCTTCATTCTGTATTCCAAGGCCAAACTTGCCTGTTACTCCAGGTGTTTCTTGACGCCCTACTTTGCATTCCAGTCCCCTATAATGAAAAGGACATCTTTTTTGGCATGCGTTTAAGGTTCCTTGATGTATTGTGACTTGATTGCCTATTTCTTTTTATCATCAAGTAATATTCTATTCTATGGATGTACCACAGTTTGTATCCATCCACCTATGCAGGACATATTGTTTGCTTCCAGTTTTTGATTATTACAAGTAAACATGCTATAAACATTCATATGTTTTGTGTATATATTAGCTTTTTTATCATTTGGGAAAACATCTAGGCTGTGATTGATATACCACATAAAAAAAAAGAAAGCGCTAAGTTATGTCTGACTCTTGCAACCCCATAAACTGTGGCCTGCCAGGCTCCTTTGTCCAGGCAAGAATAGTGGAGTGGGTTGCCATTTCCTTCTCCAGGGTACCACATAAGACTGTGTTTAAATTTGTAAGAAACTACCAAATTGTCTTCCAAAGAGGCTATACCATTTTTTTTACTCTAATGAATGGAGTTCCTGTTGCTTTACATCCAGTACAGCATTTTGTACTGTCATTTTTAAAATGTAGGTCATTCTAATAGTTGTATAGTGATATGTCTTTGTGTTAATTTCCCTAATGATATAGCATCTTTTTAACGTACAAAAATTTAGAAAGGCTATTGTATTAAGCTGACGTGAATAATTAACATCACATTTTCAATTAAGAAAGAGACAAACATTATGTCACTTCCTCTTTTCTTCATTCAAATTTTTTCAGTGGGTCCAATCACCTATAAGATGACATATATAATTTAATATTAATTAAAAGGCCCATAGTTGTCTAACTGTAATTTTGTTTAGCCCAAGTTCCTATCCCTTCCTTTTGATTTTTGCTGAGAGGCATACATTCCTCTTTCAAATTTTGAAAATTCTGAAAGTAACGTGAAATGTTTGTCTGACTCTTTGTGACTCCATGGACTGTAGCATGCCAGGCTTCTCTTGTCCATGGAATTCTCCAAGGCAAGAATATTGGGGTGGGTAGCCATTCCCTTCTCCCAAGGATTTTCCCAACCCAGGGATCAAACCCAGGTCCCCTGCACTGCAGATGGATTCTTTACTGTCTGAACTGCCAGGGAAGCCCTGTGCAAATATGGGCTATGTTCGATCAAGGCCCTGTCCCTTTGGACAGGTGAATCCTTTTGTTAGAAATGTCCTCTTGCTCTCCGTTTCCTTAGCCTTGCAAAGACAAAGTGCCTACCTATTCTTCTATATTTGACTTCCCTCTTTCTTTGATCCTTCTCTCTCTTCCTGATCCTACCTTGACTCACATAAATGGGTCAGTGCCCTTCAGAATTTAATGTGGTCTTTCAGGTTAGTACCTCCTGATTGTATTGTAAATGTCCTCCTGGTTGGGAAAAATGTTTATGTGTGTGAAATTATTTCTTACTGAGAATTCCTAAAAAGGATTATTTGCTGACTGAATGAGTTGATGAGAGAAAGAAAGCAAATGTGAGAAGTTAGTTACATTCTTTGTTTTAGAAAAGGTTTTAGGAAGGCAAAGATTAAATGTGTGAAAGAATAGGGCTGGAGCCAAATAGGCCAAATCACTAAGATATGAATACATACATACGGGGCTGAGAGATAGCATAAAGTCAGGTGTCAAGCCATAAATACCCAGTTCCTAGCAACTAAGTAGAACCATTACAGAAAGAACAACCTATTTAAAGGTGATTTTAGCATGTGGGTAGTTAATTTAAGATTTAATTTGAGTATTTAGTTCCACTCAGATAGATAGAGCCTCTGATTGTTTTTAAAGAGCTAATTCTGAAGTGGAGTAATTGGTAAGAATTCCTACCTTGCTTCTCCATGTGGAGCTATGGCAGCAGCTTGAGAGGGAGAAAGATCCCAAGAGATGGTTGAATGTGGGCCTGATGGAGGCTGGATGTGGGCTTCCAGGATTATCAAAGATTTCTATACCTTAAGCATGGTATAGGACCTGACTGTACTCTGTGGTTTGAGATGTGGAGAATCTTGTGTCAGTGGTAGTTCGTGTGGACCTTAAGTGTTGACTAACAGAGGTTCCCTGACTCTTTGATTACATATAAGATCCTGGGCAATGGAATAATTTGGGGTGCATGAGTATAAGAGGGTAATGATCTATAACAACTGAGGCAGAATGTCCCACCAGTTTAGTAGGATAGAATCTCAGTCAAAATTAGTTTAGTTTAAAGAAACTAAAGAAATATAACACAAAATTGTCATTATCTTCTTGTAGTATATTTGTCTACAAAGAAAATACTAGATAATGGAGAGAATTTTTTTTTAGAATTGGCGAGTATTCAATAAGATTTTTGATTAATATTTAGAATTCAGTTGTGTTTTTATATACCAGCAATTATTGTTTTGAATAGTGTTTACAATAGCAATAAAAACACATATGGTACCTAATGAATAAATGTAACAAAAGATATGCAAATCTTCATGGAGAAATAGATAACATTTTATGGAAGTGTAGTAAAATGTAGTATAGAAATACAGGGAATCACCATGTCATGTATAGGAAGACTGTTGCCAATATGTGTACTTCTGATAATTATATATACGTGTGTGTGTGTGTATATATACATACACACACACACACACAATGCTATATCATTCAAAATCTTAAATGTTTTTGAGAAAAATTTAAAGTTGGCTTTGCAGTAGATATCAGTTTATAAAAGAACAAGAGGTATCTTCCAAATATTGAGATTTTAGTAATTAGGTCAAGCTTAAAAATACAGCTGTACTAATTAGTAGGCATACTACTTGTGCAGTAATAGATAAAGAATAATGCTACTAGACAAGCAATAAATGGAATAGACCAATATTTATGGAAAATTGAGCTATAATAAAGGAAACATTTTTAAAAATGGTGGGATACAGGTATCAGAAGAATGAATGAACAAGCCTTCAAGATGACCCCTGACTATAATCTGAATCTAATAGAACCACCCTACTGAGCAGCTTCCAATATCTGAATCCACATAAATAGGAGAATTAATACATAAATACTGTTGCTTCAAGCCACCATGTTTTAGAGTGAATTGGGAGGCATTGCTAGATAAACAGAACAACTCCTTTGTTTCTCATCCAAGATGTAACTGCAATTACTAGTTGTGTGTGTATCTTTAAAGACATTTGGTTAAATTTTCAACAACTTAAAATACTAATGGGCTCATTTAAAAAATGGTGGGATAATATACTATTTATACAAAAATTGCTATGGGGAAAATGGATTATGTGGGAAAAGATAAAATGTTTCCTTATCACATCACGCACAAAGAAAATTCCAGAGAGATAAAATACATAAATGTAAAAAAGGAAAAAACTTAAAACCTTTTGGAAAAAAATATGGGGGTTATCGTTATGACAGTGAACTAGGGAAAAATCAAATAAGACACAAAAAGAATAAATCATAAATTAAAAAGTGATAAAACATACAACACTGAACCTTCAAAATTTTGTACTACAAATTTGATAAAGTAAAAGGATAAACCACAGGGATAGACATTTGCCATATTTATAATATAACCATTAAATAACTACTTCCAAATTCATAGGTAATGTCTGTAAATAAAGAAAGAGATAATGCAACACGAATGTGCAAGAGATATAGATAAGCAATTAATAGGAAATAAAATCTCAAATCATATAGAAAGATACTCAGCCTCATTAATCACTAAGGGAATGCAAGTGAATACATCGTGAAATACAATCTCATAACATTGGACTTCCAAAAACTAGCAAGTCTGGCAGTACCAAGGGTTGGTGAAGCTCAGAGTATTGAGAACTCTTAGATAATGTTGGTTGGATTATGAAATGGTACAGCTACTTTAAGAACAATTCACAACTTTAGAACATAATTCCTTTGATTCAGGAATTTCACTTATAGGTGGACAAAATATGCATTATATTCTTCATAAGTATTGCGTGCAATTGCAAAAAATTGGAAAAAAATTAGTCAGTTAGAGAGTGTATATATTTGGAGGTCCCATGACTACCCTCAGGTTTAGTAATTTGCTAGGAGTGAACAGAATTTAGCAAAGCCGTTATGTTCATGGTTATGATTTATTACAGGGCTTCCCTGATGGCTCAGGAAATAAAGAATCCATCTGCAGTGCAGGAAACACAGGAGTTACAGGTTTGACCCATGGGTTGGGAAGATATGCTGGCAGAGGAAATGGCTACCCACTCCAGTGTTCTTGCCTGAAAAGTCCCATGGACAAAGGAGCCTGGCAGTCTACGGCCCAAAGAATTGCAGAGTTGGACACGACTGAGCAACTAAACACACACACATGGTTTATTATGGCGAAAGGATAGAGATTAAAATCAGCAACAGAAAAAGGCACATCAGGCAGGGTTCTGGAGACAACAGGCATGAGTTTCTAGTTGTTCTTTGCAGTGTGGTAGTATAGACAGCACTGTTTCTTTTAGCAATGATGGTGACAATATATTCAACTAGGGAAGCTCACCTAAGTCTTAGTGTCCAGTGGACACTACTGGATTGTCACCTAAGCTTGGTGGGTGGCTTATATAACTGATCTTAGGCTGACCTTACTCTCTACCCCCTCTATAGATCAGACATTGCATGGTTCAGGCCCTCCACCATAAATCACTTTGTTAGCATAGACTGCCTGGCACCACCCAAGGGCCCTCAGTAAACAAGGACACTCTTACCATGCAGGACACTCCAAGGGCTTAGGAGATACCTCCCAAGAGCTGGACAAAGGTCAAATCTTTCCTTTGAATGTGCAGGTGTGAACAACTCACACTTGCTGAGTTGTCCTTTACTATACAGTGTATAGGTTTCCCTCATAGCTCAGTTGGTAAAGAATCCGCCTGCAGTGCAGGAGTGTCCCTGCAATTCATGAGCACCCCAGTTTGATCTCTGGATTGGGAAGATCCCCTGAAGAAGGAAATGGCAACCCACTCCAGTATTCTTGCCTGGGAAATCTCATGGACAGAGAAGCCTGGCGGGCTAGAGTCTGTGGGGTGGCAAGAGTTGGACACAACTTAGTGTTCAAACCACCATACAGTATATAAATAAATTGTATTATATATCTACAAATAACAGTATGGATAAATTTTATAAAACTACTGTTGAAAGAGAAAGTAAACTGGAGGAAATGGGTACAGTGCAAACTCATTTATATAAAGTTAAAATTATGTAAAATATTGCTTGATATGGTACATGAATACATAAAAGTGTAGAAAGAGTATTATGGACAAGGAAATAGCAGCCCACCCCAGTATTCTTGCCTAGGAAATCCCATGGACAGAGGAACCTGGCAGGCTACAAACTATGGTGTAACAAGAGTTGAACACGACTTAGCAACGAAACCATCACAACCAGAAAGAATGTTAAAATGTTAATGAGAATAATAAATTCTAAGTACAGGCTAGTTTTTAATTCTGGGGACAGAAACTGCAATGATCTTCTAGGAAGTACATGGTAGGGCATTAATTAAATCAGAAATGTTTTATTTCTCAGGCTGGGTGGTGGGTACATGGGTGTTTGTAAATTATTATTCAATGATTGGATATGTGTAGACTATCTCAAATTTTTAAAAAGAGTAAATTTTTCATATAATTGAGTTTGTTTAGTAAGCATAAGCATATTAGGTTGGTACAGAAGTAATTGCGGTTTCAGACCAGGGGTTTTAAAACTTTATAACTAGTCTCAGACACATCTCTATTAATCAAAATAGGAACCATTACAATCAACACATTTTTGCCAGTGAGACATAATTTTGTTTATTCCTGTAGCATGAAAATCTGTGCTTTAGGATTGGACAAACTCTTGGAAAGCATTTTCTGCGTCTTGCTGGTTGTGGAAATGTTTTCCCCGCAAAAAGTTGTTGAGATGCTTGAAGAAATGGTAGTTGGTTGGTGAAAGGTCAAATGACTATGGGGGATGACGCAAAACTTTGTAGCCCAATTTGTTCAACTCTTGAAGTGTTGGTTGTGTGGCACGCGGTTGTGTGTTGTCCTGGAGAATAATTGGGCTGTTTCTGTCGACCAGTGTTGGCTGCAGGCATTGCAGGTTTTGGTGCAGCTCATCGATTTGCTGAGTGTACTTCTCAGATGTAATGAATCCTTTCGCCAGGATTCAGAAAGCTGCAGTGTGTCAGACCAGCCACAGAGTACCAGTGAACGTGAGCTCTCTTTGGTGCAAGTGTGGCTTTGGGAGGTGCCTTAAAGTTTCTCAGTCCAACCACTGAGCTGGTCTTCACCAATTGTTGTATACAATCCAATTTTTGTCGCATGTCACAATCCAATTGAGAAATGGTTCATTGTTGTTGCATAGAATAAAAGAACATGACACTTCAAAATGATTGTTTTGATTTGTGGTCAGCTCATAAGGTGCCCACTTATTGAACTTTTT
Organism: Bos indicus x Bos taurus; assembly: GCF_003369695.1. Classification (NCBI taxonomy): domain Eukaryota; kingdom Metazoa; phylum Chordata; class Mammalia; order Artiodactyla; family Bovidae; genus Bos; species Bos indicus x Bos taurus. The sequence continues at coordinate 37,227,706 of NC_040084.1, forward strand.
CACCTTTCCAATTTGCTTCAAGTGCTGAATGACTGTAGAAGGGTTGTTGTTGAATTCTTCAGCAACTTCTATAGTTTTAAGAGGCTCAGTGTTGATGACCCTCTCAGTTGGTTGTTCTCAATATCTGAAGGCTAGCCACTATGCTCCTCATCTTCAAGGCTCTCGTCTTCTTTGCAAAACATCTTGAACTCCCACTGCACTGTACGTTTGCTAGCAGTTCCTGGGTCAAATATGTTGTTGATGTTGAGAGTTGTCTCCACTGCCTTATGACACATTTGAACTTGAAAAAAAAATTGCTCGAATTTTCTTTTTGTCTAACATCATTTCTATAGTCTAAAATAAATATAAAATAAATAGCAAGTAATAAGTAATTAGTAAAAGTACATAAAGTGATAAATGTGCATTAAAATGATGTATAACATAATCACATTTAAGAATGTATTCCAATATCAAATGGCAAAGTTCAACAATGCAAAACCGCAATTACTATTGCACCAACCTAATACTATAGTTACTTGCTACAGATTGATTTGATTTGTTATGATATTCTAAGGAGTCAGGTCTATTTTGAGGATTTATCATAGCTTTGAATCCAGCTTCAAGATGGGCAGAAATAAAGCAAGACAGAAATTGCCAAGTTAATCTACCAACCTCCTTTCATGTATCTTCTTCATCTTAACTTCTCAAGCACAGAGCCTGTGCCTCATGTCTTTTCTCCTGGCACCCAATGGAGGAATATTGAATGGATTGATACATTAATTAAAAACTTATACATGAATTTTTCTAAAGATAACTACTCAAAGTAGGGTCCTAAGACAAGGGCCATTATGAGTCAGATTAGAAATGGGTTGATTTGGAGAGTATTTTCTCTGAATCTCAATGTTGCAGGTATCAAGGACCTTGAAGGATCTGGAACAGGGCCTGTTCATGACTCTCGGCATATGTTCTGGAATAGGGTTGAAGAGAGAAGCTCTTAGATAGATCTCATCAACTTCACATGTAATATGAAGCTAACCCTGGCTTATGCTGAAAATAAAAGGGCTAATAAATAAGACCCATTTTCATTGATGTTGCCAAATCACAGAAACTAAAGGAGTATTATATGGTGATAATTGTCCTAGGATTAAATTTAAAATCCACTTAGAACCCTTTAGACAGAAACCCCCAGTGAATTATAATTGGCTGCTATAATTGGCTAAGAGCCTAATTGGCAGATGTACATGGAGAAGGAAACTTCCAGTTTGCACTGGTGCCTTGGGGAATGTCTAGTTTAAAGTACCAGAAAAGAGATTACTTCAGTTCTGCTAACACTTGAGTTGCTGAAAATCAGGTGTGATTTGAGGGTTACCAGAAAAGCATAGTGTCCACCAACCACAGGAAAAACCAGACATTGCCCTAGAAGCTGAACCAGAGAGAATCCATTCCTGCCCATCACACAGGATTTAGTGTAAATAAATCAGGGCTGTTCTGCTAATCAAGAGGGGTACCATTTCACCTGTTGAGGAATGACATGTTATAATTTTAACTAACTTGGCACTAATAAAAAATGGTGGGTTATAAAATCATATATATAGTGGCATCTAGGATATTTAAATTCCATTCCTTAAGCTGCAATTGTGTGTGTGTGTGTGTGTGTGTGTGTGTGTGGAGGTGGAGGGTGGTGGTATGTAGTCTCAATTTTAACTTTCCTGTTATATGGTTGAAAGACTAGTCAGATTCTGTAATGGCTGTTGTTTTATTAGCATCATGACTGAGGAGAATTTAGGATGCTGCCTGGTAATAACATGTAAACCCATGGCTGATTCATGTCAATGTATGGCAAAAACCACTATAATATCATAAAGTAATTAGCCTCCAATTAAAATAAATTAATTAATAAAAAAAGAAAGATTGAAAAAAAAGGAAAAAACTAAGACGTATTGAATGCTGTCTATGTGCCAGCAGCCCGATAACCACTTTAGCCGTATTTTGTGGTTTGCTACTCGGAATAGCCTTATGAAGAAATCCAGAAAAGTTGAATAACATATCGCGTCTGCCTGCAATGCGGGAGACCCGGGTTCTATTACTGGGTCGGGAAGATCCCCTGAGGAAGGAAATGGCAATCCACTCCAGCAATCTTGCCTGGAAAATCCCATGGACGGAGGAGCTTAATAGGCTACAGTCCATGGGGTCGCAAAGAGTCAGACAGGAGTGAGTGACTTTGCTTTCACTTTCACCCAAGGTAGCATAGGTTATGGATCTTTGAACCTATATCTGTCTGACTGTAAAACTCAGGTTGATCTTGATCTTAATGCCATGATGACAGTTTTCTCTTTTAGTCAATGTTGCTATTGGCAAACAAGCAGGACAATTTAGTTTGCTATATGTGCCTATTAGGAAATAGGACATTCACACTGGCCTGTTTACTTCAAAAAATCCTGTGAGAATGAATTAGGTTGAGTCATATTTTAAATTTTCCAGCAAGTGCAAAAAAATAGGAGAAATACGACTTATCTTTAATCTCCTGATTGAGCTTTGCACCCCATGCCCTGTTGGATACTGAGCTGAGCTCATGAATGCTGGAACAATAACCATTTCTTGCAGCATTCACTTTCAAAGTCCACAATATAAATGACTAAGAGTATAAAATTTCCAGGATTTTGCATTAGGAGGAGAAGAAAATTGCATTAAGAGAAGAAAGAAGATTGATGGTACTTTGTCATTTACAAGGGCCTTCGAACACGACTGAAGCGACTTAGTAGCAGCAGCAGCAGGCTAAGTGTTATCCATGGACTCTCACATTTAATCCTTGTTCTTACACTATATGTGGCTTCCCTGGTGGCTCAGATGGTAAAGAATCTATCTGCCATGTGGGAGACCTGGGTTCAATCCCTTGGTTGGGAAGATCCCCTGGAGAAGGGAATGGCAACCAACTCTAGTATTCTGCCTGGAGAATTCCACAGACAGAGGAGCCTGGCAGGCTATAGTCCATAGGGTTGCAAAGAGTTGGACAGGACTGAGTGACAAACACGTTCACTTTCATCATACTGTAAAGAGTGGTATTATTGTTTTATCATCACTGCTGATTAAACTGAGGCACAGAGAGGAAAAATGACATGCCAATGTCATGTCCCAGCAGTTCCACTCAAGAAGTCAGGCTCCTAACCACGTGCAACATGGTCTCCACTTGATCAGGCTGATCAAACTGCTATGAATGAAACATGGGTTTTAAGGGCAAAGATGAGAGCTGGAGAAAACTCCTAATTCAAGATATAAATGTAATCCTTCAGAAAGTCCTGTGTTAGAAAGGCAAAAACAAAACAAAACAAAACAAAAAAAAACCCACAAAAAAACATAAATGACTTCATTGGTAATATATTGAATTAATTTTTTCATCATCTAATAAAAAACATAGTTATTTCAGAAGCTGGGGAAGCAAGCAAAGGACTGTCCACAAGGATGTCCAGTGAAGCAGTTGCTAGTTGAAAAAGAACAACTCTTGGGGTACTGGGTGAGTAACCATGATAAGACCCTCGGCTTAATTAACCAAGGAACAACAATCTTGAAAAGGGCCCTGCCCTTCCTCCCTAACTGACCATTTAGTAGACTCTCAATGTTTTTCTCTACTTTCTTTTTTCAATAGACCCTCAATCTTTTAATTTCTTTCATTTCTAAAGCTGTCTTGCCATTATGACCTATTCATAATGATATAGATTTGACAGAAAATGATAATTTTTAAAAAAAGACTCTTTTTTTTGCCATTATTATGGTTTCTACATTTATTGATATATATAACAACTGTTTATTAAGCCCCTACTTTTATGCCAGCCTGTCCTTTGCAAACTAGGAGTATAGAGGTGAACAAGGCAAAGATCCCACTCACGTGGGGCCTGTGTCTAATGGGGAAGATAGGAAATAAAATGCAAATTAGATACAGCGCCAGACAGGGTCAGGCATATGAAGGAAATACAACCATCTCTGTGGAGGAGGTATCTGAGCAGACTACATGTTGGATCATGAATAGGATCATATAGAGAGCTGGGGAAATGTGTTCAAGGCAGAAGGCATATTGTGGGTATAACTCAGGGCACAAAAGAACTTGATGAGTTCTCTGTAGAACAAGATCATGGTAATTGTCACATCATATCATGATTATTTGCTTACTTACTATCTGCCTAAGTAGGATGTTAGGACATACTTATTCATTTTTATTGTCAGTAGCTAGCAAGAGTTTGGAATCTGGTTGGCACCCAACACCCAACATCTACTAACAAATGAATGAGTCACCACAAAGTTTTCTGGCTATAAAAAGGTGAATAATCTTACCTAGCACTGTGTGTTTACTGATGTACACTGCATTTCCAACATTTATTTTTTTTAGTAATTTTTGTTGAACATGGTTAAAGTGATGATGAATGTGTCCATGTTCATCAGCATTCTGATGATGATTTTGATATATATTTTCATTTATTGGAGAAACTTGATATTAAATTCACTTTATTTAGAGATATTATTAAGAACCATATTATGATCATTTAAGTTTTCTAATTAAAAATTGTCCAGAGTTTACATTCTAGGAGTACTTTAATATTCAAATGATCCTGTGAAAATGAATCTTAATGTCTGATCAATTTTTTATTGTGGTATTCAAAACTGAAGTATTAAAGTACTTTGGTATTAAATATCATAAAATGAACTATAACATTAAATATGGATATTCTGAAATCGTGTATTTTAAAATTTCAGTACTCAATTTTGACTTCATTAGTGTATTTGTAAGTGCCAGTACGCTCTAGAACAATGATAAAAGAAATTTAGAGAATCTGAAAACTTACCATGTTTTACTGTACTGTTTGGGATTTTGGAATTAATTGAGTTTGGCCTATTTTCTGTGCTGATAGCTTCCATGTGGAAACACAAATATCAGTATTTCTGGAGCATCATCACTAAAAAGCAAAAATAAAAATCTATCAGAAGTGGACAGATCTCCATGAGATAAAATTTATTGATTAGTAACAGACTTAAATCTTTGTTTCATTCTGCTTTTGTCTTCGTGATACTAAGACAGGCGGCCTTGTCAAATAGCTAACGACACACACAAGTCTATGGTTTTGGTTTTAAGTCAATTTAATTATTTTCCTTCTGTTTTCTAAGCTGTTTTGGCAAACGCACAGTGAAGTCGTTGCTGTACAAGCCTCCCATATTTTCACAAAGCCTGACAGCATAGACATCTGTAACCATCCTTCCCATGGAAAGCTTTTTCTTCTAGAACAAGGACCCCCCAAAAAAGAGTCTGCTTCAAATTCCCATCCTCATGTCTTTTTACTCCCTTAGCTGAGACTGACAATAAGGAGAGGACAAACTGCAAGGATGACGTTTCTATCTAAACAGATTTACATCTTAAAGGAGAGAGCCTCATTTAAAATAGTAATTCTATTTGTCTATTTTTTCCTTAAGCTTTCTCTTTCCTATTAAAAAAAAAAAAAATGAATAGCCATCAATAAGACTGAGTTTCAGGGAAAAACTGTTACTATAGAAGGCCAGCCAGATGACCAAGACTCAAATGGTTTTTAGAAACCCTTTATATAGATCTTGTGGTAACAGGCTCCTTAGGGAGCATCTCAATTAGAGATAAGTTCTGTTACTGTACTTAAGTCCAACATTGTTTCCACGCATCTACATGAAGAGCCTTATGCTCCCGAATTCCTCTGGGCCTTGGACTTTATTTTTATCTATTCTACATGGAAGACTTATTGTTATTATTTTTTTTTACAAGCTTCCACTGCTAGTAATTATTTTAGTGGTTTTATAGATAAAGATGCAGGAACACAATTCTCTTTATAGATTAAAAATTACCTTTTCATATTCCGAAATCACTGGAGAGATTGATTTGTATACCTTGGTTTTTTTTTTTTTGGTATTTAACTGTGGTCTAGCTGCTCAGGATTCATGAAAACAAAACAAAATGTTGTCATCCTTGATAGTAATTTGAAAGGAAAATTTCACATTCATGTTACATTCTTACAGAACCAAATAAGCCAATAAGCAAAAAGTCATAAAATAAGCTTAATAAACCTTCATATTAAGGCAAAGTTAACATTTGTCACTTGGCAACTGGATAAAAATTCAACTCACAAGACAGAATTTGGGCTGCAATCAATGCTTATGAAAACCACGTGCAGTTTGTGCAAGCCCTGCTGGATTTGGCAGCTCTGGGAGTCAGCTGTGATTCCTGAGCATAATAAATGCATTGGTTTGAATTCTCCTGTCTGTTGTATGTGAGGTTTGTCTAGAGCTCATTCAGATTCAAGATGCACTTTAAGATAGAATTACAAGGGGGAACTGAAGGAAAGAAAAAAAAACCTCTCATTTGAAATGCTTTTATTGGAGGATGGCCCTACGAGGTGATTGTTCCTCTGGACATATGTCATTTTCAGAAATGAAAATAACATTGCCTACTTTGGTTAAGATTCCACCCACAGAAACTGCTCCATCCTTATCAGACTCAGCTTCAGCAGCGGATGAAATCTTAGTCCTTTATGGAACGGGAATCATCTGGTGTCCTATTGCTAAAATAGTCTAGAGATTACTCACTTACTTCTCTGCAATTATAGCCATCTGATCCTTTGATATTGTGGAAGGGTGAGATAATGACATGACTGTAACACAAATCCATATTGAAGAGCCCAGTGTTTAAAATTCCCTGGGTTCACACACCGGAGGTTTACTTGTGAGCTGATGATACTTGTGAGCTGATGGCACATCACAGATAATCATCAAATATGGTTATCAACTTAGTATCTGGACAAAGAATGAAAACAGGAAATAACATTCTATTACTAACTCCTAGTTGTTGAATATAGGAAACACTTAAAACATATCAAGCACCCTTAGTAATCTTTTCAATAAAGTATATACAACTCAGTGGAGCACCCTCCACAGAGTCCTTTCTAGTCAGATGAAAAGGTCATTTATCTTCTTTTAACAAATAAGACTTTGGAAAATTCAAGGCAAGTAGGCCAGATTATAGCATGATGCTCTGAAGACAGGGAATGGTGCTCCTCCTGTTTTTTTCTGCTCTCAGACCACCTTCTCATCCCCTTTGCTTTTCAACAACAAAGCCCCAGCATGGTGAGTTGGAGGTTGATGAAAATATGTCCAGGAGCCGTAACTGCCACTGTTAAACCTGAATACTTCCTTTATAAAAGATATCTAAGGTGTCATTCCAGACCCGTCATTTATTTTTTTTTTTAATGTACTGATGAATAAAGAACACTAGATTAGGATATAGGAGATAGGTTCAATGTAGTCTCTGCTGTATACTCATCACTGAACTTTCTTATAGTCTGAGTGTTAGTTTCTTTTTTGGAAATTGAAGATACCTGCTAGACTCATGTCAAGAAGTTACTAGATGAATCCCAATGAGGTAGGTATTTTGTGAGTTGTGAAGTGCTATGTTTGTTTTTAGCTGCAAAGTCGTGTCTGACTCTTGAGGTCCCATGGACTATAGTCTGCTAGGCTCCTCTGTCCATGGGATTTTCCAGGCAAGAATACTGGAATGGGTTGCCATTTCCTACTCCAAGGGGATCTTCCTGACACAGGGATAGAACCTGGGTCTCCAGAATTGGTGGGTAGACTTTTTACTACTGAGTCACCAGGGAAGCCCAAAGTACTATAGAAATGCATTTTATTATTACGCCTGTGTCTAATAAATAAACCAGCGAACATGCATCACATGATTCAGGAATATTAATGCCTTTTTGCTTTTACTTTATGTATACTAAATCTTCCCCTTTTCATTTCAGTTTTATCCATGTCTGGTGTTTTTCTCAAATGCTTTACCCCATAAAGATCATGTAAACTTTTAAAATTATTTGATTCCTTTTTTACTTTATTATTTGTCATTTGACTAAATATTGCTGTGCATTATTCAAAAGGTTCTTTTGTTGTAAATGCAGTTGCCTTCAATAATTTTGTAATTTCGCAACAACTTCATTTCTATTCTGCTGATATGATACATATGAATATGTAAAATATAGTACTGGGCAAATTTGACTTCTTGTCAGGATGGTTTGCCACAAACATAGCTACTGTGAGCTAGAATCCTATATGTTGACCCCCATACTATGCTTCATATGCTTCTTGGGTCACTCTGGCCCAAATATCCTTCCTCCTTGGTTAATCATATCCTTAGTTATTTCTGTCTCTAGAACTTTGATTTTTTTTAACTTAGTTGACTATAGTGGACTTGAACAAGTCTTTCTTGGTATGTAAGCACAACATGCTGAAATAACAGGGAAAATACTTATGAGTGAGCAGTAGCTTACAAAGACAAGAATGTCTGCCCCTATTTTAATTCAGATTTGTGCAGTAAAATTGGTTTGGAAGGGGGAGATTGTCTTCAATTGCAAACAATGATATACGTTGTCAAATCAAAAATAGATAAACAAATACAGCCCCGAGTCCATTAAGCAGCACACTGCTGAATGTGGAGTTGTATTAGAGGAAAGAATGCTCTGACCGGATTTTGCTGCACTTGTCAGTGTTGCGATCATGTTTCTTTCCAGTGCATGTGGTTGTGCTTGCCCAGAGGTCTATATTCAGATGGTTCCCTGGAAATTAAAAAATATTGAATTGAAATTACCATTTTCCAGTGGGATCCCCAGGCACAAACTCTGTTATTGCCATTTAGCAGCCAGCATCTCTGTTCAAGCTTCTGTCTAAATTTGCAAACATCATACAGTTGCCTCTTTGGATAATTATAGAGCCTCAAAGTACTGAGAAGAGGTGGCACTTAATAACATACATTACAAAAGCATTGTAACTTAGGCAATAAAACACTGCCTAATGGACACCATTGTAATGGGAGCTGCATGGTGGGGTGTCTATAATAATCAGAATAGATTTAATGTACATATTTATGCCAACTGTAAAAAGGTTGCAAGCAACAGCAGGAGAGGCAATATGTTACAAGGGTGAAACACTGAAATAGGGAACAAAACATATTCTTAACATATTCAGACACAATTTTGTTTCCTAAAGGATGATATAACACTGTGAGTCTATCAACAGAATCAGCTATTGTTTTCAGTTCTAGTATGTTTGGGTTATGAATTATGAAAGGATTATCCTGATTCAAACTCAACTTTAATTAAATTTCAAAACATCAGGGTGTCAAACCCCGTTGCAACTGTTTAACTTGGTTGACCAAATATATTCAATTTATATATGTTTTCTTTTTAATCTTATCCCCAAAATTGTTCAAGACACCTAAGTAAAATCCAACTAATCTTTGGACATTATTGCATTGACTGTACAAGGATGTGAATTTTGATGGTAGGGGATTTCCTGGTACACCACAGTACTACCAACAATGCAGTTTTGCAGTGTTGAACAACAGAATACTCAACTGCCTTTAAAAAGCCACAGACTGACTCCTTAGGCATAATGAAAGCTAGTTTAGTAATTTCTTCATGTTATATGAAACAGGGACCTTTAACAATCTCAGATATGTACACCAAGAAAAGATTTTTGTTAATAGAGAGTTGATATCCATTTAATAAAATTAGAGTCTTTAAAAGGTCTCCAAAAGGAGCTAAACTATAGTTTCTGTGTGTTTTTAAAAAAATGAAACAAATTTCTCTTACAAGAGCTGTATCTTTTGCTGTAAGTGGCTCTTAAGTCTTTATATCTTTTAAATCTTTTGTGGGCTTCCCTGGTGGCTCAACTGGTAAAGAATCCGCCTGCAATGTGGGAGACCTGGGTTTGATCCCTGGGTCAGGAAGAGCCCCTGGAGAAGGGAAAGGCTACCCACTCCAGTATTCTGGCCTGGAGAATTCCATGGACTGTATAGTCCATGGGGTTGCAAAGAGTCAGACACGGCTGAGCATCTTTCACTTTCACCTTAAATCTTTGTAATGCTCATGTCTCTGTGCACCCCATTTACAAGCAGCAGGAATTCCATTTAATACCCAGATAACACTAATCCGTGTTCTCTCCCTTCAAATCACACACACAAAAATGTCCGGACAACTACAATGTAAAGTATGGTAATCCTCAGCAATGCTCGCATGCTTTACAAATCAATGCTGGCGCCGTTGTCATTCCACCAACTATATTGGCCACACTACATCTGCTCCAAAGCTTTGAGGTCATATTTTGTTGTCTTCCAAGATAGTTGCCTGTCCATCCCATATTGCTTTGTTCCAAATGTAGGTATAAATTTTCCCTCAATTTTCTAAAATATGGTTAATTTGGGGGTATAATAATTTTAATAGATTTATTGAGATGTAATTTATATATCATAAAGTTCATCCATTGTATTAATATTACTATTATTTTTTTTGGTGGGGATATACCACATAGCTTTCAGGATCTTATTTCCTAAGCTAGAGATTAAACCTAGGCCATGGTAGTGAAGGCATTGAATCATAACCACTGGATTGCTAGGAAGTTCCCCAAATTCATCCATTTTAATAGTACAACAAGTTTTAGTATGTTTATAGAGTTGTAGAGTTGTTTAATTTTAGAACATTTTCATCATCCTGAAAAAAACTTCTGCCCATATTCCTCATTTACACGTCAGCCCTAAACAACTGCTAATCTGTTTTAGGTCTCTATATTTCTGGACATTTTATATAAATGAAATTATGCAGTATATATTCTTTTGAGTCTGATTTCTTTTACTTAACTTATTTTCAACATGTATCCAGATTGTAGCACCTATCAGTACTTCCTTCCTTTTATTGCTGAATATTATTCCATTGTAGTGTACATTAAGTTTTGTTATTTGCTCACAGGATGTAACATTTTAAATCTTCACTGAAGGGGTACTTGTGCCATGTCAGAATAATACTACCAAATTTACCTCACAGTAGGAAATCATGACAAAACGTAAGCCACTACTACTACTGTTTTTGGATCTTGGTCAGTAGGCTCACAGGACTATGATACCTGTCAGAAAAGAAACTAATGAGGTAAGGTCTGTCATGGCCCTGGTTTTCTCTCTAGAAGCACTTTACCAGCTGTGGACAAATTAGGGGAATTTCGACTCAGGACAACAGTCTTGCTGAGTTGAACAGATAAGAGTTCATAGGAGAGGGAGCTTGGGTGCTAGGAAAGAGTACTAAAAAGAAAACTTTGCAGAAAAAGAGCTACAGTAATATTGCTAAAGTTTCTTTTGAATATTTTGGTAAGAGTAAGCATCAAAACCCTGTGAGGACAGGCAAAAAGGTACCTGAGAGCTGTAAATGGGACATTTCTCAGTGTTCATACAAATTTGGGAAGTGTTTAAATTTGACCAATCAAACTTGAGAGAACTCACTAAACACCTTATATATGCAGTAAAGATTAAACAAAGGTCATGCTTGAGGAATAGGGTTAAACTAGTCCTCATACAAAGGCAGTTCTGCATATTCCCTAGAATAGCTTGTGAACAAGTCTTGAAAGAATCATTATGACCCGAAAGTATATCAACTGCTACCTCAACAAGATTCAGCAGTCTTTAAGGGACTATAACTGAATCTGAACAGTCAGCAATGATAAGCATCCATTTAATAACAAAGGATTGATGCTTTTGAACTGAATTACTAGGTACATAAAGAAGAATTGATGCTTTTGAACTGTGATGTTGGAGAAGACTCTTTGAGAGTCCCTTGGACTGCAAGGAGATCAAACAAGTTAGTACTAAAGGAAATCAACCCTAGATATTCATTGAAAGGACTGATGCCGAAGCTCTAATACTTTGGCTACCTGATGTGTGAAGAGCTGACTCATTAGAAAAGACCCTGATGGTGGGAAGGATTGAAGGCAGAAGGACAAGGGGAAGACAGAGGATGAGATGGTTGAATAGCATCACCAACTGAATGGACATGAGTTTGAGCAAGTGCTGGGAGATCGTGAAGCCAGGGAAGCCTGGCATGCTGCAGTCCATGGGGTTGCAAAGAGTCAAACATGACTGAGTGACTGAACAACACTGAATATCTGTACTCCAAGAAAAATTCTTCAGATGGAAGAAGTGACTTCAAATGGAAACTTGGACCTACAAAGAAAATGGGAAACGTCCTTAAGTGGTAAGTAAATGGGGCTTCCTTGATAGTTCAGTTGGTAAAGAATCCTCCTGCAATGCCAGAGATCCTGGTTCGATTCCTGGGTTGGGAAGATCCCCTGGAGAAGGGAAAGTCTACCCTCTCCAGTATTCTGGCCTGGAGAATAAATGAATATATGTAAAAGTTTTCTCATTTTAAAATATCTTTAAAAGACAGCTGTTAAACACAGATTAGTAGCTATGGATTTGGGGTTTTACAGCATAATTAAAAATATAATATATGACAACACTATCAGAAAGGATTGGGGAGAATATAAAATTCTGATATGTACACTAATAAAATATAATGTGAAAGTTAACTGTTAAAGGCTTCCCTGGTGGCTCAATGGTAAAGAATCTTCCTGCTAATACAGTAGATGTGAGTTCAATGCCTCAGTCAGGAAGATCCCCTGAAGATGGAAATGGCAACCTATTCCAGTATTCTTGCCCAGGAAATACCATGACAGAGGAGCCTGGCAAGCTACAGTCCATGGGGCCACAAAAAAGTTGGACATGACTAAACAAAAGAATACTGAAAATTTAGCAATCATAAGTCACTTGATCAATCAAAGTTATATGCTAATAAATGAATAATGAGATATAATGGAATACTGAAAATTGCTCAATTAATCAAAAAATGGCAGGGAAAGAAGAAAGTGGGGACAAACAGTAGATGAAGCAAATAATATACATCTTGTAAGATGCTCAACTTAAATGCTAACCGTATTGATAATTACACGAAATGTAAATGAAAGCAGATTGTGATGTGAGTGAGAAATGAACTATTATTTTGTCAACCCCTTGAGATTCAAGATTGTTTGCCCTGGGTAGTACTTATATCTTCTATGTCATTACAGAAAGGCCAAGAACTGCTGGTATATATTTTTAACTGTAAGTTTACTCTAAAATTGTACTTTATGACTCTGAAAAAAAAAATGGTCTAACCACTTAAATTAAAAGGTATAGTTTATCAAAATGGATAAAAAGCAAGATTCCATTTTATGCTATCTATAAGAAACCCCCTTTTGATATAAAGACACAGATAAGTTAAAGGTAAAATAATGAAATAGGTATACCATAAAACTGCTAATAAAAAGGAGAATAACTATTTTGTTATTAGACTAAGACTTCAGAGCAAGGAATATTTATTTCCCATAATAAAGAAAAATTCAATGATAAAACGGAATTCATCAAAAGGCATAACTATCTTAAATATATGTATGTACCTAATAACAAAACTTCAAAATTCAGGTACCAAAACTTACATAATTTAAAGGAAAAATAAGCAAATCCATTATTATCATTGATTCTTGTTGGAGATTTTCACTCTCTTCTTTCAGCAATTCATAAAATAATAAACTGAAAATAAGTAAAAATATCATAAGCAATATTATCAACCAGCTTTACTTAATTGACCTTTCTAGAATACCAAGCAGCATGATTCACATTCTTTTCCAGTATTAAAGCAAATTTTCCTAGGATAGAACATATTCTGAGATTTTGCTATGACAGTATCCTGGAACATAAAATGAGTCTTAATAAATTCAAAATACCTGAAAACATAGAAAGTATGTTCTCTAACAATAGTTTAGTTAAATAGAAATTAAATCAACATTCTTTTAAATTATCTATAAGTGAAAGAAAAGATAACAAAGGACATTTAAAAGATTTTGAAATTAATGATAAAGAAAATACAAGATATCAAAATATTTGGAACAAAGATAAAGCGATACTTTAAAGGAAATTTATAGATTTACATGTTTGTCATGCTCATGTTAGAGAAAGATGATAGATCTGAAAATCAGTAATGAGTTTCTACCTCAATAAACTAGAAAAAGAAGAGCAAATTAAATGCATCTTTCATTTAAATTTAAAAAGTTAAATGAAATAAAAGACAATCAAATTCAAGGAAATAGTGGTAAATAATAATACCAATTAAATTCAAAACTTGTTATTTGAAAAGATCAATAAAAATAGACATGTAGCTAGACTCCAAAAAGAGAGGAAGAAAGATAAGTTGCTGCATATATTATAAGGATAATGAAGAAATATTATGAATACGCATGCCAATATACTTGTTAGCTTATAAGATATTAACAGATGCTTTTAAATATACAAATTAGAAAAATAAACTCAAGAAGAAATTGAAAATGTCAAGATTTTACCAGTTTAAATTCCATATAGAGTATTTGAGGAATCTATAATTTCCCTGAATTCTCTCAACTCTTGAAGGAAAAATTAATATCCATTGTATACAAACTTTTTTTTAGAAAGTAGAAGAGGAATAATACTCATTAAGTCTGTAACTGAAGCTAACATTTCTCTGGTGCTAAGATCAAACCTACACATTATGGGAAAACAAACTATAAACTAATATTTCTCGGGAACATACAAGAAAAAATCCTTGCTAATAATAATTTAGTGGCATATAAAAATAATAATAAATGATGACAAGGTATTGTTTGTCTCTATGTTATAAGGTTGATTTAACATTTGAAAAACACTGGTTTATCTACATATCAACAGAATGAAGATGAAATACCATACGAGCATCTCAGTAGATGAAAACGGACATCTGACAAAATCCATTTCTCATTCATGATAAAATTTCTATGCAAGCTAGGGATAGAATGAAATTTCTTTATTCTAAAAAAGAACACTTAAAAATGTCAGCAAACAACATACTTAATGATGAAAACTTGACTGCTTTCTCCTAGAATTGGAACCAAGGCAAGGATATTCACTCTCAATTCTTTTCAACATTATACTTGTATTACTGGTCAGTACAATAAGGTAAGAAAAATAAAAGACCTCCAGTTTGGAAAAGAAAAAAATTTATGCTGTCTTTATTCCCAAACAAAATGACTGTGTAATACAGAGACTCCTAAGGAATGTACAGAAAATCTGTTAAAATTAATAAGGAAATTTAACAAGGTCTCAACACCAAAGGTCAATACAGCAAATAAAAACAATATTACATTGCCAATGAACAATCAGAAAGTATAATTTAAAATATTACATTTATAATAGTATCAAACACATGAGATATTTAAAGATAGGGTTAATAAAGCAAGACATAAACCTGTGCACTGAAAGCTACACAACATTTTGAGAGAAGTTAATAAGAATGGATTCATTTCGATATTTGGCAAAACTAATACAATATTGTAAAGTTTAAAAATAAAATAAAATTTAAAAAAATAAATAAAAGAAAATCCTTTGTAAGCTAGTATAGTAATACCACATGACCCCTTTCTTCATTGTAGAGGATTCTTAAAGTTCCAATCAACCTAATGTGTGCCTCTGTTTCTCAATGATTCATGTGTGAGAGATTGTTTTATTTATGCCATTATTGTCTAATAAATTACCATGTCTTCAGAATACCAAATGGAACAAAAATGGAATAAAAAAAAAAAATAAGAATGGAGAGATATATATATCATGTGCATGGTTTGACCAACTCAGTATTTTTAAGATATCAATTTTCCTTAAGCTCATCTATAGATTTAACACAATTGCAGTCAAACTTCCAGCAATCTCTCTCTCTCTCTTTTTTTTTTTTTAGAACGTGCCAAACTGATTCTAAAATTTATTTGAAATTGCGTTACAAACCACTTTGGTATATGGTCTCTGATCTTTCTGTAAACTTGCACCATGCCAAAGAGCTACTACAGTCAAAAGAAATCTTTCTGCCCTAAGCACAGCCACCCTCAATTAGATATAACCAAGCAGCAATCCTCTGATGGAATTAATTCACATAAATAGTGAAAGACAGAGGTTCACAAGGGTACCAGCTATATTTCTTAATAAGATGAATTGGTTGAATTTTGAGCATGCAGCAGATTAAGTTAAAATTCTGGTGGTGTGTATATGACACATTTGTCCAGGTATGTGTCACCATCTATTCAGAGCATTGCAAGTTGAGAATATGCCACAAAGGCCACCTCCTCCTACATTTCACAGCAACTTTGGTTTCTCCTGAGACCACAAATGCCTCAAAAGCTTGAAAAAAATTTTTTTCACAATGCCTTCCTTGGCCCTAGTGGCTATTTCTGAGGATTGTGAGAGGGATATTTGTAAGAGGAAGAACTGCTTACATTACAGAATTTTCTGCAGTATTTCACCATTAATAGCGGTGGTTTCTTTCTACAGCAACAACTGCTTACAGAAAGGCAGACTTCATTAACATTCTTCAGTCCTGCTGAGTCTCCCCTGCAGCTCTCAGCAGTCATTCACATTTCCAAAAAGCTTGAAGGTCAAAATTCTGCCTCTCCATGTGTCAGAATCACTTCATGACTTCAACTTATATTCAGACCACATCAATCTCCATTTTTGCTTCTGAAACCGAAACCCAAAAAAGACTCACTTTGCTTAGACCTGCCAGATTGCAAGAGCCAATGGATAGGACAAGTCTTTAGTCATTCAGGCAAATTAAAAAGGTTTCTTCTTAGAAGAACTAACCAGATGATGCACTAAGATATGATTATGGGCATGACTTAATTATTTAATTTGTAAATTATGATTTATAATCAACCTAATACCAAAAGACATTCTACACAAAACATGTTAGGAAACTTCTTAAGGACATGAAAATGAATATATTAAATTAGAGGTCAACACTCAAAATGGCCCAATTATTTTAATTTTAATTTATTATTATTTATTAATTTATTTATTTTGACCACTGTCCTACATATGGGATTTTTGGTCCCTGACCAGGGATTGAACTGCATCCTCAGCATTGGAAGTATAGAGTCTTAACCACTGGACTGCCAGAGAAGTCCCAGTTAAAACTTAAATTTTAGAACAGTTTTATATTCCTTTAGGGTTTGTGTGTGTGTGCGTTATTTGATGCTTTTTTAAAACATTATTCTTGTGTTCTTTTCTCTCTGTTTTTGTGTATTTTATTTGTCGTAGGCTTTGATCTGTGGTTACCATAGGGTTCATATGTGTTGCTCTGTAACTATATCCACTTGTTTTAAACTGTTAGTCATTTAAGTTCAAATACATGTTGAAAGAGCTGCATTTTTTGTTCCCCACTCCCACATTTTGTGTTTTTGGTATATTTTATACCTTCATGTTTATCCCTTTACTCTTTATTGTGATTACACTTAATTTTACTTTTTTTCCCTTTTAATCACTGTAATAGCTTACTTAAGGTCTTTATATTTGCCTTTACTAGTGGAATTTTTCCGTTCTTACAAATTCTTATTTTTGTAGCCTTTTCTTTTCCACTTAGAGAAGACCTTCTAACATTTCTTTTAGAGTTGGTTTAGTACTGATGAACTCTTAGTTTTTGCTTGTCTGATAAGTTCTTGTCTCTCCTTCAATTCTAAATGATAATCTTGCTGGGTAGAATATTCTAGGTTGCAGGGTTTTCCTTTTCAGCACTCTGAATATATCATCCCACTCCCTTCTGTCCCATAAAGTTTCTGCAGAGAAGTCAGCTGATAGTCTTATGCATCCGTGCACGCTCAGTTGCTTCAGTCATGTTTGACTTTTTACAACTCCACAGACTGTGGCCTACCAGGCTCCTCTGTCCATGGGATTTTCCAGGCAAGAATACTGGAGTGGGTTGCCGTTCCCTTCTCCAGGGAATTTTAGTGAATCTTAGGTGGTTCCCTTATATATGACTTTGTTGTTCTCTTGCTGCCCTTGGAATTTTCTCCTTATCTTTCACTTTTACCTTGTTTAGGACCCTCTGTGTTTCCTTTTTCTCTTTCCTTCTTCAGATTTGGGAAGTTGACAGCCATGATTTTATCTAATACATTTTCAATTATTTTCTCTTCTTCTGGGACCCCTGTAATACAAATGTTTATATACTTGATAGTCTCAAGTATAAACTGTTGTCATTTTTTAATTATTATTATTTTGCTTTTCTTTTTGCTGTTCTGATTGGGTGATTTCCATTATTTTGTTCCAGATCACTTAGGCATTTCTGGATCATCTAGCCTGCTATTCTGTCATTCTGGTGTGGTTTTCCATTTGCTGTTGTATTCTTCATTTCTGACTAGTTCTTTTTATATTTTCTTGTTCTTTGTTAAAATTCTCACTGTGTTTGTCTATTATTTTCCCTAACTCAGTTAGCCTTTTTAATTGACACTTTGAGTTCATTATTTAATGAATTATTTGTTCCATTAGTTGTTTTTTCAGGTGTTTTCTCTTGTTCCTTTAATTAAAACAAATTCCTCTATCTTCTAATTTTGCTTAACTTTCTTGATGAAATTAGGTGTAACAGTTACCTTTCACTGTGTTGAAGGAGTGTCCTTGTGTAGGAACATTCCTATATAGTCTGTGTGTGTCCCTTGGCTATGGTAGAAAAGCTGGATATGATATGAATCACATTTCTTCCCAGGGCACGCTGGTAGCTGTCTCCTTAGGAGGAGGTGGAGTGGAAACGGAGGGGCTGGAGCCACAGCCAGTCATGAGCCAGGACTTTTCCTGGCTCAGGACACAACACCACCTTGTTGAAGGTCAGGTCATGTCTCAAGCTGCTGGACCAGAATCCCTGAGGGTCAGGTCTGAATCAGCTCCTTTTCTTCTAAGTGGCACCTTTGTCCCCGAGTGGGCACTTGGTGAGGGTATGGACTCCAGCTGTGGCGGTCCTGGTCCCAGTCCAGGCCACTCTCAACATGCTGTCTCCATGAGAGCCAATAATGGCTGTCCATTCCCTGTTCTGATGCTGTTCTGTGTCCAACCCCATTTGCACAACTGAGCACTCTTCCTGCAGCAGTGCTCCTGACCTAGCATGGATCTGCCTCACAAAGCAAGCAGGGCCACTTTGGGAGCTTGGCTCAGGCTGATGCAAATGCTGGACTGATCATAGGAAACTGGCCAGACTCTCATGTGGTTCCAGTCTGCTTTCTCTGCCTTCATTTTGGAGTCAGCAAGCATGTCTGCGCTCTTCAGGAGTGGAGTCTGGGTTTCTTACAACCCTCCTGGTAGTCCCTCTGGTTTTCCAATCAGCTAAGTGGACTGATCTTCCCAGTGCTGGACTACAGGGCTGGGATGCTGAATACATGGCTCTAACTGCTCACTCCTCAGGGAATATCCTGAGGAGTGAGCAGGATATCCTCACTCCCTCAACCCATGGAATATCCCTCCTCTTCTGTGTCCTCTCCCAGGGTCACAAGTCTCAACCTGATAGCTTCTCTTCCCTTCCTACCCAATTCCATGTATATCTTTCTTACAGCCTTAGTTGTATAAGAATCTTTCTGCCAATCTCCAGTTCATTTTTAGCGAGAACTGCTCCATATATGGTTATATTTTCAGTATATTTCTGCGGGGAGGTGAGCTCTGTGTCCTCCTGCTCAGACATCTTTATCTGTCCCCCTGAATAGTTTTAGATTTACAGAAAAATTGTGAAGGTGGTACAGAGTGTCCATACACAACAGAGAACTATACTGTGCACTTACATAGTAATAGTGTCCTTTATCATTAGAATCTAACATTATTAGCATCTAATATGGTACATATTTTACAATTAATGAGTCTTATTGTTAACCAAAGTCTATCAAGGCTGTATATTAGATTTATAGAAAAATTGTGAAGGTGGTACAGAGTGTCCATACACAACAGAGAACTATACTGTGCACTTACATAGTAATAGTGTCCTTTATCATTAGAATCTAACATTATTAGCATCTAATATGGTACATATTTTACAATTAATGAGCCTTATTGTTAACCAAAGTCTATCAAGGCTGTATATTGTCACCCTGCTTATTTAACTTATATTCAGAGTACATCATAAGAAATGCTGGACTGAAAAAAAAAAAAAAAAGAAATGCTGGACTGGATGAAGCACAAGCTGGAATCAAGATTGCCAGGAGAAATATCAATAACCTCAAATACGCAGATGACACCACCCTTATGGCAGAAAGCAAAGAAGAACTAAAGAGCCTCTTGATAAAAGTGAAAGACAAGACTGAAAAAATTGGCTTAAAACTCAACATTCAGAAAACTGAGATCATGGTATCTGGTCCCATCACTTCATGGCAAATAGAGGGGGAAACAGTGGAAACAGTGATAGATTTTATTTTGGGGGGCTCCAAAATCTCTGCAGATGGTGACTGCTGCCATGAAATTAAAAGATCCAACCAGTCCATCCTAAAGGAAATCAGTCCTGAATATTCACTGGAAGGACTGATGCTGAAGCCGAAACTCCAATCATTTGGCCACATGATGTGAAGAACTGACTCTTTTGAAAAGACCCTGATGCTGGGAAAAATTGAAGGTGGGAGGAGAAGGGGATGACAGAGGATGAGATGGTTGGATGGCATCACCAACTTGATGGGCATGAGTTTGAGTAAACTCCAGGAGTTGGTGATGGACAGGGAGGCCTGGCATGCTGCAGTCCATGGGGTCTCAAGGAGTCGGACACGACCGAGTAACTGAACTGAACTAATACTTTATTCATGGGCTTCCCTGGTGGCTCAGACTGTAAAGAATCTGCCTGCAATGCAGGAGACCTGGCTTTGATCCCTGGGTTGGGAAGATCCCCTGGAGAAGGGTGTGGCAACCCACTCTAGTATTCTTGCCTGGAATTCCTTAGACACAGGAGCCTGGAGGGCTACAGTCCATGGGGTTGCAAAAATCAAACATGACTGAGTAACTTTCACTTTCTTACTTTATGCATATTTCCTTAGTTTCTACTTAATGCTCATATTGTGTTCCGGGATCCCATGCAGAATACTATATTTAATTGTCATGTCTCCTTAAGCTCCTCCAGACTATGGTAGTTTCTGACTTGTTTTTGATGAACTGGATAGCTTTCAGGAGTACTGGTTAGGTATTGTGTAAACTATCTCTCATTTGGGATTTTTCTGATTTTTTTTTTTAATGAACAGACTGGGGTTATGGACTTACTGAGGTACACTGCCATTTTCATCACATATCAAGGGTATGATATCAATATAACTGCTATGGATTTGATATCAATATAACTGCTATTGATGTGGACGCTATCATCTAGCCTAGGTAACATTCATTAGAGTTTACTTCTGTAAAGTTACTCCATATGGCCACTTTTGGAAGGAACATACCTTTCCAAACTGTGCTCTTTGTAAGGAAGTGATGATGCACAGTCCATACTTAAGGGGTGAAGAGTTGTGCTCCACTTTATTTGGTATTTTGCATAAGAAACTTGTCTGAGCACATGAACACACACACACACACACACACACATACACACATGCAAGACTTGTCTCTTCCTTCTCATTTATTTGTTCAATCATTTATCTCAGTATGGACTCATGCTTATTTATTTATACTGTGAATTATAGTCTAATACTGCATTATTTATTTTCCTACTTAAATTATTTTTGCTTTAGCCACGGGGAGTTCTCTCAGTTGTCTCCTCTGTCCCTTAGAGGGACATTGTTTTACATTTGATTGTTTTATATTTGATCACTTCCTTACTTTGTGGCACTAGAAGATGCTGCAGTCTTGTACTCTGCCTTCTCCAGTCCTAGAATCACTCATTTCTCCAATGACCTCTAGTTCCTTTTATTGGAGAATGTTAATAAAAACCAAGATCTGGATTCTGGGAAGACTTTCTAATTTTTGTAATAATAGTTTTTTGTATCTGACTGAAGGGACCTTCATGTCTATTTTACCGGTGGATATCTGGGTCATTTAAATGTGTTTTGAATAGGTCACTTAAAGAAGAGCATCAGGCTAAGTAACATTCTAGTTTCCGTTGAATAATTGAGGCAAACAGTACAACCGGGAGTTTAAATGTATGCAGACTCTAGATGTTTAGAATCAATCAACATTAGAGCTGTGCTTCTCAGACTTTAATGTGAATGCTAATCACTTGGGCATCATTTAAAATGCAGTTTCTCATTCAGTGGGTCTGGAGTGTGACCCGAGATTTTGCATTTCTAACACTTTTCCTGGTGATACCACATTTTTATAGTAAGACCTTAGAGCAGGGGATGGCTTTTTTTTTTTTTTTTCTCTGTAAAGGGCTGGATGATAAATATTTTAGGATTTGTGGGCCATGCAGTCTTTGTGACAACTACTCAACTCCACTGTTACAGAGCTGTACATGAAACATGGAGAATAGGTATGGCTACATTTTGATGAAACTTTATGAACAGTGACATGTAAATTTAATGTAATTTTCACCTGTCACAGAGTATTAAGGTAAAGGCTGTTCTTAACTCTAGGGCTATACAAAACAGGTGGCAGGCCATAGTTGGATGACTCTGTCTTGAGCATTTATTCCCAAATCTAGTCATATTATTAGTATCTTCAGCTAGGAAATTTTAAGAACAGTTGTCCAGATTTTATGCCACAGGTGTGCCATGATCAGTGTACTTTACAAGCTCTATACATGATTGTGATGCACAGCCCAGTTGGAGAACCACTGCTGCAGAGGGCTTTGCATAGCTTTTGTGTCATAACCATTTTCTCTCAGCTTGCACACTTCTAATGAGAGGAAGCTCATCACCTGGCAGGTAGATCATCCCATTTATGAACACCTCTAATAATTGTGGGAGTGCTTTTCCTACCACTGCACCTCAGTTTGTCTCCTTGTTCAGTTCAGTTCAGTTCAGTCACTCAGTCGTGTCCAACTCTTTGTGACCCTGTGGACTGCAGCATGCCAGGCTTCCCTGTCCATCACCAACTCCCAGAGACTGCTCAAACTCATGTACATTGAGTTGGTTATGCCATCCAACCATTGCATCCTCTGTCGTCCCCTTCTCCTCCCACCTTCCATCTTTCCCAGCATCAGGGTCTTTTCCAATGAGTCAGTTCTTCACATCAGGTGGCCGAAGTATTGGGAGTTTTAGCTTCAACATCAGTCCTTCCAATGAATATTCAGGACTGATTTCCTTTAGGATGGACTGGTTGGATCCCCTTGCAGTCCAAGGGACTCCCAAGAGTCTTCTCCAACACCACAGTTCAAAAGCATACATTCTTCAACACTCAGCTGTCTTTATAGTCCAACTCTCACATCCATACATGATTACTGGAAAAATCATAGTTTTGACTAGACGGACCTTTGTTGGCAAAGTAATGTCTCTGCTTTTTAATAAGCTGTCTAGGTTGATCATAACTTTTCTTCCAAAGAGTAAGCTTCTTTTAATTTCATGACAGCAGTCACCATCTGCAGTGAATTTGGAGTTCCCCCAAAATAAAGTCTGTCACTGTTTCCATTGTCACTGTCTCCTTGTAGCTTCTGTAAGGTATAATTTGGGCTGAGGCAGAAAAGGAGAGATGACCTCAATGGAGGTAGGTTACTTTTATTCAGTCAAGGAGGGGCGACAGTCAGTCTAACCACCAGTCTGAGTGCAAGAGGGATCAGGGAGGCTTAATAGTTAAAGGGAGGTTTGTGCAGGTGATAAGGGAAACATTAGTCAGGCGGGACATTTTGGGTAATCTTTAGTTGAGATGGTGTTTGTAGTTGAACAGGGGGTGGAAGGTGTTGGGCAGGGGGTGATAAGTCCCCTGGATAGGGGGTGATAAGTCCAGGTAGATGCAAGCTCCCAGGTAGGAGCATCAGGGTGGGACTTGAAGTTCAGTTTTGTTTTCCCTGAAGTTAGATGATTCAGCAAGGGCCGTTGAGACGGTTGTTCTCTCTTGTAGGCCCAAGGACTCCTTCAGCTTCTACTTATAAGCTCCCTCTTCCTTCCAAAGCCATGAGGAGAGGAACACATCTAATCCTGCTTCTATGTTTTAATCTTCTAAAGTCTTTGAAGAAAGCTAGTTTTTTCACAGTTCCTCCAAATCTTAAACCTTCTCTTTTGCAGGATAGGATTTGTATTTCTAGCTTCCTATCTCTTAGATCACACTCCTCTGGAACACACTCTGTTCCATTTTACCGTATCACTTATTGTGTGCAGAACATGTGAAGTATGCAAGATGCTGGAGGAGTATTGGCTCCATTGTTTTGCCATCTCTACTTCCAGTACTGCCACTTAAGATTACACTAGCTCTTTTCTTTCTTTGGATGGTCAGTTCACAGTGCTCAATGTTGCCAACAAAAATTCCTAGAACTTTTCAATGTAAGTAAAGTTAAATCAAATTGCCAACATCTGCTGGATCATCGAAAAACCAAGAGAGTTCCAGAAAAACATCTATTTCTGCTTTATTGACTATGCCAAAGCCTTTGACTGTGTGGATCACAATAAACTGTGGAAAATTCTGAAAGAGATGGCAATACCAGACCACCTGACCTGCCTCTTGAGAAACCTATATGCAGGTCAGGAAGCAACAGTTAGAACTGGACATGGAACAACAGACTGGTTCCAAATAGGAAAAGGAGTACGTCAAGGCTGTATATTGTCACCCTGCTTATTTAACTTCTATACAGAGTAAATTATGAGAAACACTGGGCTGGAAGAAGCACAAGCTGGAATCAAGATTGCCTGGAGAAATATCAATAACCTCAGATATGCAGATGACACCACCCTTATGGCAGAAAGTGAAGAGGAACTAAAGAGTCTCTTGATGAAACTGAAAGAGGAGAGGGAAAAGTTGGCTTAAAGCTCAACATTCAGAAAACTAAGATCATGGCATCTGGTTCCATCACTTCATGGGAAATAGATGGGGAAACAGTGTCAGACCTTATTTTTGGGGGCTCCAAAATCACTGCAGATGGTGACTGCAGCCATGAAATTAAAAGACGCTTACTCCTTGGAAGGAAAGTTAGGACCAACCTAGATAGCATATTGAAAAGCAGAGACATTACTTTGCCAACAAAGGTCCATCTAGTAAAGGCTATGGTTTTTCCAGTGGTCATGTATGGATGTAAGAGTTGGATTGTGAAGAAAGCTGAGCACCGAAGAATTGATGCTTTTGAACTGTGTTGTTGGAGAAAACTCTTGAGAGTCCCTTGGACTGCAAGGAGATATAACCAGTCCATTCTAAAGGAGATCAGTCCTGGGTGTTTTCTGGAAGGAATGATGCTAAAGCTGAAACTCCAATACTTTGGCCACCTCATGGGAAGAGTTGACTCATTGGAAAAGACTCTGATACTAGGAGGGATTGGGGGCAGGAGGAGAAGGGGACAACAGAGGATGAGATGGCTGGATGGCATCATCGACTCAATGGATGTGAGTTTGAGTGAACTCCGGGAGTTGGTGATGGACAGGGAGGCCTGGCGTGCTGTGATTCATGGGGTCGCAAAGAGTCGGACATGACTGAGCGACTGAACTGATCTATACTGAGTTAAATAAAGTCTCTTTCATTCTCTACCTATGTAGGGGTGTTCTGAATGCAACTACTGTATTCTATATTTTATCCCTATGAAAATTCTCTTTAAATTTTTGGTTTGCCAATTTTGCCAATTAAAAAAAAATTTTTTTTCTGGGTTTTATTTTTTTCCTGAATGATCTCAATACTTCTTTGTTTTTACATTTTATTTTTTTAATTTAAATTTATTTATTTTAATTGGAGGCTAATTACTTACAATATTGTATTGGTTTTGCCATACATCAACATGAATCCACCATGGGTGTACATGTGCTCCCCATCCTGAACCCCGCTCCCACCTCCCTCCCCATACCATCCCTCTGGGTCATCCCAGTGCACCAGCCCCAAGCATCCTGTATCCTGCATCAAACCTGCACTGGCGATTCATTTCTTATATGATATTATACATGTTTCAATGCCATTATGTTGTCTACAAGAGACCCACCTCAAAACAGGGGACACATACAGACTGAAAGTGAAGGGCTGGAAAAAGATATTCCATGCAAATAGAGACCAAAAGAAAGCAGGAGTAGCAATACTCATATCAGATAAAATAGACTTTAAAACAAAAGCTGTGAAAAGAGACAAAGAAGGACACTACATAATGATCAAAGGATCAATCCAAGAAGAAGATATAACTATTATAAATATATATGCACCCAACATAGGAGCACCACAGTATGTAAGACAAATGCTAACAAGTATTAAAGGGGAAATTAACAATAACACAATAATAGTGGGAGACTTTAATACCCTACTCACACCTATGGAAGATCAACTAAACAGAAAATCTACAAAGAAACACAAACTTTAAATGATACAGTAGACCAAGTAGACCTAATTTATATCTATAGGACATTTCACCCCAAAACAATAAATTTCACCTTTTTCTCAAGCGCACATGGAACCTTCTCCAGGATAGGTCACATCCTGGGCCATAAATCTAGCCTTGGTAAATTCAAAACAATTGAAATCATTCCTAGCATCTTTTCTGACCACAATGCAGTAAGATTAGATCTCAATTACAGGAGAAAAACTATTAAAAATTCCAACATATGGAGGCTGAACAACATGCTGCTGAATAACCAACAAATCACAGAAGAAATCAAAAAAAGAAATCAAAATATGCATAGAAATGAATGAAAATGAAAACACAACAATCCAAAACCTGTGGGACACTGTAAAAGCAGTACTAAGGGGAAAGTTCATAGCAATACAGGCATACCTAAAGAAATAAAAAAAAGTTAAATAAATAACCTAACTCTACACCTAAAGCAACTAGAAAAGGAAGAAATGAAGAACCCCAGGGTTAGTAGAAGGAAAGAAATCTTAAAAATTAGGGCAGAAATAAATGCAAAAGAAATAAAGGAGACCATAGCAAAAAAAAAAAAAATTCTTATTTATCATTTGTGGTAGATTGTTATGGTAATGGCCACAATGGCATTGTAACTTATTTACACAACAGCATCAATTTATTTATATTTCTCTTTATCCCCTGCACTTTGCTAGTCCCTCCTAACCTGATTTAAGGCTTGGCCCTGCAGCTTGTTTTAGCCAATGAGACAGTAGTAAATGTGACATAGTAGAAACCTGAGAAGTGATTGCTATAGGGTCTTGCATTCTCTGTTGCTGCTCTGTGGAACCATGGGACTACAGAATGAACAAGCAAGCTAGCCTGCTGGAAGGTGAAAGATCACCGGGAGCACTGGGCACTCCGTCCCACAGTTAGCCAGTCCAAAGGAACGTGCATTTGATTGTGAATACACGAGTGAACATTTGACAAGACAAATGAAGCTCAACCCAGGTCAGCAGAACTGCACAAGTGAGCCCAGCCTAAACCACAGAGCCAGAAAACTATGAGCTAATAAATACGTGCTGCTTTAAGTCACAAAGTTTTGGCTGATTTTTTTTAATGTAACAAAAATCAATTTATACATCATCTAATATCATAGCAGGCATTCTTTTCACTTGCATGTCACTCACAAATGTGGCATTTTTCTATCTCCACCTTATTGAGTAGATTCTGACTAAATAAAGAGCTCTGAGACATAACTGTAATGTTGACGCTGGCCAAGTCTCTTTGTGCAGCCGGATTTTCAAAAACCTTCTAACTACTTTTCATGCAGCCGACAATTTGCAAAGGAAAAGATTGCTCTGGAATAAAAGCTGGGATTAGTTTATAATGTTAACATATTTCCTTCCTTCTGATTAGTCTGGAAGACAATGTTATGTTTTCTAATATCACAATCTTATTTGTGGTCGTAATGTTTGAAGTATCTGAAAGTAAATTATCTTTGTAAGAAAAAGTTAAGCATAGCTTTTCTGAGAAAAAAAAGAAACTGTTGGACATTTGAAGAAGTCATTCAAGTCTTCTCATATTGATGAATTTTATGTTTTCTAAATGAAATGAGAAGGGTTTCTTTTTCTTTTCCTCCCCTCCTCCCCATTTTGATTCTGTATTTTTTGTTTTCCTCCTGAGGCCTGTAACTGGTGCCTTCAGTCTGAAATAGAAGTGCTGAAATCTTGAATGTGGAGATTCGGGGAAAGAATGAAAAAGACATTTCCTGCATGATTAGTAGCAGGAAATACCAGAAATTGCATCCAAAATATTCTTTTCCCTACAGATTTTTTTTGTTCCATATATTATTTTTATTTTTGTTTTTTAAAGCAATATGTTATCTGTTTCAGTGCATTTATTCCATTTATATTTGGTTCAATTACTACATTTTTAAAAAGATACAAGACCTTAGAACATCCTGGAGTAATCAGAGACAGTAAATGATCTTATAATGAGACAGACTAATGCAGTGGAGAGTATACTCAATTGGTAATCAGATAGCCTGATAGGATTGTCTCATATACTAATTTCTAACTCTGTGACACTGGTCATCTTTCAGAAATTTTGTTTCTGTTTGTATAACATGAGGATGATAATAATATCTAACTTTCTAGATAGTGAGGACTGTCTGTGTAAGTGTCAAGTACATTGCAATAATAGCTTCTATAAACTAATAAGAAATAGAAAATATTTAATGAGCACTTGTTTTGTATGAGACACTGTGTTAAGAGGTTGGCTTGAATGGCATGGTAAGACATAGTTATTAGGGACCAAAACTTATTAGTTCTGCTCTTATTAGTCCTTATGTAGAATGTCAGTAGGGCTTATATTTTGTTGTCCACCACATGTAGCTTCCATTCCTGGCCAAAGAGGGCTGCTTGGAATTGAATTATAGCATCTAAAATGGGGCAACTAAAAATGGGGATATATTTTCTTCCCTTTAAGAACACTTTCATCTTCCTTATGTGGCCATGCTTAGCTATAAAAGAGGCTGGAAAATGTGGGCTTTATTCTGAGCAACCATGTGCCCAATTAAAAATTTAGAATTCTATGATAATAGAGAGAATGGCTATGGGGAGGGGATGAACTAAAAGTCTCTGTTATAGCATTGATGTGAACATGTTTTTCAAATGCATGATTTCATTTTAGTAGGTGAGTGGGAGCAAAAGTAAGGAGAGGTACCACTAAAACATACCCAGTTCCAAGTTTTGCCTATGGCTAGTCCAGAGGAGAAATCTGATTAGAGAGTGATTTTTTTGGCAGCCTGAATATTAACACACTCTAGTTCTTCTCTTGTTCCCTCTCTTCTGTTTCTTTCTTTTTTTAAATTTCTTCTAGGACAGGAAAAGAACAAATTTCTAAAGATATTGACTCTTGAAATCTAAATCTAATTTATCTTTCCATTTAGGAGCTACACAAAATTTGGCTTTTGAAGTAAAAGCATGCCATTCATCTGTAAAGTAAAAAATACTAAATTGAACCTTCTTTCATGGTGGATCAGTTAAATAAATTTGAAAGGCAGTCTCAGGGAAGACTGGAGGAAATGACAAAACAACTAATTTCTACTTTCATTAAGAACTATGGTTTAAAAAATCTTCATTAATTTTTACTTTTTTTCTTCCAGATCTTTATATTTTGTTCCCTGAAACTTTATAATTTCCTGCTCTCCGTATCTAACTTCCCCTTCCTTTTTTTTTTTTCCCTTATAATACGGGGTAGTAAATACTGTAGACATGATATTCTAATGACAAAGTCTTTCCTGGTGGCTGAGATGGTAAAGAATCCACCTGCAATGTGGGAGACCTGGGTTCGATCCCTGGGTCAGGAAGATTCCCCTGGAGAAGGAAATGGCAACCCACCCTAGTATTCTTGTCTGGAGAATTACATGGACAGAGGAACCTGGTGGGCTATACAGTCCATAGGGTCTCAAAGAGTCAGACACAACTAAGCAACTAACACTTTTCTAATGACAAAAGTTCATATATCGATATGAAGAATCACTAGCTTAAGAATTCACAATATGTGCTGTAATAGCTGTATTCATTTCTTAGGGCTGCTGTAACAAATCGCCACAAACTTGACTTAAAACAACAGAAATTTCTTCTCTCTCAGTTCTGGGGACCAAAAGTTTGAAATCAAGGAGTTGACAGGGTTGACTCCTTCTGGAGATTCTGAGGGAGAATTCCATGCTTCTCCTCCTGGTTTTAGTAGCTGGTGACAGGGAGGCCTGGCGTGCTGCAGTCCACGGGGTCCCAAAGAGTCAGACACGACTGAGTGACTCAACTGAACTGAACTGACAGTCCTTGGCTTGTGGCTCCAACACTGTAATATGTGCCTCCATTTTCACACTGACTTCTCTGTGTATGTCTTTGTGATGGCATTTAGGGCACATCTGAATTCATCTCAAGATTCTTAATTATATTTGCAAAGTTTTTTTTTTTTTTTTAAAGGTAACATTTAAATATCCAAGCGTGAGGACTTGTTTTTGGAAGGCCAATACTCAGCATATTACAATAATTTATAAATGTTGCTTAACACAATGTTTTGTGATGTTTGAATACTCAATATAAACAGAATTCAAGTCCTTAAACTGGATGTAACAAGCTGTACATTTGGCAGACATTGTCATTTTATGAAAATTCTGAGTAAAATGTGTTTTTCATAGAACAAGTGACTTTTTGTGTGTGTGAGGAGGCACTTTAAGTGTTTATCATCTGACATCTAGTTTTGGAAGTTAGAAAAGGGCTCCAAGTAGCTAATCTGAAAAAACATTGGCTCTCCTCCCTTGACTGCATTTCACTTTCTCTTTCAAGTCCTATAACAAAGCTTAGGGTGTTGTAAATAATAGAAAGTGGCAAAGGTGGTACTGCCAAAAAATGTAATAATAATAACGTGTTACACTCACAGTCTTCATTCACTAGTCCTGGTTAGAATACTCAGCCTCTCTCTCGCTTACTAAAAGAGTAAACCTTACCCCATTGAACTCAGGACACTTTGGTTCAGACAGGCTAGTGTTTATCATTAACATATATGTTATTGGTATGTGTTAAAGAAGCCCTTATACAAACTGACTGCAAACAGAGCCAATTTCCGGGATGATAGATGGTAAACCTGGAGACTATCCTGAAGTAACTATGTATTTTAACACAAAATTTAAATAGGCTATTTGATGGAATTTTCTTTTATTTTTTTCCTATTGGTTTATATGTGTATATAATATATATGTGTATATTATATATATATATATATTTCTATGATGTATAATTTGATATAGGTGAATATTTTGATGGCAGGGTCTCTGGGAGGTGGCAGAGAAGATTCATCACATGCATAATGTATTCAGTTGTACATCTTTCAATTCAGGCATTTGTTAATTTTCCTCTAGCTCTTCTCCCAAAACGATTTTATTCCTATTCAAAGAAAATGATGATGAAAATATAGATTTTAACCAAAGATTATCATTTTTACGATAATTTTGTTTGATCAAAAGGAAACACAGAATTCAGTGAAAAAGATGCAATAATTCAGGCCAGAGACAGATAGGATGAACTAGTCTTTTCACTATAGATTGAGGAGTAAGAGCACACTTTTGCAATAAAGTTGGAGAAAAAAATGAAATATGCTGAATACCTCTGATAAGAGTAAATGGTAGGGGGGATAATTTTGTATTTTTTTAAGTTCATTTGTCCTTGTTACAGGCCAGACTTCATATCCGGGTCTTTTCTGCCAAAATCTTGAATCATATCAAGCTGCCATGCTTGGAATAGTTGAGCTAATAGCTGCTCGTACCACGGTTTTCACTTCTAAACAATGTAGTGGGAAATAATGCACCTTGATAAGAGCAGTAGTTAACAGTGTTATGACTTAAGAACCAATATCTTATGGAGTACTTACCTGAGGGGAGACAGGAAGATTTAAGGATTTAGCTGGCACATAAATAATGTATTGACACAATATCTCCTCTTGTTCCCCATTAATGTTCACATATTCCATATTTCTTAAGATAAAGCAAGAAATTCCATTTTCTGATTCGCCTCTTTGTCAGAACAAGATTTGGTGAATTGATTCAGTTATTCTGCTGTCATTCTCCTTTCAGAAGCCCTATTTGAAAATGAAATTTCTGGACAGAGCTATGCACCAGACTGGCCTGAACACTGATGATAATATGTCTTTACCTCCAAATGACAAGTAGAAGTGATCTATGAGGAAAACATCTTGTTTTATATGCTTCATCTTTGGTAATTAGCATGCCATGAAATTAAGAGAAATATTATAACCTCTTTCAGAAGCAAACTCTTCTAAAGTATAGGACTCAGAGCACTAAGAAACTGAAATTCTAGATTTTAATTCTGACTCTGTTACTAATTAAGTGTTCCTAGGCAGATTATTTTCTTCTTTTACACTTACAAAATAGAGATAACAATGAATATTTTAATTACAGTAAATGGGAAGAATATGTATGTCTGTATTCATTTTGAAAAAAGTATATAGGAATTATACAAATGTAAGATCTTAAAATAAGAGTAATAAATACTTGCTTAGAGGAAAAAAGTGTATATACGTAGATATGTATACATACTTACAGAGAATATATATACAATATTTCAAGACACACATATGAGAACAGTGTTGTTTATTTTTCTTTTGGCCTCTGTTCCATGGACATCAGGCTATGACTTCATTTAAGTATTTCCATCTGGAACTAAAAAGTAAAGAAAAGTTGAGGAAGTCATATCATGCCTTCTCAATCTTCCAGACCACATCTCCCTAGAGTGCAGGTTCTGGTATGCTTGGGAAGAGTTAACAACATTCTATACCTTAAAAAAAAAATCCTCTTTCAACAATACAAAGTCCTCTGGAATAGGCATCCAGAGACAAAATTCAACATGTTTAGAAAAACACCTAACGTGTGTCTCCGTTACTGGAATGACCAGCAGGAACCCTGCTCTGCTGGAATATTGATGGGAAACACATGCAGAGAAGATGCTATTAATAATTACAGATCAGTAAGAGTAGTGAAACTTTGAAAAAAAATTTCTCCAGATTAGACAGTGAGAAGCCATAGAAAAAAATTAACTCTTGGGCCCTGTAGGCAGAAACTACCTGTGTTGGGTATATTGTAGATTTCCAACAGAGAGGACCTCCCTTTTTTGGTATTCTCCTCTCATGAGTGAGCTTTGTTTGCTACTCTCTGAATAGCGTTAGAGTCATTCTGAGCATTAGTTGTGTCTACAGAACTTTTAAACATTTTCAGTGAAAAATGATATTTTGGTCAATTACTCAGAAATGTGATGTGTACGATGCTAGGAGTTGTTTTCTAATAGTTTGTAGATGGTATAAAAAACATCCTAAATGTCACCAGTAGGGTAAACAATAAGTATACAGGAGCACTTTTATTGTATGATGGAAAGGAGAAAGGCAAAACCAAATGGGCAAGAACCAGGGAAATGAGAGAAAGGAAAGGGGAAAATTATGAGCCATCACCAAGTGTCGTAAATGGAGCATTGGAGTCCATGCCTGGTGCTGACAGGACTTCACACAGATCTGTGACCCTGGCTCTAGAAAACTGCTCTTATAGTTCTGTGCTTACAACTTAGCAAGTGAATAGAGAATAAAGTTAATATTCATATTATATGCAACACTTCTGCAGCTGCTAACTAATGCCAGGACTAGCACCATTCCATAACTATCTTGAATAAAAATTAGGGTAGGAATAGTACTAGCCAGTCAAGAAACTCTAGTGTGATATTATTAAACACAATTAATTGAACATTTGAAAGTAAAAAGGAGATAGCAAATTTTTTTCTAAAAGGTCAGTAGCTTGTTATCCCATATGTAATCATTTTATCTTTTAATATGACATTTTCATATAATTCCATTCTTTAGCAAAAGGCTGGACCCATATATGATGTCATAATTCTATTCTGATTTAAATTTCATAATTGATTAGTTATTTGCATTCTATACATATTCTGATAAAATATAAATTTTAGAGGATTCTTATATTGTCTTAACCATTTCAATTTTTGTGAAAAACTATAGAATCTCATTATGAAGTTCCTAAAGTATGATCATTCACAAGCTTCTGTGGAATAGCTTTTGGTTAGTTCTACTACTCCAAATGCCTAGGAGATTAGAATAATATAGATAGCAAGTAGGAATAGTACATACTTTAATTTTTATCTTGAAAACTGCATGTCTTTTCTGCATTTCTGCATTTCATCAGCTACTAATAATTGCAATAGCATGTACATATCTTAAGCTATAAACTCTGTTTTTGTTTTTTAATTGAACTTAATCTTTGTTTTGAGCTCTCATTCTGCCAGGTGATGAACATTTTCCCCAAAGTTGTACCTCCATTATAGGAGGCTTACAAGGTTCCAGTATATTAAAGTTGATCTGAGCAAATTTATTCTTTGTAGATAGTGACAGCCTTCCAAGAGATTTAATTCAAGGTAAAAAGAAAGTCTTAGTAGACATTCCACCATATATATATGTGTGTATATATACACACACTATACATACATCCACAGACAGAGAGAGTAGAAGAGAGAGACAGAGTGCTCCATTAAACAAATCCTCATTAGTTAGCCAGTACAAACATAGACCTATTTTGCAGTCTCTATGGGGTCCCAGTTTTCTCATCTCTGTTCTTTAATGTGTTCCAACCACCATCTTACATTAAATGTGCCCTAAAGCATATATGATAATTTTCCAGAGGCTGGATTCTATGATCTTTTCTGTTCTCAACAGATGTCAAGAACTGTAAAGGATTTGAGATTTACTCTGCTTGCAAGCTCACGTGTCAATCTACCACAGTTTTGTGAGTACTGGCAGGAGACATGAGACTCGGATCAGAGACAAAAAGCAGTTACTACTCACAATAGAAATAGCCTGAGTATCAGTGTTTACACTGGTTCTCACAGGCAATGTGAATAGGGTCAGATAATACATTCAGAAGGGATAGGCTACCCACTCCAGCCAGTATTCTTGGGCTTTCCTGGTGGATCAGATGGTAAAGAATCCGCCTGCAATGCAGGCAACCTGGGTTCGATCCCTGGGTTGGAAAGATCCCCTGGAGGAGGGCATGGCAACCCACTCCAGTATTCTTGCCTGGAGAATCCCCATGCACAGAGGGGCCTGTGTGGCTACAGTCCACAGGGGTCACAAAGAATTGGACATGACTGAGGGATTAAGCACAGTTAGGCAGGAGAGTAAACCCGAGTTACGATAACTCAGAATCATTTATAACTCAGAATTTTTTAATCTTTTATACTGAGTTTTGATAATTCAGACTGCTTTATGCTCTGGGGAGAGATAATATCTTTATCTTTTTTCCTATAAAGTGATATTATAGTAAGTAAAGGGTCAAACAGTAAGTATTTTAGGTTTTCTTGGCCAAATACAGTGTCACTTTCATATGCTTCTTAACTTTGTCTTATAACACTAACAATTTAGAAGCCAGTTTAACTCACAGGACATTCAGAAATAGGCTGTAGGCTGAATTAGGCCCACTAGCCATCATTTGCCAATTTCTGCTAAAACAAATAAACAAACCAAAAAAACCCCAAAACTTGTCAACTTCCCAAGAGAGAAACCCATCTCTTTCCTAGGCCCTTCACAATACAATAAGCCATGAAAAGGTAGTCCAAAATGAAAATAGTCAGTGCCTTTCTTCAAAAACATGCAGAAACATGAAAGACCATGGAAAATTAACTCTAAGTAATGTCTGCCCCTCATTTCTACACTGTCTTGATTTCTGGTGAATTTTTCCATGAGTTTGCCACTTCATAGGCAACTCTGATTAATCTAACCTACAAAACTGGGACCAAATTTGTTCAGGTGTCTTGTATAGCATTTACTTCAGGCTGTTACCAAAATGAATCCAAGCAGTGAAGGCTAAAAGTGTATCTAAAATATTTTATTCAATCCACATTTTATAACAGATTAACTGTCAGTGAAGAAAGTATATTTCAAACAATCTTCATGCTATCAATAAATCACTAATTTCACTAATGAAAACCCATTTTTGACATTCTGCTAATTAGCTAAATGTCTTGTGTGCTCAGAGATAATGATAGCTGAAGTGCTCATAATAACCTCCCCTGGATAGTGATTTTTCTGATACAATGCTTGCTGACCACTTCTGAGGTAAAGATTCTTAATTAAAATACCACCTGCACATGAAATATCAAAATGTTCACCCTTCACTATTCTAATGAAGATTAGAGATGCCCTACCCCTAGGCTTGAAGGTGGCATTTGGCTTTTTGTCTTTATCATCTGCCTTTGCAGGCATTTGCTGAATTATTTGATACTGAGCAGTCATCAGTCATTAATCTCTACAGATGTATCCTTTTTTCCCAATCACAAAACCTCTCAAGGTCCACCCTCTCAAAATTAACTTTATGTTTTCTTGGAATGGCAGGAAATTCTTAACTATACCTCTTCGACTTTAAGGGTTAGAAAAAAAAAAAATCATGTGAATACTGCCTGGGCTGTACCAATACATGTGAGAAACTCATGAGATTGTCTCAGGTCTATCTGCCAAGATAATGCCCCTAGTCATTGCTATGCTATTGCTTCTGTGTTATGTTGAGGTATGAAAAGTTCTGGAGTTTGGCTGATTTCTTTGAGACTAAAGAAATCTCTGACTAAAGTATAGCACCCTTAGGTTTTCAGTTCAGTTGTCTACTCCCATGGGAAGTAGGTTCAAGCATTTTCTCAGAGACTCATATTAAGGCCTCATTCTGTAGCTAAATATTCAATCTTCTCTCCTTTTCAACCTCATCTCAGTCGCTAGAGAAGTGGTGTCCAGTAGAATTTTCTGTGATGTTGGAAAGTATTAATATCTGTGCCCTCCAGTATGGTAGCCACTAGGCAAGTTTGGCTTTTGAGCATTTGAAATTGTGGCTAGTGTGACTAAATAACTGAATTTAAATGTTATCAATTGTATTTCATTTAAATTTAAATAACCACAAGTGACTAGTGGCTACCATTTTTGAACATGTAGTGCTGTTCTAGAATCTTTACATAATCTAGGTTGGGTACTGATTAATAGGAAGGAAGGGAAATCTAATACAAATCTTCTATTCTTTAAAACTTTTTCATGCCCTAAACTACTATTCTGAAAATTGTAAGTCAAAGATTGGCTTTGTTCCAAAACAGAAAGCCCCAGGCTTAGAGGGGTACGCTATCAAACATTTAAGGAAGAAATTACACCAATTTTCTACAATCTGTTTTAGAGGCTAGAAGCAGAGGAAACAATTCCTAACTCACTCTATGAGGCCAGCATTACCTAATACTAAAACTAGATGAAGATATTATAAGAAAAGAACACTATAAGCCAATATTTCTTATGAGCACAGATTAAATAAAATAGAAAATTGAATCCAAAAAAGTATAAAAAGAATTTTATATCATAGCCAAGTGGAATTTATCCTAGGTATGCAAGATTGATTCAACATACAAAAATCAATGACTATAATCCATTACATCAGCAGACTGGAAAGGACCAATTACATGATCGTATCAGTAGATGCAGAGCAAAATCATTTGACAAAATGCAATATCCATTCATGATAAAAATTCACAGTAAAATAGAAAGAGAGGAAAACTTTCTCAACTTGATGAAGACTATAAAATCCTAAATCTAACATATACTTAATGGTGATAAATTTACCGTTTAAAAAATTGCCTTTATTTGCAAATGATACTATTATCTACAAAAGAACTGGCAAAAAGAAAACTCTTAAAACTAAAAGAGATTATACCAAGGTTGTAAAATACAGGGTTAATACACAAAAATCAGTTTCTTTCCTGTATGCTAACAATGAACAACTGGAATTTGAAATTAAGAACATAATGCCATTTACATTAGCACCACTAAAAGTTAGATACTAGATATAAATATAACAAAATATGCATAAGATATAAAAGAAGAAAACTACAAACCTCTGATGAATAAAATTAGAGAAGTAAATCAATGGTAATATGTTCCATATTTATGGATAGGAATACTCAATATTGTCAAGATGTCAGTTCTTCCCAATGTGATCCAAATCAAAATACCAACGAGTTATTTTATGGCTATCAACCAACTGATTCGAAAGTTTATATGAAGAGGCAAAAGACCCAGAATATCCAACACAATATTAAAGCAGAAGAACAAAATTGGAGGACTGCTGCTACCCAACTTCATAACTTAATATTAAAAGGTTACAGTAATCAAGAAAACATAGGATTGATGAAAGAATAGACAAATAGATCAATGAAATAGGGAGCCTAGAAACAGACTCCCATTTATATAGTCAACAAAGGAGGAGAGGTAATACGATGGAGCAGAGATAATCTCTTCAACAAACACATCTGGAACAACTGAACGTCCACAAAGTCAAAAAATTAATCTAGACACAGACCACGCACCCATCATCAAAATCAAATCAAAATGGATCACAGACTTAGTTAGCTGTAAGGCTCAAAACTGTAAAAGTTTTTTAAGGCAACATAGGAGCAAACCTAGAAGACTTAGAGCATGGTGATGCTTTTTTCAGAGACAACACCAAAGACATAACCCATAAAAGAAATATTTGATAAAGTGAACTTCATTAAAATTAAAAAAACTTCTGCTCCATAAAAGACAGTATCAACAAAATTAGAAGACAAGCCACATTTTCAAATATTTTTCAAAATATTTTCAAAAGATACATCTGATAAAGGACTGTTACCCAAAATATACAAAGAACTCTTAACAATAAGAAACAACCTCATTAAAAAATGGGCTAAAGATCATAAAGGACA
Source organism: Bos indicus x Bos taurus (assembly GCF_003369695.1). Taxonomy (NCBI): domain Eukaryota; kingdom Metazoa; phylum Chordata; class Mammalia; order Artiodactyla; family Bovidae; genus Bos; species Bos indicus x Bos taurus. The sequence continues at coordinate 37,266,110 of NC_040084.1, forward strand.
CCTCACTAAAGAAGATACACAGAAATGAGCATATGAATAAAAGCCCTACATCGTATATCATCTGAAAAATGCAAATTAAAACAACAGGATACCACTGCACATCTATCAGAATGGCCAAAATCCAGAACACTGACAGCACTGAATGCCAGTGACGTGTGCAGCAACAGGAGTTTTTGTTTATTGATAGTGAGAATGTAAAATGGTACAATGACTTTGGAAGACAATTTGCTGGTTTCTTATAAAACTAAGGGCTTCCCTCAGCTCAGTTGGTAAAGCATCTGCCTGTAATGCAGGAGACCTGGGTTTGATTCCTGGGTCAGAAAGATCCACTGGAGAAGGGATAGGCTACCCATCCCAGGATTTTTGGGCTTCCCTTGTGGATCAGCTGGTAAAAAATCCACCTGCAATGTGGGAGACCTGGGTTCGATCCCTGGGTTGGGAAGATTCCCTGGAGAAGGGAAAGGCTACCCACTCCATTATTCTGGCCTGGAGAATTCCGTGGACTGTATAGTGTATGTGTGTGTGTATATATATATATGAACTAAGCATACCATATATATAAAACTAAGCATACTCTTGCCACACGATTCATCAGTCATGCTCCTTGCTATTTACCCAAAGAAGCTGAAAACTTAAATTTATGCAAAAACCTACACAAGGATGTTTATATCAACTCTTTTTTTTTTATAATTGCCAAAATGTAGAAGCAACCCAGATGTCTCTTAGTAGATGAATGGATAAATGAACTGTGATATATCCAGACATGGAATGTTATTCAATGTTAAAAAGAAATGAACTATCAAGCCATTTTCTGAGAAGACACAGAGGAAACTTGAGGGTGTACTATTTAGTGAAAGAATCCAACTGAAAAGGCTGCTATATGATAATCCAGGAAAGGCAAAACTATGGAGACAATAAAAAGAGCAGTGGTTGCCAGAGCTGGCAGGGAGAGATGAAAAGGCAGAGCACAGAGAATTATGAGCGCAGTAACAATACTCTGTGTGATAATTGTAATGATGGATTTGCTGATTGATTTTTCCAAACACATAGAATGTACAACACCAAGAAAAGGTAAACTTTTGGACTTTTGAGTTATTATGATAAGTAACTGTAGGTTTATCCTTGTTTAAAAGAAAAAGTACCACTCTGGTAAGTGATATTGAGGATGACGGAGACTATGCGTGTGTGGGACCAAGGAGTATATGAAAAATCTCTATGCCCCCGTCCCAATTTTGTTGTAAACCTAAAAATGCTCAAAAAGTAAAATGCTTGAACAATAGCATCCATCATTTTTAAGAATGAAGAATTGGCCTTTGAATTCTGCTACATTACTCCTCTGCTCAGACAATGAATCTTGCTATCCAAATGTGGGAAGGACATGTATGAGTCCTGGCAATCTTGATTATGAACTTGAAATTTAATTATTTAGATATTATAATACCTGCACTTTTCTTGGGTCTCAGTTTAGGAAAAAAATCAGTGCAAGGAACTGGAAGATTCATTTCTGAAATAGAAAAGCATAGAAGAAATTTCATAATTGCTAAAATTTTAATCTGTCTTTACTACTTACAATATTACCTTAGGAAAATCATGTAATTTTTTAGAAGCAAAATTTATCAACTTATAAAATAGAGGCTAATGATATTTTCCTCAAATGATTGTGATATTTCAAACTAAATAAGATCATTCATACAAAGCATCATCACATTTCCAAAAATATTATATTTTTGGAATGTTGGTATCATTGGCCACTCTTCCTCTGTTTTTGAAACAAGATATATCTAATAGTTGCTTGGTTTGCAGTGGACTCTCTGTTCAAATTAAACTTTAAGAAATATATAATTATATATACAATGTTTTATTAAATCATTGATAATTTTACTCTCTAAATATTATTTAAACTATAACATTATTGATATACCACTTTGTGACTGCTATTATTTTTAACAATTATACATTTCCATGTGTAATATCAGCCCAAACTTTACCTATATATTCTATAAATAAATATTTATAAGAATCTATGATATATTCACTTACATATACATATATGTTCACTGCTTAAGCACTATCTGTTTTCAGAAAGATTTATTTTGCAGTGCTAAAAAAGAAAAAAGTTAAATCCATATCTAAATTTTCAAGTCTATTTGTGAAACTTGTTTTCAGAGGGTGATACAGGCAATAATAAACTTTATTATAACCGTAAGCCCACATAGTTGAAAGCCTTTACTTTCTTGAGAATGAAGACATCAGATTAGGAGATATTCATAAAAAGATGTTATGAAGTAACTCTACCTAGAATAACACATTAAAAAGGTCATTGCACCGTTGTGTAATGCTAGTGAAAGAATATACAGCAAATTCATGGCTGTATATAGGAGTAGGAGCCAGCCCTAGTGAATGAATGCACATTAACCTCATGAAACATTGCCAGGAGATGCTACAAGGGAAAATTACAGACAGCAAGTGCTAGGGCCACTCGTTTATTTGTGAGCTTAGTTAACCCGTATTTATTGTCGTCTATATTGTGCTAGATTGTTTGTCAACCTTTCCTCATTATCAGTCCCCGAATTGTACTCCATTACTATGATAGTGAAGAGTCCACTTGCAACGCAGGAGACGTGAGTTGGATCCCTGGGTCAGGAAGATCCCCTGGAGAAGGAAATGGTAACCCTCTCCAATATTCTTGCCTGGGAAATCCCATGGACAGAGGAGCCTGATGGGCTACAGTCCATGGGGTTGCAGAAGAGCTGGACTTGACTTAGTGACTAAACAACAACAAACCATTCACTGAGGTTTTTTTTTTTTGTTTTTTTGATGGTGATATCACCCCCACTGAGAATGCATGTACTGTCTGCCAGTAACAGTGGTGAACAAAGCAGGCGAAATTTCTGTCCTCAGAGAGCTGGCAGTTTAACAGGTAGACCGACACACAAATAGACAATTATATATCATGAGAAGTGCTACCATAGGGGTAGCAAAGAACCAGCTAACTTATTCCAACTGGGGAAGCCATCTCCCGGCCCCAGCCCCCACAATCAGGATGGGAGCCTTTCTTCCACTGAGTGGTCAGGAGGTTGCTACAAGTGACTGCAGTTTGAGGCTTCAGTTTGAGCCAGTTTGGTTTTGAATACTTTCAAAATTAAAACGCCAGTATTATTGTTAACAAAAGAACAACTAAATTCAGTTTAAAATTTCCCCCCATGACGCTTGTGGGTTACAGTAGATTTATGTTTAATGCCTGAAAAATGCTACGAGGCTGCCTGAAGAGGCTAGCAAGCAGAGAGGGTTGCTTGGGGGAACTGACTGTACTCCCACTGAAAGATGATCAAAGGCACTTTATTCTTTAAAACCAGATGTGGAACTTGCAGTAGAGCTGATGGCCTGGGGCTATTTTAAAAGGGATGATGCCCAGGAGGGCCTCTGCCAGAGGGCATGACATCTGCAGCAGAAAGAACCGAGGGTGAACTGTTGGATGCGAAAGCCACGGAGAGGTTGCTGATGGCAGGAGAGGCCCTTGCCAGAGCCAAGGGGCTATGTTCAGAGAAGCTAGCAGAAGAATGAGGAAGACAAAAGTGCCCGTGAGAGATTTTTCAACAGCTACTATGGCCGAAGGAAACTGATGCCACAGAACATCAGGGCCAGACAAGTAAATTTGTCCTGCCCTTCCTTTCCCTTCCCGCTCCTTCCTTCCACAGCCCAGGAAATGAAAGGAAGAAGAAGGCTAAGATACGGAAACATGCCTATCTGTGTACCTCTTTCTCTTCACAGGTATATAGCCTAATATAGGCTCAAAGAGGGAGATGAAAAAAAATTCAACCTTAAATAAATTCTAGAGATTAAATATTTTTCTCCCTGTCTTGGACACAGTAGTTACTGTGAAAGTGTTAGTTGCTCAGTTGCGTCCGACTCTTTGTGACCCCATGGACCATAGCCCACCAGGCCCCACTGTCCATGGGATTCTCCAGGCAGGAATACTGGAGTGGGTTGTCATTCCCTTCTCCAGGGTATCTTCCTAACCCAGGGACTGAACTTGAGTTTCCTGTGTTGTAGGTGGATTCTTTACCATCTGAGCCACTAGGGAAGCCCTGAAATGATACTTTGTGTTCTAGAATAGACTGGAGCAATTTTTATTATTGAAGGGTAAATAGTAAACTGTGAAACTTGCTCAGGTTTTGAGAAGTGGGAAAATTATCTCCACAGGGAGAAGTTAGTTCTGAACGGGCTGTGTGGGGAGAGCACAGGTCGCTTCTGATCGCCGTCTAGGAGGCGATCTAGGAGGCCTGTGTGTTCAAGGGACCAGTCATGCTTAAGCATGATGAGAGCCATGGGCAGGTCAAGAGCAAAGTGACACTGTTTCAGAAGTTGGTATGAGACCAGCCAGGCCTACTGGGCATGTGGCAAAATCAGCAGGAGCTAAGGGGAGGTTGAATCCGCAGGGCAAGGGTACTGAGCTGTGGAAGAGTAGATTCCAGATGAGAGGAGGCAGACGTCACCAACAGAAGTGGGGTATAAGTTCAGAAATGGCTGAGTCAGCCATGCTTCACTGATACCCACCAAACACTGATGCTGGAACCATGGAGAACCTGAGTGACTCTGCACTGGTCATCAGACTCTTTCCTCCATCTCCCCAGATGCACTGTACCCCTAAACTCTACCTTAGAGAGAAGAACTAGGAGAGTCTGAGCAACAGTCCCCCAAGCTGATCTTTACCTAGAAGGGACTATTTTATTGCACAAATTTATCAACAAGATTGGACATTTGTTCTTAGTTCCAAGGAACTAGGTTTCCCTGCCACCTAGACAGTGAGGATGTCTGAGGAGAATCAGAGCAGTTTTAGACAAAATAAGCATTTTCCCTGCCCTTGAAATTGCAAATAAGTATATTCTGTGGTGCCTTACCTCCACATTTGGCCCAAGCACTTTAAATAACATAACTAAAATGTGGATACATGGTGTAATTCTTATTAATTTGCTTTCTCCTTTTACCAGAGATTAGTACATTTTCCTACCGTCACTGATGAGAAGTAGAGACGTCCTGGCTCCAGTTCTTATTTTCAATGTGATTTTTTCCATGAGGTTCTTGCTTTACTTTACAACACTTGGTGTGCAGTGGTAATCAATACAGGTCAACTGAACCAAAAAGGCATCTTCTATTACATCATGTGTTTGAAATATGATTTCCAGCCTCTGTAGGTACCCATCTACTTCCTGAAGTCTGATTCCCAGTTTATTAAGCTGAACATCTTAACTATAGCATCTGCTTTTACTCTTACTGAAACCCTTTTTTTATTTCATCTTTTTTGTCTCTGCAGTTCATACTCTTGTGCTCTGCATATGATTTCCAAATGGGAGATATAGATCTCTCTCTAGTTATGAAATATTTTAGGCATTTATCTAGAGCTCTACATTAATCTTTGCTTGGATTGGTTTTCTTAACGGTCTAGACTTCTATCTTGTACTGCTCTTTGCATCCTACTTCCCTTGGAAATCTTCTAAAGAAAGCCTCTGCGGATAGTGTGACCACAGGTGTAACCTCAGAGATCTCGAGTTCTTTCTGTTCTGGCTGATATTGATATGATGGCCATTTGCTGTACCTACCTGTGTGTCCCCTGTGATGGTCATAACTTTGTGCTTATGATACCTAATCATAGTTCCTAAAAATTTCCCTTTGAACTCAGCCCTCCTGAAAGGACTATAATCTTCTCACCATAGTTTTGGACATGAATAACTTTGGGCATTGGGTGGCTGTGAAAACTCCCTTTATGGGAATTATATTTTTTTCCCATTCCTGGTATCTGTGCCTTTGTTTCCTTCCCTCCCGTATTGACCTATGTTACCAATGTGATTGCAGAGAGAAATATCAATAATCTCAGATATGCAGATGACACCACCCTTATGGCAGAAAGTGAAGAGAAACTAAAAAGCCTCTTGATGAAAGTGAAAGAGGAGAGTGAAAAAGTTGGCTTAAAGCTCAACATTCAGAAAACGAAGATCATGGCATCCAGTCCCATCACTTCATGGGAAATAGATGGGGAACAGTGGAAACAGTGTCAGACTTCATTTTTTGGGGCTCCAAAATCACTGCAGATGGTGATTAAAGCCATGAAATTAAAAGATGCTTACTCCTTGGAAGGAAAGTTATGACCAACGTAGATAGCGTATTGAAAATCAGAGACATTACTTTGCCAGCAAAGGTCTGTCTAGTCAAGGCTATGGTTTTTCCAGTGGTCATGTATGGATGTGGGAGTTGGACTGTGAAGAAAGCTGAGCTCTGAAGAATTGATGATTTTGAACTGTGGTGTTGGAGAAGACTCTTGAGAGTCCCTTGGACTGCAAGGAGATCCAACCAGTCCATTCTAATGGAGATCAGCCCTGGGTGTTCATTGGAAGGACTGATGCTAAAGCTGAAACTCCAATACTATGACCATCACACGTGAAGAGTTGACTCATTGGAAAAGACCCTGATGCTGGGAGGGGTTGGGGGCAGGAGGAGAAGGGGACGACAGAGGATGAGATGGCTGGATGGCATCACCGACTCGATGCACATGAGTTTGGGTGAACTCCGGAAGTTGGTGATGGACACGGAGGCCTGGCATGCTGCGATTCATGGGGTCACAAAGAGTCAGACACGACTGAGTGACTGAACTGAACTGAACTGAACCATTGTGATAATGCAGAACTGAAGATGTATGACTTCTAATGTAGGTCACAAAAGATATGTGGCTTCCACCTTGCCCAGTCTTGTATGACTTATTCTTAGTGAAACCACCCATGGTATCATGAGGGCACTCAGGAGCCCTATGGATAGATTTGTGTGGTGAGGAGTTATCCTCCTGCCAATAGCCAACATGAGCCTGCTAACCATGAGAGCAAACCACCTTGGAAGATCTTTCTTCTTCCTGATGCAGCTACAGTTGCATCTTGACTATAATTTCACGAGAGACTCTGGGCCAGAACCCCAGGTAGGTAAGGTGCTTCCTGAAACATGGAAATTATGTGTGATAGTAAGCATATATTGTTGTTTTAAGCTACCACGTTTTAGAATGATTTTTTTTATGCAGCAATAGATAACTCTCATCTTAGGTCTGTAGTGAATTTAATGTGAAAAGCATGATAGAATATAGTGTTGACTTGAGGAAAAATAATTTGGGAAATAATAACAAGGTTACTTTAAAAAATCCAACAAGAGACAGTGATCTTGGAAGATGAAGAACAATGGTGATGACATCAAGGTTACACCATGAGTTAAAAGAAGTAGTCATTGATTAAGGCTGCCAAGAAGGGAAGAAAATATGTTTAAGAGAAATTAGCGTGTGCAATGGTTTTCAAAAAGAAAAAATAAATTCCTATTACTTTGTCCATGGAAAGAAAAAGATGCTGAAGAAGCTAAAGGGGTACTCATCATGAATTAAAATTGTCTTTACCCTTGCAAGAGTTACCAGTGATTATTTTTTAAATTAATTAATTTATTTTAATTGGAGGCTAATTACTTTACAATATTGTGGTGGCTTTTGCCATACATTGACATGGATGTACATCCCCCATGTACACCCCATGGGTGTACATCCTCCCTCCCCATCCCATCCCTCAGGGTCATCCCAGTTCACTGGCTTTGAGTGCCCAGTTTCATGCATCAAACTTAGACTGGTGATCTATTTCACATATGGTAATAAACATATTTCAATGGTATTCTCTCAAATCATCCCACCTTTGCCTTCTCCCACAGATTCCAAAAGCCTGTTCTTTATATCTGTATCTCTTTTGCTGTCTCACATATAGAGTCGTTGTTAACATCTTTCTAAATTCCATATATATGCATTAATATACTGTATCGGTGTTTTTCTTTCTGACTGACTGACTGACTTCACTTAATAGGCTCCAGTTTCATCCACCTCATTAGAACTGATTCAAATGCACTCTTTTTAATAGCTGAGTAATATTCCATTGTGTATATGTACCACAACTTCCTTATCCATTCATCTGGCAATGGACATCTAGGTTGCTTCCATGTCCTAGCTATTGTAAACAGTGCTGCAATGGACATTGTGGTACACATGTTTCTTTCAATTCTGGTTTCCACAGTGTGTATGCCCAGCAGTGGGATTTCTGGGTTGTATGGCAGATCTATTTTCAGTTTTTTAAGGAATCTCCACACTGTTCTCCATAGTGGCTGTACTAGTTTGCATTACCACCAACAGTGTAAGAGGGTTCCCTTTTCACCACATCCTCTTCAGCATTTATTGTTTGTAGACTTTTTGACAGCAGCCATTCTGATCGGCATGAGATGGTATTTCATTGTGGTTTTGATTTGCGTTTTTCTAACAATGAATGATGTTGAGCATTTTTTCATGTGTTTGTTAGCCATCTGTAGGTCATCTTTGGGGAAATGTCTCTTTAGTTCTTTGGCCCATTTTTTGTTTGGGGTCATTTATTTTTCTGGTATTGAGCTGCATGAGCTGTTTGTATATTTTTGAGATTAATTCTTTGTCAGTTGCTTCGTTTGCTATTATTTTCTCCCACTCTGAAAGCTGTCTTTTCACCTTGCCTATAGTTTTCTTCATTCTGCAAAAGCTTTTAAGTTTAATGAGGTCCAATATTTTTATTTTTGCTTTTATCTCCATTATCTGGGAGGTGGGGCATAGAGGATCTTGCTCTGATTTATGTCAGAGAGTGTTTTGCCTGTGTTTTCCTCTAGGAATTTTGTAGTTTCTGGTCTAACATTTAGATCTTTAATCCATTTTGAGTTTATTTTTGTGTATGGTATTAGAAAGTGTTCTAGTTTCATTCTTTTACAGGTGGTTGACCAGTTTTCCCAGCATCACTTGTTAAACAGATTGTCTTTTCTTCATTGTAGATTTTTGCCTCCTTTGTCAATTTAAGGTGTCCATGGGTGTGTGGATTTATCTCTGGGCTTTCTATTTTGTTCCATTGATCTATCTTTCTGTTTGTGCCAGTACCATACTGTCTTGATGACTGTGGCTTTGTAGTATAGTCTGAAGTCAGGCAGGTTGATTCCTCCAGTTCCATTCTTCTTTCCCAAGATTGCTTTAGCTATTCGAGGTTCTTTGTATTTCCATACAAATTGTGAAATTATTTGTTCTAGCTCTGTGAAAAATGCCTTTGGTAGCTTGATAGGGATTGCATTGAGTCTATGGCGACCCACTCCAGTACTCTTGCCTGGAAAATCCCATGGATGGAGGAGCCTGGTAGGCTGCCCGTCCATGGGGTCACTAAGAGTCAGACACGACTGAGCAACTTCACTTTCATGCATTGGAGAAGGAAATGGCAACCCACTCCAGTGTTCTTGCCTGGAGAATCCCAGGGACGGCAGAGCCTGGTGGGCTGCCGTCTATGGGGTCGCACAGTTGCACATGACTGAAGTGACTTAGCAGCAGCAGCAGCATAGATTGCTTAGGGTAGTATACTCATTTTCACTATATTGATTCTTCCGATCCATGAACATGGTATATTTCTCCATCTATTTGTGTCCTCTTTGATTTCTTTCATCAATGTTTTATAGTTTTCTATATAGGTCTTTTGTTTCTTTAGGTAAATTTATTCCTAAGTATTTTATTCTTTATCGTAATTTTGAATAGGATTATTTCCTTAATTTCTCTTTCTGTTTTCATTGTTAGTGTATAGGAATGCAAGGGATTTCTTTGTATTAATTTTATATCCTGCAAGTTTACTATATTCATTGATTAGCTCTAGTAATTTTCTAGTGGTATCTTTAGGGTTTTCTTTGTAGAGGATCTTTGTCATCTTCAAACAGTGAGAGTTTTACTTCTTTGTTTCCAATCTGGATTCTTTTTATTTATTTTACTTCTCTGATTGCTGTGACTAAAACTTCCAAAAAATATGTTGAATAGTAGTGTGAAGGTGGGCACCTTTGTCTTGTTCCTGACTTCAGGGGAAATGCTTTCAATTTTTCTTCATTGAGAATAATGTTTGCTGTGGGTTTATCATATATGGCTTTTATTGTGTTGAGATATGTTCCTTCTATGCCTGCTTTCTGGAGAGTTTTTATCATAAATGGGTGTTGAATTTTATCAAAGGCTTTCTCTGCATTTATTGAGATAATCATATGGTTTTTATCCTTCAATTTGTTAATGTGGTGTTTCACATTGATTGATTTGTGAACACTGAAGAATCTTTGCATCCCTGGGATAAAGCCCACTTGGCCATGATGTATCATCTTTTTAATATGCTGTTTGATTCTGTTTGCTAGAATTTTGTTGAGGATTTTTGCATCTATGTTCATCAGAGATATTGGCCTGCAGTTTTCTTTTTTCGTGTGGTATCTTTGTCTGGTTTTGGTATCAGGGTGATGGTGGCTTCATAGAATGATTTTGGGATTTTTACCTTCCCCTGCAACTTTCTGGAAGAGTTTGAGTAGGATAGGTGTTAGCTCTTCTCTAAATTTTGTGTAGAATGCACCTGTGAAGCTGGCTCCTCCTGGGCTTTTGTTTGTTGGTAGATTTTGGTTACAGTTTCTATTTGTGTGCTTGTGATAGGTCTGTTAAGATTTTCTATTTCTTTCTGGTTCAGTTTTGGAAAGTTAAATTTTTCTAAGAATTTGTCCATTTCTTCCAAGTTGTCCACTTTATTGGCATATAGTTGCTGATAGTAGTCTCTTATGATCCTTTGTATTTTGTGTTGTCTGTTGTGATTTCTCCATTTTCATTTCTAATTTTGTTGATTTGTTTCGTCTCCTGTTTTTTCTTGATGAGTGGCTAATGGTTTGTCTATTTTGTTTATCTTCTCAAAGAACCAGCTTTAATTTTGTTGCTTTTTGCTATAGTCTTTGTCTCTTTTTCATTTATTTCTGCTCTAATTTTTATGATTTCTTTCCTTCTACTAACCCTGGAGTTCTTCATTTCTTCTTTTTCTGGTTGCTTTAGGTGTAAAGTTATTTATTGATTTTTCTCTTGTTTCTTGAGGTAAGCTTGTATTGCTATGAACCTTCCCCTTAGCACTGCTTTTACTGAATCCCATAAGTTTTAGGTTGTCGTGTTTTCATTTTCATTTGTTTTTATGCATATTTTGATTTCTTCCATGATTTTGTTGGTTATTCAGAAGTGTTTTATTTTTCCTCTGTATGTTTGTGTTTTTAATAGTTTTTTTCCTGTAGTTGATATTTAATCTTACCACATTGTGATCTGAAAAGATGCTTGAAATAATTTCAATTTCTTTGAATTTATTAAGGCTAGATTTATGGCCCAGGATGTGATCTATCCTGTAGAATGTTTTGTGTGCACTTGAGAAAAAGGTGAAATTCATTGTTTTGGGGTGAAATGTCCTATAGATATCAATTGGGTCTAACTGGTCCATTGTATCATTTAAAGTTTGTGTTTCCTTGCTAATTTTCTGTTTGGTTGATCTATCCATGGGTGTGAGTGGGTATTAAAGTCTCCCACTATTATTGTGTTTCTGTTAATTTCCCCTTTCATACTTGTTAGCATTTGTCTTGCATATTGAGGTGCCCCTATGTTGGGTGCATATATATTAATAATTGTTGTATCTTCTTCTTGAATTGATCCTTTGATTATTATGTAGTGTCCTTTTTTGTCTCTTTCATGGCCTTTATTTCAAAGTCTATTTTATCTGATATGAGTATTGCTACTCCTGCTTTCTTTTGGTCTTCATTTGCATTAAATATATTTTCCCAGACCTTCACTTTCAGTCTGTATGTGTCCCTTGGCTTGAGGTGGGTCTCTTGTAGACAGCATATATAGGGGTCTTATTTTTGTATCTTTCAGCCAGTCTTTGTATTTGTTTGGGGCATTCAACCCATTTACATTTAAGGTAATTATTGATAAGTATGATCACGTTGCCATTTACTTTGTTGTTTTGAGTTTGAGTTTATACACCTTTCCTGTGTTTCCTATCTAGAGAAGATCTTTTAGCATTTGTTGAAGAGCTGGTTTGGTGGTGCTGAAATCTCTCAGCTTTTGCTAGTCTGTAAAGCTTTTGATTTCTCCTTCATATCTGAATGAGCTCCTTGTTGAGTATAGTAATCTGTGTTGTAGGTTTTTCTTTCATTACTTTAAGTATGTCCTGCCATTCCCATCTGGCCTGAAGAGTTTCTATTGAAAGATCAGCTGTTATCCTCATGGGGTTCCACTTGTTTGTTGCTTTTCCCTTGCTGATTTTAATGTTTGTTCTTTGTGTTTTATCTTCATTAGTTTGATTAATATGTATCTTGGGGTGTTTTGCCTTGGGTTTATCTGTTAGGGACTCTCTGGGTTTCTTGGACTTGGGTGGTTATTTACACCGCCATTTTGGGGAATTTTTCAACTATTATCTCCTCAAGTATTTTTTCAGGCCCTTTCTTTTTGTCTTCTTCTGGAACTCCTATGATTCGAATGTTGGAGTGTTTAACATTGTCCCAGAGGTCTCTGAGATTTCCTCATTTCTTTTAATTCTTTTTCCTTTTTCCTCTCTACTTTATTTCCACCATTCTATCTTCCACCTCACTTATCCTATCTTCTGCCTCAGTTATTCTACTGTTGGTTGCTTCAGAGTGCTTTTGATCTCAGTTATTGCATTATTCATTATTGATTGACTCTCTATTTCTTCTAGGTCCTTCTTAAACATGTCTTGCATCTTCTCAATCCTTGTCTCTAATCTATTTATCTGTAACTCCATTTTGTTTTCAAGATTTTGGATCATCTTTACTATCATTATTCTGAATTCTTTTTCAGGTAGACTCCCTATCTCCTTCTCTTTTGTTTAGTTTGGTGGGCATTTTTATCTTGTTCCTTTACCTACTGAATATTTTTCTGCCTTTTCATTTTGTTTAGATTGCCCATTGTGTTTGGGGTGCCCTTTCTGTAGTCTGGAAGTTTGTGCTTCCTCTTTATTGTGGAGCCTGCTCCCTGTTGATAGGGTTGGACTAGTGGCTTGTCAAGGTTTCCTGGTTAGGGGAGCTTGTGTCTGTGTTCTAGTGGGTGGAGCTGGATCTCTTCTCTCTGAAGTTCAATGAAGTATCCAGTAGTGAGTTTTGGGGTGTCTGTAGGTTTGGTATGGCTTTGGGCAGCTTGTCTTTTAATGCCCTGGTTTTGTTCCTGCTTTGCTGGAGAATTAGCATGATATGTCTTGTTCTGAAACTTGTTGGCTCTTGGGTGGAGCTTGGTTTCAGTGTAGGTATGGAGGCTTTTGGATGAGCTCTTGTCTATTAGTGTTCCCTGGAATCAGGAGTTCTCTGATGTTCTCAGGTTTTATAGTTAAGCCTCCTGCCTCTGGCTTTCAGTCTTATTCTTACAGTAGGCTCAAGACTTCTCCATCCATACAGCACAAATAATTAAACATCTAGGTTAATGGTGAAATGATTCTCCAGAGCAAGGGACACTCAGGGAGGTTCACAGAGTTACATGGAGAAGAGAAGAGGGAGGGGGGAGATAGAGGTGACCAGGAGGAGAAGAAGGGGAGTCAAAAGGGGAGAGACCAGTCTAGCCAGTAATCAGTTGCCTAAGTGTTCTCCACAGCCTGGAACACTCAGAGAGATTCACAGAGTTAAGTAGAGAAGAGAAGGGGGGACAGAGGAGATAGAGGTGACCTGGGGGACAAAAGGGAGAGTCAAAGGGGAGAGAGTAATCAAGCCAGTAATCACACCCCTAATTGAAAATGGATACTGAAGATTAGATTCTTAAAGGTACAAATAGATAACAAATACCAAAAAGCAAAGATTAAAAATCTAGAGTAGAGGTTAGACTCTCAAAAATACAATATTAAAAATGCAAAGCAAAATCAATCACAAAATTATTATATATATATATATATATATATATATATAAAATTTGCTTTACAATAGGGTCTTTTTTTGCAAGGTAATAGTAGGTTATAAAAATGAAAATTAAAGGAGTAATAAAGAACTTAAGTTTTAAAAAAATTAAAAAATGATAATAGTAAAAATATGTCTAGGAATTTCTCTGAAGCTGTTGTGGACAGTGTGGGGTCAGTTCAGTTTCAGATAGTTCCTTGTTCCAGCTTGTACTTGTTCTCAAGGTCCATAGGCCCCCTCCAATGCTTAGTCAATGTTAACTACAGGGTTTTAATCTGTTGTGCCTTTCCCTTCCAGAGCATTTCCCTCTTCTTTGTTTATTTTGGCTTTCTCTATTTGCAAGTCTCTTCAGTGTCTAATTTCCACCCTGACACAAGGGGGAGAAGGTGGTCACTTACTCAGGCTTACTTGCTCAGTTGTGTTGTGAGAGGGGGGAGGAACACTGCAAAGAAATATCACTGGCGTGTGTGGGGAGTGCTCACAGTATATGGACCACACTGGGTTTGCCCCAGCTCACAGCAGCGTGTGCTTTCTGGGTCTACACTGCTTGGGCTCCAGGGTGCTCTGCAGGGCATTGTCCAAAGTGGGCCCAGGTCTAAGCCACTCAGGTTCATACTCTCAGGTACTCCACAAGGGCACAGACTTGGTTGGGCCTGTGTTTTGTGCATTTCCAAGGTGGGAGCAGCTCAGGTGACCATAGCTTTGTGAGCACACTGTCCCAGATGGGCTGAGCATCTTAATCACCCCCCACCCCCGGTCCAGGCCACTCAGTTTCCCGGGTGGGCCATGAGAACACCGTCTCAGGTGTGCTGTGTGTCTACTCTGGGGAGCTGATCTCAGGTTGTGACCCTCCTGGCAGATGTCAGCCATCCAGCATCCCGGGAAGACGTGGTTGGCAACTGGGAGCCTGTTCACAGTTTGGTGGAGGATGCCGGTCTCTGGGGCTGAGAATACAGCAGCCCCTTACCTTCTGGCTCTGGCTGTTGCATGCCTGCCTCTCTGCCTCTGGCGGGGGAGAGGTGCCTGTATGCAGTCAGCTAGCTCTCCTTTGGTATTCGCTCAATCCTTGTTCTGTGAGGGGGCCAGGCTGAGAGTTAGAGCCTTTTGTGGGAAAGTTCTCTCTCTCTCTTTTGTTTTTCCCCACTCTGGCAATCCCACAGTTTGGGTTGCTATCTCACATTAGCTCCCTCAGATTGTCCTCAGGGCATTCAGGCCCGGTCCTTACCCTAAGGATGGATGATGCCGCCCGCACCTCCCTGTCCAGCCCCGGCTCGCTGGTGACAGATGCGAGTGTCTGGGCTACTTCGCTGGCAGTTGCGGTTAGGTGCCTATTCTATGGGGTTTTTTTTTCCCTCCCAGTTATGTTGCCTTCTGAGATTCCAAGACTCCCCAGGGACCTGCCTATGAGAGGGTTTCCTACTGTTTGGAAACTTCTCCTCCTTCACAACTCCCTCCCCAGGACAGATCTTTGTCCCTAACTCTTTGTCTCTCTTTTTGTCTTTTATATTTTGTCCTACCTCCTTTTGAAGAGACTGGGCTGCCTTTCTGGGTGACTGGTATCTTCTGCCAGTGTTCAGAAGTTGTTTTGTGGAAGTTGCTCAGCATTCAAATGATCTTTTGATAAATTTGTGGGGGAGAAAGTGATCTCCTCGTCCTATTCTTCTGCCATCTTGGGACCACCCCCTTCCCAGTGATTTTTTATTATACTTCTCTTACAATGACTCAGACACCATTCATAAACTACAGTAAACAATGCATCAACACACATATTACTTTTGTCCAGAAAAATAAGCAACACATATGTTACACAGAAGATATTTATCAGTTGATAAACCATTTGATTACAAAATAAGAGCATACATTTTGGCAGAGATTAATATGTGGTGATTTAGGTTGGTCAGAGCTGATAAAGCCATACTCCACTCACAGGCAGACTCTAAAGCTAATTGAGTTTTATCAAGTTGCCTCAGCAATGCTGGAGTACATCATGAAATACTTGAAAGCAGCTGTTACAACATATTTCAATTCCCTGGAAACCTCTTCCCACTCAGAAGGCCCCATATCATCAGGGACTATTCTAGTCTGTATTCTAGAAACATATATACCTGGTTTACACACCCCAAACTTGACAAATGCATTTCTCATTAGCACAGGACTAACAGCCTGTTAATGAAAACTAAGAATTATTAACCATACAATACAGGGCAATTTAATATTTGAGACTAAAAGATACAGTAACAAAGGTCCCCTGTTGCGATTACCAGAAACATATGCACCGTCTGTAGAGAAATATTTACAAGGTCATGGGCTAGGTTACAGATGGACCAGCATAATGTTACCATAGGCATCAACTAAAATAGATTTCTCTGCAGGGAATCTTGACAGCAGCGTAGTTAAAAGCAACAACTCCTGTATATCCATTTAGTATAGCAATTTTGGTCATATATGAGACCTCTCGGAGTGACAAAAATGCAATGAATAGGCTTTTCCCAGAACAAATGCAGAAATAGGCTTTCCTGATACTTCTGTGGTCAATAGTATAATACCAAGACAGTCTCAGTAAATGAAATTTCTGTCAGTTTGGGCTAAGGGCTTAAGAGGTGTGGTCATTGTCATTCAGTATTTGTGTTGGATTTTCTTCCTGTTTAGCACTTCGTTCTCCTTTGTCTTCTTGCAGTGGGTTGCTGTTGCAGTGATTAAGGTGGAGTTTACCTCAGGGAGAGCTTGTATTTAATAAACAGCTTTCTTGGGAGGCTTATTCATCTCCAGTTTCAGAAAATGTCTATTTATAGGAGAAACCAATTTGATGAAAGGATTGTATAGTGTATCCACCTTAAGGAGGTCTGAGTAAGTGGAGCCTAGAGCATAGTTTAACATTAGTGTGCATCAGAGTGATCTGTGAGCTTGTTAAAATACAGATGCTCAAGACCGTCTCAGGCTTACTCAGTCAGGCTTGCTTCTGGGATGTGACCTGGCATGTATGTGTGTGTGTGTGTGTGTGTGTGTGTTTAATGAGCCACTATATAATTCTGAAATGTACTGGGTTTTGAGTACCAGTAGTTAGTGTGGAAATAAGGGCAGTCAGGGATCAGAGCTATTAGTCAGTGTCCTTTGCTTCCCACATTCAATTATCGAGAAGAGGTTTCTCTGCGCCTTGGGTACCAGGTATATGATGCCTCAGGAGAGACCCAAATAGTCTTCCTTACTTATTATCAGAACCAAGCTTGTCCCTTATGGAAGGGAATGAGGATCAAGCACCAAAGAGGAGTACCTTTAAAATAAATCATCACTTAACTTTGAGCATCAACTTTCAGATGAAAAAGGTATCTATTTGCAGCTTTCAAAGAAAGAAAAAAATTGTTCATGAGAGTCATCACATTTCATAAAATTGTTTTTCTTTGATTTTTTGTTGACATGCACTTGCCATACATTATCTTGGTTTCAGGTGTGCTACATTCATGATGTGACATTTGCAAATAATATAAATGCTCACTACACTATGATAAGTCTTGAAACCATCTGTCCCCCTATAAAGTTATTACAATATTACCGATCATATTCCTTATGTTGTATATTATATCTACATGGATTATTTATTTTAAAATGGGAGATTAGTACCTTTGAATTCCTTTCACCTATTGTACACCATCCCCCTCTGGCAACAACCCATTTGTTCTCAGTACTATTCACAATAGCCAAGATATAGCTATTGGGGATATTGGGGTACATAAATATGTACCCCAGTGGATATTGGGGTACATGAATCTTTTCAAATGTGTTTTTGTTTACTTTGGGTAGATACACAAAAATGAAAGGGCTAGATTGTATGTTAGCAATATTTTTAATTTTTTGAGTAATCTCCATACTGTTTTCCATAGTGGCTGTCCCAGTGCCCACCAGCAGTGCATGAGGGTTCCCTTTTCTCCACATCCTTGCCAATACATGCTGCCTTTTGATAATAGACATTCTGACAGGTGTGAAGTGGCGTCTCTTTGTGGTTTTGATTTGCATTTCCCTGATCACTAGTGATGTTGAGCATCTTTTCACATACCAGTTGGGCATCTGTATGCCCTCTCCGGAAAAATGTCTATTTGATTCTTTCCATTTATTAATTGAGTTGTTTGGTTTTTGATGTTGAACTGTATGAGTTCTTTGCATATTTTTCATATTAATCACTTATCAGATATATGATTTGCAAATATCTTCTCCATTCATTAGGCTGGCTTTCCATTTTATTGCTAGTTTCCTTTATTATGCAAAAGCTTTTGTGTTTGATATAGTTCCATTTGTTTATTTTTGCTTTTGTTTCCCTTGCCTGAGGAGACAGGTCAGATCATTTTATAATTTTTTGCCATCTTAACTATAACGTATCTTGATGTAGATACTCTCAGATCATCTTGTTTATGGTTCTATATCTTCCCTGAACCTGGATGTCTGTTTCCTTCCCCACATTAGGGAACTTTTCAGCTATTATTTTTTCCAAATAAGTTCTCTGTTCTTTTTTCTACCTCTTCTCCTTCTGGGATCTCTATAGTGTGAATGTTAGTATGCATGATGTAATCCCAAGTGTCTCTTAAACTACCTTCCTGTCTAAAAATTCTGTTTCTTTTTCTGTTCTGCTTGAGTAATTTCCCCTACTCCATCTTCCAGATCACTGGTTCATTCCTCTGCACCATCTAATCTGTTGATTCTTTTCTAGTGTATTTTTTATTATGGTTATTGTATTCTGCAGCTCTATTTAGTTCTTAGCCTTTTCCAACTTTTGTTTAAATTCTCACTGTGTTTATTCATCCTCCTCCCAAATTTGTTGAACTCTTTGTGATCATTACCTTGAACTCTTCATTGGGAAGATTGCTTATCTCCACTTTGTTTAGTTCTTTTATTGACGGTTTTGTCTTGTCCATTCATTTCTCTGTTTCTTTGTTGTGGGTAATTTTCTGTGTCTATTTTTACGTACCAGGCAGGTCAATTATATTTTTCCATCCGGAGATGTGGCCTTCAGCGGAAGCCATCCCATGAGCCCAGCTGTATTCTCCCCTCTGATCATCAGAACTATATGCTCTAGTATATATAGCTTTGTGGGCTTCCTGCCCCCTTCAGCTGTGCAGGTGCTGACTACCGTGCATGCACTGGTGGGTAGGGCTGGACCCTACCCCATTGGCTGTGAGACCTTGCCTTGTGTGATAGCTATGAGCCTGCTGAGTTGGGGAAGGCAGATACCCACATGGCTGGCTATATGGGCCAAGAGATCATGGGCCCAAAGGGCTGGTATTGGTTGGTCTGCTGGTAGTCTGGGCTGGGTCCCTACAAAGCTATATGTGTGGGGCCCGGAGAATGGAGAGGTTGGTCTGGCCAGTTGGTGGGTGGATAAGCCTCTGATGCTAATATATTGGCTGGAGGGAGTTTTCCAAATGGTGTTTGACAGTGTCATTATCTCTACAGTAGAAAGAGCTCCCAAAATGAGTCTCACCAATGTCTCCATCTGCAGGGAGCTTCTAGATTGCCTCCTGCCTCTCAGACAGCTTCTCCAAGATCAGCAAGTGGGTCTAACCCAGGCTTCTTTCAAACTCTGAACTTGGAGATAGAATGTGTGAGATTTTGTTCACATTCTTTAACATCAGAGTTTTCATTTCTCATAATACTCCAGCCATCCTGAATGTAAGCTCTGTTGGTTTTCTAAGCCAGATACTCTTGGGACACATCTTCCCAGTGCGAGACCCCTAGGATGGGGCGGCCGCTGTGGGGCTCTGACAGCTCACTCTTCGGGGAGGACCTCTGCAATTGTGGCATTCCTCCCATTTGTGTGTCACCAGCCTGAGTTGTGAGTCCTGGTTGTTCTGTGTCTCTACCTCTCCTATCCATCTCATTCCTTCTTCATGTTTTTAGATGTGGAAAATCTCTAGTAGTAGTTTTCAGTCATTCTCATAGATAGTTGCTCTGAAAATTGTAATTTTGCTGTGTCAGTGGCAGGAGGTGAGTTCAGGGTCTTCCTACCCAGCCATCTTGGCTGTACCACATTTCATAAAATTTAAAATTGAGCTCCCTCACAGTATGACTTATGACCTTCCAAAATTATAGTCAAATCTTTCTATATTTCTCACAAATGTCTTTTAACAAATTCTACAGTAGAGCAGGGCTTCCCTGCTGGCTCAGCAATAAACAATCCTCCTACCTAGGCAGGAGACACGGGTTCAATCCCTGGGTCAGAAAGTTCCCCTGCAGGAAGAAATGGAAACCCACTCCAGTATTCCTACCTAGAAAATCCCATAGACAGAGGAGCCTGGTGGGCTACAGTCCAGGGGTCACAGAGTCGAACACAATTGAGTACGCACACATGCATACACAATAGAGCAGGTGATATTAAACATTCTGCAGCATGAAAGGAACAAATTTCCTCATCTAGCCCTGAGGATTTCTCATTCTTATAAACAGTCACTTTTGGGATTTCAATCAGATGAGCTACCATCTTTCAAACTGTGGTTTGAAAGCTTAAGATACACTTTTTTATAAGGCACAAGAAACCAATTTATTTTCTTTCTCTCTCGCTGACCATAAGCTTGCTTTCTAGTGGTTCTTTGATTAAGAATGATAACTCCAATATCTCATATCTGAAGACACATAGGATTTGGTCAAAGGAAACAACTAACACCTCCACTGTCTCTGACAGCATCACATGGAAGCTTCAGGATGCTTATGATAATTTACAAGCTACAGGCTTTGTAGTGATTATGGATCTAAGATCTGATATTAGTTTGGCTCTTTGCAGAAGTAGTGGCTGTAAATGGATTCTGCCTTCACTATATTGTGTGAAAAGTATAGCTCCTATCCAGTTGCTTCATTAGTATCCTAGATCACACATTACATAACAGTGTTCTGCTGGAAATGAACACAGGACTGGACTTTTGAGAGCATGCATTTTTGTTTCTAAGCAAATATTACCATTAGAGATTTACAAGGTATGAAGACAGCATTAAGAAAGTGAACCTAGATATTTTTGCAAGTGCCTAGGCATATAGATTTGGAGAAGGCAATGGCAACCCACTCCAGTATTCTTGCCTAGAAAATCCCATGGATGGAGGAGCCTGGTAGGCTGCAGTCCATGCGGTCACAAAGAGTCGGACATGACTGAGCAACTTCACTTTTACTTTTCACTTTCATGGATTGGAGAAGGAAATGGTAACCCACTCTGGTGTCCTTGCCTGGAGAATCCCAGGGACGGGGGAGCCTGGTGGGCTGCCATCTACGGGGTCGCACAGAGTCGGACACGACTGAAGCGACTTAACAGCAACAGGCATGTAGATTAAGTTTTGTTCTTTGTCTCAGTTTGTTCAGGTTGTCTCAGGTTGTTCTTTATCTCTTCACAGGTTGCCTGTTGTCTCAAACAAATGAATGAGAGGCCTATTTGCATTTTCCAGATTAAAACTCAAGTCAGTAATAGCTTTGGCCAGATACTGGCACAACATGGTAGTCAGATATCAAGTTCAGTGGGCAAGCATGCCACGTTAGTAACAGGAACATAAAGCCAAGAGGCAAATTGTTTCCAAGACCTTGGAGGCTTCAGGGGAGGGAAGCATAAAGAATGACCAGGGTCAGTAACAGCATTCCACAGGGAGTAACAAAAGTCATTTAAAAAGACTATAGAAATACAAAGTCCGGACTGCATTGCTGTGTCAGATGCTAGAGAATATAGCTGCATACCAAAGATAAGAGTCAAGGTCAGGTGGGGAAGATAAGATAGATTTTACCAAGTGATTTTCTTGCTGTCTCTTCTAGATTTCCTTTGGCTTGTTGTCAGTGATAAAGCTCTTGTTCTGGATGATGTGTTAAAGACACTAAATAATTCTCCAACCCTGCTTTAGCATCTCACCACAAGGCACAAAGAAAAAGACATAGAGTGTGGATTCAAGCAGTTATCATTTTTAAGTTTTATTTTTAAAACTGGCTCTCCACTTTGCATGAGGCAGGTGGAAAATTTTTTTATGCAAAGCTCTGGGGAAGATAGACTCCAGATAAAATTCTACTTTGCCTTAGCTGTTATGGAAACTAGTTTATATAAAAATCCCATCATATGGCTGAAAGGTTTTACTATTACTATCATATTCAAATGTGAAAAGTCAGAGGGATTAGATGGGAATATCATTAGAGTAAGAGTCAGATGACTGGGATTCTAATCTCAGCTAAATAAAAGTGTAAACTTAGGCAAACATTTAATCTTTTATATTAAAAAATTTTTTTGGAGTATAGATGATTGACAATATTGAGTTAGTTTCAGGTGTACAGCAGTGAATCTGCTATACATATATATCCACTGTTTTTTTTATGGATAATTTTCCTGATGCTATCTTCATACCTTGCAAATCTCTAGTGGTAATAAAGCTGAATGCTCTCAAAGTCCCAATCATATTTTTTACAAAAAAATAGGCCATTACAGAGTATTAATTAGAGTTCCCTGTACTACACAGCAGGTTCTTATTAGTTATCTATTTTATATAGAGTAGTGTGTATATGTCCATCCCAACCATTTAACTGTTTTAGACTTTAGCTTCCTCATTTACTGAAATGAGGAAGCTAATCATTCATTCATTGCCTAGTAGACTTTTAGTGAGATGAAACTGTGATAATGCACATAAATAACTTCCTATCTTTCAAAATCATTGTAATAGGTGTTAACTTTAAGTTGTTAAGAACCATAAAAAGTTAGGACTGACATTTATATTGTCATTTTATAAATACTCTTACAGCATCTTTTCATAAATAAGGACCCCATAGTTCTACTTGGATGAATGATTAAGCAGATTCCCCTGCCCTCTGGTAACTTACTTTCATATAGGGAAGAGAATCATGTGTAGTGATATCTCCTGCTTGCCTCCCAAGCATCCACTTCTCCATCTCCCTTCCTGCATGGTTCTGAATTTTCAGTCTGAATGGTTCTGAGATTACTGCCTCCGCTAGTTATTATTATTGGCTTAGATCTATCTATGGATTGGTTTTGTTGTTCAGTTG
The DNA here is from genome assembly GCF_003369695.1 of Bos indicus x Bos taurus. Lineage (NCBI taxonomy): Eukaryota > Metazoa > Chordata > Mammalia > Artiodactyla > Bovidae > Bos > Bos indicus x Bos taurus. Next base: position 37,288,898 of record NC_040084.1, read on the forward strand.
CTCAGTTGTGTCTGACTCTTTGCCACCCTGTGGACTGTGGGACTGGTAACCAAATTGAGGCTCATCTAATCAAAGTGAATCTCTGACATTTTGCTTGAAATGTTGGAATGTAGACTCTTCCTTGCTAGGCTTATACTCAAAAGATGAGAAGCCTGGTATAGCAGCAACCATAGAGACAGAGCCAAGAGCTGCTTTGCAACCAGCCAAAGAGATGCAAGTCCTAGAGAGGGAACCTAGTGACATCATTTACGTTCATGATAAGAACCTTGCCATTCTCTCTCATTTTCCTAGAGATTTTGATACAAAAAGCCTGTAATCTGGGACCCCAAGGCACTTTTAAAAGTCTCTCAGAATGATCTCATTTGCACCTGGATTTGATTATTAAGGGATGGAACCAAGAGCACTTGTAGTTTTCACTAGCGAATGAAGGGTTTCTTTTGGGCATGCAGTTCTAGAAATCAGATTTGCTCATAAATCTTTGTTTCTTTTAAATTAATTTGTTCTTTTGACACACTGTACTTGCACATGCATTTACAGTTCCTCTGTTCACTAGTTTTACTATTTACCCAGTAATGATTGTGCTTTTATGTGCTTAGTCACTCAGTTGTTTCCAGCCCTCTGCGACCCTTTGGACTGTAGCCCGCCAGGCTTCTCTGTCCATGAGATTTTCAGGAAAGATTACTGGAGTGGCTTGCCATTTCCTCCTCCAGGGGATCTTCCCAACCCTGGGATCTAGTAATGATTGCTTAGTGCTAAGTGTAACCATGAGTAGTGCCCTAACATGGGAGAAGGAAGGAGGAAGGTGTGTGTTCCCTACTGGTTTCTGATAGGTTGATCTAGGTAACTTAGTGAGTGGTATTGGAATGCTCCTGTTGGCACTGTGTGAGACTGATTGTAAACCACCATTATACATGAAAAAATGATGGGTATAAATGTAATGAATGAACTTCTCTATGAGGTAAATGAGGCTTTCTAGGTAGAAAGAGGATGCAGTCACTTCCAGTTGAGGGGAGGGGGGCACATCTGGGAAGATTTTACAAAGGAAGAAGAACTTGCAGTGACCTTGAAAAACAGACTTTGGATGGAGAAGGAAAGTCAGAGACACAGAAAACAGGTGGGGAAAAGCATGTTTGGGGGACAGTCCACAGTCTGGCTGGACAGTTTCAGCTAAAGGTGTAAGGAATAGCCATGTTTATCTTCCCAGTGTAAGATAAACATTGCTGTTACACAATTCTATGCTTGTTCTTTCATGAAAATGAGGTTTGTAAAATGCTTTTTAAATGCTGTTGACACCTCATCTGTTCACGTGGGCAGCAGCCTTGTATCTGAAAGCAGTGTGGCTGTAATGTAGCAATGTTGGTGCCCTATTAAGTTTGTTGAAAAGGAGTTCTACCTGTCATGGATAGTTAGCCGCTTTGGCCTGCTCTTAAATCAACATTTAAATAAGGAAACCAGGAGACCCAAGGGACAAAAAGTCCTTGCCACAGTGTGTATCTAAGGGTTTTCCTTAAAAGAAGTGAAAAAAATAAATAAATAAGTGTTGAAAACTTAGGAGGGTTAAAGGAGTGCAAAGTATTTGCTTTTTTGCATGCTGTTCTTGGACCCAGGCCATTTTCACAGTACCCAGCGGTGTTTTCGTGTTTTCCCTAATTTATTGGTGATTTCATTTCATGACCTTTAATCCAGGAAATGCCGCATAAGAAACACACTGTGGAAACTTTCCTATCATAAATTTTAAATATACAAAAAATGGTCATCCCTGGCTACTCCAAGTATCCTAAAAATCTTGTTCCAGTGCTGATCACAGAAAATCATGAGACATTCCAAAGGCATAGGAAAGAACATTTTCCCTCATTTGATCTGATTACACCTATTATGTTTCAATTAAGATACATTTATAATATAATGCATTTGTTTTAAATGTAATATGACTTAATAGCTCCTTTAGCTATCTCAGGAACAAATGTTCATTCCATAGGACCAGCTAGGCTGTCCCAGGTTTCTTCCTCAAATGGAATTTTTTGCTTAGCACATTAAGTATAACACAGCTCTGATATCTTTGATACCTTGTACTGCTTTGATCTGATTTTCTCCTGTCCTTTACGCCCCACCTAGCATTTCAACTGATGTTTGTTCCCATCTAGAGTTTCTTTTAATTTTGGCTTCTGGTGTCATGCTTCCTGGTTTCTTACCTAATCCGATCCTTTCTATGACTTAGCCTCACTCCCAGATTCCAAGTTACCTGCTTTGGTCCCTACTGTGGCTCACCTGTTGAGTTAGGTCTCTCATCTGCCCCTTTCTGTGGAACTCTCTGCTTCTGCTGCATTTTGCAGATGACAGATCTGGCTGCCTCCTGATGGAATGTCAACTCTAATTTAGCCCTTTCAGATGGAGGAAGATCTAATGCCTCTGGTTCTGGCAAATATTCATTTTTTCCTTTCATCTAGGTTTTATCAACATTAAAATTCATGAAGGACTTTTTTTTTAATAAAGCAAAATTTCTAGACATAATCTTCCCAGAGTATACCCACATGGAGGAAAGCAGACAACCTCGTACAATCTTAGGATCTTTGTTTCTTTATCACAAGATATAATTTGGAGTTATAGTTGCCACATCATGAAAATGTATTATGCGTAAAGTTAAATGGTACTATCACAAAAATTAATCTAGATATTCAAAAATAATTCTTCAATTATCAGGGATTTGTTTAGTTAGTTAAGATGCTCACTATCAGTTTTGGGCACCATGATGGTGATATAGATTTTCCTGACTTTGCTTCCCTCCCAAGAAGAAAAACTAACATTTATTCAATGTGAGTGAACATGGCGGGTAGAGCTGAAGCACACCCATGCACCTCAGAGACCAAGACAGGCTGCATTAAAAGGTAAAAAAATAGCTCCATGTTGGCTATGTTGTCCTATCCCAGAACAGGCTAGCACAGGATCTGCAGAGAGATGTCTTCAGAGCCTCCATTTGCCCCAGTGGTGAAAGAGAATCCAAGGGGGGCAGCCAGATTCCCCCAGCATTGCAAGTCAATTTCTGGGAGTCCCTATTCTCACCTTGGGGATTATAGGAAGATCTGAGAATCCAGTCTCTGGGAATCTGACTGGAATAGAGAAGTGGGGAGGGGCTTGCAGAAACCAGCAGAGGAATCTTGGCCAACCAAGTTCATGCTGACAGAGCCATGTAGTCACCCCAACTAGTGGATTTGCTTGTCTGCAGAACCAAGTCAGGAGTGTACTCCGATCAAGGAACTTGACTGGGTGCAGATTTATCTGATCCAGACTCTCAAGAGAGGAGTTTTGCCCAGTTTTCCATATCTAGGCAAGGTGCTGACTCACTGCCCCACCCACTGTGACAGTGGAGAGTGCCATCTAGCCCTGTCTGATTGGAAGGGCTGGTGACAACTCCAATGTGGCCCATTGGCCCTTGAGTAGAGACAAGGGCTGACAGAGCTAATGGTTTGCAAGGCCAAGCCAGTGGTCCTGTTCAGCCAGGGAACTTGGGGTATAGGTCAGCTTAAGACAGCAAATGGAGCTTTCCTGGTTCTAGAACTGCTGCTACTGCTGCACTCAGGCAGGAAATCTCATTTGTAGTTGTGCTCTTTGTTGAACACAGCCTTAAAGCTGTCCAGCCAGGGAACCTAACCAGAGTGCATGGGAAGATTTATAGGCCATTCAAAGCCTTGCATACAGTGGCACTTATACAGCACAGCCTATGGCTTCCCCAGTCGGTAGAGCAAAATCAGTGGACTCACCTGACCAGGGAATTCAGTGCATACTCAAGCATGATTTGGGCCCCTAGACAATGAGCTGCATAGACCCTGGGTCTTGGTCTGCTGTCTTATCAAATCAGAGAAGTGAGATCGCTCAGTCGTGTCTGACTCTTTGCAATCCCATGGACTGTAGCCTACCAGGCTCCTCCATTCATGAAATTTTCCAGGCAGGAGTACTGGAGTGGGTTGCCATTTCCTTCTCCAGGGGTTCTTCCCAACCCAGGGATTGAACCCAGGTCTCCTACATTGCAGGTAGATGCTTTACCATTGGAGCCACCAGGGAAGCCCCGAAGCTGCTTCAACTAATGAATATAGAACTCAATCCTGACTATCTTTATAAGCCTGACTTGAGACTTCAGGCAGTATGTAAAACATATGAAGAACTCATATAACTCAATAGCAAAAATTTCATGACTCAATCTTAAAAAATGGATAACCTAACCTAAATAGATATTACCTAAAGGAGATATAAAAAAGACAAACAGGTACCTGAAAAGATGTTCAATATCACTAATCATTAGGAAAATACAAGTTAAGACCACAATGAGGTATCATCCGTTTCGAGCCTATTTAAAATGGTCATCATCCAAAAGATAAGAGATAACAAATGCAGGTTTGGATGAAGAAAGAAGGAAACCTCCATGCACTGTTGGTGGGATTGTAAATTGGTACAGCCACTGTGGAAAACAGGATGGAGGATCCTTAAATAATTTTAAAATAGAATTACCATATGATCCAGCAATTCTGCTTCTAAGAATGTATTCAAAGATATTGAAAATTCTAACTTGAAAAGATATCTGTACCTTACCCGCTATGTTCATAGCAGCATTGTTTACAATATCCTAGGCATGAAAACAACTGAGGAATGCAAGGATAGATGAATGGGTTAAAAAGTTGTGGGTATATGTGTGTGCATGCACACACTCACACACACACACACTCCTATAATGGAATATTATTCAGCCATAAAAGATGAGGAAATTCTACCATTTTTGCCAATGCAGATAGACCTTGAAGGCATTATGCTGAGTGAAATAAATCAGAGAAAGAAAAATGCTGTATAATCTCACTTGTGTGTGGGATCTAAGAGAATGAAACAAACAAAAACATCAAGCTTGTAGAAAAAAAGATCAGACTGGAGTTACCAGAGGTGGCGAGTAGGCCAGGGGAGAGTTAGAGGAAGGCGACTAAAGGGTACACACTTCCAGTTGTAAGATAAATAGCTCGAGGGATGTAATATACAACACGATGACTGTAGCTAACACAGCTGTGTAATATGTAGGAAATTTAAGACAGTAAATCCGAAGAAATCTCATCACAAGAAGATTTTTTTCTTTTCTTTTTACTTTGTAGATATGAAAATATGAAAGTTAGCTGAACCTGTTGTAATCATTTCACAATATATGTAAATCAAGTGATCATGCTGTACACCCTAAACTTATACAGTGATATATGCTGATTATTTCTCCATAAAAATGATGGTTTTATATTTATAAAAGATGCTCAACTTATATTGCAAGTATCTGTATTTTTATAAATGTAAGTTATTCTATGTGCAGCCCAGTATTACTCTTGAATGTGTTTTGAACCATCTAGGGACCTTGTTAAAATGCAGGCTCTGATTCAGGTCTCAGTTAGAGCCTGGTTAGAGACTAAGAGTCTATATTTTTAACAAGCTTCCAGGTGTTGCTAATGCTGCTGATACTTTGGTTAGCAAAGCTCTAGACAATGACTTCATCTGTATTTTTAGAATTGTACATAAACAGCTTCTAACACACAGTCTGTATATACTAATTGAAGGAAGGAGTGAAAGAAAAAAAATCAAATGTTGATGATTTGGGGAAGTTAATGGCTTATTAATTTAAAAACATACAGCCCTAAAAAATGAGTATAGACATAGGTCAGTTGAAAGTTCATTCAGTGTGAAAGTGTGTTCAACTTTTTAAAAGATGCTATGTCATGATTCTGATATATTTAGCTAGAGTCAGCATGTATGCATTGAGACCAACTGTATATGAGAGACCATGCTCAGTAATACAAGGAACACATGAATTAAACAGTACTGTCTGTAAAAAGGTTATTCTGTACTGCAGGTCACAAAAACTAACATTGTTTAAGAAGTGATACATAATTTGGTTTTCATATCTATTGATAGAATGATCCAGCTATTGTAGATGCTGTTATATTCACTTACTCAGTGTCTCAGACAGATTTATCCTGAAGCTGGATGCTTGTTGAGAAAGAAAAGGAAAGATTTTTCTGTATGGTAGAACCATTTAATGGCATAAAATAAGCCATGTATTATTTTAAAAAATAATGACAATGATGACATTGTAATAGTGAATCTAATACAGATAGTAAAAGCTAGCATTTAATGAGCACATAGCATATACTAAGAACTTAACAAAATTATTTTCTTTAGTACTCCCAACATTCCTGTGAGGTAGATACTATAACTTTCCTAGTTCACGTATGAGAAACCAAGACTTAGGAAGAGAAACTAACTTGTTCAGTGTCACATGGTTTAGTATATGATAGACTCAGAATATGAAAACATGCAGTCTGGATTCTCTGGAGTTTATTCTTAACTTTGAGCATATACTGCCGTAAGAAAGGCATAAACAAATATGCTGGAGATTCCAAGGAAAGGGGGCCGTATTTGAGTGAGGGTGTGGGCTTCCCAGGTGGTGCTAGTGGTAGAGAACACGCTTGCCAATTCAGGAGACATAAGAGATGTGGGTGCAATCCCTGGGCCAGGAAGATCCTCTGGAGGAGGGCACAGCAATCCACTCCAGTATTCTTGCCTGGATATCTCATGGATAGAGGAGCCTGGTGGTCTACAGTCCATGGTGTCACAAAGAGTCAGACATGACTGGGTGAGTGATACTTTTACAACTTTCACATTAAACCTTGAAAGATAATGAGATTTCAGTAGGTGGAATAAGATGGGATGACAATCTAGGGAAATGAAACAGCCTGAAAAAATGCTATGAGACTAAAAAGACCATGACTTTGAAGTTTTAATCTTGGGTGAACAAGAAAATGATGGTACAACAATAACGCTAACAGGAAGTTAACAGGAAAATGAAGTTTTTTTCAGTTTATTTATCAATAGATCACCTCAATCATTACAGAATTGGAAGCAATATTATTGAATTACAGGAAAAAAAAAAAGCCAGGCTGAAAATACTGATTTGAAAATTTGTCACATATTTAAAAAGAAACTACTTGAATGAACACTGTGTCTTTAGAGTGGAAATAATTAAACAAGAGATGACAAAATGGCAAATGCTTTCATGTGTCTCATAAGACAAAATGCTTACTTTTGAGGCAATTTTGGCCATTTAATATTTTAAATTTTACCCCCAATAAAATACATTACATTGAGGAGGATATATATATAATTGTTAAATTCTAGCAAAAAATTACTTCTTTGATGTATTTATTTATTCAAACCTAACTGGAATAATTCACTACTAGAAGGATATGCAATAATTAGATAAGATGAATGAGTGCTTTGGTTTTATTCTTAAATCCATGATGTAGTAATAAACTTAACTGGAATGTAGATCAAGAAGGATGACATGCGTTGTTACACATTGTCAGTATGAACCAAAAGCCAGAATGGCAGGGTGGTTAAGAGCTCTGGTCTAGGTTCAGATCTAGATTTGTGAGATTATCAGCGTCCTCCTCTAGAAAATGAGAGTGATAGTAATAATAATAATAATAATGATAGTACCTACCTTTTAGAAATTTGGGGGAGAATAGTTAAAATAAGACATGTAAATTTACTGGAATGATATCTGATATAAAATAATGGTATGATAATAATATTTGTTATCTATCAAGGATTATTTTCAATAAGAAATTAAGAAATGTTAGATATTATTATTACTATCAATAACTCTTATGGCAGTATTATTTTTACAGGGACTATATCCTGCTAAACATTCATACATTGTCTGAAAGACATGGCCATATCAGTTGCATAGGCTTTTTATTGTTTCCTATTCTCTTCAGTTTTAATCCATTTAATATTTTTAATACTGTAGTAGTATCAAAGTTGATATTTGAAGATGAGTACAAGGAAAGAAAGTTATGACCAACCTAGATAGCATATTAAAAAGCAGAGATATTACTTTGCCAACAAAGGTCCGTCTAGTCAAGGCTATGGTTTTTCCAGTGGTCATGTATGGATGTGAGAGTTGGACTGTGAAGAAAGCTGAGCACCGAAGAATTGATGCTTTTGAACTGTGGTGTTGGAGAAGACTCTTGAGAGTCCCTTGGACTGCAAGGAGATCCAACCAGTCCATTCTGAAGGAGATCAGCCCTGGGTGTTCATTGGAAAGACTGATGCTGAAGTTGAAACTCCAGTACTTTGGCCACCTCATGCGAAGAGTTGACTCATTGGAAAAGACTCTGATGCTGGGAGGGATTGGCGGCAAGAGGAGAAGGGGACAACAGAGGATGAGATGACTGGATGGCATCACGGACTCAATGCACATGAGTTTGTGTGAACTCCGGGAGTTGGTGATGGACAGGGAGGCCTGGTGTGCTGCGATTCATGGGGTCGCAAAGAGTCAGACACGACTGAGCGACTGAACGGAACTGAACTAAAAGTTATAGCAGAGTAGACATTTTCCCCAGAGGTAGAGTGCATGTTCATAGTTGAAGTGATAAAACACTTTTTGGTGTTTTGAATGACAGAAGATGACATGAGACCGTGTGAATCATAAATTCAGTTCTGTTTTTAAGAATTGTGAATATATTTTTTAAAAATTCTGAATAAATTGTTCTTCTCAAAATCTGTCCTATTCTAACTCTTGGAGAAAAATTGAGAGAAGTTTAGACACTTTTTGCACACTTCCTATTATTATTGTCCACAACTGACCTGTGTCTCAAGTTCCTGAAGCATGGTATGGATAAAACTTTAAATCATCCAAATACTATTCTATTGGTGAAATTTTATAATTTGCATTCTTATACTTTTCATAGAAATAATGTTTGTTTCCTAGAATTCAAGAACTTCTTTTTTTATCATTATCTGTTTGCATTACTGTTCTTTTATTATACTGATATTATACTGATATTTCAAAATTCCTTTAATTTCATAAGTAAAGGATTATTACTTCAGGTAGGGAGAAAAGATCACTGAGACTTGTTTTCTCCCCCCCCCCACAAGAATCTATGGTACTCACAGAATTAGGGAGCCACTTATATGAGAAAAAAATTGTGTCCATGATTAAAACATATTTTTTTTTCCTGTGAATGTAACCTAAAGAGTCAAATTTATATATTTGTAGAGACAAACGTACTATTTGTTGTTAATGTTCAGTCACCCAGTCTGTCCAACTCTTTGTAACCCCATGGACTGCAGCATGCCAGGCCTCTCTCTCCCTCATTATCTCCTGAAGTTTGCCCAAGTTAATCTCCATTGCAATGGTGATGTCATCCAGCCATCTCATCCTCTGATGCCCTCTTCTCCTTCTGCCCTCAATCTTTCCCAGCATCAGGGACTTTTCCAGTGAGTCAGCTGTTCACATCAGATGACCAAAATACTGGAGTTTCAGCTTAAGCATCAGTCCTTCCAACGAGTATTCAAGGTTGATTTCCCTTAAGGTTGTCTGGTTTGGTCTCCTTGCTGTCCAAGGGACTCAGAGGATTTTTCTCCAGCACCACAGTTCGAAGGCATCGATTCTGTAGTGCTCTGCCTTCTTTACGGTCCAGCTCTCATGACCATATATGACCACTAGGATGCCTCCACAGCCTTGACTGTATGGACCTTTGTCAGCAGAGTGATGTCTCTATTTTTCAACACACTGTCTAGGTTTGCAATCACTTTCCTGCCAAGAAGCAAATGTCTACTAATTTCATGGCTAAAGTCCCATCCACATTGATTTTAGAGCCCAAGAAGAGGAAATCTGTCACAACTTCTACCTTTTCCTTCTCTATTTACCATGAAGTAATGGGGCCAGATGCCATGATCTTAGTTATTTTAATATTTAGTTTTAAGCCAGCTCTTTCACTCTCTTCCTTCACCCTCATCAAGGGGCTCTTTATTTCCTCTTCACTTTCTGCCATTAGAGTGGTATCATCCTTGCATATGAGGTTGTTGATGTTTCTCCCGCCTATCTTGATTCCTGCTTATAGCTGTCCAGCCCAGCATTTCTCATGATGTGCTCAACATGTAAATTAAACAAACAGGGTGACAGCAGACAGCCCAGTCGTACTCCTTTCTCAACCTTGAACCAATCAGTTGTTCCAAACGGGATTCTAACTGTTACTTCTTGATCCGCATACAGGTTTCTCAGGAGACAGGTAAGATGGTCTGGTATTCCCATCTCTTGAAGAACCTTCCACAGTTTATTATGATCCACACTGTCAATGGCTTTGGCATAGTCAATAAAACAGATATAGATTTTTTTCCCCCTGGAATTCCCTATCTTTCTCTATGATCTAGCAAATGTTGGCAATTTGATCTTTGGTTCTGCTTCCTTTTCTACACCCAGCTTGGACATCTGGAAGTTCTTGGTTTGCATAATGCTGAAGCCTAGCATGCAAGATTTTAAGCATGACCTTACTAGCATGGGAGATGAGTGCAATTATCCAATAACTAGCACATTCTTTAGTATTACCCTTCTTGGGGATTGGGATGAGGATTAACCTTTTCCAGTCCTGTGGCCACTGCTGGGTCTTCCAGATTTGCTGACATATTGAATGCAACACCTTGATATCATCATTCTTTAGGGTTTTGAATACCTCTACTGGAATTCCATCACATCCACTAGCTTTATTAACAACAGTGCTTCCTAAGGCCCACTTGGCTTCACTTTCCAGAATGTCTGCCACTGGGTGGCTGACCACACCATTGTAGTAATCTGGTTCATTTGGACCTTTTTTTCTACAGTTCTTCCACGTATTCTTTCCAGCTCTTCTTGATTGCTTCTACTACGTCTCTACCATCTATGTCCTTTATTGTGCCCATCTTTGGGCAAAATGTTCCCTTGATATCGCCAGTTTTCCTGAAGAGATCTCTAGCCTTTCCTCTTCTATTGTTTTGTTTTTCCTAGTTTTATGCACTGTTCATTGAAGAAGGCTTTCTTGTCTCTCCTTACTCTTCTTTGGACATTTGTGCCTATTTGGACATATCTTTCTCTTTCTTCCTTTTCGTTTCTCTTCTTTCTTTAGCTATTTGTAAGACCTCCTCAGATAACTGCTTTGCCTTCTTGCTTTTCCTTTTCTTTGGGATAGTTTTATTTGCTGCCTTCTGTGCAGTATTACAGACCTCCATTCATAATTCTTCAGGCACACTGTTTACAAGTTCTAATCCCTTGAGTCTATTCATTACCTCCACCGAATATTCATAAGAAAGAAAGTGAAGTTGCTCAGTCGTGTCCAACTCTTTGCAACCCCATGGACTGTACCCTATGAGGCTCCTCCATCCATGGGATTTTCCAGGCAAGAGTACTGGAGTGGGTTACCATTTCCTTCTCCAAGGGATTTTCCCAACCCAGGGATCGAACCCGGGTCTCCTGCATTGCAGGCAGATGCTTTACTGTCTGAGCTACCAAGGGAACCATAGGGGCTTTGATTTGCGTCATACCTGGCTGGCCTAGTGGTTTTCCCCTGCTTTCTTTTTTTTTTTTATTTTATTTTTAAACTTTACATAATTGTATTAGTTTTGCCAAATATCAAAATGAATCCGCCACAGGCATACATGTGTTCCCCATCCTGAACCCTCCTCCCTCCTCCCTCCCCACACCATCCCTCTGGGTCGTCCCAGTGCACCAGCCCCAAGCATCCAGTATCGCGCATCGAACCTGGACTGGCAACTCCCCTGCTTTCTTGATTTAAGCCTGAATTTTGATATGAGAAGCTGGTGATCTGTGCCACAGTCAGCTCCAGATCTTGTTTTTGCTGACTGTATACAGTTTCTCCATCTTCGCTTCAAAGAATGTAATCAATTTGATTTCAGTATTGGCCATTTGATGATGTCCATGTGTAAAGTCATCTCTTGTGTTGTTGAAAAAGGGTATTTGCTATGACCAATGAATTCTCTTGGCAGAATCCAGGCAGCCTTTGCCCTGCTTCCTTTTGTTCTCCAAGGCCAAACTCGCCTGCTACTCCAGGTATCTCTTGACTTCCTACTTTTGCATTCCAATCCCCAGTGATGAAAAGGACATCTTTTTTGGGGGTTAGTTCTGGAAGGTCTTCTGGTCTTCATAGAACTGATTAACTTCAGCTTCTTTGGGATCGTTGGTGGGGGCATAGACTTAGATTACTGTGATGGCTTGCCTTGGAAATGAACAGAGATCATCTTGTCATTTTTGAGATTGCACCCAAGTACTGCATTTTGATTTCTTTGGTTGATTATGAGGGCTACTTCTTTTCTTCCATGGGATTCTTGCCCACAATAGGAGATGTAATGGTCATCTGAATTAAATTTGCCCATTCCTGTCCATTTTAGTTCACTGATTCCTAATGCACTATATTTGTTATTAATGTGTTTTCAGGTTTTAGCCCACCTGTGTGGACATTGTTTTAAGAATGAATTGATATTCCTAAAAGTTTAGTAGATTTACTGCAGCTTAAAAAATAAATTTGGTTAAATATTTGAGGGAAAATTAGATTATTCTGTTCATAGGTTCAAGATGTAGTAGAAACACCCAAATTTCAAATTCCCCAAGAGGTCAAGAATTAATACAAATATATTAAAAGGCCTGATGTAAATCAATGGGGAGCATGGGGCACTGATGGCAGCTTGCATGCCATACCTAATAACACTATAGAAACACTTAAGTCAGTGAAAGTCCCTCAGTCATGTCTGACTCTTTGTGACCCCATGGACTATACAGTCCTTGGAATTCTCCAGACCGGAATACTGGAGTGGATAGCTGTTCCCTTCTCCAGGGGAACATCCCAACCCAGGAACTGAACCAGGGTCTCCTGCATTGGAGGTGGATTCTTTACCAGCTGCGTTAGAGAAGCTCTTGGAGCCAAGCTAACCACCTATGTTCTGGCTACATTTTTATTCTCTGTCTTGTGATTTGCTGCCACTTATTTTAGGGGATTTGATTTATGCTAGTTTTAAATACCATTTCTTAGCTTCGCTGATCCACATCTGTTTGCCTAAGTTCTAGTCTAGAACTGGAATAAAAATTTATATCATTAAGTTATATTAGATATTTCAAAGACAATGGTAATTTGAATTAATTCAAGGAATATATGTTTGGTATAAATTATATGCAATTTATTAATACAATCTGCTGAGCATGACATCAGATCAGATCAGATAAGATCAGTCGCTAAGTCGTGTCCGACTCTTTGCAACCCCATGATTCGCAGCACGCCAGGCCTCCCTGTCCATCACCAACTCCCAGAGTTCACTCAGACTCACGTCCATCGAGTCAGTGATGCCATCCAGCCATCTCATCCTCTGTCGTCCCCTTCTCCTCCTGCCCCCAATCCCTCCCAGCATCAGAGTCTTTTCCAATGAGTCAACTCTTCGCATGATGTGGCCAAAGTACTGGAGTTTCAGCTTCAGCATCATTCCTTCCAAAGAAATCCCAGGGCTGATCTCCTTCAGAATGGACTGGTTGGATCTCCTTGCAGTCCAAGGGACTCTCAAGAGTCTTCTCCAACACCACAGTTCAAAAGCATCAATTCTTTGGCACTCCCTTCTTTTCGCCAATCTGAAGCTTATTATCGAATTATCCCAAGTTGTATTCCTCTATGAGCATGACATATTACATGACATAGAGGAAAACAACTTGGGATAATTCAATAATAAGCTTCTGATTGGCGAGAAGAAGGGAGTTAATTTATTCTTTCCTCTTCTTACTCACCTGAATGGTTTAACCTGGTTACACATATACCTTTGTCACTTCTTGATTTTCATGAGTGCAAATTACATTCCTAACTTTAAAGACTGTGTGGAGGAGAGCACTGAGAAGCAGCAGCAAAAATAAGTGAATATTCTGTGTATATGAAAGACACAATGTGATGAGGGCTCTGATAGACCCACTGGTACCAAGGGGAGGAGATGAGCGTCTAATGGAGGGAGTGGCTGTGGATTAATTATCTCTCTCTGCAGAGTGGAGAAGGGGAAATTCCAGGTGGAGGCAATACCAGGTATAAAGGGCTGAAGATATCCAAAGCAGAGTTCAGTTATAAATTATATGCCTATTTCCTGCTTCCAAAAATCATGGTCAAGAGCATAAGGCTACAAAAAAATAGAATGAAATTGGCATTATTCTTAATAACTCAAACAACATGTTTGATATGTATTCACTTATTTAAAAGAATTAAGTAAATCAGCCCCTGAACAGTGTATAATAAAAGAGCAGGTTCATGAAAACTTTCCTTTTTCAATCATTTGCACTGAAGCCTTACATTGCCTTCAGCCTCTCGCCTCAATTATTTTACTTATATTTTTATTGCTGAGACGCTTACCCAGTGCTTCCGACACCTGTGGCCAAGAAATATTTTATGATGCCTATGGCCAAGAGATATTCTATGAGTATTTTTGATGATGATAACACATTGTAAGGCAGCTTGAGGAAAGAACAAATTTATTAGATAAAAATGAAATGATACTTGAAATTCAGTACTCATTGACACCCAGTAAATACCAACTTGTTGTGGACCATATAGGACTCTGCCACAGTACAGCACAGGGAGCACACTAAGCGATAGCAAGTAACCTTCCCCTCTGCTAAGTCGCTTCAGTCGTGTCCGACTCTGTGCGACCCCATAGACGGCAGCCCACCAGGCTCCCCCGTCCCTGGGATTCTCCAGGCAAGAACACTGGAGTGGGTTGCCATTACCTTCCCCTCAGCCCACTACTTTACTACATATTAATTAATTTACATATTAATCACCTCACTCCTGTTGTCTTTTCAAATAACTCTCCCATTCCCATCACTCTACATCTTATCTGCAATATAAAGAAGAGAAGACTACTGTGTACTCTATAGGATATTGAAAAGGATAAAAGATAATACACATAAATCAGTACCATGAGCTCATAGACATTAGAAGGATAAATATTGCTGGTACGGTGGGTAATGGTGTGGGCTCCATCACTTAACCTTGAATTCTATCATTGGCTTCCTGGTTGATCTTCTGGTACCCAGAATCTGCAATCACATTCTGCTTCTCATTTCTTAAATGTCTGAACTTATAATGTCTTTCAGAGCATCTGTTTGATACATGCTTTTTTCCCACAATCAGACCAATAAATACAAGATTTTTTGAACTAATAGTAAGTCATTTTTACCTTTTAAGTCATTCTATAGAGTGTTCAGCTAAAACAAATTGTTATATAGCTCTCCCTTTGAGCAAATTTTCTCTGTGATTTCTACTCATTGATCTTAGATCTCTCTACCCAAGATGAATAATTTAATTTTCATGTTTGGATTAAATTTAATTAAAACTGCTTTAAAAAATCACATCTGATCAAAAATTTCTGATTTCCATTTGCCTAAAGAGTAAGTTCAAAATTTCCCTACCTACCATTGAGAAACCTTTATGACTCAACCTCAACTTACTTGCTTTGCCTTGTCTCATATTAATATTTTAATATTTGTAATATAAATCCTTCCAGAATTTTCCACAGTTTATTGTGATCCACACAGTCAAAGGCTTTAACATCGTCTATAAAGCAGGAATAGATGTTCTTCTGGAATTCTCTTGCTTTTTTGATGATCCAGCAGATGTTGGCAATTTGATCTCTGGTTCCTCTGCCTTTTCTAAAACCAGCTTGAACATCTGGAAGTTCACGGTTCACATATTGCTGAAGCCTGGCTTGGAGAATTTTGAGCATTACTTTACTAGTGTGTGAGATGAGTGCAACTGTGCAGTAGTTTGAGCATTCTTTGGCATTGCCTTTCCTTGGCATTGGAACAAAAACTGACCTCTTCCAGTCCTGTGGCCACTGCTGAGTTTTCCAAATTTGCTGGCATATTGAGGGCAGCACTTTCACAGCATCATCTTTCAGGATTTGAAAAAGCTCCATTGGAATTCCATCACCTCCACTAGCTTTGTTCGTAGTGATGCTTTCTAAGGCCCACTTGACTTCACATTCCAGGATGTCTGGCTCTAGGTGAGTGATCACACCATTGTGATTATCTGGGTCGTGAAGATTTTTTTTGTACAGTTCTGTGTAATCTTGCCACCTCTTCTTGATATGTTCTGCTTCTATTAGGTCCATACCATTTCTGTCCTTTATCGAGCCCATCTTTGCATGAAATGTTCCCTTGGTATCTCTAATTTTCTTGAAGAGATCTCTAGTCTTTCCCATTCTGTTATTTTCCTCTTTTTCTTTAGTCAACTCAGTCTTCTTGCAATTCTTCTGTTGCACTTCATTTATTCAAATACTTTGACATTTCATCTCCTTCAATTGGCCCAACTCATCTCTTCCTCACTGTAGCCTCAAGGCCTGAGGGTCCCTGAGATGTCATTTCTCAATGAAAAAACTCATTAGGTTTTGTTGCTCTTTCTTGTTTTTGATCTTCGGTAGAAAACTTTCCCTATCAGTAAACATTATCCAATTCCAATCTTTTGATGCTCTCTGCTAGCTTTAAAATTCATGTTTCTCTTCTCCTTCTATTATATTTATATATTTAATTACATACCATCTGATATCTTCCTTAGTTTTATAGTTATTCAAGTTGGAAGATAACTTCTATAGACCTTTTAGTATTTGATTTGTTATCATTTAACAATTTCTTATTTGCGAGCCTGATTTCCCAAATAACACAATAAACTTTCTAAATGTAATACCTCTGTCTTGTATTCCCTTTGTGGTTCAATGTACCTCATACTTTCTTATAAAGCACATGCTCAAGTGTGATTTGCTTGAAATTACAAGAGAGTAATTACCTGCTGCACACCTGGTTCTATATTGGTTATTGTAAAGAATACAAATGTAAGTCATGAACATCTTCCTCAAAGAACATGGTGTTGGGAATAAATTGTTTTCCCAATGATGTTCCCCTTCCTTATCAGAAAACCTGATCAAAGTATATTCCAGTATGTTTAGAGAAAGAAGAGTTTGTTTAGTTCATTTTATTGCATGCATATCTCTACCTAGTTATGAAGTCAAATGAAAGGTAATCTTGAAAGAAAATTTTATTTGCAACTTCTAGAAGGTCAAGATGTCAATGTCCTAGTAGATTTTGGCAGCACCTCATAGAATTCTTTTTTTGTTAGAAATATTTTTTTCCCTTAATTCTAACCTTCTGTACAAGTCTAAGAACTGACTTATCTTGCAGAAGCTCATGTAAGTCAGCAGTCTTATCTTGAATATGTAGACCAATATAATATTTATTTCAAACTAGCAGCTAACAGTAATTTATGCAAACCATCTGGAAGGACAGTTTATCAGATTACACACTCTCTCCTCCAAACTTGTCCCAGATAACAGGCAGTTGACTGAATGGAAGATTATCCCTGTACTTCCCAGAGGAGCCCTTTTGGACACAAACTCCTAAATGATTTGATAAAGCAAAGTTTGGCTTGGCAATTTCACCAAAGATTAACAATATTTACACGTGTAACTATTGAAACAAGAGACTGTTTAGGCTGTTGTTTCTATTATTTGTTAGTCTTTTAACTTGCTGATTTTGCAGAAAGCCGGAAGGACTAAGTCATAGGTCTCACAGTTGGTTTTCCATAAGTCAACGTTTTGGAGCTTTGTTGTTGGAGAGCAGCAGTGATTGCAGTGTGGAATGACTCTGAGAATGCAGCATTTAGACAGGATCACTGAGTTATAACACCTGTTTATAGAGTTAATTTTTCTGAATGTGGTCATAAAGGAGCATGATACAAAGGTTTCTCTTAGCAACAAGTGGCACCCAAATTTTGAAAAAACTAGAAAATGCACTCACATAAGGTGGTTTTGTTTTGAGGAAGATTTCCTTCAGTGAATATAGAATCAGTTATTTCTGGTGCAGAATCTTATATATATATATATATATATATCTGAAATTAAACAAATGGAAAAACAATTTATCCTTCAGTAGATTGAACTAAATTATGTTGACATTTAAGAGAATTAAGTCTCAAGGACTGCACTTCAAAAACACATTTTGAAAAGTGACTAGAGATGGCTTCAATGATTCTCTAAGCTGGTCTTGCCTCCTGCTGGGTAATTATCTGATGCCTGCTCAACAATTTCCACTAAAACTTCAGATGGCTTGGATCTGCTTTGTATCTCACAAACAGTAACAACTGTAATATATTACCATCTTGGCCCATGGTTAGATTCACATCTGTCTTAGAATACTTTCTGTGCCACTGTAGATTACACAAGAACAGAGGTACTGGAAGGAATAAATACAGTAACAGCACCTTTTATTAATTTCCTCAGAAGGAAAAGTAAAACTGATGTGTGTATATGGGTGTGCATTTATTTCTTATGGAGGTTTTCATTTACAATTTTATTTAGAATAGATTGTGGTCAGCCATTGTATTCTCGCCATAGAAATTCAGTTTACTCCAGAATTTCAAGATTGGTATTAGCAAGTTTGTTTTATGTAACAGGGATAATTTTTTTTAATAAAAATATAATTGGCATAAAATAAGATGCTCATTTCAGGTGTACTACACAATAACTTGACATTGAAATGATGACCATGATAAGTCTAGTAACTATCTGTCCCCATACAAAGTTATTATAAGATTGTTGACCATATTCCTTTTGCTGTGTATAATATCCTCATGACTTATTTGTTATATAACTGGGGGGTTGTACTTCTTAATTACCTTTACTATTTTGTGACTCCTCTCTTCCTTCTGAAAACCACCTGTTTGCTCTATCAATGAGTCTGTTTTCATTTTGTTTTGTTTTTTAGATTCAATATATAAGCACAGTCATGTAGTATTTGTCTTTCTCTGACTCATTTCACTTAGCATAATACCCTCTAGATCCATCATTATTGTACAAATGGTAATTTTTTTCAGTTTAGTAATATCCCATTGTGTTTATATACCACATTTTCTATATCCATTCATTTATCAGTGGATACTTAGGTTGATTCTGTATCCTGACTGCATTAAGTAATGCTGCAATAAACATTAAAATGCATATACAATTTCAAATTAGAGTTTCTGTTTTCTTTGAGTAAAGAAAGTGAAATTGCTAAGTTATATGGAGGTTCTGTTTTTAATTTTTTGTTGAATCTTTATCCTGTTTTCTGTAGTAGCTGATAGGGATACATTTAACTTAGACATTGAATATTTATTCTATTTCGTTTCTCCTTACTTTTATGATTTTTGGATGACTCTAATGGTCCACCTGTAAGAGGTTGGATATAGAATGCTATTTAGCTATCCAAGGATCTCTCAATTCATTATTTATTTATTTATTCACTTATTCAACAACATATATGTACATTTATTATATAACAGGTACTTTAGTTGGTTCCATAAACAGAAGTAAAAAATGTAGCCTCTAAACTCAAGAAGCTCTTAACACAGTAAAGAAGACCTACATCTTCCACAGCAGATAAGAATGCAAAATAAGAAATACACAATATACTACTTGACTATGAAGAAGGGAATGAGTACTTTCTCCAGGTTGGGTATATGTGGAAAAGAGACATTTCAACAGAACAAACATTTTTCTGGAACGATGTCAATGGTTCAGAAGAGAGGATGGGTTGAAATGCACTCATCTTATCATATGACAACTGCGGACTCTAATGAAAAAAACAAACGCCTCATATATCAAAACCTTTTACACCTCCAAAAGTGAGAGTGAAAGTGAAGTCACTCAGTCGTGTCCTACTCTTTTCGACCCCATGGACTGTAGCCTACGAGGTTCCTCCATCCATGGAATTTTCCAGGCAAGAGTACTGGAGTGTCTTGCCATTTCCCTCTCCAGGGGATCTTCCCTACCCAGGGATTGAACCCCGGTCTCCAGCATTGAAAACAGACAATTTTACCATCTGAGCCACCAGGGAAGCTCTTACAGCTCCAAAGTACTTCATAAATATCTCTTTATTTGATTCTCAAAGAAATGAATGAGATGGATATGGTGATCAAATGAATGCAAGATGAAAAGCTTTTGCAGGAGATGACTGGAATGTCTTCCCTGCTAGAAGGGTTATATGATTATGACCTTTACTGGGACTTCTTTGTGTTGATCCCCAGTATAGGAAGCAGTCAGGACTAAGTACCCCCTTTATCTAGGAACTAAGGCAAATTATTAATATAATAGCAAAGTGTTTTCTCTCTTTATCACACATATGACTTGTTTAGTATTTAATTCTAGGAGTCTTAGTTATTTGTTAACTTGTGGAGTTAAAAGAGAAAAGTAAGTATAACTCTCCTGAAACAAGGATGCTGATTTCTGACAAGTCCTGTCATTCTATCAGTTTATACCCTGCCACAGACTGTGGAAGAGAATTAAGAATGAGACTGATCCTCTTTCACCTTACCAGGGAGAATGGGTTCTTCCTAGCCTTGGGAGGGAAAATGAGTGTGAAATGCATGTTATTTGCTTTCCTTCAAAAATACGTAACTGGAAAGAAGAGAATACCATATAATTTTGCTAATCACATGTTCTACTAAGTAAACAAAGAATATTTAAAGATAGATTTATTTAAAGTCATCACCTTTCATAATTATTTCATTCTGCATCATAATTTCCTAATTAGGCAATGTAATTATAGGCTTGAAATTCCTATAATCATATGCATTTAGGTTAATTATGTTAACCATTAATTACTTTGAACTACTGAAATGGTAACCTGTGCAAATGAAATGCTTATAGAGAAGCAGCTCAGGTTTCAAAAATTGTATCATATGTAGGCATACTTCAAATATACTGCAGGTTGGGCTTCAGACCACTGCAGTAAAACAAATGTCACAATAAAAGATTCACAAGAATGTTTTATTCTTGTGAATAAATTCTGGGTGCTATAAAATTTATGTTTACCCTATACTGTAGTTAGTTAAAGTTGCAATAGCATTATATCTTAAAATGTACAGTCTTTAATTAAAAATTTTATTGTTTAGTCACTAAGTTGTGTCCGACTCTTTTGCAACCCCATGGATTGTAGCCTGCCAGGCTCATTCTGTCCATGAGATTTTCCAAGCAAGAATACTTCCATGTTCTATTCCCAGGGATCTTCCCCACCTAGGGATCAAACCCGCATCTCCTGCATTTGGTTCATTCCTTCACTGAACCACCAGGGAAGCCCATACAATAACTAAAAAACACTTTATTGCTAAAAAAACACCACCCATCATCTAAGCCTTCAGCAAGTTATCATGTTTTTGCTGGTGGAGCATTTTGCCTTGATGTTGATGGCTACTGACTGACCAGGGTGGTAGCTATGGAAGGCTGGAGTGGCTGTGCCATTTCTGAAAATAATACAACAGTGAAGCCTGCTGCATCTATTGATGCTTCCTTTCACAAATGGTTTCTCTGTAGCGTGCAGTGCTGCTTGATAGCATTTCACCCACAGTCAGAGCTCTTTCAAAACTGCAGTCAATCCTCTCAAACCCTATCATTCCTTTATCAGCTAAGTTCATGTGATAGTCCAAATCCTTTGTTGTCATTTCAGCAATCTTCACTAAAGAGATTCTATCTCAAGGAACTATTTCCTCTTCTGTTGAAAGCCACTCCTCACCCATTAAAGTTTTATCAGGAGATTATAGTAATTCAGTCACATCTTCAGGTTTTACTTCTAATTCTAGCTTTTTTGCTATTTCTACCACATCTGCATGCAATGCTGGAGACCTGGGTTCAATCCCTGGGTTGGAAAGTTCCCTTGGAGAAGGGAAAAGCCACCCACTCCAGTATTCTGGCCTGGAGAATTCCATGGACTGGATAGACCATGGGGTCGCAAAGAGTCAGACAAGACTAAGTGACTTTCACTTTCACAAGCAAAAAAACCACCACATCTGTAGTCACTTTCTCCTCTAAAATCTTACACTCGTCAAAGTCATCAATGAGGATTGAAATCAACTTCCAAACTCCTATTACTGTTGATATTTTAACCACTTTCCATGATTGTTGTTAATGGCATCTAGAATGGTGAATTTTTTTGGTGCAATTTTCAATTGACTTTGACAAGATTCATCAGAGGAATCACAATCTATGGCAGCTATAGACTTACAAAATGTATTCCTTGAATAATATGACTTGAAATCATTCCTGACCCATGGGCTGCAGAATAGATATTTATTATCAGGCATGAAAACACCATGACCTTCATTGTACATCTCCATCAGTGCTCTTGAGTGACTAGGTGCTTTTACAATGACAGTAATATTTTGAAAGAAATCTTTTTTTCCTGAGCAGTAGACCTCAATAGTGGCCTCGAAATAGTCAGTTAGCTGTGTTGTGAACAGATACGCTGTCACCCAGGCTTTGTCCCTCCATTTATAGAGAATAGGCAAAGTGCATTTAGCCTGATTCTTAAGAGCCCCAGAATTTAGGGGATGGTAAATGAGCATTAGCTTCAATTTAAAGTCACCAGCGGCATTAACCCCTAACAAGAGAGTCAGCCTGCGCTTCGAGGCTTTGAAACCAAGCATTGAGTTTTCCTCTCTACCTATGAAAGTCTGAGATGTATCTTCCTCGAATATAATATAAGGCTGTTTCATCTATATTGACAATCTTGTTTAGGGCAGCCACATCCATTAATTATCTTGGCTAGATTTCCTGGATAATTTGCTACAGCTTTTATATCAGTATTAGCTAGCTCACCTTGCACTTTGATGTTATGGAGATGGCTTGTTTCTTAAGGAAAAACCAACCTCTACTATCTTCAAACTTTTCTTCTGCAGCTTTCTCACCTCCCTCAGCCCTCATAAAATTGAAGAGTTAGAGCCTGGCTCTGGGTTAGAGTTTGGCTTACAGAAATTTTGTGACTGGTTTGATTTTCTATCCAGATCACAAAAACTGTTTTGCTTTCATGTCATTTATATGTTCACTAGAATAACACTTAATTTTTTCTTTCCAGAACATTTCCTTCATATTCACAAGTTTGCTTTTGGCACAAGAGGCTAACTTTTATCCTATCTCAACTTTCGAAATGCCTTCGTTACTAAGCTTAATCATTTCTAGCTTTTGATTTAAAAATGAGAGATATGACTCTTCCTTTTATTGAACTCTTAAAGGCCATTGTATGGTTATTAATTGGCCTAATTTCAATAATGTTGCATCTCAGAGAATAGGGAGGCCCAGGGAGAGGGAGAGAAGTGAAGGAGGAGTCTGTAGAGCAGTCAGAACAGAACATTTATTCATGAAGTTCACCTTCTTACATAGATACAGTTAAAATCATAATTGGTGCAGAAAATTGCAACCCACTCCAGTATTCTTACTTGGAAAATCCCATGGACAGAGAAGCCTGGTGGGCTACAGTCTATGGAGGTCACAAAGAATTGGACACGACTGAGTGACTGAGCACACAATTATAAGAGTAACATCAAAATTGCTGATCACAGATTATCCTAACAGATTTAATAATAATGAAAAGATCTGAAATATTGTAATAATTGCCAAAATGTGACACAAGGACAAAAGGCAAGCAAATAATGGGGGAAAAGTGGTTCTGATAGACTTGCTTAATACAGGGTTGCTATAAACCTTCAATTTGTAAAAAAAAAGAAAAAATCAGTATCTGTGAAGGAAAATAGAGCTCAGCACAATAAAATGAGGTATGTCCGTAATAAAGAAAAGTCTAACACTGCACTGATTAAGATCCTGTATGCAACTCATTAAGTCAAAGAAAATTACAGTTAACTTTTCAGTATTTGAACAAATTCAATTAGCATTCCTTTAATGTTGCTTTCAAGATGCTCATAGAGTTATGTTTAGATAAATTTATAATTTATGTCTATTCATAGTACAGCAATAAATGCCTTTAGGGTGAATTAACTATCATACATGTTATAGCTAAGTAGTGAATGTTTCCTAATGGAAAACACAATGAAGAAAAAATAGCATTCACAAATTGTATTTCCTTTACTCTACATAAATAAAACTGCCATCATTTGCTCAGTTCAAAATGTCTTTGTCATTGGTAAGTGAAAAGATGTTTGCATTTGCATAGTAATATATGAATTTCATAATGCTACTGTTTGACCTGGTTTTGTTTGTGCGTAAAATGTATACTAGTCTTTTACCAGAGTCAACAAAGAGAATGGTATCCTCCTGTATTCTCAGAACACAAGGACTTTTCTTAAAAAAAATGTTAAACTGTTCAGTTCAGTTCAGTTCAGTTGCTCAGTCATGTCTGATTCTGAGACCCCATGGACTGCAGCACGCCAGGCTTCCCTGTCCATCACCAGCTCCCTGAGCTTGCTCAAACTCATGTCCATCGAGTTGGTGATGCCATCCAATCATCTCATCCTTGGTCGTCTCCTTCTCCTCCTGCCTTCAATATTTCCTACTATCAGGGTCTTTTCCAAAAAGACTGTTAGTCAATTGCTAAGGGTAGACTGTGCTGCGCGTGCTTAGTTGCTCAGTCGTGCCCGACTCTTTGAGACCCCAAAGACTGTAGCCTGCCAGGCTCCTCTGTCCATGGGATTCTCCAGGCAAGAAAACTAGAGTGGGTTGCTGTGCCCTTCTCTAGGGCATCTTCCCAACTCAGGGATGGAACTCAGGTCTCCCACATTGCAGGTGGATTATTTACCATCTGAGTCACCAGGGAAGCCCAAGAATACTGGAACAGAAAGCCTATCCCTTCTCCAGGGAAACTTTCCATCCCAGGAATTGAACTGGGCTCTCCTGAATTGCAGGCAGATTCTTTACCTGTTGAGCTACCCAGGAAGCCCCCCAAGATGAGATTCTTCCATCTGTGGAATTTTCCAGGCAAGAGTACTGGAGTGGGTTGCCATTTCCTTCTTCAAGGGTAGGCTAGGAAGGACTAAATACTAATTATTATAGGACAAAAATAAGCTTGTAATTTGGGGCAGATTTCTTCTAACAGTCAGATGGGTAGCACTAAATCTGTTTTAAAGTTTAACTTATTTAGTTTTTGGGGTATACATTTTGTTCCTAATATTACAGTGGGGACAAAGTTGAATATAAGTATGGAAGGTAATTTAAATATATTTTATACCACAAGTGAATATTTGCTTGATAATTGTTGTTAAGTCATGTGTGACTCTTTGCGACCCCATAGACTGCAGCACACCAAGCCTCTATGTCCCTCACCATCTCCTGGAGTTTGCCTAAGTTCACGTCCATTAAATCGGTAATGCTATCCAACCATCTCATCCTCTGCTTCCCTCTTCTCTTTTTGCCTTTCCAACATCAGGGGTTTTTCCAGTGAGTCAGCTCTTCACATCAGGTGGCCAATGTATTGGAGCTTCAGCTTCGGCATCAGTCCTTTCAATGAGTATTCATCATTGATTTCCCTTAGGATCAATTGGTTTAATCTCCAACCAGGATTTACTGGTTTAATTCATAATTTAATCTCTATAAAATTATATGTTTAAGTATCATTTTTAGCTCTGTACTACAGAATTTCAGGGAATCAGTTGTAAACTTGTTCAAACACGTTAGTAACTACCAATTTGCTTTTGTGAAGTTCATCATGTTGTTTGAGACTCTTACTATTCAGAGTATGCTCCACAGACCACCAAGGTTGGTGCCACTCAGAGCTTGCTAGAAACACACGATTTCAGGCTCCATCTTAGAACTGCTCAATCAGAATCTGAATTTTGGCAAAATCTCCAGATGATCAGTATGCATGTTAAGGTTTGTCATGGGCTGCTCTGGACCACAGGCATTATCTTTTCATCAACAAAAAAGAGCACTCAGGTCTTCACCTACTTGGCGATCTTATTTCCATGAGCCCTAGAACCACAAATTCAAAACCTTGCTAAAGCACCTAATGTTTATTGAACAAGGTACTGTAATCGGTGAGTGAACCATTTCATTATAGTTTACATTCTGCTGCTACTGCTGCTGCTGCTGCGTCGCTTCAGTCATGTCCAACTCTGTGCGACCCCATAGACGGCAGCCCACCACGCTGCCCTGTCCCTGGGATTCTCCAGGCAAGAACACTGGAGTGGGTTGCCATTTCCTTCTCCAATGCATGAAAGTGAAAAGTGAAAGCGAAGTCGCTCAGTCGTGCCCGACTCTTAGCAACCCCATGGACTGCAGCCTACCAGGCTTCTCCATCCATGGGGTTTTCCAGGCAAGAGTACTGGAGTGGGTTGCCATTGCCTTCTCCAGTATACATTCTAGGACACTCTTATTCAGAAATGGTGACCAGTTGTTCATGATGTAATCAAAATATATGTATGAACTTGAGTTTCATTAAAAAAATATTATATACATAATTAAAAATTTTAACCTGAAACATGAGTGTTTTCATCTAAGATAGCCACTTATTTGCCGAACTTCAGATATAAACTTAAGGCAGTATATTTGAATGGAGTTTGAGGTCATCTTTTCTGTTAAAACTGAACCTATAGTTCATTATTTGATACCTGATCTTAGTTTCTTTAAAATGAAAATCAAACAAACCCTAAGGACACTTGCACAGTAATCTGAGTGTAATATTTTAAATTTTTGCTTGCTTTAAACATATTTGCTGTCTCAAGTTGAGTAAATTATACTACTTATTTGGTGGCCTATTATTATCATTTCTTTGCTTAAGGTCATGTTACTGCTTGACTGACTGGCATGAATACCTCTTTTCTAATCTTGTGTTCTTCTCCATTCTCATGTGTTTAATGTAATGAAAGCCATTCTAATGTGTTTAATTGCATATGCTTTTTATTGTGTGTGCTAGAAAAATGTATTATTTTGTGTGCTGTATTATAAATGTAGTATAAATTTGCAATATATCTCATTTGTTTCTGCTTTCATTCAGTCTCCAATTTTTAACATCCATCTTTGTTGGTTTGTGTGCAATTTGCAATATAAGTATGTAATGCTGCGTGATACTTCTCATTGTGAATTCATTACACTTTCTATATTCAATTCTCCAGTGATGGACACTCACCTACAAATAATGCTGATATACTGTGATATATGTACAAAAATTGCATATGTCTCTTTTTGGATTGCTGTGTGTTTCTTCTCATAGATGCACAGGAGAGAAATTGTTGCTCCACAGCACATGCCATATTTCTTTTCAGAATTTATGTACCTGTCTATAGTTCCACCAACAGAATGTAAGAATGTCTATATTTGCACATCCTCACCAACACTTTGCTTTTCTTAGTGTTACATCTAATAGATGTAAAAAGATATTTCATTTTCATTTTAAAAATCTATTAAATTTTGAAGTAATTTTAGATTTATATAAAAGTTGCAAAGTTAGTACAGAAAATTCCTTTATACCCTTCATCTAGCTTCCTTTAATATTAACTCAGAAATAATACATTTATCAAAACTAAGGGATTAATATTGGCATAAAAGTATTAGGTAAACTTTTTACTTTGTTTAGAGCTCACATTTTTCCACTTAAGCCCTCTGTGGCAGGACTCACTCCAGAATGTTACATTGCATTTAATTATTATGCTCCCATTCCTCTCTTGGGTGTATATCTGAAAGAATCAAAAACATTAATTCAAAAACATGCATGCACCCTCAATGTTCATAGCAGCTTTACTTAAAATTGCCAAGATATGGAAGCAACCTAAGTGTCCATCGACAGATGAATAGATAAAGAAGATGTGGTGTATATCTATATATCTATAAACATATAGATATGCATACATACAGTGGGATATTACTTAGCCATAAAAGGATGCCATCTTGCCATTTGTAGCAACATGGGTCGACTTGGAGGGCATTGTGCTAAGTGAAATTAGTCAGACAGAGAAAGACAAATACTGGGTGATAACACTTATGTATAGAATCTGAAAAATACAACAAACAAGTGAATAAAACAAAAAGGAAACAAGCTCAAAGAGCAAGCTAGGGGTTGCCAGTGAGGAGAGGCAATATAGGGATAGAGGGGCAAAAAGGGTTACTGTGAGATTGTATTAAATCATTTATGTAAAACTTTTGAAATACTGTAAAGCACCATAAAATTAAAAGAATCCTTCATTCAATAAATATGTATGTATATAAAATATTATATGCTCTTTTGGACCCTTTCTATCCATGACACTTCTCTAGTCTTACCTTTTTTGTATTAACTTGAGACTTTTGAAGATCACTGGCCCTGTTATTTTGTACAATATCCTTCATTTGGGCTTGTCTGTCTGATGTTTTCTCCTAATTAGACTTGGTTTGGGCATTTGGGAAGAGTGCTAAAGAGATGATGTTCCCTTCATGTCATGTTATATCAGAAACCCAAGATACTGATGTAATTTATCAGTAATTAAGTCAAGTGGATCCCATTGTTTTAAATTGCTTTTCTCCTTTTACTAGTAAGTTTGAGTGAGTATTATCTTCATTAACTTAAAAATCTTTTATGTTGCCTTTTCTGTATGTTTCCTATTTACATATTTTGCCCATATTTGTATTCCTTTGTGGATCCTATATTTTTTTGGTTGATTCACAGACATTTTTGTTATATTAGAGATATTAGTCCTTTGTCGGTTTTAGACATTGCCAGATTTTTTTTCTGTTTCAGATTTATTTTCAATCGGCCTGTCTATTCATGGAAATCTTCATTGGCCAGACATCCTTACTTTCTTTGCAATCATATACTTTTATTTTTTCTTATAGTGCAAGATTTTGGGGTTTTAAGAACTCCTTTTCTGCCCTTTGATCTCTATTTTTTTCTATTACATATATAGTTTTATCTTTTAAGTATTCATTCCATCTGTAGTCCACATTGCTTGCTGTGTTAAGTAAAAATAGTTTTTTCTTTCTCACATTGTGAATTAGTTTCCAAGCTTTATTTTCTAAGCAACCTGTCTTTTTCAATTAATTTATGTTGCTGCCTTTGTTGTAAATTAGGAATCTTCTCTGAGTTGTCTGTGTTGTACCACTGAGCGATTGTTCTTTTGCTCTGGCAATATCACAGCAGTGTATATTTTTCACTTTGGTCTGTCTTTGTAGTATGTATGGCTTAATACTTGGTAAGGCAAATCCCAACTTTTAATGCTTTTTTGAAAGCTGACATCTCATCCCTTATTATTTCATATATATGTATATACACACATTTCATATATATGTGTATGTAAACTATATAGTGTACAGAAAATTTATATTAATTTTCTCAACTATTCAAATGGAATTGGTATTGGGATTGTACTGACTTTATAAGTTAATTTAAGGGGAGAACTGATGAAAATGTCTCTATTCAGAAAATCCCTTTTACCCTTATTTCCCAGTCTAAAGTTTTAGTCATGGAAGTTTTTTAGACTCCTGGCTAAGAAAATTTTTCATAATTTCGTGCCTATTGTAAAAAATGTTTAAAAATTATTTTCCTAATTTATTATTGCTAGTAGAAAGAAAAATGCTATCAGTTTTCATAAGTTGATTTAGTAAATGATGAACTCATTTACTCCCTGTGTTTTGCAGCAATCTTTTCTCAACTTCATAAGCTAATACAGTTAGTATTTATGAGTGTCTGCTTTGTGCAGGCGCTCTTCTAGCCACTTGCAGTAGATCAGATAACAGGATACTCCCATGGAGACTATATTCTTTCTACCTCATAGAGATAGATAGACAAGCAATAAAAACTAATAACTAAATTATGTACTATACTAGAAGTGGAATGTGCTAGTGAAAAGAAAATCAGGACAAAGGGCATCAGGAATGTGGGGAAGCATTTGCAATCTTACTAGAGTTCAGGGTAGACCTGTTTGAGGAAATGACATTTAACACAGATTTAAAGGAAGTGAGTGACTCTGTTATACAGAGAAGAAGGAGCCTTTCAGCAGGAAGATCAGACAGTGCAAAGGCTCTGGCAGCTATGCTAGGAGGAAGTCCAAAGGCAAAAGAGAAGAGACAAGGATGCCACTGAGGAGGCTATGCCCAAGCCAGTCAAAAATTCTGGCTTTGACCAAGCTGGTACCAGTGGAGATGGTAAGAAACAACTGGATTTTAGATATATTTTGAAATTTTGACAGTTTTTTTCCCTAAAGCAGGAAGCTTCTATTAAGTCCTTCTGAAGTCTTAAGCTGATTTATTTTTAGATATCTTTTCACATTCTCATTCCATAAGCATGAATATATTTTAATTAACTAGATTATTAAAATAACAAGCATCACAGTATGAAACTAGCTTTGGAACAAATCCAACTGATGTAAGTTTGTATATGACTCAAGACAAATACATATCAGCATAATGCAAAGTTACCTTCTAATGGAAGTATGGATGTGCCCTGGGCCACAGCCAGGATTTTTACAGAAGAAATAGAGAACATTGCTTAACCTAGCAAGTAAGCTAAGTGGGGGTCAATTTAGACAGTTTTTCATTCTCTGTTGGTCTGTGTATTATGGATGTATGTATGTCTGTGTATATATATATGTACAGTCTACCTAGTTCCAGGAAGAATTTAGTACAGCTTTATAAACATAGAAAGCATGGTAAGGTGAAAATATAATTTGAAATAAGTAGATGAGGAAAGCAGACATAAAGAGGAAATGAAATCAGGAAAGATAACATAAACATAGGCAAGAAGAGTGGTTTTGTTTGTTTTAGAACAGGTGAGTTATAAATCTTGTTCCAGTTTTTAAGTTTTTACACCATCAAAATTCTTTAGGCTGGTCTCATACAGAAATAATAAACTATGTTTTCGAGTTATTTGACTCTGACATTTTTCTTTATTTTTTTCATTTAGAAACATCTTAAATATATGCTACAGGATTTGGATGAAAGTTGATATAAAATATGAGGGCTTCCCAGATGGTGCTAGCGGTAAAGAACCTGCCTGTCAATGCAGGAGACATAAGAGACTTGGGTTCAATCCCTGGGTCAGGAAGATCCCCTGGAGGAGGGCGTGGCAACCCATTCCATTATTCTTGCGTAGAGAATCCCATGAACAGAGGCGGCTGGTGGGCTACATTCCAGAGGGTCACAAAGAGTCAAACATGACTAAAGTAACTTAGTACCCACACATAAAATATGAAGACATTTCTATATCTATGTATATAGATAGAGATATGTGCTATGAATAATGTCACTTATTAAATTATGTAGCACTATCTATAAAAATACTCAGCAGAGTTCCCTTCAAGTACATATTTTTGTCTTTCTGTGCTGAATTGCAGTGCTTACTTTCAAAGAACAACGAATACTCTGCAGCTTGTTTTCTCTTTGCTTTGACTTCTAGAAAGCGTAAGGGTTATTGCTGCAGATTTTCTTAATTTGTTTTTTCTGGCACGAAAATTTTCTTCATCTCAGGCCCTCATATTATTTGGATCTTTTAGTGTTTCAAATAATTTTTTGTTTTATTTGTGATATAGCCACTTCAAATCCTTTTTGGAAGCAGTGTGTGTTGAATTGACTAATTTATAACTCCTTTCCTTATAATAGCTTCCCTGGTGGCTCAGATGGTAAAAGCGCCTGCTTGCAATGCGGGAGACCCAGGTTCAGTCCCTGGGTTGGGAAGATCTCCTGTAGAAAGAAATGGCAACCCATTCCAGTACTCCTGCCTGGAAAACTCCATAGATGGAGGAGCCCCATAGGCTACAGTCTATGCGGTCGCAAAGAGTCAGACACGACTATGCAACTTCACTTTGCACTTTCACTTTTCCTCATAATAAATAGAAATCGATCTTTAGCAAAATACATTAAATATTTTTTAAGATTGAAAGAGGCAAGACTAACATCGACCTTGGGAATGGGGACCGGAAAAGGGATCAGACTCTTGCTCATGTACCTCTGGCAGATCTATTTCCTTCTTACTGTGACTGTCTTTCTCTGCTTCCTTAGTTCCCACGCTGGGTGGAAGAGGTTCATCCTAGTTCCTCAGGCCTAGATCTGATCAGGCCTAGATCAGATCACCTAAGAGATCTGGCCTCAGCCTGCCTTCTCTTGCTCTGTCTCCCACTCCCTTTCTTTCGTTACCCCTCTCTCTGAAAGATGCCAGATAGACCCAGCTTTGGTCAGGAGACCACTTGGAACCTATGAACTCTGCTTAGTGAATGAAATGATCTGACTGCTGGTCCTTCCACTGGTCCATGAGATGGCCACAGTCGGGCTTTCTCTACAGATGAACAGAAAATTCCATAGTTTAAAGGCAGACTACAAAAACCAAAACTAAATCAAATGATAAATAAAGCTAAAAATACACAAATAAAAACACTAATGCTTTTGCTTCTGATACAACTGTTAATACTGCAAGTTGAGAGTTTTGCTAATTTAACATGCCTAAATGCTTACAGACTTACATGATTTGAAGATCCCTATATACACATTTATATACATACATATACACATATGCATCTATATACATGTAAATATAAATACAAGGCTTCCCTGGTGGCTCAGATGGTAAAAAAATCTGCCTGCAGTGTGGGAGACCTGGGTTCTATCCCTGGGTTGGGAAGATCCCTGGAGGAGGCCATGGCAACCCACTCCAGTAGTCCTGCCTGGAGAATCCCCATGGACAAAGGAGCCTGGTGAGCTGCAGTCCGTTGGGTATCAAAGAATCGGACACGACTGAGCAACTAAGCACACAGCACACATAAATACAAAAATTTGCATTCTTTTTAAAAGCTACAAAAAATAAGAATTTAGTAAAGAAATATTTATGAAGCACCTACTGTGTTCCAGACAGTGTCTAAGCTACTAGACTCTGGGTATACAATGTCAAATAAAACAGGCAATGCTGTTTGTGACTGTTGAGTAGGAAATACCTTCCTATCTATCTGTATATTTATCTGTATTATAATACCTGTATATTTATTTTTATAATATCTTCCTATCTATCTGTTTATGTAGAAAAATAGACAGGTGACTTAATATCTCTTAAACAAAAAGAGTTTAAGGTGGCATATATGTTTGTGATGGAGCAGGAAATGGCAACCCACTCCAGTGTTCTTGCCTGGAGAATCCCATGGAAAGGTGAGCCTGGCAGACTACAGTCCATGAGGTCACAAAGAGTGGGACACGACTGAGTGAGCAAGCACATGTATTTGTGTACACTCTGCACTTTTATATGTTGTATTCATGCACACATTTTTGTTTGCTCTGGTGTCCTCTGTGAAAGTAGGTCACTCAAAACTATTGAAGAACTAATGGACCCTCTTTTTACTTTCAAAATTCCTGAGGTTTATAGAAGGTGCACAGTTGCAAGATTATTTCTCAATTTGTGTTATTATAAAGATATATTCATTGATATACATGAATTAACACAAAAGGAAACAGTGTTAAAGTTGAATTTATGTTCATTAGTGGAAAAGCAATGTCGTCACAGTCCTTAGGCCCGCTGGGCCCCTGAGACAGCACAGATGCTCGGTCATGCTTCAAAGGCTGCTGCCCCTCTGAGGTCAAGGCTTTGGCCTCCTCCACAGGCGCCAGAGCCACAGAGAGACAGCCCAGACTGCAGTCTGCTTTGGGGAGCAAGAGCCTAGAATTTCTCTATAGGAGGAACCAGCAGGGATTTCATCAAAAGGAGGGACAAGTAAGTGTGTAGATTTGCAAAGGTCTGCTCAGGGACAAATCAAAGAGGGACACTAACATCTTTGGCTTCAGTCCTGGCTTTAACTGTAATAAGAAAAATGCTCAATATGCTCAGTGATACTTTAAAGTTTTGTTCTTGGAGATGATATGGCACTGCATTCATAAAAATATATGTGTGTGTATATATATATTATTTTTTTTTCTTTTCAAGACAAAGATACCATGATAATATCGACTTTACATTTGAGTTTTAAGAGGGGTGGGATGGACAGGCAGGTGAGAGGGAGGCTCAAGAGGGAGGGGACATAGATGTACTTGTGGCTGATTCGTGTTGATGTTTGGCAGAAACCAGTGCAGTACGGTAAAGCATTTATCCTTCAACTAAAAATAAATAAATAAATAAAAAGACAGATTCAAAAATTCAAATTTTAGAATTTTAAGTATGTAATGTCTATTATTAATGAAGGGGAATTAGTATGGGGAACAATGAGTGTATTTGTCCCCCTTCACACTAGATAGCATAGTTCAGTTTTAATACGATTGATTTATTGAGACACACGCTCTTATTTAAAAGTGATTTTTACCCTTCTCTATGAAAATTGTGGTATTTCACAAATGTAGTTTCTCCCTTTGAAATTTCTGTCCAAGCATTCTAAGTATTCTACATACTCAATAAAAACTAACGGACACACACACACACACACACACACACACGCACATACACACACAAAGGGAGGAGAATAGATACACATCAGGTTGATTCAATTGGTGGCAAATTTGGTAATCGAACTAGATTCATTCAGTTCATTATTTACTTTGTCTGATACATGTTGTGGCTTACTTGAATAAATTTCCTACTCAAGTGGGTTAATGGTACTAATTTAGATAGCCATTTTAGGTTTCTTAAGTCACACTCCCTTGCCTGTGAGATGGTGAGGTCTTGCCACGTGGGTAGGCTCTGAATTCTACCTTGTTGTCAGAAGACTACCTCTCTTTCCTGCATATTGTTGAATTATCCCCGATTGCTGGTCAGTATAAAGTTTTGGAACTTAAAGCACTTCTGAAAAGAAGACATATAACAGAATCATATCTAATTTGCTTAGGAAGTAATATATTTTCTAAGAGTAAAACTCCTGTATCAGGTAGGGTTGGTTGTTTTATTTGTTGGGATAGACATTTAATTCAGATCATTTTCCGTGTGGTAGGGAATGTGAAACTAAGTAATGAAGATTTTTCCAAACAGGATGTGGTGTGATACCTTGGATAGTGGACACACTGACAATAGTTAATAAAGTAAAAACTGCAGGGCAAGAAGAATTTAGAAGGTAAGGGGACTTTTGAGAGGAAGGCTGAAGCTGTAACTCTACACCACCAGCAATAATGGGTGGACTAAATATCTATGTCAACCAGAATCTAATCCCATGGGAAACAGTGAAAGGAACAGGTAGGAATGCAGAGGTTTCTCTAAGCCAGAAATGTCATTTGCTGTCAAAGTCAATTTAATTCAAGCAGGAAAACAGTCCATCTGGTATTATGATTTATTTTGAAATTACAGGAAGATTGTCTTTTCTCTTGTTACTCCCCACATAGTAAGTAGGCCCTTAACACTCCTTTTGAAAATCTCAGTAAACACACATTAAAGCTTGAAGGAATTCATAGTTCGTTTGTAGTATCTCTCTATTTTTTCCCTTGTGAGTGAAACACTAATATTCCTGGAAGATGGGATAAAAGCCGTGGTGAATTTTATCAGTGTAAGAAACTTCCTACAGCAGAGGTTTTGTAATCTCAAATGCAATGGTTTGTTATGATTTGATTCTCCCAGTCACATATTCCATTATTGTCTGTTCATGAGTAATCTTGAACTCCTTCCTCCAGAAAGAAACTACTTTCAATAGACATTTTATTAAGCTCATCGCGCAAGCAAAATCTCTAGGCCAGGTTCTAATAAGAAGCACCAAACAAGTCTTGTGCTCACAACTTGCTGTCATGTTTCTTAGAAATTAATGTTAAATGAGGTATTGGGGATATTTTGATGTGATCTGATTCCATTATGCAGATGAGTGGTAACAAAGACACTACGTTTACTATGATATAGTGAGTAACGGAAGATAGAAGCCCCAAAGAATTGCTTGCATGACATTTCAAGTGAAGAAATAAGGAACTGAGATGGGTGGTAGATGAATAATTACTGCTACTGTCTCCATAAGCCATAGTGAAATAAGTTCAGTTCATTCAGTAAAGTCTTAAGTCCATCCTGAGTACCAGTTCTTAGGTTTTTTCCATCAATTTCCCTTTTGCCCCACTTTCCACTCACCCCCATTCAAGGTATACATGGAGCTACCTATTCCTTTTTGACTTCATTTTGACCTTCCATTAATATCCGGGAAAGGTAAAGATCCATTGAAAAGGTGAGAATGGTTCCTAGCCCCGCTATAGGAGTGTAGCATCCTTGCTTTCCTGAGCTTCTCCTGTCAGTCTCCTACCCTGCTTCCACCTAAAACTAAATAAAGAAGGGACTCTTCAGACCTCCTCCTTTCAGTCTTGAGCCCCTACAGTGTCCCAGATAGTGTTCCATGATTCAGACTCATACTTATATCTCCCTTGCTCTAGGATTAGAAGCATATAAATGACTTAGGTACTAGGGAAAAAAGACTCTGAAGCCCTTACTTCTAAGCTTCAGATCTGGCCAAGGATCTGAACTGGAGGAGATGGAGGTATAAAGACAGGATTTCCCAAGAAGAGCAATCAGAGTTAGAAAAGGATAACTAGACAGAGAAGGCGAGTAGGTTTTCCAAATCCAAGTTCTTAAGTGGGGAAAGAACTAGAGACAGTGATAGATCTATTTGTGTATGTACCATCCTATCTATGGATGAGGAAATCTGTTTCTCAGTGATTTGACGTATAATAATAAGGCATGGAAGAAAATAATTATTAATGTTTTCTGAGACAATCATCATGGCATCTTTCAAATGTACATCATCCCCACCCACTTAGGTCTAGTGTTTCTGACATCTGCTAGTGAGTTCTTCTGAGCTCACCAGGGCCTTGGACTCCTCTTCCTTCCTAAGCATTTTGAGATCTCTTTTTCTCTGCTAACTGAGGCAATGTGTGTTGAAGGTATTCGGTTGAAGTCTATTTAAAAAAAACAACAACAACATATACTTGTCATTTTGATGTCTTAAAGAACTTGGATGGGGTGGTTACCAACCTCTGGCAGGGGAGTTCTCTCTTCTTTTCTTCCTTCCTTCAGTGAATTATTTCAATGAAAGTCTTAGTTCCCATGTTGATTCTGAGGTCTCTTTCTTTCCTTACTATTACTATCTTTACATCCACTTAAATGCTTTAAGAAAGTATTTGAGCAAAATTAGCCATCAAAATGCCCTTGCTAAGTCACTTCAGTCATGTCCGACTCTGTGTGACCCCACAGATGGCAGCCCACTAGGCTCCCCTGTCCCTGGGATCCTCCAAGCAAGAACACTGGAGTGGGTTGCCATTTCCTTCTCCAATGCATGAAAGCAAAAAGTGAAAGTGAAGTCACTCAGTCATGTCCGACTTAGCGACCTCATGAATTGGAGCCTACCAGGCTCCTCCATCCATGGGATTTTCCACGCAAGAGTCCTGGCGTGGATTGCCATTGCCTTCTCTGTCAAAATGCCCTAGTCCTAGCATATTCTGATTGAGGTAAAAGCAAAAAGAAGAATGGGAGGATTGAAGAAAGAAAGAAGGGAGGAAGAGGGGAGGGAACAATTGCAGAATAACAGGTCCATTTTCCTGGCTGTCGAGCCAGCTAACTATAATTATGTTACCTTCTTTGAATTTTGCAGATTCCTAAGCTAGATTTTGGAGAAGGCAATGGCACCCCACTCCAGTGCTCTTGCCTGGGAAATCCCATGGGCGGAGGGGCCTGGTGGGCTGCAGTCTGTGGGGTCGCAGGGAGTTGGACACGACTCAGTGACTTCTCTTTCACTTTTTGCTTTCATGCATTGGAGAAGGAAATGGCAACCCACTCCAGTTTTCTTGCCTGGAGAATCCCAGGGACGGGGGAGCCTGGTGGGCTGCTGTCTATGGGGTCGCACAGAGTCGGACACGACTGAAGCAACTTAGCAGCAGCAGCAGCAAGCTAGATTTGACTGTCTCTACTTAACAGATGAGGAAACAAAGATTTACTGAAATTAAGACATTTTCTTAAAGTCACAGACAATATACCAAACAGAAGAGGAGAAGGATTAGAATTAAGAAGTAGCTGTTTGTCAGAGGACACTGTCCAAAACTGATCTTTTCCAACAATTTTCAAAGATTATGTGGTTATTGGGAAACATATGAAAAGGTATTAGGGAAAACTCAGTGAACTCTAGTCCACTCACCCTTCCCCCAAGTTGTCACAAAACACAGAGGAAGATATGTGGGAGAGACTCTAGCATCTCATCAGGGTGCAAGGGTAAGACAAGTCACTTCCGCTCCAGCATTCAGTCTACCCCCGCCCAGGCTACCAGACCACCAGTGAGCATGTCAGTTTCGAGGTGTGTGAGAACAGAACCTTTATAAGTCTAACAGAAAATGGGTGAGAACAGTAACTGCTACTAGGCCCAGCTATGTAATTTGCTGGGCTCCGTGTTCAAACATTATTAAGAATTTCAAGACAATAAGAGCAGAGCTTTAAACCAAATGTAGATTTCTGAGCACAGAGCCTTGTGCAATTCACTTGCATGCCCATGCAGCTGGCCTGGACGCAGGAGGTTTGGGTAGACAGTCACCGCTTAGGATCTGAGACTGCTTCCCAGTGCCCTTCAGATAAACAAGCACCCGACAACGTGTGGTCCCATCACTGAGCAACACTTGCTCATCCCTCCTCTCTCCTCTGTGACGAAGGGGTTGCCAGGAGCATCTGGCCTTTGGGTCCTGGCCTTCACTATTTCCTCTGTCCCCTTTGGTCAATGTATCCTTGGTTGTTGAGTCGCTAAATCGGTCCGACTCTCTGCGACCCCAATGGGCTGTAGCCCACCAGGCTCCTCCGTCCATGGGATTCTCCAGGCAAGAATACTGGAGTGAGTTGCCACGGCCTTCTCTAAGGGATCTTACTGACCCAGGAATCGAACCTGCTTCTCCTCCGTTGGCAGGCAGGATCTTTACCACTGAGCCAACAGGGAAGAACCCCCCCCCCACCTCTCCCCCCAACCTGGCCTCCCCCGCCCCCCACCCCATGTCCTTGGTAGCTTATCTCATTCTCCATTTTCTTTATAAATTTTTCTGACCAAACCAGGCAA
Organism: Bos indicus x Bos taurus; assembly: GCF_003369695.1. Lineage (NCBI taxonomy): Eukaryota > Metazoa > Chordata > Mammalia > Artiodactyla > Bovidae > Bos > Bos indicus x Bos taurus. The sequence continues at coordinate 37,327,444 of NC_040084.1, forward strand.
TTGAATTGTTTCCCCTCACATGTCATGCTGTTTGTATTATATGTTAGTCCCTGATGGTGTTTCATGTAGCAGTTCATTTATTTAACCTATTGTATATCTAATTATTTACTATATGAGACTTGTATATCCTCCCGCAAATGGTTGTGTATTTCCTCCAGGCTGGGATTCCACCAAACACTTGACATCAGGGTAATGAGGCTAAGGGAGGAAAAGGCAGAGAAAGGGCGGGGCTTCCTCCCTCCTATCTTCAACAGGCTTTCGGGGAGTCAGGAAATACCAATGTGCCGAAGTCCCTATGGCGTGGCCCTGACCTGCATAGCACTAAAATAATTCTGAGTGTCTCCTACAGGAGTGGGCTGATTTCCCCGGAGCTGCCCCGCTCAGTATGGCCCACTGTGAAAACACAGCAGAGGCCTGTGTGGGCTAATTGTTTTCTGACAGATTTATAGTTCCGCTTAATCAAATGTCACTGTAAAGACCAGATGGAAGGCTGTGAACCAGAACAGCAAAGAGAAATATGGGCCTCCATTCCCCTTTTTCCCTCTTCTGGAGGACAAGCAAGCCTCGGAGAGGGCCACTGGGAGGTGGGAGCTTGGATAAACTGCTCCCACCCTTTCCTTGTAGGTAGGGTTATGGGGGAGGGGTAGTGATGATATCATGCAGCGTGCATGAATATATGTTTAATGTATTAGAGAACAGTCCTGAACTGCACATCCCCCGTGTTCTTTTCCAGACACCACACACTGGGGCCATTACAATAACTGTTCATCTGGAGGAGAACTTATAATTATACACACTGGAAAGGTCTCTGAGCCACTCTTCTCCCTGCTGCAGGCTGCAGGAGGCAAACAGAATACATTTGGTCCTTCCCATGCATTTTGACAACTTTTACATCAAGGTAATGTTTGCATGCATTATGTAGCTGGAAGAATGAAAACTCCATTACAAGTACTGAAAGGAGGAGGCTCTCTTAAACCAACATCCATCAGGCACGTTTGACATCACCACTTCCAGCACTCAGGTTGCAGGCATCAGGCACAGTATGCAAATGTGTGTTGCTTCCCAGTGACAGGGGAGGGTAAAGCCTCAGACAGAAAGAGTTAGAATACAGCTACATCTAATGCCCAGAGATATTAAAATACCCTTTCTCTCTTTGTGGACACAAGTGAGTGTTTGGGGCTATTGTAACTGTCAGTGACCATAATAGCATCATGGTGTCCTATTGATCTGAGGGTTTAATATCCTTATCTAATGGAGTGCAGACCGTATGAGATGTTTATAACCCCTGTGCCTTCTCCCAGCAGATAGTAATGTGCACTTGGCTGTATGTAATTGGGCTATAATTCCTTTGTGGGCTTCCCGGACATCTTATCGTGCAAAGAAATCTCCCCTGATTTAGTAATGTCAGTAGTCTGGGGTGGATTATCTGTATATATGCAATTGTACACTTGATTATTTATAATCTGCTCTGTTAAAACTTTAATGACAATGCAGCATCACTTTTCTGCTTTAGTGGTATTTTAAAATTTGCTTTAAAAGGTAAAAGTATCTGTTTAATTCTTTAAAACATCTTTTACTAGTAGCTTTGCTGCCTTATGTGTTTGGATGGTAAAATATCCTAGACGTTTATGATTTCTTAATAGAATATAAAATCCAAAAGCCAAATAGTTTGGATAAAAATATTGATGTGAAACCTTTAGTGTGATTGTTTTAAGATCTTGGTCTGAATTTTCTTTATATTTCTGTTCTTTTACCAAAGATTTATGAGTGAACATTTTTCTAAAGAGTGTGTATGTGTATGAGAGAGAGAGTTATATTTTGATACTGAATACTATGATCATCTTTATCTCAAAATACATTTTTATAATAAAATGTGGAAAGATAGAGCAACAAAATACCCCTTTTACTATTTAATTTCTTATTAAAATGAAATGTACAAATTGCTTTCATTGTTTCAAATAATAAAGTCAAAGAGTCTAGGTTAATTTCTTCCAAATCCTTTTAAACTCATTCTTCCCCCAGTATTTTTTTTTTGTCTAGCCATAAACAAATAAGACAATCTGAGTTAGTCTCTGTGTGTGCACATTTGCTTGTGTGCACGAATATATGTGTGAGCATGTCTGTGTGCATATAGGCGCATGTCTGTATTTGCATGTGCACAAGCTATTTTGAGTGGATTTTTTTGTCCGCAGAATTGATTGTGTGCATGTATAGGCATGTGTGTTTGTGTTCATGTGAGCTTGTGTGTTGGTACCCATGCATGTGCATGAATAGGTGTGTTTGTAAATAGAAGCAGTTTGTGCTGAGCACATATTAAGTTAATTCTTATATCAACTTAAATTCACTGAGCACACACTCACATCTCTAGCATTTTATTAAATGCATGGAATACAAAACTGAGTATGACCCAGTTCTGGACCTTGAGAACATCCAGAACAGGAGAGACAAGTTTGTATACAAAGAGCAATAAGGTAATGGAATGCATGTTTTACTGATTTAATGGACAGAGTGCTTAGTTAGCTGATAGGATGGAATTATACATTCAGAGGAAGGCTAGACAATAGAGGAAGGTGATGATGATTGTATAAGATAGCCTTGAACTTTGAATAGAATTTTGCCCTTTGAAGAAAGGAGAGGAAGGTGATTTAGATAAGGGAGTTAGCACAAAAATGGAGTTGTGAAAGTGCATAGTGTGTTGGAGGAATGGTTATTTATCTGATAGGAGAATAGTACCAGGAAATTAAGATGCCTGAGTGCCTACTGCCAGATGGAGAGATACAGTGGTGAGAATGGGGGACTTGGATTGTCTAGCTGTGAATGTCTCTTTCATTTACTGGCTGTGTAGTTTGTTTTCTTTTTTCTTTTTTAAATCATATTATTCATTTATGGCTGTGCTGGGTTTTTTGTGGCTACACGAGCTTTTCTCTAGTTGTGGAGAGTGGGGGCTGCTCTCTAGTTCGCTGCAGGGACTTCTCATTGCAATGACTTCTCTCGTTGCAGAGCACAGCCTCTAGGTGTGGGGACTTCAGTAGTTGCGCACGTGGGCTCAGTAGTTGTGGCTCTTGGGCCCTAGTACACAGGCTCAGTAGTTATGGCACAAGGGCTTAAGTGCTCCTTGGCATGTGGGATCTTCCCAGACCAGTGATTGAACCCACATCTGCATCTCCTGCATTGACAGGCAGATTCTTTACCACTGAATCATCTCATCTAGGAAGCCCTGGCTGTGTGGTTTTGTGCAAATGACTAAATCTCTCTGAGCCTCACTTTCTTTTTCTGAAAGTAACTGCAGTGATGATTCATTGAAATAATATACCTCTTAATGACCAGTCTATTAGTAGATATTTGATAAGGAATATTTATTATTATTCTGTGTGTAGCCCAGAGATAATATTAATATCTAGAAGTTATTGAGGTTACTAAATTCCTCTCCCTGGTGGCTCAGATGGTAAAGAATCCTCCTGCAATGCAAGAGACCCAGGTTTGATCCATGGGTTGGGAAGATCCTCTGGAGAAGGGAATGGCAACCCAATCCAGTATTCTTTCCTGCAGAATCCCATGCACAGAGGAGCCTGGCAGGCTGTAGTCCATGAGATCACAGAGTCGGACACGACTGAGTGACTAACACAGGTACACATTGAGGTTACTACGTGATAGACGCTGTGCTGAATGTGCATCATTCCATTTAATCTTCACAATAGCTTTTTGACATGGTCACTATTGTTTTCCCCTCTTATAGTTGAGGAAATATCTTAGGAAGCTCTCTGAGACAAGCAGAACCCCACCTGGTCTGGAGACTGGACATCAAGACTCTTCAGGAGAAGGACATTGGTAGGAAGTAAACTAGAATGAGAGTCTCAGACTCAAATGGTCAAGTGCTATAGTGATAAGACAAATAATTTGTATTTTCTCCCCTCAGCAGTAGAAAGAAGTGAAATATTTTCTTGGAGAATTGACAGTATCAATCATTAATTCAATTAATAACTACATATTGATTTTAACTAGTATAATATGCATAGCACTTTTTACTGCTTTTTGAATACAGAGTTCTCTTACTTGCTGTAGTCTGATATTATCATGTCCTGATGTGTGTTTTAGTAATCTTTGCACCCTAAGTTACTATATGCCTTTCCCCATGTTAAACATTGGGAGCAAAGTGGTGACCAAAACCAGATGCGGTCTCTGATATCATGGAACACACAACGTAGTTGGGGGTTGGGGCAAGTGGGTATCTGATATGTATGCAGGGTAAAATTGCCACGGCGACCAGAGTTACAATGGCGAGGTCCACAGTGCTGTGAAGGCAGATATGAGGAGAACTGGACCAAGACATGGAGATCAGAAATGTTTTCCTTGAGGAAAAGAGGCTTGAATAAAGAGCTGAAAGATAAGTAGAGATTAACTGAGCAGAGGATGGAAAGGGCTAGGAATAGCACGTGCAAAGACCGTGTGAGGGGAGGAAGAATTTGTGAGTCCAAGAGGCAAAGAAGGGACAGGAGTGTCTGGAGGAAACAGACCTAAAACAGCACCATCCAATAAAAATATAAGGAGAGTTAGACATGTAATGTAACTTTTCTAGTGGTCACTTAGGAAAAGTAGGGGGGGAAGAAAAGGTAAAATTAATTTTAAGTGCTTTTTTAACCCAGTATACCCGTAATATCATCATTACAAAATATAGGCAATATAAAAACTATCAATTTGATATTTTACCTTTTTTTTTTGCACTGTTTGAAAACCAGTGTGCATTTTAAATTTATAACACATCTAAATTTAGATACTAGATTTTCATCAGGAATATTTGATCTGTATTTAAATTTAAATTTCATAAGATTTATAGTTGAAAAAATAACTGCACATGTCAGGTTCTTCCAAACATACTTAAAAGTTCTTGAATAACTGAATCAAGCATCTATTTTAAGTTTAAATTAATTAAAGTTAAATAAAAGTAAGAACTCAGTTCCTCAGTTGCATTCATTGCATTTCAAATGCTTGATAATCACAAGAGAGACTGGTAGCTGCTCAGCTGGACAGTGAGAAATGGGAAAGTAAGACTGGCATAATTTAGGCCAAAGATAATGGTAATTTGAACAAGGGTTTTGTTGGAAGAAGATAGCAGTTCATAAATGCAAGAGATATTTAAGGGGCAAAATCCAGAGAAGCTGATGTTGTTTAGTAGCTAAGTCTGAACATATTATTGTTCAGTCCCTAAGTCTGAACATGACGCTGTTGTTGCTCAGTTTCTCTCCTATCCACGGAAGTTGATAATACATTTGAAACGGAGGATGACATTGAAAGAAGACCAAAGTTGCTATCTACTGCTTCTTTCTCTCTGCATCAGGAATTTAGACAGGGCTCAGTGGGGATGGCTTGTCACTGTTCCATCATGTCTGGAGTCTCATCTGGGGAAAATCAAATGGCCAGAAGTAGTGAATGCAACCATCTGAAGGTTCCTGTTTCTCCTCTGCAGAGCCTGGGCTGGGATGACTTGATGATGTAGGCTCAGCCAGAGCTGTCTACTAGAATGACTACACGTGTCCTCTCTTTATATATCCTGGGCTTCTTCATATCATGGCAGCCTTGAGGTTGCTGAAATTCTTACATGGTAGCTTTCCATGAGCACTGTATCAAATGAGTTGGAAGCTGTGTGACCTTTTATATTCTAGCTTTGGAAATCACATGCCTTCAGTTCCACTGTACACTATTAGTTGAAAAGGTCACAGGCTTACACAGGTCCTCCTGAGAAAGGGAACAGAAAATCCATCACTCAATGGGAAGAATTTCAAAGAATTCACATCCATGCTATGTGTGTTCAGTCGCTAAGTCCTGTCTGACTCTTTGTGATCCCACGGAATGCCACATTTCCCTATCCTGAACTATCTCCCAGAGTTTGCTCTAACTCATGTCCATGGAGTCAGTTAAGCTATCTAACCATCTCATCCTCTGCCACCCCCTTCTCCTTTTGCCTTCAATCTTTCCCAGCATCAGGGTCTTTTCCAATAAGTCAGCTCTTTGCATCAGGTGAACAAAGTATTGGAGCTTCAGCAACAGTCCTTCCAATGAATATCCATGGTTGATTTCCTTTAGGATTGACTGATTTGATCTCCTTATAAAATCACATAATGCAGTTTAGAATATTCTCATTTTATGATGCATCTGATGAGAAATGCTGATTTCATTGGAAAAGACTGATGATGGGAAAGATTGAGGGCAGGAAAAGAAGGGGACGACAGAGGATAAGATAGTTGGATGGTATCACCATCTCAATGGACATGAGTTTAAGCAAACTCCAGGAGATAGTGAAGGACAGGGAAGCCTGGCATGCTGTAGTCCACGGGGTTGCAAAGAGTCAAACACGACTGAGAGACCAAATAATAACAAAAACATTTTGTAGTGCCTTTGAGTCATCTAAGAGAGATGTTCAGATATCCTGATCTGGAATTCAGAGGAGAAGTCCAGGATGAGACTATAAATGAACAAATTGTCTGTACTGATGTGGTAATTACAGTATAGATGAGAACCCCTCAGAAGAGAATATTGGTTGAATACAATGCCTTGAGGCTTTTCAACCAGTTATTGTTCTGAATAAAGGATAAAAGTAGAACAGTCAGAGCATCAGGGAGAAAGGCAGGAGGGTGTCATACCTGGAAAGCCAGGAGAAGCATGTGTTTCAAAAAGGAAAGAGTAGTAACAGCTTTAAATCTTCGGAAATGTCAAGAATGATAAAGGCAGATGATGTCTATTGTGTTTGTTGACAGGGCAGCTGTTGTTTACCTTTTAAGAATCATTTTGATGTTTGAGAAATAAAGATCTGGATGCAATACAAAAGAGGGGTTGCTGCAGAGAGAGACTAAACTAAGAAACCAGTGACTGGTCGATTCTTATTGAAAAGTAGTAGCTACATTTCATCAAAATGAAAATATTAATTAGATTGTAGAGAGGCACAAATAAATGGATAAAATACATTGTTTTTGTTTTTTTTGGGATGAACATTGCCTTTAGTCTTGTATCTTAAATAAATTTTCACCTATAATATTTAGAGTATTGAAGAAGGAAATGGCAACCCACTCCAGCATTCTTGCCTGGAAAATCCCATGGACAGAGGAGCCCAGAGGGCTACAGTCCATGGAGTCACAAATAGTCAGACACGACTGAGCATATAAACAACAATTTCGAGCAATAAAAATTTATACTGAGTTTTTTGTTCTTGAATGGTAAATATAATTTTTTATTTCCTTTGTTCACTAGGTTGATCTACTGTAATTTATTTTTGTTGGACTGTTTTGACTTTGTTCATGGGTGTATATGTATATGTGTATATTGCATTATTTTAATTATTATTTGCCTGATTTTGTAACTGCCATTTGTCTGGGGTACATCTTTGGTTTCTCATTTTTTAATATTTGTTTTAATCTCACTTAATGCCATTACAAACCACTTGTGGAATCTTTGTTCCTGACCAGAGATCAAGCCCTGAGCCTTTGGAGTAGGAGCACTGACTCCAAGACCCTAGACTACCAGAGAACTAACCCTAAGGAGAATCAAATAGGGAGAACTCACACAAAGGAAACTAATGGAATACAAACCCCAGCATCACCCAACCACCAGTAGCACCCTGTGCAGAACACCTCATCTAAACAACAAACAAAACAAAAATACAAACCCAGTCATTGGCAGAAGGATTACCACCTCACTCCGCCATGCCCATCAGAGGAAAAACAAACAAACAAAAACTCAGCACAAATCTAACCTTATATGAAGCTTACATAAACCACTGGCCCAAACTTAGGAGGGCAGAAACCAAAAGGAAGAAATAATTCAACCTTGGAACCTGGGAAAAGGAGACCTCAAACACAATAAGTTAAAAAAAAAATGAAAAGGCAGAGAAATAATACACAAATGAAGGAACAAACTATAAACACAGAAGCCCAAATAAATGAAGAGGAAATAGGCAAACTTCCTGAAAAAGAATTCAAAATAACGATATAAAGATGATCAGAAACCTTGAAAAGAAAATGGAGAAAATGCAAGAATCAATTAACAAAGACCTAGAAGAATTAAAGAATAAACATACAGAGATAAACAACACAATTACTGAAATTAAAAGTACTCTAGAAGGAATCAATAGCAGAGTATCTGAAGCATAGGAACAAATTAGTGAGCCAGAAGATAAAATAGTGGAAATAACTTCTGAATAGCAGAATAAAGTAAAAAGAATGGAAAGAACTGAGGATAGTCTCAGAGACCTCTGGGACAATATCAAATGCAACAACATTTGAATTATAGGGGTCCCAGAAGAAGAAGAGAAAAAGAAAGAGTATGAGAAAATTTTTGAAGAGATAATAGTTGAAAATTTCCCCAACATAGAAAAGGAAATAGTCAATCAAGTCCAAGAGGCACAAAGAGTCCCATGCAGGATAAACCCAAGGAGAAACATGCCAAGGCTAATCAAACTAATCAAACTAACAAAGATTAACTACAAGGAAAGAATATTAAAAGCTTCAAGGGAGAAGCAACAAGTAACATACAAGGGAAACCCCATACAGTTAACAGCTGATCTTTCAGCAGAAACTCTGCAAGATTGAAATATTAAAAGGGAAAAATCCACAACCAAGATTTCAGTACCCAGCAACAATCTCATTCAAAATTGATGGAGAAGTAAAAAGCTTTTCAGGCAAGCACAAGTTAAGAGAATTCAGCACCACCAAATCATCTTTACAACAAATGTTAAAGGGACTTATATAGTCAATAAATAAAAGAGAAGAAAAAATATCTACAAAATCAACCCTAAACAATTAAGAAAATGTCAATAGGAACACATATATCAATAATTACTTTAAATGTAAATGGATTAAATGCTCCAACCAAAAGACACAGACTGGCTGAATGGATACAAAAACAAAGACCCATATATATGCTGTCTACAAGAAACCCACTTCAGACCTTAAGACACATATAGACTGAGTGTAAGAGGATGGAAAAATATGTTCCATGCAAATGGGAAGCAAAAGAAAGCTGGAGTAGCAATCATATTAGAGAAAATAAACCTTAAAATAAAGAAGATTACAAGAGATAAGGAAGGACACTGCATAATTATCAAAGGATCTATCCAAGAGGAAGACATAACCATTGTAAATATCTATGCATCCAACATAGGAGCAACTCAATACATAAGACAAACACTAACAGACACAAAAGGAGAAATTGACAGTAATACAATAGTAATATAAGATTTTAACACCCCTCACACCAATGCACAGAAAATTAATAAGGAAACACAAGTCTTAAATGATTCATCAGATGAGATGGATCTCATTGAAATCTTCAGGACATTCCATCCAAATGAAGAAGAATACACCTTCTTCTCAAATGCCCATGGAACATTCTCCAGGATAGACTACATCTTGGGTCCCAAATCAAACCTTAGTAAATTTAAGAAAACTGAAATCGTATCAAGCATCTCCTCCAACCACAACACTGTAAGACTAGATAAAAATTACAAGAAAAAAACACAAACACGTGGAGATTAAACAACACATTTCTAAATAACCAACAGGTTACTGAAGAAATCAAAAGGGAAATCAAAGAATTTCTAGAAACAAATGACAGTGAAAACATGACAACTCAAAACCTATGGGATTCAGTGAAAGCAGTTCTAAGAGGGAAGTTTATAGCAATACAATCCTACCTCAAGAAGCAAGGAAAACATTGAATAGACAACCTAAATTTACACCTAAAACAACTGGAAAAAGAAGAATTAAAAAAAAAATTAGTAGAAGAAAATAAGTCATAAAGATCTGAGCAGAAATAAATGAAAAAGAAATGAAAGAAGCAATAGTAAAGATTGATAAAACTAAAAGCTGGTTCTGTGAGAAGATAAACAAAATTGACAAGCCTTTAGTCAGACTTACCAAGAAAAAAAGAGAGAAGAATCAAATCAACAAAATTAGAAATGAAAAAGAGTTTAGAACAGACAATGCAGAAATACAAAGGATTATAAGAGACTATTATCAACAACTATATGGCAATAAAATGGATAACCTGGAAGAAATGGACAGGTTTTTAGAAAAGTTTAATCTTCCACTACTGAACCAGGAAGAAATAGAAATTATAAGCAACCCAATTACAAGCACTAGAATTGAAGTTGTGATCAAACATCTCCCAAAAAATAAAAGCCCTGGACCAGATGGCTTCACAGGAGAATTCTATCAAACATTTAGAGAAGAGCTAATGCCTATCTTAGAGCCCTTTCAAAAAACTGCAGAGGGAGGAACACTTCCAAACTCATTCTACAAGGCCACCATCACCCTGATACCAAAACCAGACAAAGAAAACAAAAAGGAAAACTACAGGCCAATATCACTGATGAACATAGATGCAAAAATCCTCAACAAAATTTTAGCAAACAGAATTCAGCAACACATTAAAAAGCTCATACACCGGATCAAGTTGGGTTTATTCCAGGAATGCTAGGATTCTTCAATATGTGCAAATCAATCAATGTGATACACTATATTAACAAATCGAAAGATAAAAACCATATGATAATCTCAATAGATGCAGAGGAAGCCTTTGACAAAATTCAGCACCCATTTATGATTAAAACTCTTAAAAGAAATGGGCACAGAAGGAACCTACCTCAACATTGTAAAGACCATATATGATAAGCCTACAGCAAACATTATTCTCAATGGTGAAAAACTGAAAATATCCCCCCTAAGATCAGGAATACAACAAGGGTGTCCACTTTAGCCACTATTATTCAACATAGTTCTGGAAGTGCTAGCTACAGCAATCAGAGAAGAAAAAGAAATAAAAGGAGTCCAGATCAGAAAAGAAGTAAAGCTCTCACTGTTTGCAGATGACATGATACTGTACATAGGAAACCCTAAAGATAGTATCAGAAAATTACTAGAACTAATCAGTGAATTTAGCAAAGTTTCAGGATACAAAATCAATACACAGAAATCACTTGCATTTCTATATACTAACAATGAAAAATCAGAAAGAGAAATTAAGGAATAAATCCCATTTACCACTGCAACAAAAAGAATTAAATATCTAGAAATAAACTTACCTAAGGAGACAAAAGAACTGTATGCAGAAAATTATAAGACACCAATGAAAAAAATCAAAGATGACATAAACAGATGGAGAGATATTCCGTGTTCCTGGGTAGGAAAAAAATCAATATTGTGAAAATGACTATACTACCAAATGCAATCTATAGACTCAATGTAATCCCTATCAAATTGTCAATGGCATTTTTCATAGAACTAGAACAAAAACTTTCATAGTTCATATGGAAACATAGAAGACCGTGAATAGCCAAAGCCATCTTGAGAAAGAAGAATGGAGTTAGAGGAATCAACCTTTCTGGCTTCAGATTATACTACAAAGCTACAGTCATCAAGACAATATGGTACTGGCACAAAAACAGAAATATAGACCAATGGAACAAGATAGAAACCCTAGAAATAAACCCATGCACCTATGGGTACCTTATTTTCAACAAAGGAGGGAAGAACATAAAATGGGGTGAAGACAGCCTCTTCAATAAATGGTGCTGGGAAAACTGGACAGCTAGGTGTTAAAGAATGAAATTAGAACACTTCCTAACACCATACACAAAGATAAACTCAAAATGGGTTAAAGTCCTAAATGTAAGACCAGAAACTATAAAACTCTTAGAGGAAAACATAGGCAGAACACTTGATGACATAAATCAAAGCAAGAAATTCTATGACCCACCTACTACAGTAATGGAAATAAAAATGAAAGTAAACTAGTGGGACCTGATTAAACTTAAAAGCTTTTGCACAACAAAGGAAACTATAAGCAAGGTGAAAACACAACACTCAGAATGGGAGAAAATAATAGCAAATGAAATAGCTGACAAAGGATTAATTTCCAAAATATGCAAGCAGGTCATACAACTCAATTCCAGAAAACAACCCAGTAAAAAAGTGGGAAAAAGACCTAAACAGACATTTCTCCAAAGAAGATATACAGATGGCTAACAAACACATGCAAAGATGCTCAACATCGCTCATTATTAGAGAAATGCAAATCAAAACTACAATGAGATTTCACCTCAAAACGGTCAGAATGGTCATCATCAAAAAGTCTACAAACAATAAATGCTGGAGAGGGTGTGGAGAAAAGGGAACACTCTTGCACTGTTGGT